>NC_045629.1:58813465-60013465 GCF_009829155.1 Mustela erminea
CAAATTAAGTGTCTGTCCAAAAGCTTCCATTGTGGTCCAATTAATAACCCACATTAGGGTTAGAGCATGGGTGGCTCATGGGTTAAAGTCTCTGCTTTTGGCTCAGGTCATGATCTCAGGGTCCCAGGATAGAGCCCCACATCGGGCTCTCTGCTCAGCAGGGAGCCTGCTTTCCCTTCTCTCTCTGCCTTCCTCTCTGCCTATATGTGATCTCTATCTGTCAAATAAATAAAAAAATAAATCTTAAAAAAAACCACACACAGCAGCTTCTAGATGATTCCATATTCTAATGATCAAGTCATGTCTCAATTCCAGTGTTCCCAGGATAAGGCTCAGATAGCACAGCAAGAAAGTCATCCCCATTGTGTGATGTCTGAATTCCTGACCTGAAGAATCTTCGAATACAATAGAATTAATTTTTATGCCACCGAGTTTTAAAATGGTTTGTTACATAGCGATAGCCAATTACAACTTGTATAGAGCACTATACTGTTAGTACAAAAGGGAGAGGTGGAGAGTCCCTGAAGGTAACCTGAGACCTAAAGTATTCCTGAAGCCAATATACATTCTCTGTAGCTGGAGAAACCTGGACTGACACTTAATTCAGTCAAAGTGGTTATGGCAGACTAAAAGGTAGAAGCCAGAGACCTATAATAGGAAATGAACATTTACACTGGTAACAGGGAATATGTGACTGTTTCCTGTGAACCAGAGATAGGTAAAGTGGAAGAGACATATGGCAATAAGATCTTTTCAATGTCATATCAAAGAAGACTGCCTGAGAAAATGAGGGAACTTTACAACTAATGCCTGAGTGTGGAGCTGAGATAAAAGTTATCCAGCGAAGGAGAGGTACTTGAAGGATCTTTGTTAGAAGAACCCAGCAGGGGCCTGGGTGGCTCATGGGGTTAAGCCTCTGCCTTTGGCTTAAGTCATGATCTCAGGGTCCTGGGATTGAGTCCTGTCAGACTCTCTGCTCAGCAGGGAGCCTGCTTACCCCTCTCTCTCTACCTACCTCTCTGCCTACTTGTGATCTCTCTCTGTCAAATAAATAAATAAAATCTTAAAAACAACAAAAAAAAAAAAAAGAAGAAGAAGAACCCAGCAAGGTATTTTTGAAGAACCTTGAAAATCATCCAGGATAGAAGGAGTCTTAAGTATGTGCAAGATTTGAAGAGCAAGAAGCCAGCTTACAACAGAACAAGCCAAGAAATTTCGTTCTCTCTTTGACTTTCTTCCAAAATTTCAGTTATAGTTAGGGAACAGGTTAGAAGAAAACGTAAAAGAGAAAAAACAAATCAATAAACCAAAACAAAACAAAACAGATCTTTTGTAGAAAGGGAGAATGTAATTCAATAGTATCTGTACATTTAACCTCTAGTAACTGACTGGAAGGCAAAGAATATGGTCCCAGACACAGATGGACAGATGTGATTGTCAGTTAGTGGTAGTCCTCTTTAGATTTCCCCCCTATTTTCTCAATAAAAACTTATTAGGAACAGGTAGTGAGAATACACAGGATTGAAGAGAAAGGAGGAGTTTTAAAATATCATCAGGAAGACTGATTGAACTAGTAACTCTTTAGTGACAGAATTAATAATTCATTTGAGGTTGTGTCAAGAATTTAAAGTGATTAAGACTCAGTGTACTTATCTATTATCATGAACTATGTTCAGTTGTTGGATGGGCACGCAGAATAAGTAAACAGTTGGATTTAACCAGTCTTGAGGTTTACCAGATGAGGGTGATGAATAGTAACTCAAAAGGGAGTGATTATAATCAGTACTTTAAATTTAAGCTGGGTAAGGAGAAAAGTGAGGACATGGTTATGATGAAAAAGTAGAAGGCAAGTAAGATCAAAGCTGGAGATTCTGAACCATTGGAGTGGGGTAGGAGAGGAAATGAGTTAGAAAGATAGAAAATAATTGCTTTTTTTTTAGTTGCTATCTTAATTTAGTAAATTAACAATACACTTGAAGTTTAAAATATATTGACCAATTATTAGGTGAAGTTTGTATTGTACAGAATTATGTATTATTTATTTTATAGAAATATTGGGATATTAAACACATTAGAAGGACCAAGGATATATTACTGAGTTCTTTATCCCATATGTTACATTTCTCAGTTATGCTAATTATGGAGGCATTCAGAAGGAAATTTTCACAACTAAAATATTTTACAAATTTTTGCTGCATTCAAAGATACATTTACAATTTTTCTGTTTTTAATGAAAAAATTTGCTCTAGTCAACCTACCCATATTAATATAGAAATTTTAAATGTGAAAATATAATGTCTGTTCTGAGTGTCAAACTATTCTGACAGGCATTGGGACGGCTAGTAATTGTAATATTTTGGAATTTGTGAAAAATCTACTTTGTTATTTATTGTAATGAATACATATCTTTTTTCCCCAATACACATGCATATTCTGGCACACTTATTAACATTTAAAAAGATAAGATACAATCAGATAGGAAATGAATGTACAGAATTGCATTCCATCCTCTCAATATGAAATACAATCTAATTTTAACAATATATATATGATATTTAGTATTCTACATATCCTTACCTTTCCATTTTTCTTTATAAAGGAGTTAATTTATTCACCAAAGCCTGCAATTTTCAGATTATTTTTAGATACAGAGGCCAGTAAGCCTTGCTGCATAAATGGTAATAATGACACCATGAAATAATCTTTTAACATTACTTTATGCATATGTATGGCATTATTATAATATTCATTTCTCAAAACCTCCTTATAAACAGGATAAATACAAACAAGTAGTAGTTACTACAATCATATTGGTTCTGTACATAATTTTATATGAATAATTTATATAAAAATACTTAAAAATAAAATCATCTGCTAGTTGTCCAGAGGAGCACTTATTTTTTTTAATTTTAGAAAGTTTTCTTTGCTTCTAAGTAATAGAAAAACACAAGAAGATATATCGTAGTAGGGGTGAAAGATGCCAGCAAAAAATTCAAATTCTTTCTCTACAGTTTTCAGGAATAATGTTGAAAAATTAAAAACAAAAATAATAATAAGCTAAATCTACCACCTGCTGATTTTATACTTCAAATGTGGAACTAATTAAGTACGCACTTTATTTTTTAATCTTTGTCTTCATTATCAGCTTTGAATCCCACTTTATACAGGGATTTTATTGTCAAAGGTCTTATACTTTGAAAAAACTTGATGAATCATGGGTTTCAATTCTTATAATTTTCATTCATAATTTTTTTCTTAAAGCAGTTCATAATTATAGTTATTAGATATCAATTGTAATGCCTTACATAATAATGATGATATGATTTTAAATTTCTCCCAGAGCATGGTATGTGAATTTAAATTGCCCAACTCCAGTAGAGAGGAATTTTTTTTTTTTAATGTTGCTGAGTCCCTATTTTTTTAAATTTTTTAAAAAGATTTTTATTTATTTATTTGACAGACAGAGATCACAAGCACACAGAGAGGCTGGCAGAGAGAGAAGGAGGGGAAGCAGGCTCTCTGTCAAGCAGAGAGCCCAGTGTGGGGCTCGATCCCAGGTTCCTGGGATCATGACTTGAGCTGAAGGCAGAGGCTTTAACCCACTGAGCCACCCAGGTGCCCCCTTTTTAAAGTTTTATTAACATAAAATGTATTATTTGCCCCAGGGAAATCATCAGGCTTATACATTTCTTAGCACTCACCATAGCACATAACCTCCCCAACGTCCATAACAGAGCCACCCTATGCCTCTTGCCTAACCCACCAGCAACCCTCAGTTTGTTTCCTGAGATTAAGAGAAACTTATGATTTGTCTCCCATCTTGTTTCACTTTTTCCCTCCCTAACCCCCATGACTCCCCGCCTTGCCTCTCAAATTCTTCATATAAGAGAGATCATATGATAATTGTCTTACTCTGATTGACTTTTTTTCACTTAGCATGATACCCTCTAGTTCCATCCATGTCATTGCAAATGGCAAGATTTTGTTTCTTTTCATGGCTGCATAGAATTGCACTGTATATATGTACCACAACTTCTTTATTCATTCTTCTGTTCATGGACATCTAGGTTCTTTCCACACTTTGGCTATTGTGGACATTGCTCCTATAAAAATTCGGGTGAATGTGCCCCTTTGGACCACTACATTTTTATCTTTAGCGTAAATACACAGCAGAGAAATTGCTGGGTTGTGGTGTAGCTCTATTTTCAACTTTTTGAAGAATCTCCATACTATTCTCCAGAGTGGCTACAGCAGTTAACATTCCCACCAATAGTGTAGGAGGGTTCACCTTTCTCCACATCCTCGCCAACATCTGTCATTTCCTGACTTGTGAATTTTAGCCATTCTGACTGGTGGGAGGTGATATCTCACTGTGGTTTCTGTTTGTATTTCCCCGATGCTGAGTGATGTGGCGCACTTTTTCATGTGTCTGTTGGCCATTTGGAAGTCTTCTTTGCAGAACTGTCTGTTCATGTTTTCTGCCCATTTCTTGATTGAACTGTTTTTCTTTGGGTGTTGAGTTTGATAAGCTCTTTATAGATTTTGGATACTAGCCCTTTATCTGATATGTCCTTTGCTAATATCTTCTCCCATTCTGTCAGTTGGTTTTTTCATTTTGTTGACTGTTTCCTTTGCTGTGCAAAAGCTTTCGATCTTGAAAAATAGTTGATTTTTGCCCTTGAATCCTTTCCTTTGATGATGTTTCTAGGAAGAAGTTTCTGTGGCTGAGGTCAAAGACATTTCTGTCTGTGTTCTCCTGAAGGATTTTGATGGATTCCTGTCTCACATTGAGGTCTTTCATCCATTCATCCATTTTGAGTCTATTTTTGTGTGTGGTGTAAGGAAATGTTCCAGTTTTATTTTTCTGCATATCACTTTCCAATTCTCCCACACCATTTATTGAAGAGACTTTTTTCCATTGGACATTCTTTGCTGCTTTGTTGAATATTAGTTGACCATAGAGTTGAGGGTCCATTCCTGGTCTTTCTATTCTGTTCCATTGATCTATGTGTCTGTTTTTGTGCCAGTACGATACTGTCTTAATGATGAAAGCTTTGTAATAGAGCTTGAAGTCTGGAATTGTGATGCCACCTTCTTTGGCTTTCTTTTTCAACATTCCTCTGGCTATTTTTTTTAATGAAATGAAATTTTTTTTTAAAGAAATGGAACAAATAAACATAAAATTCATATAGAACCAGGGAAAAAAAAATAGCCAGAGGAATGTTGAAAAAGAAAGCCAAAGAAGGTGGCATCACAATTCCAGACTTCAAGCTCTATTACAAAGCTTTCATCATTAAGACAGTATCGTACTGGCACAAAAACAGACACATAGATCAATGGAACAGAATAGAAAGACCAGGATGGACCCTCAACTCTATGGTCAACTAATATTCAACAAAGCAGCAAAGAATGTCCAATGGAAAAAAGTCTCTTCAATAAATGGTGTGGGAGAATTGGAAAGTGATATGCAGAAAAATAAAACTGGAACATTTCCTTACACCACACACAAAAATAGACTCAAAATGGATGAATGGATGAAAGACCTCAATGTGAGACAGGAATCCATCAAAATCCTTCAGGAGAACACAGACAGAAATGTCTTTGACCTCAGCCACAGAAACTTCTTCCTAGAAACATCATCAAAGGAAAGGGATTCAAGGGCAAAAATCAACTATTTTTCAAGATCGAAAGCTTTTGCACAGCAAAGGAAACAGTCAACAAAATGAAAAAACAACTGACAGAATGGGAGAAGATATTAGCAAAGGACATATCAGATAAAGGGCTAGTATCCAAAATCTATAAAGAGCTTATCAAACTCAACACCCAAAGAACAAACAGTTCAATCAAGAAATGGGCAGAAAACATGAACAGACAGTTCTGCAAAGAAGACTTCCAAATGGCCAACAGACACATGAAAAAGTGCGCCACATCACTCAGCATCGGGGAAATACAAACAGAAACCACAGTGAGATATCACCTCCCACCAGTCAGAATGGCTAAAATTCACAAGTCAGGAAATGACAGATGTTGGCGAGGATGTGGAGAAAGGTGAACCCTCCTACACTATTGGTGGGAATGTTAACTGCTGTAGCCACTCTGGAGAATAGTATGGAGATTCTTCAAAAAGTTGAAAATAGAGCTACACCACAACCCAGCAATTTCTCTGCTGTGTATTTACGCTAAAGATAAAAATGTAGTGGTCCAAAGGGGCACATTCACCCGAATTTTTATAGGAGCAATGTCCACAATAGCCAAAGTGTGGAAAGAACCTAGATGTCCATGAACAGAAGAATGAATAAAGAAGTTGTGGTACATATATACAGTGCAATTCTATGCAGCCATGAAAAGAAACAAAATCTTGCCATTTGCAATGACATGGATGGAACTAGAGGGTATCATGCTAAGTGAAAAAAGTCAATCAGAGTAAGACATTATCATATGATCTCTCTTATATAAGAATTTGAGAGGCAAGGCGGGGAGTCATGGGGTTAGGGAGGGAAAAAGTGAAACAAGATGGGAAACAAATCATAAGTTTCTCTTAATCTCAGGAAACAAACTGAGGGTTGCTGGTGGGTTAGGCAAGAGGCATAGGGTGGCTCTGTTATGGACGTTGGGGAGGTTATGTGCTATGGTGAGTGCTAAGAAATGTATAAGCCTGATGATTTCCCTGGGGCAAATAATACATTTTATGTTAATAAAACTTTAAAAAGGGGGCACCTGGGTGGCTCAGTGGGTTAAAGCCTCTGCCTTCAGCTCAAGTCATGATCCCAGGAACCTGGGATCGAGCCCCACACTGGGCTCTCTGCTTGACAGAGAGCCTGCTTCCCCTCCTTCTCTCTCTGCCAGCCTCTCTGTGTGCTTGTGATCTCTGTCTGTCAAATAAATAAATAAAAATCTTTTTTAAAAAATTTAAAAAAATAGGGACTCAGCAACATTAAAAAAAAAAAATTCCTCTCTACTGGAGTTGGGCAATTTAAATTCACATACCATGCTCTGGGAGAAATTTAAAATCATATCATCATTATTATGTAAGGCATTTACAATTGATATCTAATAACTATAATTATGAACTGCTTTAAGAAAAAAATTATGAATGAAAATTATAAGAATTGAAACCCATGATTCATCAAGTTTTTTCAAAGTATAAGACCTTTGACAATAAAATCCCTGTATAAAGTGGGATTCAAAGCTGATAATGAAGACAAAGATTAAAAAATAAAGTGCGTACTTAATTAGTTCCACATTTGAAGTATAAAATCAGCAGGTGGTAGATTTAGCTTATTATTATTTTTGTTTTTAATTTTTCAACATTATTCCTGAAAACTGTAGAGAAAGAATTTGAATTTTTTGCTGGCATCTTTCACCCCTACTACGATATATCTTCTTGTGTTTTTCTATTACTTAGAAGCAAAGAAAACTTTCTAAAATTAAAAAAAATAAGTGCTCCTCTGGACAACTAGCAGATAATTTTATTTTTTAAGTATTTTTATATAAATTATTCATATAAAATTTATGTACAGAACCAATATGATTGTAGTAACTACTACTTGTTTGTATTTATCCTGTTTATAAGGAGGTTTTGAGAAATGAATATTATAATAATGCCATACATATGCATAAAGTAATGTTAAAAGATTATTTTCATGGTGTCATTATTTACCATTTATGCAGCAAGGCTTACTGGCCTCTGTATCTAAAAATAATCTGAAAATTGCAGGCTTTGGTGAATAAATTAACTCCTTTATAAAGAAAAATTGGAAAGGTAAGGATATGTAGAATACTAAATATCATATATATATTGTTTAAAAATTAGATTGTATTTCATATTGAGAGGATGGAATGCAATTCTGTACATTCATTTCCTATCTGATTGTATCTTATCTTTTTTAAATGTTAATAAGTGTGCCAGAATATGCATGTGTATTGGGGAAAAAAGATATGTATTCATTACAATTAAATAACAAAGTAGATTTTTCACAAATTCCAAAATATTACAATTACTAGCCGTCCCAATGCCTGTCAGAATAGTTTGACACTCAGAACAGACATTATATTTTCACATTTAAAATTTCTATATTAATATGGGTAGGTTGACTAGAGCAAATTTTTTCATTAAAAACAGAAAAATTGTAAATGTATCTTTTGAATGCAGCAAAAATTTGTAAAATATTTTAGTTGTGAAAATTTCCTTCTGAATGCCTCCATAATTAGCATAACTGAGAAATGTAACATATGGGATATAAAGAACTCAGTAATATATCCTTGGTCCTTCTAATGTGTTTAATATCCCAATTATTATTTCTATAAAATAAATAATACATAATTCTGTACAATACAAACTTCACCTAATAATTGGTCAATATATTTTAAACTTCAAGTGTATTGTTAATTTACTAAATTAAGATAGCAACTAAAAAAAAAAGCAATTATTTTCTATCTTTCTAACTCATTTCCTCTCCTAACCCCACTCCAATGGTTCAGAATCTCCAGCTTTGATCTTACTTGCCTTCTACTTTTCTTCATCATAACCCATGTCCTCACTTTTCTCCTTACCCAGCTTAAATTTTAAAGTACTGATTATAATCACTCCCTTTTGAGTTACTATTCATCACCCTCATCTGGTAAACCTCAAGACTGGTTAAATCCAACTGTTTACTTATTCTGCGTGCCCATCCAACAACTGAACATAGTTCATGATTAATAGATAAGTACACTGAGTCTTAATCACTTTAAATTCTTGACACCAACCTCAAATGAATTATTAATTCTGTCACTAAAGAGTTACTAGTTCAATCAGTCTTCCTGATGATTATTTTAAAACTCCTCCTTTCTCTTCAATCCTGTGTATTCTCACTACCTGTTCCTAATAAGTTTTTTATTGAGAAAATAGGGGGGAAATCTAAAGAGGACTACCACTAACTGACAATCACATCTGTCCATCTGTGTCTGGGACCATATTCTTTGCCTTCCAGTCAGTTACTAGAGGTTAAATGTACAGATACTATTGAATTACATTCTCCCTTTCTACAAAAGATCTGTTTTGTTTTGTTTTGTTATTCATTTGATTTTGTTTTTTCTCTTTTTACGTTTTCTTCTAACCTGTTCCCTAACTATAACTGAAATTTTGGAAGAAAGTCAAAGAGAGAACAAGAAATTTCTTGGCTTGTTCTGTTGTAAGCTGGCTTCTTGCTCTTCAAATCTTGCACATACTTAAGACTCCTTCTATCCTGGATGATTTTCAAGGTTCTTCAAAAATACCTTGCTGGGTTCTTCTTCTTCTTTTTTTTTTTTTTTGTTGTTTTTAAGATTTTATTTATTTATTTGACAGAGAGAGATCACAAGTAGGCAGAGAGGTAGGTAGAGAGAGAGGGGTAAGCAGGCTCCCTGCTGAGCAGAGAGTCTGACATGGGACTCAATCCCAGGACCCTGAGATCATGACTTAAGCCAAAGGCAGAGGCTTAACCCACTGAGCCACCCAGGCGCCCCTGCTGGGTTCTTCTAACCAAAGATCCTTCAAGGTACCTCTCCTTCCGCTGGATACTTTTATCTCAGCTCCACACTCAGGCATTAGTTGTAAAGTTCCCTCATTTTCTCAGGCAGTCTTCTTTGATATGACATTGAAAAGATCTTATGCCATATGTCTCTTCCACTTTACCTATCTCTGGTTCACAGGAAACAGTCACATATTCCCTGTTACCAGTGTAAATGTTCATTTCCTATTATAGGTCTCTGGCTTCTCCCTTTTAGTCTGCCATAACCACTTTGACTGAATTAAGTGTCAGTCCAGGTTTCTCCAGCTACAGAGAATGTATATTGGGCTTCAGGAATACTTTAGGTCTCAGGTTACCTTCAGGGACTCTCCACCTCTCCCTTTTGTACTAACAGTATAGTGCTCTATACAAGTTGTAATTGGCTATCGCTATGTAACAAACCATTTTAAAACTCGGTGGCATAAAAATTAATTCTATTGTATTCGAAGATTCTTCAGGTCAGGAATTCAGACATCACACAATGGGGATGACTTTTCTTGCTGTGCTATCTGAGCCTTATCCTGGGAACACGTGGAATTGAGACATGACTTGATCATTAGAATATGGAATCATCTAGAAGCTGCTGTGTGGTTTTTTTTTAAGATTTATTTTTTTATTTATTTGACAGATAGAGATCACATATAGGCAGAGAGGAAGGCAGAGAGAGAAGGGAAAGCAGGCTCCCTGCTGAGCAGAGAGCCCGATGTGGGGCTCTATCCTGGGACCCTGAGATCATGACCTGAGCCAAAAGCAGAGACTTTAACCCATTGAGCCACCCATGCTCTAACCCTAATGTGGGTTATTAATTGGGACCACAATGGAAGCTTTTGGACAGACACTTAATTTGGCCCTTCTGGTGGCCTGAGTAGTTGGACCATTAACACTGTGGTTTAGGTTCCAAAATTCGTATCCTAGGTGAAAAGATGGAAGCTTCATTATCTGTTATGGCAGAGCCTCAGAAGACATGTAGTGTCATTTTTGCCACTTCTATTGGTTACAAGTGAGTCAGAGTACTACCTGGATTCAAAGAGTGAATTAGACTTTACCTCTACATGGAGAGTGTCAATGTACTTAATGTACATTTGGGAAGGAGACATTATTGCAGCAAAGTCTGGAAATACCATAAAGTGTATTTTCTCTTAAAATAATGTAACTAAATCCTTTCTTCAAAGTTTGTATCCTGGCTTCTTTTATAACTTTGTCTTGACTATGAGGTCCAACTGTCATGGAATATGTTATTCATTTCCTTAGTACATTCTGCATTTTGAAGTGAGTGTCACCTACCTTTGGTATGCCATGTCTTATTATAAAATTTTAACACCTTGTTATATTAAAAAAAAAGAAAGAAAAGAAGTAGTAATTCTTTCACTCTCTTCTATCCTCATTCACCTGACATCAACCTCTAGACATATAAGTAAAGACCTCTCTGCATGATACTCAAAATAGGCTGTCTTTCTCAGCCACAAGAACAGGAAATCTTCCCTTTTGCCAGGTTTTTAAGAAGTTGAGGAAAGACTTGGTCCTTTGAGCTGGAACTTCTAAGTTTTAGTACTAAGGATCTGAAGACCATAGCAAGAAAGTTACAAAACAGAGAAACAAAAAGTACAATAACTTAAGTAAACCAAATAGCTTTCTTTTCCATAAGATGTAGCAGAATAAAGCAACAATCCTTTTTTTCTCATTTTTTTTATGTTATGCTAGTCACCATATGGTATGTCATTAATTTTTGATGTAGTGTTACATGATTCATTGTTTGTGTATAACACCCAGTGTTCTGTGCAATCTGTACCCTCCTTAATACCTATCACCTGGCTCACCCATCTCCCTATCCCCTTCCTTTCTAAAACCCTCAGTTTGTTTCCCAGAGCTGTATTTTCTCATAGTTCATCTCCTACTCCAATTTCCCCCTGCTTCATTTTCCCTAAATTCCTTCTCCTAACATCCTCCGTGCAATTCCTTATGTTCCACAAGTAAGTGAAATCATATGATAATTCACTTTCTCTGTTTGACTTATTTCACTTAGCATAATCTCCTCCAGTCTCATCTATGTTGATGCAAACAACATATGATATATGACATATGATGCAAACAACATGTTGGGTATTCATCTTTTCTGATGACTGAGTAATATTCCATGGTGTATATGGACCACAGTCTTCTTCAACCATTCACCTGTTGAAGGGCATTTCAGCTCTTTCTACAGTTTAACTATTGTGGACAATGCTGCTATGAATGTTGGGCTGTATATGGTCCTTATTTTCACTACATCTGTATCTTTTGGGTAAATACCCAGTAGTGCAATTGCTGGGTGATAGAGTAGCTTTATTTTTAATTTTTTGAGGAATCTCAACACTGTTTTCCAAAGTGGCTGCACCAACTTGCATTCCTACGAACAAATAAAAATTCCTCTTTCTCCACAATTTCTCCAATACTTGTTTCTTTTTTTCTGTGAATTTTTGCCTTTCTAACTGGTGTAAGGTGGTACCTCAATGTGGTTTTCATACAACAAAAGTGGTCTTAAGGGGGAAATACATACCCATCCAAGCCTCACTCAAAAAAAATAGAAAAATCCCGAATACACAAAGTATCTTTACACCTTAAAGATCTGGAGAATTAACAACAAATTTAACTTTACCCATGTATGAAAAGGAAAATAAAGATTAGAGCAGATATCAATGAATTAGAAACCAGGTATATAATAGAACACATTAACCAAACTAGAAGTTGGTCCTTTGAAATAATAAATTGATAAGCCACTGGCCAAACTTCTCCAAAAGAAAAGAGAAAGGACCCAAATTAATAAAATTATGAATGAAAAGGGAGGATCACAACTAACACCAAGGAAATAAATACAATTATCATAAATTATTATCAACAGCTATATGCCAATAAATTAAGCAACGTGGAAGAAATGGATGCCTTCCTGTAAATCTATGAACTACCAAAATTGAGGCAGCAAGAAACTAACAAGCTGAACAGACCAATAACCAGTAACAAAATTGAAGCAGTGATCAAAAATCTCCTCAAAAACAAGAGATCAGGGCCTGATGGATTCCCTGGGGGATTCTACCAAACATTCAAAGAAGAAATAATATCTATTCTCCTGAAGCTGTTTCAAAAAATAAAGTAACAATCTAATATGGTTTTGGAATTATATGAAGTTCTATGAAGCCAAAAAATCTATTTTCTCTGTGATCCTTTAAGAGACCACTACTGTGATAAGAAAAGTTGCATTTCTCCAGATATTTCTCCTAGTAAAAAGTGTCCTTTTTAAGTGTGAATTTAATCTCTACTATGCTTATTCTTTATGACCAGAGTATGTGAAAAGTGTGTGTGTGTGTGTGTGTGTGTGTGTGTGTGTGTGTGTCTGTAGCATCCTATGATGAGTACAGAGCTGGAAGACTGCGGTAACACTTAATGAAATACTTAAATCTCATTTATATAAAGTTAACAAATGGAAGAATCTGATAATTACAAAAGCTCTGCCTAGACCATAGCATTTATCCTACATATGGTATTTTTTACATGTCTGAACAATCTAATTTTTGTTAGGAATAGGAATAGGAATAATGTACATTCAGGAAGTCACAATTTTAACGGCTGTACTGCAAGACTACTCTCAGATCACTCTTAAAAGAAGGAGATATTCTGATTTTTATTTGTCTTAAGATAGATCTGAAGACAGAAAATGACGCTTCAGGAGATAGACTTCGACTTAGAGGAGGGCCACACCATGCCTTTCTCTGTCCTGCAAGATTTTTGCAACCACACTCTGAGCAGTGTAGACGAGTCTAAGGGCATTCCCTCTTGGAAAAGATAAGATGACTTTAGCCATAGAGGCAGACCAAGAGCTGGGCTGAGAGAGCCATTTCCTGAACATTTTGAAACGTGGGACTGGATCAAAAAGTAACTGTAATTAAAAGCAGTTACATTTTATCTTCTGTGTTGGAAAGTCAAATTGTTATCTCTGATCTTATTAAAATTTTCACTTTTATTGACTATCATTGCTGAGAGTCTAGGGAAGGGTCTCTCCTCAAACTTGTGATAAAGTGGGAAAAGGGAAATAAATAGAGAAATGTGAGCCAGGCTATATTGAAGTTGATCTGAAATGAGCGTTCAACAACCTGCAGATAGACTGGAAGGCCAATGTCTAGAGACTGATTTTTCATACTGCAAGTGATAACCAGAAAGATTTGTTTAACATGTAAATTTTAGAAGGTAAAATCTTTCATGTTCCATTTTAATCTAGATTTTTTAAACTGATATAAAATCATTTCATGTTCTTTTGGATTTATGGAAAAAACCACCAAAATAAATAAACATGCAGAAAAAAAAGTCTTAAGGAAATGGATTAGTAATTTGGATTTTTATAACCATGTATATATATTGCTTTTATAATAAAAAAAATAAAACTAAGTACAAAGATAGTTCAGCAGCTCAATTTTACACACAAACTGATGAGGCTGGGTGACATTTAATTACATATATTTTGATATGCAGAAGTGAAAGAAGGAAGAATTGGGCAGGAGAAATAATTTCAGTAAGGGAATGGAAGAGAGAAAATGCATATTGTATGTGGTAAAAGAGTGACTGGTTCAGTTTTGTTAGACCATACTGTGTAAAATAGAAAAGTGGAAGGTGAGTTTAGGAAGTAAGATGAGATTCAATTACTAGTTTAAGGAATAAGAATTTCTCCAATTATCGTAAGAAAGGTGTAAATGCTATTAGTGGAGGGTAAAGTGCTTAGGGACCTTCTTTAGAAAGATTAACCTGATAGGATGATGTAAGGAGTTTCCAGAGATGGAAGAGGCCAGGAGCACAGATGTTAGTGAGGAACATATTCTACATATTTTAATCCTTCAGTAAATTAAATGGATATCAGAAGTGGAGAGTTGGCTGTGAGAGCACGGCAAAGGTCAGTATGGCTGGAGAGCCAGTTAGAAAACAAAATGGAGGGGCACCTGGGTGGCTCAGTGGATTAAGCCGCTGCCTTCGGCTCGGGTCATGATCTCAGTGTCCTGGGATCGAGCCCCGCATCAGGCTCTCTGCTCAGCAGGGACCCTGCTTCTCTCTCTCTCTGCCTGACTTTCTGCCTACTTGTGATCTCTCTCTCTCTGTCAAATAAATAAATAAAATAATTAAAAAATCTTTAAAAAAAAAAGAAAACAAAACAAAATGGAGAGAATCTGAAGAGAGTTTAAAATGTAAAGTAATTGATGACTCCAAAGTAGAAATAGAAAATAGAAGATTTTGGGAACTATGAGAGGTAGGAATCTGTGCTTAACTTTTCGTATATTTAATTTCGAGTTTCTTGAAGAACAACCAGATAGAGGGGTTTCCCCCATGCTCCCAACCCTGCAAGTGGTGAGAAATGTAGGTATAAACTGCTTTTTCGTCAGCATTTTTCTTGCACAAAGTACAGGATTTTAGTTGATACTATTAGCAGCTGTTTTAAACTGCTTGGAGAATGCAATCATAAATATAACGTAGGCCATTGCTACTCCTAATGGTAATTCCCATTAAATACTGAAAAATATGAAAGAAATGAGTTATGTAATTTTATTCTGCCAGATATTTGTGTCTATCTTCACAAAACTATCTATGTTAAGCCATATTCTACTATGAAAAAAGAAAAACAAGTTTCCGTAATACACAACAGCCCTGAAAGCAGTGTTATGACACTCAGTTTGAAGGACAATTTTTAATACACACTTAAAATGAGGATTATGATTTTACTTATAAAAGTTTTCTTATTTGTTTTGTTTTTTACTCTGAAAATGGAAGATTAGGCTTTAAAATTTCCATCTATATACTGTTGACTTGACATGGCTTTTAAAATTCCCGTCTATAAACTTTTGACCTCCTAATTACATATCTGGTCTAGACCCCTTTCGCATTCTATATACACCTATACAACTGCATTCTTGAAATGTGCAATTGGATGTCCACCATTAGCATTCCCATAAATTATTATCATAACTTGGACTTTTTAAAATAAAAGAGTGTTAAAAACAAGGGATTAAAATACACACAAAATTTAGAGGATTCCTTTACATAAACTTTCAATATTATTAATGGACAAGTTCATTTACAAAGTGATTCTTTAAAGGCTCAAATATTTCTACCTGGGCAGCAAAAAGAAAAAGTATTTCTATACTTGAAAATATTTTTTTGTCACCAAAAATAATTAAACTTCTGTCATTCTTAGTTTGTAATATATAGTATGCATATATATATGCATCTAACTCCAAATTTTTGATAACTTCTCAGTTTTTACCTCATTAACTTTTCTATAATAAAATTTAATTTCCAAACATTGCTTTGTTCATGTTAAATATTGAACCATTTAGTTTAATTATAATAAACAATTGCTTTTGTCATATATTTTTCATGATTACTATAAATATTCAAAATATTAACCTTTATTTCACTTCTTCAATAAAAAATTATTAAGCAATCATTGGAATTTTCTAAATTTGAACAATTGAACAGTCTTGATAGAAAACTGGAAACATACAACAGTGAAGAACTTCTGGTGATGGAGTTATCACTTCACTTTTCATATGAACACAGAAAAGCTCAAGATCCAAAATGAGCAAAATTATTTTAAAAGAAATTTTATTTAAATGAAATCCAAACTTCAGAAAGTAATTGATTAAATACAGCTTCTGCAGCTGCTCATATTAAATTATTATCTGTTGGGGTTAATGTAGACCATGTTATCAGCCATAATACCTGGTTTGCTAAAATGTTAACACAGAGGCCACTGGAGGTGAAAGAAGGTTTTGAAGCAGGGCATAGGCCTTTAGAGATGTATGCACTGTCCCTTAGGCTATGTTTAGCAGAACACACAGATTAGTGTATCATATCTTTACCATAAATAGATCCTCCTAGTTTTAGTAAGAGCCCTTGTCATACATCCCTTGCCTGAGGAACAGTGATAGGATTTGTGATTACCGTAAAGTACCAATAAAAGTGCGGGCAAAGAAGAGCCAAGGGTTTTCATCTCTGAGCATTGACCCTTTCCCTTCTCCTCTCTTTCACGGCAAAGGTTAGAGTAATCTTTCATCTGTCAGTGCAGGGATTGCTGGCTATTCCTGGCAATTATCATTGAGTGAAATCTTGCTAAATAACTATGATTGTTTGAACTAGATTTTTGCCTTCTGATTTTTATGTAGTCAGTGGAATCACTTTGGCCTACTGTCTTTGCCATGACAAAGTACCATGACTGCATGGCTTAAGCAACAGAAATTTATTTCTCACAGTTCTGGAGGCTGGGAAGTCTAAGAGCAGAGTACCAGCATTGTTGATTTCTGGTGAGGACTCTCTGGCTCATGGATGTCCCCTTCCTGCTGTGCCTTCACATGGACTTTTCTCTGTGTGCCCACACGGAGAAAGAGAAATTTCTCTTACTCTTCTTAAAAAGCCACCAATCCTTTAGGATTAAGAACTCACCTTTATGACCTCATTTAGCCTCATTTACCTCCTGAAGGATCTATCTCCAAATACAGTCATATTACAGGGTAAAGTGTTGGCATGAAAATTTGAGGGGAGGGGAGTAGAGTTTATATAATACCCACATAGCAGATGAGAAAAACTTAAAGATATTGTGCAAGAACATGTTGATAATCAACTTTCTTAAAAACAAATTCAGTATTGCGGCCCCAGGGTAACTCAGTCCTTGAGCTACCTTTAGCTCAAGTCATGATCCCAGCATCCTGGGATGGAGCCCCGCATTGGGTCCCTGCTTTGTGGGAAGCCTGCTTCTCCTTCTCCCACTCTCCCTGCTTGTGTTCCTTTTCTTGCTGTGTCTCTCTCTGTCAAATAGATAAATAAAATCTAAAAAAAAAAAATTCAATATTGAATTTTTAATTAAATAATCACTTTCATTACTTGAACTCATTGCTAAGGGCTTATTGCATTACAAAACAATAAAATGAATGAATATTCTTTATACTTACACCATATATTAAGTAGTAAAACTAGTCTTACAAAGGTATTCAGATTAATGGCTATATAAACTCCAACAGGACTTCTCAGCATTTCATACACATATTTCACATATTTCTAGCTTATATTTGTTTATAATTTCTACTGACTTGGCTCACGATAGGCTGGGATTTTGTGCATCTTGCAGGCCTAATCAGACCATAGTACATCCAGTATTGAATACCTTTTTCCTATTACCATCAGAACAGAGGAAGTTAGTTGCTGCCATCATGTAAATTTGATTTTATCATTAAGGGTCTTGCAACAGTTCTTGAAAGGGAATTGTCAGTCATATGTAGTTACATATGGAAAGATAAAAAAGAATGACAAGTTGTGCCTAGTCTTTCCTCAAATTTAACTACATATTAACGTGAGAATTCTAACCATGATTCATGTTTCCCACACTACTGGACACCTTTTATGACAGAAGTTGTGAGTACAAAGTGGAAGTCTACCAAAGCCAATCTGGTTTATTTTAATGTAACTACTTGCATTGATTTGAATGGTGACCCTTCTCCACAAGAAAATACGTACGCTCAGAACCTGTGAATGGAAAATTATTCAGAAAAAGCATCTTTGTAGGTATAATTAAAAATCTTAAGATGAGATATTGAATTAGGGTATACTCTGAAGAAATTAAGTGTTCTTCTAAGAAAAGAGAAAGGAGAAGGACACAGAGAGAGAGTGGTGAGGTGAAGACAGAGGCAGAGATTGGAGGGATGTGTGTGCAAGCCAAGAAACATCAAGGATTACTGGCCACCCCCAGAAACCAGAAGAGATATATGGAAGAAATTCTTCCTCAGAACTTTCAGAAGGAACCAACCCTACCCTCTAAAACTTTAAAAAAATACATTTATGTAGGCTTAAGCCACTCAGTTTCTGGTAATTTATAATAGCAACCACAGAAAACATGGTATTAATCAGCATATTTTTGATAAAATATAAAATATCAGGAGACATTCAGGACACAGACATGGGTATAATCCAGGACTTTTTTGGGGCAACATGTTTCAAGTGTATCTCAAATTTATGATTTTCAATTTAACTCCTCATGTTATCCTTCTAGACTCTATTTTTAAATTTTCTCCTACAATAATTCCAGTGTCCAGGTCAAAAATTTTGGAATTATATATACTCTTCTCCTTCAAATTTACAATAAAACTAGCAGTAAACCTTGTTAGCTCTGCCTTTGAAATATATCTAAATCATACTACTTCCCATAACATCTACTAATCTAATCATGTATCATCATCTATTCATTGGTTTCCTTGCTTCCTACTTTGCTCCCTCTGGTCGTTAAACATACCCAGCAAAATGAAATTTAAGTCTGATCATGTAACTTTTGTATAAAAACTCTCTGATTTCTTATGTGTTTTGAGTTGTATTGTGTCCCCAGAAGGATAATGCTGAAGTCCTAATGCCCCAGTACTTCAGAAAGTGACCGTACTTGGAAACAAATGTAATTAGGTAATAAGGGGTCATATTGGAGTATGAACAATATGACTGGTGTCCTTATAAGAAAAGAGGGGGAGAAGATGGTGGAGGAGTAGGAGACCTAAATAAATATCATCAGGTTCCAGGACTTCAGCTACATAGTTATCAAACCATTCTGAAAACCTACAAACTCAATAGGAGACTGAAGAGAAGAAAAGCAGCAATTTTAGGAATAGAAAATCAACTACTTTCTGGAAGGTAGAATGTGGAGAGAAGTCAATCTGAGGCAACATACAGGAAGATAGACCATGGGGGCAGGGGCCAGCTCCCAGCAAGTGGTAGAGCAGCAGAGCACCAAATTGGAACTTTTAGAAGTCTGCTCCACTGATGGATGTCACTCCAGAGGCTAAGTGGAGAGTGAAGCCCTTGCTGGGACAGTGTGGTTTTAGGACCCATAGGGTCACAAAGAGACCAGAGGTGTCTGAGTGTGGCAGAGCACTCAAGTATCAGAGTGGGGAAACTGGTTGCAGAGACAGAGCTGAGGGCTGGTCTCTTAGCTAGGGATTACCTTAAACTGATCTGAGGTGAAGTCTGGCCACTGCTCTTTAAGCAGGGGTCCCACAAGTGGCAGATCTTGGGAGACCCCTTCCTTCCTCCTCCAGGAGGGGTGGCACAGGAGTGTGCTACAGGAATCTGCTGGGTTTGGAGACTCCAAATGGGGCTGTGCACCAGAGATAGAAATACTTGGTCAAAGGCCAAATGAGCATGGAAAGCGCTTGAAGACCAGGGAAATGGGAGTGATTGACTGCTTTTTTCTGAGTGCACTGAGGCATGGGGCCTTGAGTTCTCGTCTCCTATGGGGCCAGAGGTTAGGAGGTCACCATTCTCATTCACATCCTCCAAACCTGTAAGGAAAGTGTTCAGGGAACAAAAGTTACCAGGAGAAAACTGAGCAGATTCCTTAGCCTGGCCCCTGGCAAAGGTTGTGCTATTCCACCTCAGGTGAAGGCATTTGAGAACTATGAGAACAGGACCCTCCCCCAGAAGATTAGCAAGATATCAGCCAAGACCAAGTTCACCAATCACAGAGAACCAACTCCAGAGCTAGGAGAAAGCAGCACATGACTTTTTTCCCATGATCCATTAGTTTTTCAAAGTTAGGTTTTAAAAATTTTGGTTTTTTATTATATATTTTTCTTAAAAATATTTCCTCTTTCCAATTTTAATGTTAACTATTTTAATTTATCAAAGTGCTTTAAAAATATCTTTTTAAAATTTTTGTTGTTATACTCATATTCTATTCCTTCATTATATATAACCTTATTTTTTGTCTACATACAGATTTTTTGCTATTTAAAATTTTGGGATAGCGTTTCTTCTAATAGATAAAAATATACCCTAAATCTAGTACATTATTTTGTTCTAGTCTCCAGTCTGATCAAATTCTTTCCTCTTTTTTCTTCTTTTTTTCAACCAACTTTTTATCAATTCCTGTTTTAGAATCTCTTAAAATTTTCATTTTTACAGTCATATTCCATACTTCACCATGTTTACCCTTATTTTTGTATATATATTTTTCTTTCTTTAAAATTTTGGGAAGTAGTTTCTTCTGAAAGACCAAAATACACACAGAAACAAGTATGTGGCTCTGTTTTATTCACCAGTCTAACATATGTGTGTGTGTGTGTGTGTGTGTGTGTGTGTGTGTGTATTTTTTCTTCTTTTCTTTTTTTTCTTCTTGCTTCTTCCCCTGGTTTTGGGTCACTTCTAATTTTGTTAGTGTATATTTTTCTGGGGTTGTTGCTACCCTTTTAGTATTCTGTTCTCTCATTCATCTATTCTTATCTGGATAAAATGACAAGCAGGAAAAACTCACCTCAAAAGAAAGAACAAGAGGCAGTACCAAAGGCTAGGGACCTAATCAATACAGAGATTAGTAATACATCAGAACTAGAGTTCAGAATGATGATTATCAAGGTCCTAGCTCAACTTGAAAAAAAAAAGGAGGACACTAGGGAATCCCTTTCTGGATAAATAAAATCTGTTTATACAGAAGTAAAAGAACTACAATCTAACCAAGTTGAAATCTAGAAAACTACTAATGAGGTGCAATAAAAAATGGAGGCTCTTACTGCTAGCATAAATGAGAGAGAAGAGAGAATTCATCATATATAAGAACAAATGATGGAGAATAAAGAAACTCAGAAAAAGAGAGAAAAACAATTACTGGACCACAAGAATTTAAGAGATAAATGATACATTAGGAGAAACAATATTAGAATAATTGGAATCCCAGAAGAAGAAGAAAGAGAGGGAGGAGCAGAAGGCATCTTGAAGCAAATTATAGCACAGAATTTCCCTAACTTGGTGAAGGGAACAAACATCAAAATCCAGGAGGCAGAGAGAATTTCCCTCAAAATCAATTCAAATAGGTTCACACCCCATCATCTAATAGTAAAAATAACAAATCTCAGTGACAAAGAGAAAATCCTGAAAGCAGCTTGGGAAAAGAGGTCTGTAACCTACAATGGTAGAAATATCAGATTGACAGCTGACCTATCCACAGAGACCTGGTAGGCCAGAAAGGAACGGCATGATATATTCAGAGCACTAACTGAGAAAAATATGCTGCCAAGAATACTGTAGCCAGCTAGGCTGTCATTGAAAATAGGAGAGGTACAAAGCTTCCAGGAAAAACAAAAAAACTAAAAGAATTTGCACATACCAAACCAGCTCTATAGGAAATATTGAAAGGGATCTTCTAAGCAAAGAGAGAGCCTAAAAGTAGTAAGCCAGAAAGGAACAGAGATAGTATACAATAACAATCACCTTACAGACATTACAATGGCACTAAATTCATATCTTTCAAGAGTTACTCTGAATGTAAATGGGCTAAATGTCCCAATCAAAAGACAAAGGTGTATCAGAATGGATAAAAAAAATAAGACCTGTCAATATGCTGTCTTCAAGAAACTTATCTTAGACCCAAAGACAACTCAAGATTAAAAGTGCATGGAGGGGGGGCAGTGAAAAAATTTACCATGCTAATGAACATCAAAAGAAAGCTGGGGTGGCAATCCTTAGACCAGATAAATTAGATTTTAAGCCAAAGACCCCAAAGAGATGAGGAAGGACACTATATCATACTTAAAGGGTCTGTCTAACAAGAAGATCTAACAAGTTTAAATATCTATGCTGCTAACATGGGACCAGACAATTCTATAAACCAATTAATACTAAAATCAAAGAAACACATAAGAAATAATACAATAATAGTAGGGGACTTTAACACCCCCTCACTGAAATGGACAGAGCATCTAAGCAAAAGACCAATAAGGAAAAAAGGCTTGAAATGACACACTGGACCAGATAGACATCACAGATATATTCAGAACATTCCATCCCAAAACAACAGAGTACACATTCTTCTCTAGTGCACATGGGACAGTCTCCAGAATAGATCACACCCTGGGTCATAAATCAAGTCTCAACCAGTAACAAAAGATTGGGATCATTCCCTGCATATATTCAGACCATAATGCTCTGAAGGTAGAAATCAATCACAAGAGGAAAGTTGGAAAAACCTCAAATACATAGAGGATAAAGAACCTCCTACTAAAGAACGAATAGGTCAACCAGAAAATTCAAGAAGAATTGAAAATATTCATGGAAACAAATGGAAATGAAAACACAACTGTTCACAATCTTTGGGACCCAGCAAAGGGGATCCTGAGAGGAAAGTATATAGTCATACAAACCTTTCTCAAGAAACAAGAAAGGTCTCAAGTGTATGACCTAACAGTACACCTAAAGGAGCTGGAGAAAGAACTGCAAAGAAAGCCTAGACCCAGAAGGATTAGAGAAATCATAAAGATCAGAGCAGAAATCAATGACATAGAAATCAAAATAACAGTAGAACAAATCAATGAAACTAGGAGCTGGTTCTCCTAGTTTGAATATTTAGTTCTACTAAATATCTCCTAGTTTAAATATTTACTTCTAAATATTTAAAGAAAAGTTAATACCTACTCTCCTTAAACTGTTCCAAAAAATAGAAATGGAAGGAAAACTTTCAAACATATTTTATGAGGCCAGCATTACCTTGATCCCAAAACCAGACAAAGACCCCCCAAAAAAGGAGAAATACAGACCAATATCCTTGATGAACATGGATGCAAAAATTCTCACCAAAATACTAACCAATAGGATCCAACAGTACATTAAGAGGATTATTCACCATGACCAAGTGAGAATTATTGCTGGGCTGCAAGGTGGGTTCAACATCCACAAATCAATCAATGTGAAACAAAACATTAATAAAAGAAAGAACAAGAACCATGTGATACTCTCAATAGATGCTGAAAAAGCATTTGACAAAGTACAGCATTCTTTCTTAATCAAAACTCTTCACAGTGTAGGGATAGAGGGTACATATCTCAATATCATAAAAGCTGTCTATGAAAAACTCACAGCAAATATCATTCTCAATGGGGGAAAACTGAGAGCTTTTGTCCTAAGGTCAGGAACATGGCAAGGCTGTCCAATATCACTACTGCTATTCAACATAGTACTACAAGTCCTAGCCTTGGCAGTCAGACAACAAAAAGAAATAAAAGGCATTTGAATTGGCAAAAAAGAAGTCAAACTCCCACTCTTTGCAGATGATATGATACTTTATGTGGAAAACCCAAAGGATTCCACTCCAAAACTGCTAGAACTCAAACAGGAATTCAGTAAAGTGTCAGGATATAAAACCAATGCTCAAAAATCAGATGCATTTCAATGCATCAAGAGAGAGGCAGAAGAAAGAGAAATTAAAGAGTTGATCCCATTTACAATTGCACCCATCTATTACAGAATAGAAGGAGCCTCTGTCCCATACCTGCCCTGATGTGGAAAGCTACTCATGAACCAGGAGCTTCCATGTGGGACTATTACATGATCAAGAAGTAATCTGCTGGCTAAAGTCAGGGAATTTTTGGTTTATTTTTGTCAGTAGTTAGAATCCTAATACATCACCCAAGAAAAAACACTATACTTCTTTCCTCTAAAAAAGTAATTTTTTGCCTCCTTGTATAAGTGTTTTCAGTAATTCTTTAAAGTGATGAATATTCTTTTAATCCACAAACCTTGCTGCATGCTCAAAGACATTTCTGTTAAACAATTTAATCATTTGAGCTTGAAAATTAGAACTTACAATATACTGGACAAGTTGCTTTTTCAAATGAAGCTCTCCTAATTTTCTTCATGACCAAAGGAAAAAAGAAATCACTGATATTTAATTGGAATTTCACTGTTAGTTGTGTAATTTATATAGTATTAATAGTGCAAACTCGGTCCTTTGAATTTTAGAAGTAATTTATACAAATCTATTTTTAAAGAACTTACATTTCCACTATAATTTAGTTGGACTCAACTTTTGTAATATTGTGCCATTTGGAAATGAAATATAATGCAGATATTTTTTGTTTTATCACTGTGGCACTTATCTGCAATTGCAAACAACTCTATATCTTCTGCTTTCAAATGAGTTTGTGCAGGTGTGCTGAAAATCTTTGCTCAACAATTTGTCTAACAACTCTCATAAAAATATTACATTTCCCTAATTGCTCATTTTACATTCCCAAATGCTTTAGGGGAAAATAGTACAATAATTAAAATAAGGCATGATGTAATTAATATACTAAATTATTATAATGTGTATTCTAAAAATAATAAGAAAACATTCTTTAAGTCTACAGGTCATTTATTTAGTTCACAAATATTTACTGAGTGCCTCAGTGTATCATGTGGGCACTATAAATAAAATGATTTAATTTTTATTATATACTAGAGAAATCATAACTGCAGTTATATAATCAGGACACTGATGAAGGTAAACTTAAGGTAGAATTGTAGATAGGACAGAGAATGGAGTGATGATCTTGTTTAACATTTGCCCTTCTTGAACAAGAAAATTAAGGAAGTTGCTTAATTAGGATAACAGTGGTGACTAAACACCAAATCCATAGAGTTCATTTCAATTCCCAAAATATTTATTTGCAATATGAAATACTGTGCTCATCATGCAATTGAATATAAAGATAGACCTGAAGTTTTGTCTCTATTGACTCATAATCTAATGGCAGCAGTATGAGAGAGAGATGTCTCAGTTTAGCTTTGCCATACTAAAGTTAGACTAGGGAAGATTTTCATCTGTTGTACTGATTTGTCATTCACCTTGACTACTCTGCAATTTTATAGCTTATGTGAAGTTTTCAAGAATGAATGTATGTAGATAAGACATCTAGTTAAGTAATAGTTGGAGATTTGACCTATAGAATATATAGAGGTTAATAAAAGTAATCAGATTAATCTGAAGCAAGTACAATATTGTGTCATGATTTTATAATCACAGCAATAATTAAAGTGGGCCCTTTGCTTAACTGGACTCCATGCCCAATGTGGGGCTTGAACTCAGGCCAGAGATCAAGACTTATATGCACTAGTGACTGAGCCAACCAGGTGCCCTTCTATGTGGGTCCTTATAAATTTTTTTTATCATCACAGTTACAGTTTTAGTAATTATAGTCCCCATTTATTAGGAATTTAATAACCTAAGCTTCATGAGGTCATATTTTTTATCTGTTCACTCAACTTTGTATCTACAAATAATATAATAACTTTTATGTAGCATATATTTACTGCTTATAGGCTTACTACAAATAAATGAATGAAAGAACATGTCTGTCATGGTGCTAAATGTTCTAACTATGATATCTTTAATTCTGACCATATTTTGGTAAGGGAAACATTATTACCCCTCTTTTCAAATGAAAACACTGAAGCTTAAGATTAAGTAGTCCATTAGATTACATATCTATTAAAAGCCAGTGTTACACCAAAACTCTATTTTCTTAACCATTATACCATCATAAATTCATTCTAGCAGAACAAGTAAATACCTTGAAATATAAAACACAGAAACTTTATTGCAAACAACCTGAATGGAATAGATGTCAGAAATTTGAACTGTGCATTTGAGTTTCAGGATTTCTAGAAGATAATGGAAAGGGAAGATAAAACCTGTATAGTTGTTTCCATTCTTTTCAAAAATAAATCATACAAAGAAACCTGCAGATGCATGGCTTTTGTGTTTGCTTTTTTGCTTGTTTGATATTTTCCTGAGAATAATAAGCTTTTTGTGAAAATAAACTTTAAATGATAGGTTGGTCTTATTTTCAATCATGATCTTAGAAAAAAACAGACGTTTTAAGTGGTTAATTCTTAAATCTACAAAAGATCCAGAAAAAAAGAACATACCTTTATATTACAACTGAGGGAAGATATTTTTTTTTAAGTGGCTGAAGTCATCTGTTTTGAGTACACTTCACTTTGATTTTAAATCAACATATCCATTTGATTGTATTTCTAAAGTAGAAGACGGAATTGGTACCCATTTTTGATAGGCATAAAACTTAGTAAATACCAATTACATTTGCTATAAGTATCTATGCATACAATCTTTATTATTGGCTGAGAATTTCTTTCTTCTCTTTCTTTTTTGGATATGTCTCTCTGTAAATCACATAATCCCACTCTCTTATTAAAAGAAGAAGATGGGGCACCTGGGTGGCTCAGCGGGTTAAGCCTCTGCCTTTGGCTCAGGTCATGATCTCAGGGTCCTGAGACCAAGCCCCATGTCAGGCTCTCTGCTCAGCAGGGAGCCTGCTTCCCCCCTCCTCTCTCTCTGCCTCTCTTCCTACTTTTGATCTGTCTGTTAAATACATAAATAAAATCTTAAAAAAAAAAAAAGAAGATACAGGTAGAACAGAGAAACTAACATCTTTATGCCAATGAGTTTTGGGGAGAGAGGTGGAAAAGATTGAGATTTAGGGAGATTTGTGACTCCAAGAGAACAATTATTCTTTCTAGAGGACACTGAGTGGGGGTCCTTCTGAGTAAAGAAAAGGAGCCTTTCTGGGAATGAAGCCAAATGAAAGAAGGCAGAGTTAATGGACAAAATCACGTGGAGACAAGAGTTTTATTAAAATCAAGAGTTTGGATCCAGCTATGCTAGAATGTCTACTCAAAATGATATTTTATTTAAGCAATAATGAATCAGTGTTCTTTCACATTTAATCAAATTACTCATGAATAATATGTGTTCTATATTCTTGTGGAAAAATAGCTTTAGCAGTTTCTTAAGAGAGCATGAATAGAGAAGTATATTTTTGAAATCATATATATTAGAATAGATAGTTATATATCTGTATTTACCTGCATATATTTGAGATCTGACATTTGATTAATGTCATGGTGGTCTAGAATTATAAATCTGAAATTATTGTCATTTTTTAAAGATTTGTTTTTAATTTTGAGAGAGAGAGAGAATAGGAGCAGAGGGGCAGAAAGTTGTTTGTTTTTGTATTATGTTAGTCACCATACAGTACATCATTAGCTTTTTTTTTTAAATTTTTTTTTCAGTGTTCCAGAATTCATTGTTTATGCCCCACACCCAGGGCTCCACATCATTAGTTTTTGATGCAGTGTTCCATGATTCACTGTTTGAGTATAACGCTCAGTGCTCCATGCCCTCCTTAATACCTATCATTGGGCTTACTTACCTCCCATCTCCCTCCCTTCTAAAATTTTCAGCTTGTTTCCAAGAGTCCATAGTTTCTCATGATTTGTCTCCCACTCTGATTTCTCCCCCTTCATTTTCCCCTTCTCCTAATGTCTTCCATGTTATACCTTATGTTTCTCAAATAAGTGAAACCATATGATAATTGCCTTTCTCTGTTTGACTTATTTCACTTAGCATAATCTCCTCCAGTCCCATCTATGTTGATGTAAAAGTTGGGTATTCATCCTTTCTGATGGTTGAGTAATATTCCATAGTGTATATGGAGCACAACTTCTTCATCCACTCATCTGTTGAAGGACATCTCAGCTCTTTCCACAGTTCGGCTATTGTGGACATTGCTGCTATGAACATTGGGGTGCATATGACCCTTCTTTTCACTACATCTGTATCTTTGGGATAAATACCCAATAGTGCAATTGCAGGGCCGTAGGGTAGCTCTTTTTTGAAATTTTTGAGGAAATTCCACACTGTTTTCCAAAGTGGCTATACCAACTTACATTCCCACCAACAGTGTAAGAGGATTCCCCTTTCTTAACAACGTCTCCAGCATTTGTTGTTTCTTGCCTTGTCAAGGAAAAGAGAGTCTTAAGCAGACTCCATACTGGAGCCCAATGCAGGGCTCTTTTTCAAGACCCTGAGATCATGACCTGATTCTAAATCAAGGGCCAGACACTCAATCAACGGTGTCACCAGGTGCCCCATCTAAAATTATTTTACTCAAAATTTTGAAAGAGTTCATTTAATGTCTTTGAACTTCCATTATTGTTCTAAATCAGTTTGCTACTGTTCAGGTAATCAATTCACACCATATATTATCTGTGCTCCTACTTAAAGCTTTAAGGATCATGCTTTTATTTTTGGCTTTCTGAAATTTTACAATGATATGCCTATATATGCCTCTTTTTATATTAGTAATGTTGGGTACTTACTAGGTTTTTAATTTTTTTTTTCCTGAAAAACCATTTTCCCTGCTATTTATTTTTCCTGGTCTCTCTTTTAGGAAATCCTATGAATCAATAAAATACCTGGATTGAGCCTCTAAATTTATCATATTTTTTACTATTTTTTTTTCTTATTTTCATTCTACTTCCTGGGAAATTTTCTCAACTTTACTTAACAAATGTTAACTACTTATATTAACTTATAGTATCTCATATTTACAATTTTAATATATCTTCTTCCATATTTCCTTTTTTAAAATAGCATTCTATTCTTATTTTCTAAGCATAATATCTTCACTTGGATCTCTAAAAATATTGATTTTGGTTTTTTTGTTTTCTTATGTTTATCTATTTCTCAAGTTCATTTTCTTTTTTAAAAATTTGGTCTTTGAGGTCTTTGTTTCTCCTATGCTTTTTTCAAGTATCTAGTAATGTTTAATACTTATTAATATTTACTTATTACTTATTTACTGGGTTGGGGTGCCTGGGTAAGTCAGTCAGTTAAGCATCTGGCTCTTGGTTTCAGTTCAGGTCATGATCTCAGGGTCCGGGGATCTAGCCCTGTATTGGGCTCTGAGCTCAGTGCAGAATCTGCTTTCTCCCCTCATTCTGCTCTTCACCCCAGCTCTCATTCTCTCAAATAAATGAATAAATAAAATCTTCAAGAAAATAAAAAAAAATAAAAATGTGCTGGGTTGAATAGCATCCTTTCAAAATCCATGTTCACCTGGAAACTTAGAATTTTACTTCATTTGATAATAATCTTTGCAGCTGTAAGTCAGTTAAAATGAGATCCTACTGGATTAGGGTGGGCCCTAAATCTAATGAGTTGTGTCTTTATAATAAGTCATGGCAATTCACACACAGAGAGACACAGAGAGAAGGCGGCCATGTGAAGATGGAGGCAGAGGTTGGTGATATAGATACAAGCCAAAGAAATTAAGAATTGCCAGCAAGCACCGGAAGCTAGAAGGATGCAAGGAAGGATTCCACCTTAGGGCCTTCAGGGAGAGAGCACAACTTTGAAGACACCTCCATCACCTAGATTTCGGATGGTTATAAACCACCCAGTTTGTGGTAATTCGCTCCAGCAGCCTTAGCAAACTATTACAGAGTTCTTTATGGGGGCTTATTTGTTATCTTGGGTTTTCAAGTGGGATAATCTGGTGGGGAGAAAATTAGCCATTACACAGATCTATCTTTGTTTCACAAATATTCTGCTAATGTGATGGAGATCACAGGGTTGTGTCATGCATAGGTTTTTGTGCTGAGAGCATTGGGGAGGAGCAGTAATAATAAGTTTGGCTGCCAGGGTTGTCACTGTTAGTTAAGAGAAGGAAGGTAGAAGACTAATTTTCAGTAGAAGAGCAACTCCTTTTCTCCTATAGAACCTGGAGGCAAGGTAGAGCCTGTCTGGTTTAAACTAATATGCCTCCTTTCTCCTGCTAGGAGAGTGTTACTCACCTCCTTTAGTGAATTGGAGTGTCACCTTGAGTATCTACATACTTCTTAACCAAACTACCCTTTACCTATCTTCATAGTCAACTACTGCCTCCAGATTTTCCCTTAACTTGAATGCCAATGTACTTTCCTCTTTTATAAGTTTTCAGCTTTCTGAATTTTACTTATCCATGTTGGATGTATAAATCCATTTTATTTATTGCAAAATTTTTTGACATCTGTTCTTTTATGTTTTCTTCTTTGTTGCATTTTTACCTGGAGGTTTATGACTTTTTTATGCATTCATTAGAGTTCAGTTGGCTTTTAAGAAGTACTGGTTATAAGCTCTTGTGTTTAAGCTATCAAATTCAACTATAGATCTTTAAATATTTATTTTTGAAGTAACTCAAACATTTTTTTATTCTGAATAATTCTTTTTTTTGGGTTATTAATCCTATTTTCTGTAAGACCCTAAGCTTCTTATCTAAAAGATGAGACAGCAAAAAAGAAAGTGAAATAACCCTACAACTAATAATATATGTCTTAAGTTTAACTCTAAACTCCTTTCTGGTAATTTTTGTTCAATATATTTAGCATTCATTCATACAGATTTTTTTTAATTAAATATGTCACACTTGAGACATTAAGATGCCACAAACTTGATAAAAATCTGAGAAGTTTTGAAAACACAAGCTATAATTTTTGTAAGTCATTGCCTAAAATGTATAATATTAATATGTGCTCTAAAAGTGATGGAATACAAAATATATGCAATGCTTTGTCTATGAAAAAAATGGAATTACAAATATTTATGGTTTCTACTAACACAAAAGCAAATTTTATCAGAAAAATGAAGTATAAAAATTATTTTCCTCATTGAAAATTTACTCATATTCAAATTGTAGTCTAGACAGAAACAGATTGAACTAATGTGGTGGACAAATGTACTGTCAGTAACCTTTCTTGCATTATTCATCGTTTTTCTTTATCTGGCCAGCATTTAGCCATCTGTCTCCTCAGGTTTATAGCTCTTAAGTAGGAAAATAGCTCCAATATATAATTTTAATGATAAAATATTTCAAGAAACAAAATTGACACATGGAATATTCAACATATAGAACATGTGAAACAGAGCACTTATAAAAATATACCACTTCCAAGTTAACAAAGATGTAGTTTAAGGATATTTTGGTGGCATATGATTATACTGATTGAATATAGTTAAAAGCAACTACAAATTTCAATAAAACTCTGTCTCTCTCCTCCTCTAAAATACAATTATCTCTCCCTTATTCTCACAATTTATTTCATGTATAGAGACATTTAAATACTGTTCTATTGTGACAGCAATGTTTCTTTAGAAAAACAAAGTGCACAACTCAAAAAAAAATTTGAGATGGAAAATTTTCTGTACAACTTGGTCTTCTAGAAATCAATTCTGAAAAATACTTTTTTTGTCAGATATTTATTCCATGGGGGTGGGGAGACAAGATGATTAGAAATTGTTCATTGGAAAATAAAATATGAAAAATTCTTTGCCTTTATGTTCTCTCATAAAGGCACTCATCTCTCAGCCAATGGCTTAATGACATTCAAGTACAATTTTTTTAAGTATGCATAGGGAAGAAGAGTAAATATTATTTTAAAGAAAAATATCATGAGATTTCCTCTGTCTAAATAACCCCTTGGTGTTAAACAGCATTTATAAAGTAACAGAATCAATTCAGGGCCCAATTATTACTTAATGATTATTTAACAGTCCTTACAAGTATGCAGTGTACCTTATTCTTTCATTCACCACAATGAACCGAGTTGTTGAAGCAAAGTTCTGAGACACTGACAGATATTTTGTAGGAAAATATACTGTGGTTGCAATCAGAACTTCCTTTTTTAATTTATCCAGCCCAAAGATATGACTGATAAAATAGGTTGGATTATGATAAAGGCAGAGAGAGAAGAAATTTTGAGCATCCTTAGTATGGCACCGTTAATCCAGAGAAGGTGTCACAAGGAATTTATAAAAAGCCTTTGTAGCACTTGGGCGTTTGTACTGCTTCATCATCAGTATCTCCTTTATGTAGATGCTTTATTTTGACTATTTGCTTGGGTAGATCCAGTCTTCGCACTAAAACCAGAAATCAGGTTTTAGGTCAACAAGAAATTCAGCCCTGAATCTATTTTTCTCTAAGGGAGGAATCCATGTTCTCTGCTTGCGCTCTCTTTCAGTGTGATCTTAGCTTTGATACATGCTTGGAGGTCTCTTTTGTTCAGTGGTCATAGAACCTGCAAGTGCAAACTAATGGCATAGCTGGTGTGTATAGGAATAATTACCAACTATGAATAACAATGGGTTCCATTTGTGTTCTCATACTGTGTACTGATGCTCATTCCTCAAATCTGGGAAGCAAGATAAACCAAAAGTCTTAATTGCTTAGAGGGACACAAGAAATCATTTGGTCCAGTTTCCTCCAGTTAAATGCAAGGAAACTTGGAATAAAGACATTTAAACCACTTGTTCCAGTCATCATCCGAAATGGAATTAAGGTCCCTAATAGTATATGGTTTAGAAGCATAGCACCTTGTGTCAAGCACCTTGTGTTAGAATGTAAGCTACACCATATGTTAACTGTGCAACCAGAGCCATGTTGCCAAACTTGATTTACTTTTTTTTTTTTTTTGCATAAATATGGGGAAAGGCAATTGTATTTTGCCCCAGAATTGTGAAGATTAAGTGAGGTTAAGTAGATAAGGTCAACATATATATTTAGCTCTTGCTCTTCTGGATCCATGTTTCCCTAATACTAGTCTATGGATTCTTTGTATTAGAAGAGGATATCTTGGGTGCCTGGGTGGCTCAGTGGGTTAAGCCACTGCCTTCGGCCCAGGTCATGATCTCAGGGTCCTGGGATCGAGCCCCACATCGGGCTCTCTGCTCAGCAGGGAGCCTGCTTCCCCCTCTCTCTCTGCCTGCTGCTCTGCCTACCTGTGATCTCTCTCTCTCTCTCTCTGTCAAATAAATAAATAAATAAATCTTTAAAAAAAAAAAAAAAAAAAAAAAAAAGAAGAGGATATCTTGTTTTAAAAATATACTAAATCGTGAAGTCCAGCTTCTGAAAATTTGTTTTCAGTACATCCTAAGTGTGACTTGGAAATCTGTGTCTGTATTTATAAAACAGCCCTCCCTCTTTACAAAGAAGAGAAATACAAAACAACCTCCTATTCCTTCGAAACAATATCCCCCTTAAGGTGACGGTGAGATCACTTCGTGTATAACAATGAAGAAATATTCTCCTCTGCCCAGGTCTATGAGACTGATTGTAATGTCTTTAATCAAACTCATCTTGTCCTTCTCTCCCCTTTATTCTCAGTGTTCCAGGTTTTGTTTTTGTTTTTAAGATTTATTTATTTTATAAGAGAGAGGGAGAGAGCATGGGGAAAGGCAGAGGAAGAGGGAGAGAAACTCTCAAGCAGACACTGAGCCCAGGGCAGAGCCTGACATGGGGCTGGATACCAGGACCTGAGGTCATGACCTGAGTTGAAAGCAAGAGTCAGCTGACCAACCAACTGAGCCACACAGGTACCCCTGTTATTCCAGCCTTAGTAATTACTTCTGAGCCCCTTGAACGTTTTGCTTCTTTTAAAGAACATTTGTACAAGCTGTCTCCTGAAAATGTGTCTCCCACTGTCACTTTATGTGGTTTTAGCATCTATCTATCCTCATTTCAATTTAAATTTACCTCCTCGTGGTTATCCATTAACAGTCTGGAGTACATTGTATTTCCTCACTGCATTTGTAACTTTCCTTCACAGCACTTTATTTCAATCATTTGATTTCATGTCTGTATTCTAATAGACTAATTTCATGTGGTCAGGAACTTTCAATGTTGGAATGCACAATTGCTTCCTCAGTTCAAGGCCTAGCACATAATAGAATTTCCACAACATTTATTTTAATGAATGAGTGATGACTTTACAAGATATTTGACATAACTGAGTTTTGTCTTGTTTTGTTTTTGAGATTTTACTTATTTGACAGAGATAGAGAGTGCACAAACAGAGGGAATGGCAGCAAAGGGAGAGGGAGAAACACAGGCTTCCAGCTGAGCAGGGAGCCCAACACAGGGCTCCATCCCAGGACCCTGGGATCATGACCTGAGCTAAAGGCAGAAGATAACAGCTAAGCCACCGAGGTGCCCCTACGGTTTTTTTTTTTTTTTTTTTTAAATCATTGTTTAATAAACCATCCCACACTGAATAGCTTAAAACAGCAACCATTTAGTATATCTCATAGGTTTGTGGGTTGGTTTGGTTCAACTGGGAAGTTCTGCTCTTCTCACAGATTCCTTGTTGGGGCTGGAGTGATTTGGATCCTCCAAAGTAATAGTGGATGGCCAGGCTTCTTTCTTTTTCATTCATTCTCTAAGATTCTCCTCCATTTGGTCTCTCTTATCGGTCTTTCCAGTAGGGAAACTAGATTTCTTTATAGTGGTTAAGGAATTCTAAAAGGGCAAAAGCAGAAGCTGCCAATTCTTTTTTGATGCCTACACTTGTCAGTTCTGGAATATTACTTTACACAGTACCCAAACAAGATTGAAAGATAGCAATAATATTTCCATTTAAAAAATTAACTATCAGAAAATAAGCAAATAAAAGTTACTTAGTAAGGCATTACTATTAGGTAATGGAGCCAGAATTTAATATTTTTTTCACTCCAAAACTTATGTTGCTTGCTCTTATGATTTTCATACTCTTATTCAGAAAGCCAAAATTTCCTCTTCCCTATCTTATATATAATTGAAATATATTAATACTAACAACTATTTCAGCCATGTTCACTAATTTCACATAAAAAGACATAAAATAGAATTTTCATATTCATAAAAATTTAATGAATGTGAGAATATTATAAGTAACATAAGCAACTACGAGTCAACTATCACTAAGTTCATCAGTTTGCATTTTTAACTGAAGGACTGAGGACCTTGAATGGTTGTTCAGTGCTCCTTGAGTGAAAGTTGCCGTATCTCTTTCTGATATCTTGTAAAAGTCCATACAGCTAGTTACTACTATAGAAATGTCTGATCTCTTTTACATTTCTGAATTTGAAGTATGATTATATATGTAGATATATAATCATGTAAGATAACTATGTTTTATAAATTTATAAACCTATATTTTAATTCTAGTTTAGGTTCTTGAAAATGTCCCTGTATTATGGGACATTTTAATGTGTCCCATTTTATTATGTCACTATATTATGGGACATTATATTATCTGATCATATCGCTGCTGGGAGACTTTAGTATTCTGCACATCTGTTTGTTGATATTAGGATTGCCACTAATTTCTGTAATTTTAATCTTGAAAGAAGTAATTATATATTAAAAAACAATATGATTAAAAAACAAAAAGGATACCAAATATAAAGAGATTATGTTGTATACATATATAATGTAAATCAGAAAAATGGTCACTTTTTTTCATCATTACCTCTTCACTTAAATATGCTCTGCTTGTTTTTTCTTTTTTCTGCTGCTTGAAGTATTATAATTCCAGAAAAGTAAAGCTTTGCTTTAAATTTATATAACAAGAAATACTTTTTCAAAAAAAATATTTTATTTATGTATTTATTTACTTGAGAGAAGAGAAGAGAGGGAAAGTGAGAGAGTAAAGCTGACTCCCCACTGAGCAGCGAGCTCAATGTGGGACTCAATGCCAGAACGCTGAAATCATGACCTGAGCTGAAGGCAGATGCTTAACCAACTGAGCTACCCTAGCACCCAACAGGAAATACTTTCAATAAACTAATTACAGCTTTGGCTTTGAAATTTTTTTAGAAGATAATAAATAAGTAATAAAAAATTACAAAGTCATTCAGATGAGGAGTTCTATATATTCTGAGGAATGCCTAAAATAGGTTCCCCCATGCAGGAGCCACTCCATGAACCAGTAATGTCCATGTACTAAATTTGCATTCCTGTTTCCCTTCATCCTCACTAGCATATTATATTAACAATGTCAAATTATGTTACTCTGTTAACGGTAAAGTGCTATATAATTATTTAAATTAATTTTTCATGGGTATTATCATGTTTGTCATTTTTGTTTTTGGCCATTCCATTTCCTCTTCTGTGAATTGCCCTTTTATATATTTGCAATTTTTGTAGTGGTCATGTGGCTGCTTTTCTTATTAATTTGTAGAATACTGAGTCCATTGTCCTTCATAAATGGATTCAAATACCTTCTGCCCCCCTATGATTTGTTTTTGTCTTTGTTGTTGCTTTGTTTCTGTGGCTTTTTAAAACATTGTTACTGATATTCCTGTGATACAGAAGTTCTAATTTTAAATACGACTGTGAATTTCTTCCTGAATATTGCATTTTATGTTTTGAGAAGAAATGTTTCAAAGAAGTGTTTTTCACATGTAGTCATTAATCAATATGGAATTTATCTTTGCTTAGAGTATGAAATAGAGTGCCTAATTTATTGTGCTTTCAGAAAGAAAGCTAATTATTTCAACATGATTGATTAAATAGTTCATTCTTCCCTCTTCCTGAGTTGTTTGTGTCTATAAACATAGACACAAACATAGAACATAGGACTGCTTCTGTCCTATGTTCTTTCCCATTGGTATACTTGTTTAATCTCACATAAAGACCCTGCTATTTTAAAACCTATGGAATTCCTTTATTTTTGTTATCTGGAACAGTAATTTGTATATTAAGATATATAATATTCAAAATTGCCTGAATTCTTTTTTTCTATTTTCTATATAATTGTCAAAACAAGCTTTTCAAGTTACATATGTATAAACACACATGTTCTCTATTTCTTTCAATTATAACTATTTTTAAAATAGGATTATTACCTTTTTTTAACAAATTAAGTCATCACATCCTTTAACGTGCTGTATCTCTACCATGTATTTAGTCTTTTTTTTGGTCTTCTATTTTTACAATATTTTACAATTTTACAATATTCATAAATGGGGCACCAGAGTAACTCAGTCAGTTAAGCAGCTGTCTTCAGCTCAGGTCATGATCCCGCTGGGATCGAGCCCCATGTTAGACTCCCTGTTCAGAGGGAGCCTGCTTTTCCCTCTGCCTCTGCCTGCCTCTCTGCTTACTTGTGCTCTCTGTCAAATAAATAAAATCTTTATAATATTCATAAATGTCTTGCACATAACTTGTTATATATATTCCTAGATACTGTATATGCTGCCATAGTAAATGTAAGCTTTTCTTATAAGTTAAAATTTTCTGTAGATTTTCTCAAGTTTTTCATCATAATTTATTTTTTCTGAATCTTATTTCTGTAATTTTTTTCTTATTGCACTAAGTAGGACTTCTAATACAGTGCTGAATAAAAGGATAGATAATGATAATGGGTAACCTTTTGTTAATAGCTTATCATGTCCTAGGTTTCATCTAAAGTTATTAAAACTTACAAGCCTCTAGATGAACCAGACAATATATTTAAATTTTATAAATGAATAAAATGAGGTAAAAAGAAGGTAAGTAACTATTTAAGGCTTTACAGATGATAAGTGCTGAGAATTCCACCTAAAATAGGGCTCTATAGCTCGTACCCTTAGCCGTTTCATACATTGTCATCTTAGTCTGGCTTGTATACATATGATTTTAAAGAGATTGCATCTAATTATTTGCTACTAATATTTGCTATTGTTTTCAATAGTACACTTTTAAAAAATACCTTTATTGTGGTACAACTGACATACACAAAACTGCACATATTTAATGTATGCAATTTGATGAGTCTGAATATATGCATGTACCTGTGAAACAATCATGACTAACAAGGTAACAGATAAATTCATCACCTTCCCAAGTTTCCTCCTTTCCCTTTTTTCTTTGGTAGGGTAATAAGAACAGTCAACATAAGATCTACCCTCTTAAATTTTTAAGTGCACAATATATCTTGTTTACTAAAGGCAGTATATTATACAGCATATCTTGAGAATGAACTCATCTTGCATGGCCAAAACTGTATACCATTGAACAATAGCTCCCTATTCCCCCCTTCTCCAAGTCCCTGGAAAACACCATTCTATTCTCTTTTTCTATGGGTTTACCTTTTTTAGATACCAGGTTTTGATTTAGAGGTTTTTATTTTTCTTTTCTATTTCTCAAAAAAAAAAAAAGTGCTAGTGAGATTTTGATGGAGATAACAATTTATAAATCACTTTGGATAATATGGACATTTTAATAACATTGAGTCTTCCTAGAAAAATACAACATACCAAGACTAAATCATGAAAAAAATAGAAAATTTGAACAGACCAATCATTAGTAATAAGATTCCATCAGTAATCAAAAACATCCAAAAAAAAAAAACAACTAAACAAACAAACAAACCAGAACCAAAATAAACAAAAAACCTCCCAACAAAGAAAAACCCAAGACTAGATGGCCTTATTAGTGAATTCTGCTGAACATTCAAAGAAGAGATAACAATAATCCTTCTTAAACTCTTCCAAAATATTGAAGAAGAAATACTTCAAACATCATTCATGAGGCCAGCATTATTCTGATACCAAAGCCAGAAAGAAGTATCACACGAAAACTACAAAAAAAAAAAAAAAAAAAAGAAAATTCTGATGAATATAGTTGCAAAATTTCAACAAAATACTAGCAAGCTGAATTCTCCAGCACATTAAAAAGATCATACACCACGATTAAGTAGAATTTATCCTGGGATGAAGAGATGGTTCAACATAGGAAAATCAATTAAAATGATACACTTTATTAAGAGACTGAAAGATAAAAATCTCATGACCATCTTTATTTTATTTGTTTTGAGAGACAGAGAGTGAGCAATGAGGAGAGGGGCAAGGGGAGAGAATGTTCAAACAGACTCCTGCTGAGCACAGAGCCCAATGCGAGGCTCAATTCCATGAAGCATGAGATCATGACCTCAGCCTAAACTAAGAGCCAAATACCCAACTCACTGAACCACCCAGCTGAGCCCCCAACCATGATCATCTTAATAGATGTAAAGAAATTGAGAAAATTCAGCACTTTTTCATGACAGCTGTCAACAAATTATAGAAATATTTAACTGACATGTTACAGGCCACAAATGAGAAGCCCACCATTGACATCAAACTCAATGGTAAAAAACTAGGAGTTTTTGCCCATGTATCAGAAACAAGACAAAAATTTCCACTCTCACCATTCCTCTTCAACATATTACCAGTTGTAGCCAGAAAAATCAAGCAAGAAGAAAATCTACCTAAATTGGAAAGGAAGGAGTAAAATTAACTGTTTGCTGATGACATGGTCTTATATATAGATAATTCTAATGACTAACCCCCTTAAAACACACACACACTTATACACACACAAACTGTTAAAATACATAAATTCAGTAGTTTTATTTTTTTTTATTTTTTTTTTAAAGATTTTATTTATTTATTTGACAGACAGAGATCACAAGTAGGCAGAGAAGCAGGCAGAGGGAGAGAGAGGAGGAAGCAGGCTCCCTGCTGAGCAGAGAGCCCGATGTGGGACTCGATCCCAGGACGCGAGATCATGACCTGAGCCGAAGGCAGCGGCTTAACCCACTGAGCCACCCAGGCGCCCCTATTCAGTAGTTTTAGTATATAAAAATCAACACATAAAAATCAGTTGTTTCTATACACTAACATTGAACTATCTGAAAAAGAAATTAAGAAAACAATTCCACTTACAAAGATGTCAAAAATAATAAAATATTTAAGAAAGTTAGCTAAAGAGGTAAAAGACCTGTATGCTGAAAACTGCAAAACACTGATGAAAGAAATTAAAGATGCAAATAAATTGAAAGACATCCTATATGCATGGATTTTGTAGTATTCCATTAGGTTAAAGGCATCCTTTTTACTCTGTCAAAGTACTCTTTCTGTATCTATTTGAAAGGCTATATGATTTTTCCTTATAATTAATTAATAATTTATATATAATTCAATTACATAATAAATTCTATCAATAGATTTTCTAATGTTAAGTCATATTTCTATTTCAAGAATAAACTCTTTTTTTTAAATGATTACATGCTTTTTTTTTTTAAGATTTTATTTATTTATTTGACAGAGAGAGAGATCACAAGTAGGCAGAGAGAGAGAGAGGGAGAAGCAGGCTCCCCGCTGAGCAGAGAGCCCGATGTGGGACTTGATCCCAGGACCCTGGGATCATAACCTGAGACGAAGGCAGAGGTTTTAACCCACTGAGCCACCCAGGGGCCCCAAGAATAAACCCTTTAGACATAACATACTTACATACACACACATGTGCGCGCACGCGTGCGCACACACACACACACTACTGGATTTTATTTCCTATTTATTTCCTGGCAACATTTGTTCATATAATTCTTATGTTTAAAAGTGAGATCACTCAATTTTTCTTCCTCATAAAGACTGATTGTGTGTGGCTTTAATCTGTTACCCAAACCTCAACATTGAATTAACTGTTCTTTCATTTTATATTTTCTTTTAAAAAAGTGTGTAAAAGGGATATTATTTATTTCTTTGTAGTTTAGTAATATATATCTATAAGACCATGTGGACCTGCTGCTTTTTTGTGTGTGAGAAGGTTTTGGATGACATTAAATATCTTTAACATTTATTATCTATTCAGTGATTTCTACTTAAGTGAAGGTGAAAAATTTACTTTTATAGAGAATGATTAATTTCATCTAAGATTTAAAATTGATCAGCATAATATTTTTCATGCTATTCTTGAAGTTATTTCATATATTTTAAATAAAATGTTCAGTATCCACCCAAGTTATTCACATCCTGAAAGCTCCCAAATGGGGAGAGAACACTGTGTTTTCTGCTTGACATTATCATTAAGAGATTGTTTATTTACAATTCTGGGTTTTCTCCAGAAGATTTTTTTTAACTCTTCAACATGGTTCTTATTAATATCCACTATTAATCTTTTTTTTTTTTTTGCCTTAAACTTCAACATACATAGAAGGAAAATTTAATCCTCCTTAAAGTACCATTGAATATAAGATATACAACAAGGTTAATCAGAATTAGATTTTTTTTTTGCAACTTGAACTGACAGGAAATATTTAACATCATAGAAATATTTAACATATAGTACTATATGAAAATGCATGAAGAATATTAAATGATACACTCCCCCCAAATTTCCATACTCTGTAGACATCATCTAAATATGCAAGGGGGCTTCCTGATACAGAAACACTTACTAATATTTACTTAAATTAATAAAGCAAAATACTAATTGACCAGTAGCCTTTGTCCTTCTGAAAATTCTACACTTTTATCTTTTCTTTTTAAATTATGAATCTTTCAAGTTACTTTTTATATGAATTGGAAAAGTAAATAGTAGGCTATTATCATGGTAATATAGATGTTAAGATTTATGATTGTCTATAGGCTTGTGAGCATTTAATTTTTTATAGTTCTTTTAAACTCTGATAATTTAGGTTTAAGGAATTTAAAAGATAAGTGAAATCAGTGAAATTTGTAGAGAAGACAAATTTTCTTATATCCACTAAACATGAATTTCAAATTTGCTGATCATTAGCACAGAAAGCTTATTTGCTAAATTCCAAAATTAAGTGATATTTCATTACATTTGCAGATGCATTTGTGGGGAAAATATAAATAAAACATTTTTGTAATTTGAATAGTTTCACAAAATGAAAAATGGTACCTTAATGTCTAAGACACATAAAATTATGTTTGATATACAGGAACTACTTATTGTTATCACAGATCTTAAATTTAAATATTCTTTATATATCTATTACATAATTCCTCTAAATTATAAGTTTTCTCCCTCAGATGATATGTGCTTAATACCAATTTAATTTATTACTTGGAAGTGGGAAGGGGGTAGAAACTGAATCAGGAAGTTTAAACTCTTAACTATAAACCTGGGACATCAAATAATATTTTTGTTTAATCTTATACATTTCAGATAATTATCTTAGTTAATAATAAATAAACCCAACCATCACAGGGACAAATTGCTGAAGATCGTATGCCTGTGGAGCAACCAAGCCAGGATTCAAACTCATCTTTGATTTTGATTTCAAATTTCCAGCTTTTCTATTATAGCAAGTTTACTTGCTCATTGCTAATAACATTGTTAGATTCTATAACTTATTTCAAAAAATTTTATACACACACACACACATACACACACAAATGGGAGAGACAGTGAGAGGCATCAAGACAAAGACAAAGAGAGGGAGTACAGAGAGAAACAGAGCCAGTCTCCTTGACTAAACTTGTGAGTACAATACAATAAATAGCCTAGCAATTAATTTAATGATTAATTTATAATAAATGTCATCCTATAAGGAAGCAACCAAAAACATCAAATTCTTGGTTAAGATCAATCTCTGGAATGAGACAATGCTGGGTTTTTATCTATGCAACTTTTTAGCAGTGTAACTTTGGAACAATCAATAGTATCTCTATATCTCATCTTAAAATGATAATAAATTTGTACCTACCATTCTGGTAGATGGAGTTCTCTTTCCAAAATCTTCTCAAGCCTGTAATACATCTGGATTCTTGTCCTGGATTAGTGTTTATTGCCTTTTAGACTTGTCTTCATGGTTTGCTTTGGCTAACAGTATGTTGTAGATGTGACACAGAAGGATCATAAAATGTGTTCTGCACACTTGTAATCTACTGTGAAAAGAGCAGTACATTGGTCTACTGATATTCTTTCAGCTTGAGCTCAAGAACAAAAACTTAGACCTGAATTTAAACCATGGCCTAGAGTCATGGCAAATCAACCTGTAACCTGAAACAGCCACCCAGCTGAGATCAATACACATCATCATATCCACAGTTGATTTGGAAACCTGTGAAATTAAATAGTGTTTATTTGGCTTAAGCCATGAGGATTTAGTTTGGTTACTTAATATGTTTGTAAAAATCACTAAATTACATATCACGTGGGATTATTAGAAGATTAAGTGTGTTCATAACATAGAAAATAGTTGAATCTTATTTCTTCATGATGTATTTCAAAAGACAACAACAGTGTTCAACCCAGAATAGGTGTTCAAGAAACATTTTTTGACCATTAAGTGAATAAACATTGACTTTCATATAATCAGTGTTAAAAAGAATATAGCTTCTTGTCCATTCCTAGAAATAACAATTTGTGGATAATAGTTTATACAATATCTATTGAGTTTTCTGCCACATTTATTTATAACAGGTATAATCAAACTAAGCAGTTCAAAACTAAACCTTTAATAAACAAACACTTTATTGTGTTTGTAACTAAAGTTTGATCCTAGTGATAGGCATCGATTTATCAATATGTGCCAATGTTCATAAAGGAGTTTTGGGAAAGAATGTGGATAATTAACAATAATTCGTTCTCACTAATCTAACAAAGAACATTCTTAAATATAAATGACTTAACATAGCTTCCAAGTGTTGAGAATTTACAAGTTGAGAATAGCTTAAAAAACAAAATTCACTATATTTTTAAAGTTATGTTTAAAAAGAAAGACATTAGGGGCGCCTGGGTGGCTCAGTGGATTAAGCCGCTGCCTTCGGCTCAGGTCATGATCTCAGTGTCCTGGGATCGAGCCCCGCATCGGGCTCTTTGCTCAGCGGGAGCCTGCTTCTCTCTCTCTCTCTGCCTGACTCTCCGCCTACTTGTGATTTCTCTCTCTGTCAAATAAATAAATAAAATCTTTAAAAAAAAAAAAAAAGAAAGACATTAATATTTTATGGTTTGGAATATTTTTAAAATTAAATAAGGGACTATTCAGTTATTTCTCAACTATTTCCTAAGTTACTATGTCTTTTTTTTTTAATTTCAGATGTATTCAAATCCAGTTCTCTGAAGGAAAGGATAGGAAAGAAGATCTATGAGGCAGAAAGCTTAGAATTTTTGAATCATTGGGAGGCATGCAGGATTTGTATTGGTAAAAAGAAGAGATTTTATCTGATCATACAATTATGCAGATATAAAGGAGATGTTGAAATAAAAAATATATGAAAAAGATACAAATTGGTCCTCTAAAAGAATTGTACAGAAAGCTACTTATGCTAATTAGTAAAGTATATGTATAGTATACATATTGTGTACATATGTGTGTGTGTTTGTGCATCACATATTTTCAACCATTTCTAGATATCTACATTGTTTCCATACACTGGCTATTGTGAATAACGCTGCAATGAGCGTGCATGTGCAGCTCTTTCTGTGAGCTCAAGATTTTTTTCCTTTGGATATATACACAGAAGTAGGATTTTTGGATCATAGGTAGTCCTATTTTTTATTTTTTGAGGAAACTGTATACTGTTTTCCGTGGTTACCAGTTTACATTCTTACCACAGTCTGCAAAGGTTTCCTTCTCTATACAGGCTTGCCAGCATTTGCTATCCTTTGGTTTCTTTTTGATAATAGCTATTCTGACAGATATAAAGTGATATCACTTTGTGATTTTGATTTGCATTTCCCTGATGATTAGTGGTTTTGAGCACATTTCAAGTACTTATTAGCCGTTTCTATGCCATATTTTGGTAAATGTCTATTCAAATACTTTGCCCATGTTTTAAATAGGAATTTATTTGTCCTTGAGTTATTCTCTTATCCCAATGAAAATTATCAAGCATATAGCCAGAGAGATCTTTTGAACATATAAATAGTATCATTATCCTCTTCAATACTCTGCAGTAGATTCCCATCACACTCAAAATAAAATCCAAACTTTATTCTGGCTTACCAGCTACTATATAATATGGTCTTAGCCTCTTTCCTTTTCCCCCTCATTCATTGCACTCTAGCTATTTTGATCTTCTTATTGTTCCTCTAATTAGCCAGACTCCCCTGGTTCAGGTTTCTGTACTTGACTATTTCCTTTACTGAAAATACTAATCTCCAAAAACTTTATATGGTACGTTCCCTAACTTGTTTTGGGTTTGATCAATAACACCTTCTAAAAGGCTTATCTAGCCACTCAGTTTGGGATAACTTCCATGAGTGCATCACTTTATCCTTTCACTTGTTTATACTTCTGCACAGCATGTGATAGCATATTATATATTTGTTTCTTGTTTGGATTTTCCAGTATAATATAAGCTGCATGAGGGCAGGGACTTGGCTGGGTTCACTTTTTTTTTTTTTTCTCCCTAGCATCTAAACCATGTCTGGAACAAATAAATAACTTCAAGGTTATGGGAAAGCTGTTGCATTTTAAAGATTTAGAGAACTTCCTGGGAAGATGGCAGAATGGGAAGGTCCTAAACTCACATCATTATATAGAACACCTAGAGAACACCCATATCAGTGTAAATAACTCAGAAATGACATGAATCCTGGCAGAACAGACTTTCCATGGCTAAATGTACAGAAGAGGCCATATTGTTTAGGGTAGGAAGGGCACAGACACAGTCAAAAATCAACTTGACCAATGAGCCCCTCTGTGGGAAGGATGCTATGGGCATGGAAAGAGGAAAGGTGCAAACTCCATCTTGGACACCCCAGGCATGGGGGGACTCACACCAGGAAGACAAACTCCCATAATACTTGGCTTTGAAAAACATAGAGGCTTAACACCTGGAACTTTAAAAATTAGCAGACCTGGCTCTTTAAGAAGAGGAGGACAATAGGAAACTGAGTCTCTGTCCTTAAAGAGACAGCGTAACAAACAGCCCCAATGAGATACAGCATAGAAGTCAGGGGTATATGGGAAGATTTATTTACTAATCTGAGTATGTGCTGGAGATGCAAGAAACTTTAGGAAAGTTCTCCAAGAAAAAAAGAGTCGGTAGATACCATTTCCCTTTCCTGCCCCCTGCCTGCATACACAGACATCTGCAGAAAGCAGCGCAGTACTAACACTTTCTACCTAGCTTGCTAACAGCATGCTCTGCCCCCGACATTTTCCTATGGATAAGACCCATCCATTCTCAGTAGGAATCAATCCAAACTGGTGTCACAGTATGGCAGTGTGCAGTCATGATCGGAGCTAGTAACCCTCCAAAGTGATTTTTTTTTTCCCCAGGGAGAGGGGAAGATAACCGCACATATACCAGTTTAATTGCAGTCCCAAGAGTAGGCTGGAGGCAGACTGTGCTCACCAGTTAAAGCTTCTCAAGAGATAGCACAGAGTGTTCCACAGCTTGATGCAACCTGAGCTCTAACAAATACCCAGTCTGCCCCAACTCAAGACCAGGGCAGCCCCAGACTGGCCCATTACAATACAGGGACCAAACACTGACCACAACAGGCAAAGAGAAACATTGCAGATGAATGGACTGAAAGCAAATGTGGCTCACCCACAGGAGTATGGCACATGCAACCCATATAGGAGACACCCCTAAAGTGCCAGGTTCTGATGAACAGGGAACACTACACTGCAGGGAATTTCAGGACATCTTCTTCATAAGGCCACCACTTTCAAAGGAAGAAGATACTTCTAATCTAACCCAGAGAAATGGACACACTTAGACAAAATGAGGAAACAGAAGAATATGTCCCAAATAAAAGAATAGGACAAAATCACAGCAAGAGAGCTAATCTAAATGGAGAGAAGTAATATGCCTGATAGAGCATTTAAAGTTGTGGTAATAAATAGACTCAATGAACTTGAGACAAGAGTAAAAGATCTCAGTGAGACCCTCAGCAAAGAGACAGAAAACATAAAAAAGGTCCCATCAGAGATGAGGAACACAATAACTGAAATTAAAAATATGCTAGAGTAATAAATAGTAGACTAGAGGAAGCAGTAGAACAGATCAGTGACTTGGGTGACAGAATAAAGAAAAGCAATCAAGCTAAATAGGAGAAAGAAAAATGAATAATAAAAACAAGACTAAATTAAGGGAACTCAGTAAAACGAACAGCAAAATAACCTTCATATTATAAGGATCCTAAAAGAAAAGAGAGAAAAAGCAACAGAAAATTTTGTGAAGAATAATAGCTGAAAACTTCTGAATCTTGGAAAAGAAACAGAAATCCAGATCCAGGAAGTATAGAGTCCCAACAAAATCAACCCAAGTAGGTCCAAACCAAGACACAGAGTAATTAAAACAGCACAAAGTAATGATAAAGAATTTTAAAAGAAACAAAAGAAGACAGTTACAACCTAGGGAAACCCCCTAAATCTATCAGCTGATTTTTCACCAGTAACTTTGTAGGCCAGAAGAGAGTAGCATGATATATTCAAAATGTTGAAACAAAACAAAACAAAAACCTGTAGCCAAGAATACTCTGTCCAGCGAGAACAGCAATCAGAATAGAAGGAGAGATAGCTTCCCAGGCCAAAAAAAAAAAAAAAAAAAAAAAAGTTAAAGGTAGTAACCACTAAATCAGCCAATAAGAAATGGTAAAGGGGACTCCTTAAGTAGAAAGACCATAAGGAAGAGTAAGAAAAGTAAGAAGCACAAGAGTAGTAAAATTAAGTATATCTATAAAAATCAATCAAGGGCTTCACAAAATAATAGGATTCAAAGTATGACACCATATACTTAAAACACAGCTGTGTGTGCTTTGGGGGTGGTGGGGAATAAAAATTTATTGGTTTTAGAATAAGCTCATACTTCCATAATCATCAACTTAATATAGACTGCTATATGCCTAAGATGTTATACATAAACCTAACGGTAACTACTTAATCAAAAGCCAGTAATAGATATCCAAAAACTAAAGAAAAAGAAATCCAAGTATATCACTAAAGAAATCCAGTAAACAACAAGAGAAGAGAAAAAGAGAAGAGAGAACAGAGAAGTGCTACAAAAACAATTTTAAGACAAAAACAAAATGGCAATCAGTACATATTTATCAGCAATTACTTTGATGTGTATGGATTAAATGTTCCAAAAAAAGACATATAATGATGGAATGGTGAAAAAAAATTATATGCTGCTTACAAGAAACTTCTTTCAGATCTAAATACACACACAGATTGAAAATGAAAGGATAGAAGAGAATTTATTAAGCAATGGAAGTGAAAAGAAGTTGGGGTAACAATACATATATAAAACTACAGAGAATTTAAAATAACGACTGTAACAAATGACACTATACAATCATAAAGGAAACAATCCAATAAAAATATACAACAATAGCAAAAATGTATGTACCCATATGGGAGCGTGGAAATACATGAAGCAGCTATTAACAAAATACAGGAAGTAATCAAATAATACAATAATACTAGGAGACTTTAACACCCCACTTATAACAATGGATAGATTAACAAAAAAGGAAAGCAACAAGGAAACAGCGCTCTTGAATGACATATTGGACCAGATGATTCTAACAGATATACACAGAACATTCCATCCTAAAAAAGTGGACTATATATTCGTTTCAAATGTATATGGAACATTCTCTTGAATAAATCACATATTAGGCCACAACTCAGGTCTTAACAAATTCAAAAGTTTGAGGTTATACAATGAGTCTTTTCCAACCACAATGCTGTGAAACTAGAAATTAACCACAAGAAAAAAATCTGGAAAGAACACAAATATATGGAAACTAATAAATATACTATTAAGCAATAAATAGATCAATCAAGAAATAAAAAAAAAATTTAAAAATACTTGGAAACAAATGAAAGAAAATGAAAACACAATGGTCCAAGATCTTTGAGATGCAGCAAAAGCTGCTCTAAGAGAGAAGTTTACAGTAGTACACACTTACATCAAGAAGCAAGAAAAATCTAAAATAAACAACCCAATCTTATACCTAGAGCTAGAAAAAGAACAGATGAAACCAACATAAAGTAGGAAATAATAAAAATTGGAGCAGAAATGAATGCTATTAAAAACTAAAGAACTGATAGAATAAATCAATGAAGCCAGGAGCTGGTTATCTGGAAAGATCAACAAAATTGATAAACCTTGAGCCAGCTTCATTAAAAAGAAAGAAAGAGAGGGAGAGAGAGAACTCAAGTAAATAAAATCAGAAATAAAAGAGAGGAAATAACATCAAACACCACAGAAATACAAAGGATTATGAGAATATTATGAAAAATCATATGCCAACAGGTTTGACAACTAAAAAGATATAGATAATTCCTAGAAACACATATCATCTTAAAAGCAAATCGGAAAGAAAGAAATTTTGAATAGACTGATAATCAACAATGAAATTGAATCAGTAATCAAAAAGCTTCCAACAAACAAAAGTCCAGATGGCTTCCCAAGTGAATTCTACCAAACATTTAAAGAATAAAACCTATAGTTCTAACTATCCTAAAGAACAGAAGAATAAGGAAAACTTCTAAGTTTATTCTATGAGGCCAGCTTTGCCCTGATAACAAAACCAGAGAAAGACACTACAAAAAAGAGAACTACAGGCCAATATCTCTGATGAACATAGATGTAAAAATCCCCAACAAAATCTTAGCCAATGGATCCAACAATGCATTTTAAAAATCGCTTACCATGATCAAGAGGGATTTATTTCTGGGATGCAAGAGTGGTTCAATATTCACTTATCATTCAATGTGATACATTACATCAACAAGAGAAAGAACAAAACCCATATGATCATTTTAATGGATGCAGAAAAAGCATTTGACAAAGTAGAGCATCAATTCATGATAAAAACTTTCAACAAAGTAGGCTTAGAGGGAACGTATGAAAATACCTATGAAAAACCCACAGCACATACCACACTAAATGGTGAAAAACAGCTTTTTACTCCAAGACCAGGAATAAGACAGGGATGTCCATTATCACTACTTTTATTCTGTATGTAGCAGAAGCCATAATCATAGCAATCAGAGAAGAAAAGGAAATCAAAGGTATTTCAATTGGTAAGAAAAAAAAAACAAACTTTCACTATTTTCAGATGACATGATAATATACATAGAAAACTGTAAAAACTTCACAAAAAGAAAAAAAAACATTAGAACTGATAAATGAATTCAACAAGGTTGCAAGATAAAATATCAATATACAAAAATCTGTTGCATTTCTATACACTAATAATGAAGTAACAAAAAGAGAAATTGAGAATATAATCCCATTTATAGTTGCACCAAAAATAATAAAGTACCAAGAAATAAACTTATTCAAGGAGATAAAGACCTGTACTCAGAGAACTATAAAGTTCTGATGAAAGATACTGGAGATGACACAAACAAATAAAAAGATATTCCATGCTCATGGATTAGAAAAACTATTATTGTGGAAATGTCCTTACTACCCAAAGTAATCTCCACATTTAATGCGATCCCCATCAAATTACCAACAACATTTCGAAGAAGTAGGACAAATAATCCTACAATTTTTATGGAACCACAAAAGACCCTGATTAACCAAAGCAATCTTGAAAAAGAACACAACTGGAAGTATCACAATCCCAGATTTCAAGGTATATGGCAAAGTTATAGTAACCAAAAAAGTATGGTAATTGCACAAACATAGACACATAGACCAGTAGAACAGAATAGAGAGCTGAGAAATAAACCCATGATTATATGGTCATTTAACCTTTGACAAAGGAGGCCAGGATATGAAATGGGGAAAAGACAGTCTCTTCAACAAGTAATGTTGGGGAAACCAGATAGCTACACACAAAAGAAAGAATCTGGGACACTTTATCACACCATATACAAAAATAAACTTGAAATGGATTAAAGATCTAAATGTGAGACCCAAAACCATAAATATCCTAGAACAGGGTACAGGCAGTGATCTCCTTGACAGAAGCCACAGTCATATTTTCCTAGATATGTCTCCTTAGGCAAGGAAAATGAAAGCAAAAATAAAACTTTGGGACTACATCAAAATAATGCACAGCAAAGAAACAATCAACAAAACTAAAAAGCAGCCTGCTGAATGAGAGAGGATATTTGTAAGTGATGTATTTGATAAGGGGTTAGCATCCAAAATATATAAAGAAATCATATAACTCAACCCTCAAACAACAAATAATCCAATTAAAAATGGGCAGAAGAGGGAGGAATCAAGATGGCAGAGAAGTAGCAGGCTGAGATGACATCAGGTAGCAGGAGATCAGCTAGCTTATCTAACCATTGTGAACACTTACAAATCCAGCAGGAAATCGAAGAGAAGAAGAGCAACAATCTAGAAACAGAAAATTGATCACTTTCTGAAAGGTAGGGTCGCGGAAAATGAATCCAAAGCAACAGGACAATAAACCGTGAGGGGAGGGGCCAGCTCCCTGCAAGCAGCGGTGCAACGGAGCACTAAATCAGGACTTTTTAAAAGTCTGCTCTACTGAGGGACATAGCTCCAGAGGCTAAACTGGGGTGAAGCCCACATGGGGTCAGCCTAGTCCAGGTCCCGCGGGATCACAAAGGACCAGAGGTGTCTGAGAGTCACAGAGCTTGCAGGTATTAGAGCGGGGAAGCCAGTTACAGCAACAAAGCCAAGGAGTGAGCCCTCAACTCAGGGTTACCCTGAACCGGGCACAGGCTGGAAGAGCTCAGAGCACGGCTGGAGGCCAGAGAGATGGGAGTGATTGAACGCTTTTCTCCAAGTGCGCAGCTGGAGGCCAGAGAGACAGGAGTGTTGGGCACTTTCATCCAAGCACAGCCAGAGGCCAGGGAGATGGAAGTGACTGAACACTTTTCTCCAAATGTGAGTGATTGAGTGTTTTTCTCCAAGAGTGAGCAGAGGCCAGGGAGACAGGAGTGATCAATTGAGTGCTTTTCTCTGAGGGCACACTGAGGGGTGGGGCCCCAAGCTCTCGGCTCCTCCCGGCCAGAGATTGGGAGGCCGCCACTTTCATTCCCATCCTCCAGAACTCTACGGAAAGCCTTCAGGGAACAAAAGCTCCCAAAAGCAAACCCAAGCAGATTACTTAGCCTGGCCCCTGGTTAGGGCAGGGCAATTCCACCTCGGGCAAAGACACTTGAGAATCAAAACAACAGGTCCCTCCCCCAGAAGATCAAGAAGAAACCCAGCCAACACCAACTTCACTTACCAAGGAGAATAGCGGAATTCCAGAGGAGGAGAAAGCAAAGCAAGGAATTCATGGCTTTCTCCCCATTATTCTTTAGTTTTACAGTTAATTTTTTATTTCCTTTTTTCTTCTGCTAAATATTTTTTTTAACTTTTACTCTTTCCTCTATTAACTTTTTTTTAACTAGTTTATCTTATCAATACCTTACCAAAAAAATAATAACAATATTTTTTGAACCTTCATTATTATAGTCATATTTTATCTTCCATTGTATATAACTATATTTTTTGTATACACATAGGGATTTTGTTCTAAAAATTTTGGGGTACAACTTCTCCTAATAGATCAAAATATACCCTAAATCTAGCTCTGGGCTTGTTCTAGTCTCCAGCCCGAGCAAATTCTCTCCACTTTCTTTTTCGTTATTCTCCCAACCAACTTGCTTTATCAACTCATTTCTTAGACATACAAAAAAAAGTTTTTTCTCATCTTTATAGGCTTATTCCATCCCTTCATTGTGCCTACCCTTATATATGTTTTTCATTCTTTAAAATATTGGAAGGTAGTTTCTTCTAAGAGACCATAATACTCCCAAAATTAAGTGAGTGACCGTGTTCTAGTCTTCAGTCTAATACACACACACACACACACACACACACACACTCCTTTTTTTTAATACTTTTTCTTTATTTGTTTTCTTTATTATTTTTCCCTTGAACTTTTTTTCCTTCCCTTTCTCCCTCCAACGATTTGGGGTCTCTTCTGATTTGGTTAAAGCATATTTTCCTGGGGTCTTTGTCACCCTTATAACATTTTATTTTCTCCTTTATATATTCTTATCTGGACAAAATAACAAGGCGGAAAACTCACCACAAAAAAAAAAAAAAAAAAAAGAACAAGAGGCTAGGGACCTAATCAATACAGACATTGGTAATATGACAGATCTAGAGTTCAGAATGATGATTCTCAAGGTTCTAGCCAGGTTCGAAAAAAGCATGGAAGATATTAGAGAAACCCTAGCCAGAAAGATAAAAGTGTTTCTGGAGAAACAAAAGAAGTAAAGTCTAACCAAGTTGAAATCAAAAAAGCTATTAATGAGGTGCAATAAAAAATGGAAGTTCTTACTGCTAGGATAATGAGGCAGAAGAAAGAATTAGTGACATAAAGACCAAATGACCGAGAATAAAGAAGCTGAGCAAAAGAGAGACAAACAAATACTGGACCATGAGGAGAGAATTCAAGAGATAAGTGACACCATAAGAAGACACAATATTAGAATAATTTGGATTCCAGAAGAAGAAGAAAGGGAGAGGCGAGCAGAAGGTACATTGGAGAGAATTATTGTCGAGAATTTCCCTAATATGGCAAAGGGAACAAACATCAAAATCCAGGAGATGCAAAGAATGGCTCTCAAAATCAATGAAAATAGCTCCACACCCAATCACCTGATAGTAAAATTTACATGTTTTAGCGACAAAGAGAAAATCCTGAAAGCAGCCCAGGAAAAGAAATTGGTAACATACAAGGGTAAAAACATTAGATTGGCAGCAGACTTATCCACAGAGACCTGGCAGGCTAGAAAGATCTGGCATGATATATTCAGAGCACTAAACAAGAAAAACATGCAGCCAAGAATACTATATCCAGCTAGGCTATCATTGAAAATAGAAGGAGAAATAAAAAGCTTTCAGGACAAGCAAAAACTGAAAGCATTTGCAAACACCAAACCAGTTCTACAGGAAAGATTGAAAGGGGTCCTCTAAGCAAAGAGAGACCCTAAAATAGTAGACCAGAAAGGAACAGAGACAATATACACTAACAGTCACCTTACAGGCAATACAATGGCACTGAATTAATATCTCTCAATAGTTACCCTGAATATAAGTGGGCTAAATGTCCCAATCAAAAGACACAGGGTATCAGAATGGATAAAAAACCAAAACCCTTCAATATGCTGCCTACAAGAAACTCATCTTAGACCCAAAGACACATCCAGATTTAAAGTGAGGGGGTGGAAAACAATTTACCATGTTAATGGACATCAGAAGAAAGCTGGGGTGGCAATCCTTATATCAGATCAATTAGATTTTAAGCCAAAGACTATAATAAGAGATGAGGAAGGACACTACATCATACTCAAAGGGTCTCTCCAACAAGAAGATCTAATAATTTTAAATGTCTATGCCCCTAACATGGGAGCAGCCAATTATATAAACCAATTAATAACAAAATCAAAGAAACACATAGACAATAATAAAATAATAGTAGGGGACTTTAATACTCCCCTCACTGAAATGGACAGATCATCCAAGCTAAAGAACAACAAGGAATAAAGGCCTTAAATGACACACTGGACCAGATGGACATCACAGATATATCAAGAACATTTCACCCCAAAGCAACAGAATACACATTCTTCTCTAGTGCACATGGAACATTCTCCAGAATAGACCACATCGTGGGTCCTAAATCAGGTCTCAACTGGTATCAAAATATTGGGATCATTCCCTGCATATTTTCAGACCACAATTCTCTGAAGCTAGAACTCAATCACAAGAGGAACTTTGGAAAGAACCCAAATACATGGAGACTAAAGAGCATCCTTCTAAAGAATGAATTGGTCAACCAGGAAATTAAAAAAGAACTGAAAAAAAAATTCACAGAAACAACTGATAATGAAAACACAATGGTTCAAAATCTGTGGGACACAGCACAGGCAGTCCTGAGAGGAAAATATATAGCAGTACAAGCCTTTCTCAAAAAGCAAGAAAGGTCTCAAATACACAATCTAACACTACACCTAAAGGAGCTGGAGAAGGAACACAAAGAAAGCCTAAACCCAGCAGGAGAAGAGAAGTCATAAAGATCAGAGCAGAAATCAATGATATAGAAACTAAAAAAAAAAAAAAAAAAAAAAAAAAAAAATAGAACAAATCAACGAAACGAGGAGCTGGTTCTTTGAAAGAATTAATAAGATTGATAACCCCCTGGCCAGACTTATCAAAAAGAAAAGAGAAAGGACCAAATAAGTAAAATCATGAATGAAAGAGGAGAGATCAAAACCAACACCAAAGAAATACAAACAATTATAATAACATATTATGAGCAACTCTATGCTAACAAATTCGACAATCTGGAAGAAATGGATACATTCCTAGAGACATATAAACTGAACCAGGAAGAAATAGAAAACCTGAACAAACCCATTACCAGTAAGGAGATTGAAACAGTCATCAAAAATCTCCAAACAAACAAAAGCCCAGGGCCGGACGGCTTCCCAGGGGAATTCTACCAAACATTTAAAGAAGAACTAATTCCTATTTTCCTGAAAATGTTCCAAAAAATAGAAATGGAAGAAAAACTTCCAAATTCATTTTATGAGGCCAGCATCACCTTGATCCCAAAACCAGACAAGGATCCCATCAAAAAAGAGAATTACAGACCAATATCCTTGATGAACACAGATGGAAAAATTATCACCAAAATACTAGCCAATAGGATCCACAGTACATTAAAAGGATTATTCACCACGACCAAGTGGAATTTATTCCAGGACTGCAAGGTTGGTTCAACATCCACAGATCAATCAATGTGATACAATATTTTAATAAAAGAAAGAACAAGAACCATATGATACTCTCAATAGATGCTGAAAAAGCATTTGACAAAGTACAGCATCCCTTCTTGATTAAAACTATTCAAAGTATAGGAATAGAGGGCACATGCCTCAATATTATCAAAGCCATCTTTGAAAAACTCACTGCAAATACCATTGTCAATGGAGAAAAACTGAGAGCTTTTTCACTAAGGTCAGGAACACGGCAAGGATGTCCAGTATCACCACTGCTATTCAACATAGTACTAGAAGTCCTAGCCTCAGCAATCAGACAACAAAAAGAAATTAAAGGCATCCAAATTGGCAAAGAAGTCAAATTATCACTCTTTGCAGATGATATGATACTATTTGTGGAAAACCCAAAAGACTCTACTCCAGAACTGCTAGTGCTTATACAGGAATTCAGTAAAGTGTCAGGATATAAAGTCAATGCACAGAAATCCATTGCATTTCTCTACACCAAAAACAAGAGAACAAAGAGAAATTAAGGGTTCAATCCCATTTACAATTGCACCCAAAACCATAAGATACCTAGGAATAAACCTAACCAAAGAGGCAAAGAATCTATACTCAGAAAACTATAAAGTACTCATGAAAGAAATTGAGGAAGACAGAAAGAAATGGAAAATGTTCCATGCTCATGGATTGGAAGAACAAATATTGTGAAAATGTCTATGCTACCTAAAGCAATCTACACATTTAATGCAATCCCTATCAAAATCCCACCCATTTTTCTCAAAGAAATAGAACAAATAATCCTAAATTTTATATGGAATCAGAAAAGGTCTTGATAGAAAAATGCTGAAAAAGAAAGCCACAGTTGGTGGCATCACAATTCCAGACTTCAAACTCTATTACAAAGCTGTCATAATCGAGACAGTTTGGTACTGGCACAAAAACAGACACATAGGTCAATGGAAGAGAATAGAGAACCCAGAAATAGACCCTCAACTCTATGGTCAACTAATCTTGGATAAAGTAGGAAAGAATGTCCAATGGAAAAAAGACAGCCTCTTCAACAAAAGGTGCTGGTAAAATTGGACAGCCACATGCAGAAATAGGAAATTGGACCATTTCCTCACACCATGTGCGAAAATAGACTCAAAATGGAAGAAGGACCTCAATATGAGAAAGGAATCCATCAAAATCCTTGAGGAGAACACAAGTAGCAACCTCTTTGACCTCAGCCACAGCAACTTTTTCCTAGAAACATTGCCAAAGGCAAGGGAAGCAAGGGCAAAAATGAACTATTGGGATTTCATCAAGATCAAAAGCTTTTGCACAGCAAAGGAAAGAGTTAACAAAACCAAAAGACAACTGACAGAATGGGAGATGATATTTGCAAACGACATATCAGATAAAAGGCTAGTGTCCAAAATCTATAAAGATTTTGCAAAGATTTTAGCAAACTCAACACCCAAAGAACAAATAATCCAATCAAGAAATGGGCAGAGGACATGAACAGACATTTCTACAAAGAAGACATCCAGATGGCCAACAGACACATGAAAAAGTGCTCCACATCACTCGGTATCAGGGAAATACAAATCAAAACCACAATGAGCTACCACCTCATGCCAGTCAGAATGGCTAACATTAACAAGTCAGGAAATGACAGATGCTGGCGAGGATGCGGAGAAAGGGGAACCCTCCTACACTGTTGGTGAAAATGCAAGCTGGTGCTACCACTCTGGAAAACAGCATGAAGGTTCCTCAAAAAGTTTAAAATAGAGCTACCCTATGACCCAGTGATTGCACTACTGGGTATATACCCTAAAGATATAAATGTGGTGCTCCGAAGGGACTCGTGCACCCGAATGTTTATAGCAGCAATGTCCACAATAGCCCAACTATGGAAAGAAACTAGATGTCCATCAATAGATGAATGGATAAAGAAGATGTGGTATATATGTACAATGGAATACTATGCAGCCATCAAAAGAAATGAAATCTTGCCATTTGTGATGATGTGGATGGAACTAGAAGGTATTATGCTAGGAGGGGAATCGGGAGAGGGTGGTGGGGATATGGACATTGGGGAGGGTAGGTGCTATGGTGAGTGCTATGAAATGTGTAAACCTGGCAATTCACAGACCTATACCCCTGGGGATAAAAATACACTATATGTTTATAAAAAAATTAAAAATTAATAATAAAAAACATGATGAGTAGATCGCAAATACAATTATCTACTAAAATGCTCAAGACGTGATTTTAATTCTTAGCCAGAAATAAGAACCACTGCATAAAATGTAACTTCTCAAACTATAGTTGTTTTTTTTTAACTCTTGTGTTTAATACAGTCTTTTATTTAATTATGCAAGGACACAAAACACACTAATCTCTATATATGTACTAAGATCCCCATTTTCTATAAACACATATGCATGTATAGACACACACAGGCATAAATGGAAGCCAATACATGATAATGTGGGTGGTAAAGTTGCAGGTGATTTATTTCTTCCTTTTCTATTTCTGGATTTTCCAAATGTTCTAAAAAGTCTTATGGAATATCTTAATAAAATGGTGCTTATTAAAGGCAAAATAAATAAATAAATAAAAATGGGCAGAAGACATGAATAAGCCTTTCTTCACAGAAAACATATAGATGGACACCAGAAACATAAAAAGATGCTCAATGTCCCTAATCATCAAGGAAATGCAAATCAAAACCATAGTGAGATATAACCTCATACTCGTCAGAATGGCTAAAATCAAAAACACAGAAACAAGTGCTGCTGGTAAATATGTGGAGAAAAAGGAGTCCTCATGAAATGTCAGGGTAATACAAACTGGCGCAGCCACTGTGGAAGACAATATGAAGGTTTCTCAAAAAATTAAAAAAAGAATTAACACATAATCCAGTACTTCCACTAATTTACCTGCCGAATACAAAAATACTTACTTCAAAAAGATATGTGCTCTCCTATGTTTATTTCATTATTTACAGTAGCTGAATTATGGAAGCAGCCCAAGCATTCATCAATACATGAGTTGATTAAAAATAAATGTGATATATGTAGAATTGAATATTCCTTTGACATAAAAAGAATGAGATCTTGCCATTTGCAACAATGTGGGTGAATTTAGAGGGTATAATGCTAAATGAAATAAGTCAGTCAGAGAAAGATAAATACCATATGATTTCACTCATATGTGGAATTTAAGAAACAAAATGAAGGGGAAAACAAAAACAAAAACAAAAACAAAATAGACTCTTAACTATAGAGAACAAACTGGTGGTTACCAGAGGGGAAGTAGGTGGTAGGACGGATGAAATGGTGATGGGGATTAAAAGTAGACTTACTGGACACTTGGGTGGCTCAGTGGGTTAAAGCCTCTACCTTTGGCTCAGGTCATGATCCTGGGATCGACCCTGTATTGGGCTCTCTGCTCAACAGGGAGCCTGCTACCCACCCCACCCTCACCCTCTGCCTGCCTTTCTGCCTACTTGTGATCTCTGTCTGTCAAATTAATTAATTAATTAATTAAAATTTTAAAAAGTACACATGATGATGAGCACTGAGCAATGCATAAAATTATTGCATCACTATATTATATACCTAAAACTAATATGACACTGTAATTAAGTATACTGGAATTAAGTTAAAATTGTTTAAAATGTAAAGATTCAGAAATAGAGAATTTCAAAAAATTTTGTTCCCAGAATTCACTTACCTAAGTCCACAATATTCACTAAAAACGACTGACTATTTCAATGTAATTTCTTTATGAAGCATAATGGAAAAACACTAAGTATAGAAATTTTTAAAGCTACTTTAATATCTAAGAAGAATAACCTATACAGTCAAAAGAAGTATCTGATTTAGGAAAGTTTTTATTATAATAAATATCTTATTACTTTGTAATTTATATAGAATTTTATGTATATTGCTGAGTGGAGGACTTATAAAAATTTTTAGATGATTTTATTTTGTTAAATTACTTGAATTTTATGTTATTAAATTGCTCAATGATTTTTTTAAGATTTTATTTATTTATTTGACAGACAGAGATCACAAGTAGGCAGAGAGGCAGGCAGAGAGAGAGGAAGAAGCGGGTTCCCTGCTGAGCAGAGAGCCCGATGCGGGGCTCAATCCCAGGACCCTGGGATCATGACCTGAGCTGAAGGCAGAGGCTTTAACCCACTGAGCCACCCAGGTGCCCCCTCAATAATGATTTTTTAATGATAGTATAATAATAAGTGTGAAATCAAAATCCCAACATCATTTTCTTCTTTCTTTCTTTCTTTCTTTCTTTCTTTCTTTCTTTCTGTCTGTATTTCTGTCTTTTTTAAGATTTTTATTATAAGTAACCTCTACACCAAGGGTAGGGCTCAAACTTACAAATGTAAGATCAACAGTTCCATGCTCTACTGACTGAGCCAGCCAGGTGCCACCTAATATTACTTTCAAAAAATCTATATTTGAGAAAGTTGAGTTAAAGAGACTTTTATTGTAATGATAATTTTTCCTCTATGATCAGTTGTTGCTGTTTTGCATTGTTCATCATGATTTGGTAAATTAAGCATAATTTTTTTACTATACAATGCACTAATGATCTTGGGAGCTTCAGGGAAATGATAAAATTGCCTAATTTCACGTTTAGAAATATTGTCAACAATTTTTAAAACTTGTTGAGTACTGATCACCCAAGATGTAACCAAAATGTTTACTTTCTATTTATAATAATAGATACCTACAACAGATGCTTTGTATATTTATGATGATTTATCAAAGGAGAAGTAATCAAAATGTTTACAAATGGAATCTTGGCTGATAAAATGGTTTGACCTGCATGTAGTGACAAAGCCAGACAATTGCAGGATTTGTAGAAATCTCCAGAGTATGTGAAAGTGTTATAAAGATACATTACTGTACCTATCTCATATTCTTCTGAAGGAGCTTTACAAAGAATATGATAATTGAAGACTTTGTAAAGGATTTTGAGCATATATTAAACAAAGAAAACAATCACTTAAAACTCACTGAGTGAGGCATTTAAGGTTTTTCTTGAACAAATTATATACAGCTTCTCCCTCTCCAGTGATATACCAATTATGTAAATCTTAATGTAGCATATTTTTAGGCTTTTTTTCTCTATCCAAAAAGATTGCTTATCACTGATATGAAGTATATCCTAGAGGATTTTCGTGCTTTTATTTTGTTCTGTTCTACACATTTTCAAGAGTTAATCTTGACACTATTTGTGTTATTTTATATAAACTTCCAGTTATACAAATATTAATAATCCAATATAACTGTCTTCTATACTGAGTAATTATACATTTTTAAGTAATCATTAAAATTATCATTTGGAGCGCCTGGGTGGCTCAGTGGGTTAAAGCCTCTGCCTTTGGCTCAGGTCATGATCTCAGAGTCCTGGGATCAAGCTCCGTATGAGGCTCTCTGCTCAGCAGGGAGCCTGTTTCCTTCTCTCTCTCTCTCTCTCTCTTTGCCTGCCTCTCTGCCTACTTCTGATCTCTCTCTCTCTCTGTCAAATAAATAAATAAAATCTTTAAAAAAAATAAAATGATCATTTAGGGGTGCCTGAGTGGCTCAATTGGTTAAGCAACTGCCTTCATGGTCCAGGGTTCTGGGATCTAGCTCCACATCGGGCTCCTTGCTGAGCAGGGAGCCTGCCTCTCCCTCTCCCTCTGTTTGTGCTCTCTTTCTCTGTCAGATAAATACATAAAATCTTTTAAAAAAATAAATAAAATAAAATTATCATTTATAGCATGAAGATTTTATATGCTTTGTTAGTAATTTTGCATGAACTGACTAACAAGATTCTTAAAACTACAGAAGACTCAACATTGATATGAATCAAGAAGACATGATTATCAATAAGTATTTGTTTTATGTTAGCAGGGCTAAAATCTAGCTAGAATTCTACAGACTTGGGTGCAGTCCCAAAATGAGACTAGAATCTCTTGCCAGAAGGACGGATGTGTTTATTTTATATAGTAATTAGGAAATGCTTAATATAGCTCATTTGTTATCTAGATATATGCACCTAAATGTAGGATTTTAATGGAGAAGAGAATGATTTGGCAGGTAAGTATTGGTGATTAAATGAAAATGAAACCTCAGAACCATTCCTGGATTTAACATAATCACACACACACACACACACACACACACACATACACACACACAATCATATATAATATTTAGGATGCTTTGGCTAAGTTAAATGACCTAAAGTAAGGAAGCTATTTAATTTCAAGATTATTTTTGGTGTTTGCATAATATTCTATTTTAAATCCTTTCACATAGTTTCCAGTACTTTCCTTACTTCTTCCATACATTTCTCCTTAATAATCTTTCCATTCTATCAACACCAAAAAGAAATTGTGTGAGGATCTTAGGTTTTTAGAAGAACTCTACAACTGAATGTATTTTACTAGCCAAAACAGAAATTAAGATAGTATTGACTGATACATAGCATATCCAGGTAAAAATAAACCGAAGTACCTGGTAGACCTACCCTATGAATTCAGATGAGGCCACATTAACAGAATTGTGAGATTTTGATTGCGTTTACCCTATCTATACACCACAACTACATTCACCAGTAAAGTGTCTCCCAAGTACATCTGGAGACTCAAGAATGTCCCCCTGTGCTTGTAAGCCAGTTGGATGCTAGGATTCCTGCTGCTATCATTCTTGCCCTGTTGGGCTATTCTGTCTCCTGCTGTATCTGATGGAGACCTGCAGGTCAAGTGAGCAGCCTCCACTACTGTCCCAGCTTTGCCATCTCCATATTGACCTTGCCAGTGACCTCCATTGCCAAACCAAGGCATTCACTTGTGGGAGCAATGTCTGCATGCTTACCTCTTATGAAAACCCAAGTTAATACATTCATCCACCTGCTGCACCCCAGCTGAGTGAGGGAAGTTAAATAAGTTTCTGTATCTATAAAACAGGGTAGTGTTTCTCTTTCAGGATTTTGTGAGTACCCAATGAGATTATTTATGATGCTGGATAAACTGTCAATCAGTAATATTTTACTTAGAACAATTGTTGAAGTAGAAGATAACTAAATAGGAATGTAGCTCTAAGGTGTGATTTATTTGTAGCCATACGAATTTTATCCAATTTAGGTCAGCTTATCTGATACTGTCAGAAAAGTTCTGATATGGTCATGGATATACACATTCACTTAGAAACTTCAGATCAAATATTAAAGTAATATAAGTTCAAAAATATGCCACAGAGTTTTTTCAAAGTCAAAGTTCTTGTGGTATGACAGAATAAATGAAATTTGGAGACTAATTCATGAATCAACATGCTAAATAATATAACGTAGTACAGAGAAGTAAACCTCTTAGGAAAATATTGAGGCAGATGTGAAGATAAGGACAGTTATAGTTTATTCATGGGAATGATTAATTTTTATAACGCTTTGCTGTTCCATAAAAAATTGAAATTAAAAACCTACATTTCTTTAGATAATTTTATAAACATTGACTGAGATCAGAGACTATTAATTCTTATCTTGAAGAAAAGCCATTATGTGATTAAAACTGCCAAGCAAATGAAGTTCATCCATTTGTATATGTTTGATACATGTGTTTAAATGGCTTAGTTTAAGCTATTATCTTGCAGCTTTCACCAGATATTATTCAGCTCCTTTTTTTTTTTTTAACTGTGGTAAAGACAGTGTTGCTGAATCTGCCAAGATTCATTTTTATAGGAGGATATAAATTTATTATTACAAAGCATGATCACTGTTATTTAAATATTCACTTAAATTATCTCATTAATTCATTCTGAATTCAACAACTATTCATTCATTGAATGTGAGTACTAATCACTTCACTCTAATATACATCACTGGCTACTACTGTATCCTGAATCCATTTGTATTTCTTCAAGTAACCAAATTCCTGACTTTCTTCTGGAAAACAAGGCTCTTTTGTTCTTGGTCCATGTATTTGAGTTGGACCGATCACATATTTCCAACCTCAAGTATGGACAAAACAAGACTCAGACCTGGCCAATCTTTTTAATCTTCCTAGTCAAATGGCCAATTAAGCCCTTCTCTCAGAGTGAACAGTTAACATTTTGCAGTATTTACTTACTTTTTGCTGAAATCCTTTTAAATAGATTAAATACACCATTGTATTTTATCCCCAAATATCTTAAGGATCTTAATTATCTGAAACAGGGTTCTTCTACTACATAACTACCAAACCATTACCATTCATAAAAATTAGCAACAATTATTTCATCAAGTATATTCAAATCTCCTCAATTTAAAAAAATTAGTTTCTTTAAATCAGGTTTCGATCAAAGACCACGTAGTTTGCATTTGGATACTTTAATTCTTAAATGCATTCTCACCAGAATAATTCCCCCTTCCCTAACTTTTGTTTTCTTATGACACTAATTTGTTGAGGTTGGGTCAGTTAAACTGTTAAATATCTCATTTTCTGAAGTTATCTGAACAAATAAATCTAGTGTGTGTGTTTGCCATGCAATTCCTATCTCTATTTTCTGAATATCATATAAATAAAACTAGATAGGAAGGTACTAGACCCAGGTTAAACATATTTGGCAAGAAGAATCCACAGGTGACATTATGTAATGAAGACTCAAATCTGTTTATCCCCAGTGACCCCAATGAGTACAGATAAGATTATCTGCAGAGTTGAGTTGGAGATAGCTATATCTCTCCATTGTGAAGTCACATTCCCCCCCACACCCCCGCTGTGAGCAGCAAGTAAACTGTGTGATTAAAATCTGATTTCATGGAAATATCCAGATTTATTCAAACTTCCATGCTGGTTTTAGGACCCATTGATCTTTCTTCCTCCTGAGTCTATCATTTCTTTAGTGTCACAAACCACCAATCACTAAATGATATTTCCTCTGTAATTATTAGTCTTCATTCTTCTGTACATAAGCACCTTTCATTATCAGCTGTGGAATTTGGATTATCCAGTATAAATCTCACTAAAATTTAGGAGATGTGCATAATTTTTTTTAATCCTTATTTTCCAGTAGTAGTTATACGTACAACAGTCACTTCTACTATCGACCAATGAGATTTTTCTTTGGTCTTGTTTTACTGTTTGGCTCTTAACACTTTTATTTAAAATACAATTTTAATAGTGCATATTGATAAACATAGTAAATATTATTACTCACCGATATTTCTACTATCCCTTTCCTGAGGCTGTGAGAGGATGGCACGTCCTTACTTCCTTGAAGTACAGGATGATCTCACCACGTAAAATGATTACGTCAATAAGATGCAGCTGAAGGGTATTGCAAACTCAATTATTCATGTTCTCTCTTCCCACAGCCACAGCAAATACTCTCACTCTAGCTGCTAGGGATTCATCTCCTGGTCCCTGAATGAGGACTACGAAGAGACCCCATGCAACTTTTGAATTATTTGTAGCAAGAGTGAGAAGTATTTTTTAATTGCTTTAAAACATTGACTTTTTTTAGTTTTATCACAATATAACAACATATCCTGACATATATAGTAAGATATTGCACAGTATCTTATAGAAGATCTGTAATCTTTAATTTTTAAAATTACAACTTTCAGAATTTGCCCATTACTAAAATATCTATATGCAATATGGGAGTGTTTTCAAATATTCAGATATTCTGTGCTAAGTAACGAAAACTCAGTTAACTCTTTCTATTTTACACTTTTTTCCCATATGTTCTCACATTAGGTATATGCTTATCACTACCGGGCCAGCTCACTTGGTGGCAGAGAGTTGAAATCCTTTAGATGCATTTACTTAAATAGAACATTGTAGTTTATCTCCAGATTAAAGTAATTGACAGAGAATTGGAAATAGCAGTTCTAACAATTGTTTAACTGAGAAACTGATTATCCATATGTGGCTACAGGGCTTGTGAGAAATGGAAAAGGCTAAAATGTTACCAGTGCCTTCATTCAGCTTTTAATCCCTGTTCAGCATGTTCCTGCTTTTCGGTTTCCAGGTTTTTTTTCAGACTCAATCTCTGTATCACACCCCGTGCTATCACACCATATGCTGCTTTCTGCCCTTTCACACTTTCCAAGAACACTTGAAAAGCTAAAATCTATAGTCTTGTCTGGGAAGTAAGAAATGCTCAAAAATAACTGTACCACAAAGGAGAGAGTGATAAATGCCATAGGAGAGGAAAAGATAAAGTGCTAAGGAAGTAGGCAAAAAGATTGTTTCCAGCAGTGAGATGTAAGAGGAGATGGTTTTTTATACAGACCCTGAAAAGTAGATAAACTATGGATGCATGACCATGAAGGGAAAAAATGCATTCTAAGCAGACTGTGGTAGAAAACATTGATCAGTGGGGGATATGGGTGAAGGCTCATGTAGAAATGAACATAGGAATATAGTTTTGTTTTGTTTTTTTTGTTTTTCATCTCCCTGGGCAGAAATTTGCGACCTCTTTCCCACTTGATGGAATATACACAGTTTCTGATCCCTAGGTTCTAGAACCCTGTTCTACTTACAGATAATTTCTATTCCTCGTTGAGGTTACTGCTTAAATATAAGCTTTTCGTGGAAATCTTTCTAACTCCTCTCAAACTAGTTTAGGTCTTCTGGTTTGTATCTGTTTTTTGTTTTTGTTTTTGTTTTTTTTTGTTGTTGTTGTTGTTAATTTTTTTTTTAAATATTGCACATGGGATTTCCCTAGGTTGCACTTACCAAAATATCAAAAAAGTCTTTGTTATGCCTTTTATCCTACTCTCTTATCAGACAGAGTTTTATGAGAAAAGAAACTGTTGGCAAGTGCCCCAGACATATTTGTTGATTAAATTAAAGTTACATTTGAACAGATAGGCCTGTAAGTTTTAGTTTTAAAGTAACTAAAAAATCCAGGAAGCCAGGAAAAACTAATGAAAATATACTTCAAATTCCTAAATGAGAAAAGTTTATTGAAGATAACTATATTTTCTATGGCTGCTACAACAAATTATTTCAAACTTGGAGGCTTAAAACAAGACATATTTATTATTTTATGGTTCTCTGGACAAGAAATTTGACATGAATCTCATTGGTCAAAAATAGAAAAGTGGTCAGGCCTTCATCCTTTTCTGGAAGCTCTATGGGAGAATCTATCTCCTATCTTTTCCAGCTCCAGAAGGCCACCTGCTTTTTTTTAGCTCGTGATTCTTTCTTCTGTCCTCCATGGTCAGTGACCCTGGGTTGAATCCTTGTCATACTGCCATCTCTCCATTTCTTCTGATTCCTTCTTTAACTTTTAAATGCCCTTATGATTACATTGCACCCCCTTAGATAACCCAGATTACTCCCAATTGTAAAATTTGCTCATAGACAACACTATTTCATCTGCAACTTTTATTTCCCTTTGCCATGTAACTTAAGGCATTCACAGATTTCAAGGATTAGAATGTAGACATCATGGGAGGGCCATCATTCTGCCTACCTCATTAGCCAACTTAAATGTTGAACACTGACAAATCAGATTAACTGTATTATTGGTGAGATTCACCTTAAGGCAATGGTCAAATAATAATTCCAGTTATTCCTTAATACCAGAATCAATAAAGCCATGTGAACAGCATAGAAAACGGACAGACATCAGCACAGATGCTAAGAATTAAAAACCATATAAGTGTGCACTATTAATAAGATAAATAAGAACCCTGGGTTATTTTTACTAGGGTATGTCCCTGAAGGGTATCATCGCTGATCTAATTCTGCCTCCCAGTCCAGCTTCATTTATCACAAATGCTTTTTCCCTTCCTTTTCTTAAAACTAGCCACTTTTTTTTGCTTGACTACATTAGAATCTTAATTGCAATAAAACTTTTCTTCTGGGGGCGCCTGGGTGGCTCAGTGGGTTAAGCCTCTGCCTTCGGCTCAGGTCATGATCTCAGGGTCCTGGGATCAAGCCCCACATTGGGCTCTCTGCTTGGCGGGGAGCCTGCTTCCCTTCCTCTCTCTCTGCCTGCCTCTCTGCCTACATGTGATCTCTGTCTGTCAAATAAATAAATAAAAATCTTTAAAAAAAAAAAAAAAAAAAAAAAAACCTTTTCTTCTGTTTGTATCCATGTCTTTTCCTTTTTCTTCTTACCAGATTGTAAGCATGTTCAGAGAGTGGATTTATTTCTCTTTATAAAACACTGAAGGTCTGCGATTTTCATATGTCAATCAGCTGTTCAGTAAATGTCTGCTAACTGAATCAGATGAATGAATGCGGATAGGAAGTAAATGAATCAAAAAGTCAAATCGTATTATTTAGATATCAATTGGAAAGAAAGAATTCTGTGATCCATGCCTATATGAAAACTGTTTAGGGCCTATCAAATCTGCATGACAACACCTCTTTCAGTTCTGATTTTAGCAGAATTGCAGGAACACAGGCTCCACAGAAAGCATACTGAATATTCACATTATTGTTGATAGGTTCAGCCCATAAATATACATGTGTGTACTAGAAGATTGTTAAATATGCAGCCATCATTTTAAGTTAATTAAAAGTACTATTTTATATAAAAAGAAACAAGTTTTAAGAATCATCTCTACATTTATTTGAAGAAGACAGTGGATTGATGGCTTTCTCTTATACCCTCGCAGTGGTATAGGCAGTGAGGATCAAAAATATATTGTAATTCTTACCCTCAAAAGAAAAATGAGCTAGTCCAAGAGGTAGAAATCAAATAGTTTTAATACAGTCTGTAAAGTATAGTTACACTGTGTTTTGGGCACATATATAAATTGGACTTTTCCCTGTGTAGAGGACTCACCAAGACCTCTGAGAAGCGGGTAGCTGAACTGAAACCCAAAGGATGAGAGATGGTAACAAGACAATATATTTTTAGAAATATTAAGTATTTAGGGGCACCTGGGTGGCTCAGTGGGTTAAGCCACTGCCTTCGGCTCAGGTCATGATCTCAGGGTCCTGGGATCGAGCCCCGCATCGGGCTCTCTGCTCAGTGGGGAGCCTGCTTCCTCCTATCTCTCTCTGCCTGCCTCTCTGCCTACTTGTGATCTCTCTCTGTCAAATAAATAAATAAAATCTTTAAAAAAAAAAGAAATATTAAGTATTTAGAACAACAGATTTAGTGATTTTTACGGGTGATGGTTAGGGGAGAGAAGGATTCTAGCTCCTGCCTTTGGGATTTCTGCTCTAAACCATTAGGGGAAATGGAAAAAGTGGAGAGGGGGAAGAATGTATGGGGAGAAAGAATTAGCATTGGACATTTATTCAATTCATAGCTTAAACCTATCTACTTATGTTGCAAGACATATTTGTTTTAACAAATATTTTACAATGTATTGTACAATACATTGTGGTACACTACCTATCTCTTGCCTAACAATATATATACAAGATTTATACAAGATGTATAAATTTTGTGATATGACAAGCATGAGGACAGAAGATCCATGACCAACTCTAAATGATTTTGGTAACAAAGATTTTCTGATATTAGTAACAATACTGAAAACAATAAGGGATTTATCTCAGAATTTAGCACATATTAGTTTACTGGTCTCCTATTGGTCAAGGCAACGTATTTGCTAGGAATTCAGTAAAACATAAGAAAGAGCTATTCTTTTAAAATACCCTCAGGCTGGTATAAAACAAGGGCTATAATCCAATTAAGATCTTGTGTTTTATTATGATATGAACAAAGTGGTATAGGAGCACAAAGAGAAATCTGGAATGGTTGCAGTTATTATTTTTTTTTAATTTGAATATAGTTGATACACAATGTTATATTCATTTTAGGTATAAAACTTAGTGATTTGACAAGTTTATGCATTATGCTATGTTCACCACAAGTGCACTATCATCTGTCTCATTATATCACTATTGTAACATTGTTGACCATATTCCTAAAGTTATGCCTTTTATTCCTATGATTTATTCATTCCATAAATAGAAGCCTGTATTTCCCTCTCCTCTTCACCCATTTTGTCCTATGCCCCAGACCCCTGCCCTCTGGGGTTTAAGAAACCTATCATCTATCAATGCCTCCTTCTGACAAAACTACCTTACGGACCATAGGGTTTCTGAATCTGAATTCATTGCCATCTGTAAACATCACCTTCATGTTATAGCTGAAATTCAGACCATCTACTGAGGTTCAATTTCAGTTACTTTTTGAGGAGTTAGGTTGTAAATTGTTTCAAATGTATTTATTTATTAAATAAACATGTATTAATTATTTACTACATACCAGTCACTGAGCATGACACAGGGTGAGGGAAAAGAGGGCAGTCAATGAGACAGGATGGTCCTACTCTTGAGGTACTCACACTATCAAGAAAGAGATGGATTTAGAACAAGAGAAATGTGGTAGAATGGTATAGTTATTCATCTTTTTAATGCATAGTGTGCTCACAAGAATAACACATTAGCACCATCCTTCTGATGTGATAAAGAATGCATATATCTGACCTACATTGTGCCAGGAAATGGGTAAGGGCTGTCAGAGCTGGTACCAAGTACCCACTGAAGATATCTCCATTTACCAAGACATGATGTGTCCTTGGATTCCATTATCTCTGCTGTAGCTTCCAGGTCTCCATGACTTGCCCAGGATCTTTTATTCCAGTACCAGTTGACCCTCTTTTATTTGCCACTCAAGGTTCCTATAAGACCTAGGTAAACTTCCCTGTGTCTTACTTGTCCAGGTTGTTTCTAGAGCTCTGCAGCACATGTCTTGGTATGTTGCTTCCTGGCCACCCTCAAGGGAGGTAAGATGAAACTTACTACCAAAAATAAACAACAGGAGTACAACAGAAAATTACACTTAGACTTAAACCTCACAACCTCACAGAAAATATGTTCCCTCCTCAAACAATTCATAATCCCCTAAATAGCAAAGGAAACTTCTCAGTCATTTATTATGTATGGAATGATTCTGTATGCACAAGGGAAACCAACTGGGTGGTGTTTATTTCCTTGTGTCTTGCACACAGTAGGAAGTTAGTACCTGTTGAAACCCAGATCTTTATCGTGGCTCAGTCAGATTTCTCCTGACCCTTTCCTGCTTATGAATGTCCTCACCCTTCTGCTTCCTCATGTTCTGGGCATTAGTTCATTTTTCAAGAAGGAGAACAATATGGTAGGCAGATGGTGAAGAGGAGACTGGAGGAGGGAACCTGTGAAATGAAACAAAAACAATACAGAATACAAAAACCATATTTGGTACTATAATGTTTTATAACAATAAAAGGTAGCTAGAAATACTATATGCTAACACAGACAATATGATATAATACCCAGGGGTATGAATCAGAGGGAATAGTGTGGCAGAAGCCCCTGGCTTAAATTTGTTGGATCTCAAATCTATTGGATTCTCAATATTCTATTTTTTACAATGCCTAACTAAAGGCATTTTATTCTCTGTCCTTTCTAAATATCTTCAAGGTAATAGAAAGCAATAATATGTTTTTATGGTAAGAGGAAGTCAAAATAAGTAACACTGTGTTAAAAACAGATGTATACCAGGGGGACCCGGGTGGCTCAGTGATTTCAGCTTTGGTCATGATCTCAGGGTTGTGAGATCAAACCCCTTGTTGAGCTGCCCTGCTCATCAGGGAGTCTCTTGAAGATTCTCTCTACCTCTGCTCCTGCCCCTCCCCCCACTTATACACACACTCTTTTTCTCTCAAAATAAATAAATGAAACCTTAAAAAACAAAAACAAAAACAAAACTGATGTATGCCTGAAGCTAATATTACACTGCATTTTAACTAACTGGAATTTAAATAAAAACATGAAACTTAAGGAAAAAAAAGAACTAAAAACAATAAAACACTGGTGTATAGTTAAATAAAGTACTTCCCTCAGGAAAGAATGGAAAATTCATCCAGACCTCTAGTCTCATAATATTTACAATTTTGCTATTTTGAGGGATATGTTGGATTTGAAACACTAAAATCTTAATAACTATTAAGGCTAAGTGATCACTTATATCAAATAAATGGCTGATTGTAAAATGGAAGTAAGTAATAGCTAAAGTAAATAATTAAGGAAGCTTGTCATTGCTATAGTGATATATAGTACATATCTAGACGAACATTTCTTATAATACTGCATTGACAAATAGATAACTGCTATTACCAAATCTGGTTAGCTATTCACCTTTGAGAAACACCTTACTATGTCAATTTTCTTAAAAGTATCTTCGCCAAATCAAGCTCCTACTATCTCACAAAATGATGTCTATCAATGGCTTGATAGAAAATATAATAAACCTCATTTATTAAGTGGAAATGGTCTAACATTTTGAAATCAGGAGCTATTTTCTAAAAATGCAAGTCTAAGAGTGCAACATGTGCTTGCTCCATCCTGGCACATTCAAGGAGAGGTTATTTAATTGACTCAAAGAATGATCAAAAACTTCTCCCCCCCTCAAGAGAATTTCCTTTGAATAAGAATGAATGAGATATGTGCTCAATCTTTCCTCCTCAACAAAACTTGGAATAAGTTCCAGAGTGGAGGCAGAGAGGCAATAAACTCTTAGATTTTGAGGTCTCAGAGATGTACCTTTGCCTTACGACTGTATGAAAGACAACTAATCAGTTTCAGAAAATGCCTCTTTAAGACAGCAGTCTTGGTAAGTCTGAGTAAGTCAGAGGCTTCCAAAGTTTAAAGTGTTTTAGATGTTGTTCCTGAGAAAAGCATAGGAATGGTGAAAGAAATTGTACAGCTTCATTAAATTTCCATAGCTCCCACTTCTATAATTGGAAGCAAGGAAAAACATAGCAACAACTTTTGGATATCAAAAATCTAAGGCATTTCCTGTTGTGGGTGTAATGAACGCCAGTGGGAAGAGAAGAAAACCAGTCAGCAGATGAACTATTCCTGCTCCTTGCCCTGTCAGTACCTGAGAGCCATAGAACAGAGTGTCAAGGGCAACCGTGAGGAACCCTAAAGTATCTAGAACTACACAGAATTAACCAAAATTTATTTTCTGCTATATAGTACAACTGTGGCTCAAAATAGTACTTGAGTTATATAAAAATAATTAAAGTTATGTTTCTTCAACACTTGCTTTTGTGGCCTGAGTTTTGAACCTGCTCAACAGAGGCTTAGTGATTAATCAAGTTACTCCAAAGAATTGGGGGCACACTTGAGAAAGTACACATGGAAATAAAGACAACAGAATCTCATCGAATTTCAGGACCTGCAATATACCAGGGCCTCCAAAAACATAAAATAAAATTTAGAACTTGAGGATACACAAGAACTCTAAGGATCAGATTATCTCTTTGTGCCCTCAATAGCATGAATTTATTAATCTTTTTGTGGTGACTCAGCTTCTATCTCTATTTCTATTGCTGTTTCTGTTACTCCTTCAAGCATCTCACATTTTTCTCTTCATTCTCTATGTTACATCATCTGTGTTTTATTACTTTCAGTTATTTATATCTTCAGTTTTTTATATCTTCTGGAACCTGCTTCAAATGAGTCCCCTTTGTCTTTTCAGCTTCTGATCCCAGTATAAATTAACTGATTCTGTTTCCACATTTCCAATTCAAATTCTTGATGGAAAGAATATTATTGGCCCAATTCATCACCACGACAATGCTGTGGGTCGACTTCATGGTGCTGACCAGCCATGGTCCCGTAAGTCAAATACAGCATAAAGTGGTAGGTTAGATATTTTTCTTTACATGGGACTTTTAATATCTATATCTCTGCTATAGGATTTATCATAATATTTACACTATGTTATTTGTTTGCTTGTATTCTTGCTATACTACATTTTACAAATGTATTTGACTATACACTCCTAAGAGAAAATATTTTGAACAGATATTCTGAAATTTAGTATATTTATGTAAGCATACAATACTGGGCTAATAACATACGTAATACCAAATGTACATACTAATGCAATAGAATTTCAAATTGTCAGAAAAATTAAATACAAAACTAAGCTGCATTATTTCCCTTGACTCCAAATTTGTTTTGTCTAGAATAGATTCAACTCTTGATACCATAGTACTGGATTAAAATCTGATTAGGTTGACTGATGTCAATTAGTAATAGTAGTAGTATTAGAAATAAGAGTAGTAATAATAGTAGCATTAGTAATAAAAGAAACAGTAGTAGTAATAATACAACTAGCAGTAATGGTAATAAAAGGTGTACTGAGAAGTCACAGCAAACACTGATTGAATGTTTATTATTCCAGGCACTATGTTAAGTGTTTGACATATATTATCTATTTTAAACTTTATATCTCTTTTCTGATACAGATAGTAAATATATTTCCATTTTATAAGAAGCTAAAGCTTAAAGGAACTGTATGAGTTGTTTGAAGTAACACAAATGGTAAAAGGCTTGCCAGATTCTACACCTGATCTGATTTATGCTCAGCCAGATGTCTTGATCATCACTTTATTCTGTTACATGTTGATGCCTTGGAGCTTTTGCCATATACTGATTCAGGCAAAAGTCTCAAAATCTATTTGATGATAGAAAAAAAAATAGTTACTAATGAGTTTAAATATTTGTTATTATTTTAAAGATGTGAACTTGCCCAAATGCAGAACACAAATCTGAAAATTCACAATTAGAGTGGACAAGGAAAGCAAGGACTAATAATTCTAGTGATCATTTCTTAATAAATCCTTAGATAGATTGACACATATTTGACACTTCCTCCAAAGTAAGAATATCATTCTAATTTCTTTGATCATTATTTCATAGATGCAAAATAAGTTTCACTCTATTACTAAAGTAATAATAATTAATGTTCTATTAAGTTATAGCTATTTCAATCAATACTATTATCACTAGTGGTTTCCTTGCATTATACAGATGAAACGGTTATCCATTTGTCCATACTTGGAAAAACACCTCCTTTAAAATTTAGTTGTGTATGTTAAATGCTCATTTAAATTCTTCTTAGTTTGGTTAAACAAAACTTCTTCTGAAATGCCTTTTCTGATTATTTTTCATCTGTAAACTACTTATGTGTCCCTTACTACAGTGTCTCCTCAAACGTAGTGCTTTGTCAAATGTAGTATCCATTACTTTTCACTATGATTATGCTTCTTACTGCTCTAAACTCTAAAGACAAAGACAGGTCTGCATTGTTCTCAGGATCCAGCATTGTGTCTGTCTCAAGTCAGGATTTGCTAGATTCAGTATTGTAAAGTGAGGGAATAAAATAAGAACATGTCAAATAATTAGAGGACAAGGAGAAAAAAAAAGAAAAATAGGAGCACAACTATAAATTTTTCCAGGCATAAAATCATATATATTTGAGCTAAAATACTGGAAATAAGGTGGGGGTGGGGGGAGGAAGAATGATTATTCTAAGTATCAATTAACTTGACTTAGTGATCAAATAGGTAGGTATAACATGCCAGGGAAAGATGGACTATAGCAAAAATTATGTTTACAGATTCTATTTTGGGCAACTGAAATGATAGTAAGAGAAAGAGGAAAGTTAAAAATATTCCCTTTTGAAAGTGGAATGAGCTTATTTTCAGACAGGTGCCTACTGAGTCTTTGGGTAAAATCTTAGGGAATTAAAAGGCTTCTAGTACAGATCTCAAACTTTGGAACTATAAAACAATTTGGTGTTGTGCTCAAGAATTCTCTTAACAGAAAGACAACTATCATATGATCTCCCTGATATGAGGAAGTGGAGATGCAGTATGGGGGCTTAAGGGGGTAGGAGAAGAATGAATGAAACAAGATGGGATTGGGATGGAGACAAACCATAAGTGACTCTTTTTTTTAATTTTTTTTTATTATTATTATTTTTAAAGATTTTATTTATTTATTTGACAGAGAGAAATCACAAGTAGTTGGAGAGGCAGGCGAGAGAGAGAGAGGAGGAAGCAGGCTCCCTGCCAAGCAGAGAGCCCCATGTGGGACTCGATCCCAGGACCCTGAGATCATGACCTGAGCCGAAGGCAGCGGCGTAACCCACTGAGCCACCCAGGCGCCCCATAAGTGACTCTTAATTGCACAAAACAAACTGAGGGTTGCTGAAGGGAGGGGGGTTAGGAGAAGGGGGGTGGGGTTATAGACAGTGGGGAGGGTATGTGCTATGGTGAGTGCTGTGAAGTGTGTAAACCTGGCGATTCACAGACCTGTACCCCTGGGGATAAAAATATATGATATGTTTACAAAAAATAAAAAATTAAAAAAAAAAGAATTCTCTTAACAAAATATATTTAAGGCAAACTCTATTTATTTATTTATTTATTTATTTAGGGTATTTAACGGTATTAAGAGTTCTCTGGTAGTTTGAAATGGTTCCATCTCTCCATAAAGATTATCTGGCCTCTAAGGGAGTTCTTTGAAAGAAATGTCTGAACATGAAATTACAAAGTAAAGTGTGAAGCTGGAACTTTGGAAACTCATGAATGGGGCACTACTGACATCTGTGGTCTGGATCAGTAAGAATATAATTGCAAGAATAAACAGAGATCTATTTAAAATGTGGGGCCACTTTCAAGAGCTTCACAAGACATTAAAGTAAAAAACCACAGTCTATCAGGAAAGTGACCACCTGACCACATTCTCCAATTTTCTCTCCAGTGATGATGTGCTTTGAAGATGTAAGACAGAAGTAGGCATTTGGAAGGTAGACATTTTCCTTTTCAACTGAGAATTCTTGTGTGGTTCTAGATAAACTAGGAAAAAGGTGAAGACTCCTAGAGATTCTGGTTCTAATCTGCCATACGGGTGTTTAAGACAATCTTAATATAAAAAAAAAAAAGAAATATAATCATGTTTTCACCCGATTAGATGAAAAAGGAAAATGGGTAACTTTTGTATAGTAAAGAGAGAAGTTTAGAATACCAGTGAGCAACATTTTAACTTAAATGTACTTCAAGAAAAATAAACATAATGATATCATGTTGGGAATGGCCTGCGATCCTGTACCCACGGATTAAAGATGACTCCAAACTTTGTTGTGAAAGAGAGGAGAAGACGAGGGGGTCAATGGTCAGAGGCAAAGACCCTTTGCTCTTTTTTGCTCCTGCTTTTATTGGTCCTTCAGGATAATCACAAATCCTCATCACTATTTCTGAAGCGTGTGATGTGTGACAAGGGGTCTTACTGAAACTAGGAGGATCTGTTCACAGAAAGATGAAATATGCTAATCTGTGTGTTCTACTAAACATAGCTTAAGGGACAACACATAATCTCTTAGATCACAGGGTGGCTGTTCGGACTAAGAAAGCTTCTGGAAGGCAACTCTCCAAGGCATTCCAAGAGCAGAGTGGTCTCTCAGGCCTCATTCCAAAGGCCCATGTCCTTCTCCAAAACCTTCCTTCTCCCCCAGGGTCCTCTGTGTTAGATTTTAGGTAGCCAGGTATTATGGCTGATTTCATGCTCTTCATTAACCCCAACACATCAATTATTTTCCACTCAATATATTAAAAAATATGTATTGAATGCACTGCAAAATATATATTTGTATGACCTGAATCGGCTACTTTATTGAAATAAAAGGAAAAATAGTTGGGTGATGGGCATTAAGGAAGGCCCTTGATGGAATGAGCATGGGGTGGGTGTGACATGGAACTGATAAATCACTAAATTTGACCTCTAAAACTAATAATACAATATGTTAACTATACTGAATTTAAATAAAGAGTTTTAAAAAAGAAAGAAAATTGCTAGTGCTCTTTAGCCACTTGAATTTTACTATCTGTGTGCCTTATGAAGTATTAGCACCAAAGTAGCTCTTTGTAGCACTAAACAAATGTGAGGGGTGAAAGATAGAGTCCCCAAGGTCATCCATATGACCAATATTTAGCAATCCCTTGCCATGCACGAGACTTAGTGAAATTGCTGGTGAACAAAACAGAGGTGATTCTTCATTTATTGGAGCTTCAATCTACTTGAAGTGATTATAACCTTTTACATGTAATGTTCATTCCATCCTCAAATCAACTCTCTGAGGTTGGAAATATCAACAATGATTTATTTTCCAATAGACTTAGGCAGAATAGTGTAAGTAAGTTCCATGATTATTTAGCAGGAAAGACAGAGCAATTGATTATTCAACTGAATATAATATTTACTGGGGGCTTATTGTACATTGGAAACACCACAAAGAGAGAACAAATAATCCCACTTTCTCCAATTCTAGGTTCTTGCACTGTTTCTGTACAGGTTGGTAGTTATGGCTGGTTGTTGACTAAAATGACTGTAGGACACTGGTCAGAAGTTTCTGTCCCCACTGAGAGCTAAGCCACTAAAGCTGCTAACATCCAGCTTTCCTTCTGAGGTAGGTCCTGCTTCTAGGAGCTCATACTTCTGTGCTAGCATTGCAAAAGGACTTCTTTCCTCCTCACGGAAGTGAGATGGATATCAAGTCGACAAGAAGGCAAGATAGTGCATGAAGTGAACAAAAATTACTAAGCAGCTATGCTGTGAGAAAGGATTTCTGTTAAAGAAAGCAAAAGGAAAGGTCGGATACATATGTTTTAAGAAATAAACTCTAGGGCGCCTGGGTGGCTCAGTGGGTTAAGCCTCTGCCTTCGGCTCAGGTCATGATCCCATTTCCCCCTCTCTCTCTCCTCATCTGCCTCTCTGCCTACTTGTGATCTCTGTCTGTCAAATAAATAAATAAAATCCTAAAAAAGAAAGAAAAAAGGAACGAACTCTAGCGAAAATCTCCAGGTCTAAAACCAATGCCCGGCCAAGATCATAACCTCAGGTGAATTCTTTGGAGATAGATATTGATTGGAAAGAAAACATCGAGTTATTATTGCGCTATTATCTTTTTAGTGAATAGCTATTTTAAATCAAGTTTCTTTCATGTAGGAAATGACGATAGAAAGTTACAGAAGAGTCAAAGGACTACTTCTCTGGACTAATGAATGACTCAGTAAGGTGTTATTATTAACTTTTCCAGCACAAGCAAAAATACCTGACACATAGAGGCCACTCAATAAATATTTGTTGAGTAAACGAAAAGAGCTGACCTCAGCACACATACATACCTAATTTCTAGTCCTGATTCTGTGTGGAAATTCAATTGAAAGGATGAACTTGATTCCCAAGAAGTAATGGAGGATGCTAAATTAATCCTTTCAATTGGATTTCCACACAGAATCAGTATTTGTTTTCTTATTTTGGTGAATGTTTTCATTATTGTATTTATTTCACATTGTGTAATCAATACTTATTGGTTCAAATGAGTTGAAATTTAAATATAAGATGTATCATCTACAGCGTGTGTAGAAATTTAACAAGCTTTATGTATTTTCCCTGGCTTTTAGAGATAGACGTTAATGCAGAAATGCCTTCTTAAGCATGCCAGTTTTTTTTTTTTTTTCCACTTTTACAGGAAGATATGCAAAGGAAAAGAGATTAGGATTGATCCACCAGATCAGATTTAGGGACCAACCCATACATTCTCACCTAAATATAACAGTCCAGGAAAGGTTTTTTCCAAAGAAAAAGAAAGTGGATGACAGCTGTGTTTGCACATTCCAACAATAACAGTGAATTTAATATAGGGAAAATATAGTCAATTTCTTTTCATAACCATATAATCTATCTAGACAAGTTGGACAGTTTGCAAGAAATATTTGTTTTCCAAAAGCTTCTCTTGGAACAGTATAGATACAGCTCAAATTGGTCGATGTCAGGCTTCCAGTTCTCTGGTCTATGATGTAATCCATGTCAATAAGATAAAAAGGCACTCCGTCAGTAGCACATTTGTCGATAGGAGCAAGCTGACATTCAGCTCCAGGACTTTAAGAAAGAAAGCCTTATTTTCCTTCTCTTACTGAGCAAGTTATCAGAGAAGAAATGATTCATAAACATATGCATTTCCACATTCATAAAATCCATTAAACTAAATGATAGCCAATTCAGCCAGTTTGGGAATCAGGGTAAAACATTGGAGAATACTTTTCTTTTCTTTTTTTTTTTAACACAATTTACCTTTAATCTGAAGTACTTAAGAATAATTTTCAAAAGGTTTTCATAGAAAAAGGGTCTTGAATGAGAATGTAATATAAAATGGAAATGAAGATATTATAAAGCGTGTTCTAGAGATAACTTGATGTATTTTTAGTTATACTCTTTTATAGGAAATTTTTATTAGATAGGCCAAAAGTATATGATTTTCTAGGCCAAAATTATATTGGGTATATGCACATAATTATTATATATCTAATAAAGTTAAATATATATGTATGTATTAGTATGACCCTGCAGAAATGTGTGTGTGTGTGTGTTTATGTGTCTGTACAGAAATAATTCTAATTCCCTGGCCATAAAACTTTTTAGTTGAAAGCTTTTGCATGAGATTCTCTTCCTATGCAATCTCACTGTCATCTGAAGAGTTCATTTTGCTACTTCACAGGATTAAGAAAAGATGCTTCTTTGCTTTACAAATGAGAAGCCCCAGAGGAGATCAAAAGATAAGCGAGGAGAGATGAGATACCAGTTTTCCCTGGTTCCCTTCCTACTGGATGATCAGAGTTGCAGATCCCTCTGCCCAAATTTAAGCGCTTGCAGGTCACCCCTCCGCCATCTTGCTCCTTCATGAGTCATGCTTAAATCGCGCTGTGGCTAACCCTATGAGCCTCATTATTCTGCCTACAGGTTTGTCAATAGTGTCTTTAGGAAACTCTCCTTAAATTCTTTGGTGAGTGTGCCATCCATTTGTGTGCCATCTTTTCTTCACCTGTAGGAGAAAGTGTGGACTACTGAACATGTGCTTTCCCACAAGAAGATGTTCGTTAATTAACTTAGCAAATACAGAATAAAGGATAAAGGAAGATTTTCAATGAATAGATTTAGCTTCTCTCAATTCAACAGGCATAATTGATGTTCCCTGAATGAAAGTAGAGACACATTATTGAATGAGGGAAATAGTATGAGCTGAATGAGGGAAATAGTATGAGCTGTTTTAAATTACATATGAATTAAAATATCTCCTGTCAAAAGGAAACTTGAAAATACAGTTCAAATTATTTTTGAGCAGCTAAAATTTCTGCAGATCTGAGGTATGCATGTTGAACATTAAGGATGATAAAACTGTTGGCCTGACACAGAGGTATTTAATAATTTCAAATTCTTCAATGCTTATAGGTAGATAGTACATATGACAGGTTCTAGTTTTGTTGTTTGGAGGGGAAAGACACAGATAGGTTTAGGTCAATGAATAAATGTATTTCTGGGATCCAATTCTCTTTTAAAAGTTCTCCTGACTACTGGTTGGAGATACCATATGGCTGGCCTCTGCTATGCTCTCAGGCTTTTTGAGAAAAATAATGTCTCTCAAGATACTGTAAGTCAGAATTGTCTAAATTAAATCCTCCTAGCTACTCCAGGAATCGCGGCTAATTCAAGTTGCCACAATCACAACTACTAGTGCATGTTCTTTACTAGTAGAAACTACACCTCTGTCCTTTCCTAGTCTCTGGGAATACAGTGATGATGAAAGCCAAAACAGCTTTGCCCACTCTAGCAAATAGTCCATATAATAGTAAAGACATTCAAGTAAACAAGAAATTACAATGATATAAATGCTTGGTTGGAGTAGGAGATGGCATTTCAAAGCACATAGGAAGGTCACCATCTTGGGAGGACCTCTCAGAAGATGTGGTGCTTAAGGTGCTACTCAACATTTCAAAATTAGATAAAAAAGGTTTGGAGGGTGAGGAGTGGAGAAAGGTAATGTGTTTCAGCTGGAGGAAAGAACATGCTCAGTGTCTAAGAGGTAAGAGGCTTAGGATATAGAAATACAGAATTGTTTAGTATGCTGAAGCTTAGAATGCTCCAGGGAAATGCACATTAACATTTGCTAGAGAGTTAAGAGCAAAGTCATGACGGGTAGAAAATATCAATTCTATCCCGAAAACAAGAAGAAGTGGGAGTGACATAATCAGCATTTTAAAAGATCAGTATATCCAGTTTAGAAAATAAACTGGAAGCAAATAAGAGTGAAAACAGAAGAGCTGAGAATTTCTTTGATCATGCTGTTGAGGGAAGATGGTCGTGTGTGCGGTGCAATGCAGTGATATTTGAGGTTTTTGTAATTGAACCAAGCAAATATGAGAAATTATAAAAAGTTACAAAAATCCACTACAGCGGTGCCTGGGTGGCTCAGTGGGTTAAGCCTCTGCCTTCGGCTCAGGTGCATGATCTCAGGGTGTTGGGATCGAGGCCCACTTCAGGCTCTCTGTTCAGTGGGGAGCCTGCTTCTCCCTCTCTCTCTGCCTTCTTGTGATCTCTCTCTCTCCGTCAAATAAATAAATAAAATCTTAAAAAAAAATCCACTACAACTTTTTATTCTGCTTGTCTTATAGATTCCCAATATGGACAATTGTGATTTAGGAGATACATTTAGGAATTGTGGTCTATGAAGCAAAATAATCTCCTAAAACAATCCCTCTTTATTTTATTTAAAACAATACATATTTAATTGACAAAAAATATTCAGTTTGGAATGTCACAATTAGCTTTGGGTTCATCTTTTCTGGCAGGATACTAGTAGTAGTGTAGGAAGATTAATCTGGTATCTTAGGATGACTACTTTGCACTCCTCAAAAATGAAGTTATTACATGTCTTGTTTGTTTATGGCTTCTGAGGTCTCCAAGTGAGCTGTGTAGACAGGCAACTTACCGAAAGACTAAGAGAGATAAAGTTAATTTGATTTTTACTAAATATATCAGAAATTAGGGCAGCAGTTAACGACTCTTTTAAGCTTCATTAGATCAGAACAAATGTATAAACATTTGAGAGTATTATTTAAGACTTGGACTGTCCTTCCAAACCCTAATTACTCTAATTGTATTATTCTAAGAGATAATGAGCACTGGGTGCTATATTCAACTGATGAATTGTTGAACACTACATTTGAATCTAATGATGTACTATCTATTGGCTAATTGAATTTAAATAAGAAAGTAAAAATAAATAAAAATTTAAAAGTAGATGAGAACATCAGAGTTCCAAATTTCACATAAAACAACCTTGAAATGAATATTATTTATATTCTGATACATTGTTGAGTATGCATTTAATTCCAAATCTAAATAAACTTTCTTTAAGACTTTTTGCATTTTAAATAAGATTTCAGGAAACTCTGGTGACAATAAAATTTGAAAACCATAGCCTAGCATAACAGTGCAACTACTAGAAAGAATTTCCACTAACTTGACCAATTACCTGATATCAATGATTTGAAACATGTTAACAGTACTTATTTTTATAGGAAAGAAAAATTAAATGAAATAATTCTGATTTTATTTCCTGTTAAGATAGTATTATTCCTCCATCAGGAGAATGATTACAACTTGGTAATAAACAGTAAGTTATACCTAACCTTTACATATTGCTCTCCAATACCTTTCAAATACCTGAATTATTGCATTGCAAGTTAATCCTCACCAGGATATTTTCTCACATAAACACCAGTGAAATCTTCAACAAATGGGCTACCGCCTTGTTCCAAGGAGAATTCATATCCCACATACCACTTAGGATATAATCTTCCTTGCCAGGTAAACCCATTTCATTTATTTATTTATTTATTTATTTATTTATTTTTTAAGATTTTATTTATTTATTTGACAGAGAGAGATCACAAGTAGGCAGAGAGGCAGGCAGAGAGGGAGGAAGGGAAGCAGGCCCCCCGCTGAGCAGAGAGCCCGATGTGGGACTCGATCCCAGGACCCTGAGATCATGACCTGAGCTGAAGGCAGTGGCTTAACCCACTGAGCCACCCAGGCACCCCAGGTGAACCCATTTTAACACCTGCCTTCTTGAATGACTCTAAGTATCAACTGTGCCTGATCAGGTCTGGCAGCAAACAGTATGATATCAGAAGTACAAGAGATTTATTGGGGAAAAAGAAAAGTCTCTGAACCATTAAAGAGAGATAGGGAAAGTGTGGCCTCAAAGTGAATGCTATCGCAGATCCTGAAGATATAGTAGCTGGAAACTGTTGGTTAGTGACATTTTTTACAGCTGGCTATGTCAAGAAGAGAGATCTCAGTTTCCACACCATCATAAAATGAGGTCCTAACCTACATTATATATAAAAGAGAAGGAATACAATACGGGGATTTTGTTCAGCTTGCATCGGTATCCTCTACCGTGTCCCACAAAATTCTATTAATCTGACTCTTCATTTCTTTCTAGTTTATCTTCCCACTCTCCTTCCTTTGCTCTCTGTGCTCCTGTCCCACCACTTAGTTTTGAATTCTTTGAATGTACCATATTCTCTAGGGCCAAAATATCTTTATCATGTTTGCGGTTAGTTGGATAGTGGTCAACCAAAGATATTAAGTCCTAATGCCTGGAACTTGTAAATGTTACCTTATTTGTAAAGAAAAAAAAAAATCTTATTCTCTATAGCAATGACTAACCTACAAGATGGAGATGAGCTACGTGGCAGTCCTAGGAATTTGCATGAGTAGGAAAGAAACTTTTTTTTTGTTAATTCACTGAGTTCTGGGATTTTGCTTTTATAGCCAGGTTATCTTGCAGTCATAAGCAAAAAGCAGCATGAGGGGAGAATGAAAACAAAAATAAAAGAACAACAATAACTAGCATTTATTGAGCATTTAGACTGGGTCATAAACTGTTCTAAGTACATTACTAGTATTAACTTATTTAGCCTCACATAGCCCAAAGACTAGATATGTTATTATCCCAAGTTCTCAGAAGAAAAAACTGAGATACTGAGAAGTTAAAGAATCTGTCCGAAGTTGAATACTTTGTAAGTCAAGCATTTCTACTTTTTGAGTAACATTGTGGTACAGGAAAAGTTTGTCAGTATACTTTCATTTATAGGTAATAGAAAACCCAACTGGATTAAAAAATACAGATAATATTACTTTATATGACAAGCAGTTTACAGGTAGGGCAGTCTCAAGGATAATTTTTGCCAACTCAGTGTTCCCAATAATTGTGATTCTTGAGGTTATTTTCCAACTTTCAGCCAAACTCAGTGTGCTGGATTTCCTCAGGCAAACTCACTCCCTCCCTCACTCAGTTGTAAAATGACTACACATACTGTCATAATCAAACATGACAACATCCAGCAGATTGATTTTCGTCATGTGACTTTTTTATTAGCAAGAAAATATCTAATAATATTAGCAGAATTTCCCTCTTGAGGTAGGATTTGTTCAAAAGCCTCGCACTGGTACAGAGAATAGTACAAATCTCCTGACTTAAACTAATCAGAATTTTCCTGGTGTCATTGGGGAAGCAGTAGAAACAGGAGGCTCTATTAAACAAGAATGGGGATATGGGTAGGAGAATGAAAAGATAGTTATAGGGTAGGCAACCAATATTGTGTGCTAAAGTCTGGGGAAAATTTTCAAAATAACTCAAATTCCAGCAGAGAAATTGAGAATTTAGTTTATATGGGAAGTCATTATGGATTCAAAGTAGAGAATGATTTTAACAAGACTGAGCCTTAAAAAAATTGGTTTACATTTCTCCATAACATATATCTAAGGTTGGTAAATTTGCATTGAGATCATTACAACAGTCTAAGACCAGTCCAACAGTAGTTAAACTAAAATGTTGAGCATGAAAGTATAAGAAGAAATACACACAAAAAGTTTGAGATTGAAGAGATTAATTCAACATAATATTGTTGAAAGGAGTAATTAGATCAGATAGATTTCTGTTTTCTAGGTTGGGCAGATCTGGTGATGCTACTCACATAACTAGGGTAATTAGGAGGATATATCATAATGTACAGTAAGTTTAAGTTCAAAAATGTTGAATTTGAAAAGTTAGAAAAACTTATAGTTGGAAATACCTAGCCAAGAGTTTTTTAAAGATATTTCTCAAATGAGAGAATTGGTCAGAGCTTGATATTTAGGAAAAATTTACAAAGTAGTGAGAGTCAAAATGTCAAGAATGACTTAGACCACCAGGGAAAAGTTGTGAGATAAAAGAAAATAAAGTGAAAAAACATAAATTTACAGGACAGCAAACTGACAACAGAATAGAAAGGCTAAAAAATATGAGGACTTTTAGAAATACTGAGAAAAGGAATTGAAGACATTCAATAGGAATTTCTTGAAATAATTAAAAATATGAAAAAAATAGTTAAGAAAATGGTTTTTAGCTTATTTGGATAAAATATTTCTGAAAAAAATGAAAGCAGCAAACAGTAAAGAAAGTGATGAGTAGCAATCAGAACCTTATTGAAATTATGTAGCATGTACTTGTACATAATTTAAGCAATATCATTAATTTTTCTAGCAATAATGAACTGGGGTAAAGGAAAAAGATGTTTAAACTATATATGTTTTAATTTTTTTTTTTTTTAAGATTTTATTTACTTGACAGAGAGAGAGCAAAAGCTTGGAAAGCAGCAGGCCGAGTGAGGGGAGAAAGCAGACTTCCTGCTGAGCAAGGAGCCCAAAGCAGGGCTCTATCCCAGGATGCTGGGATCATAACCCAGGCCAAAGGCAGAAGCTTAACTGACTGAGCCACCCAGGAGCCCCTACATTTTAAAAATTAAACAAACAAACAAACAAACAAACCCTTTCCAATATCCTTAATATCATTGTAACTCAGTTGACTCAAACAATTCCCCAATTATTTTGCAGTTGTTTCCTTCTTTCATTTTTTTTTTTTAAAGATTTTATTTATTTATTTGAGAGAGAGACAGTGAGAGAGAGCATGAGCGAGGAGAAGGTCAGAGAGCGAAGCAGACTCCCCATGGAGCTGGGAGCCCAATGCGGGTCTCGATCTTGGGACTCCGGGATCATGACCTGAGCCGAAGGCAGTCGTCCAACCAACTGAGCCACCCAGGCGTCCCTCTTCTTTCATTTTCAATTGGCTTTCTTAAGCTTAGGAAAAATAAGCAACAAAGTGTTCTTTTGCATTTGATAAACATTCCCTTCTATGAATGTTTGAAGTTCCTGAAACACATATTCTCATCAAGTCAAAGGTGTCTCTGTCTACCTTGCAGTTATTTGCCACTCAAGTGGAATAGAAATCAGCAGCAATATTAGGAAGCTGAAACACAAATAATCCTGTCAAATTTTTTCACTATGAAAACTCACCCATGACTATGGTTTTATTAATAATCTTCCCTCCCTTGCCTAAAGAGATTGCTGTAATAAGTTGCCTTATAATACCCCAGATAACCTCAAGAGATTTCACTGGTTTTGTTCTTAGTGAAACCCTTGAAAAATTTTATTTATTTTTTTCTGAATGTGATATTTTGAGTAACTCTTGCTTGGATAAATCAACTATTTTTTCTCTTGGCTTTTTAAGAGCTTGTTGTTTTTGACAAATGTGATGTTGTTTATAAATGATATGTATGAATTTTTTAAATGGGAAAAAGTGCCATGGTATGGACTAGAGAAATACAGAGGACTACTTGCATCTTGCTGTCAGCCACACTATAGACCCTCATATCTGTGTTTCAATTCTTCAACATGGTTTTGACTGTAATTTTTAAACTCTTCTTTATAGATTAGAAGGAATTTAAAATATTTCAAAAACTTACAATAGCTTGGTAGTATCTTTGTTGAATAAAGCCAAACTTTCAAGATGGAAGGCATTCTTGGGAAATTGCCAAACTTGTTTTTGTCTTGTTTTCTTTTCCTGTCTTCAGAATTGTTTGAAAATCACCAAAGCCAAATTTTTCTTTCCCTATATCTGCTTCATGTTGGACTTCCCTAGATTACCAGCCCTTTCATTCTTTCTTTTTTTTTTTTTTTAAGATTTTATTTATTCATTTGATAGACAGAGATCACAAGTAGGCAGAGAGGCAGGCAGAGAGAGAGGAGGAAGCAGGCTCCCTGCGGAGCAGAGAGTCTGATGCAGGGCTCAGTCCTGTATATATATATATATATATACACACACACACATATATAAATATGTTTTATATTTTTTATTATATATATTTTATATATATATATATATATATATATATATATATATACACACATAAATTTTTAAAGTTCCTCAGGCACAGGGCCTAAAGAAAATCTCTGGTAACAGCTGTGTTTTGACAAACTGACCTCTGAAAAGACGTCAGGGAGGGAGGAGAGCAGACTTTTGCATCAACTTGCCCTCCTTTACTCATGTGTACTCAGTCTAGGGCCACCTGTTTTTCAGTAGTTTAGTTGTGATGTGCCTAGATGTGGATTTCTTTGAATGTATTTCCTTGGTGCTTACTGAGATTGTTTTTCATCAAATTTAGTAAGTTTTTTGACATTATTCCTTCAAAGAATTATTTAGTCCCAAACTTCTTCTCTACTACTACAATTACAAGTATATTGGGCCTTTTGATATTTTCTCACAGGTCTCTGAGACTCTGTTCATCTTTTTTTTTTTTTTTTAATTTTTCCTAATCATTTTGCTTTCTGTTTTCCACAGTGGAAAATATGTATTATTCTATACTCAAGTTCATTGTCTCATTCTTTTGTCTTCTCTATACAACTATTGAGCCAATCCAGGGAATTTTCAAACATGCAAAAGAAAAAACATAATTCTCAAAAGATCTTCATTTTTTAAAAATTTATTTATTTGACATAAAGAGATCACAAGTAGGCAGAGAGGCAGGCAGAGAGAGAAGGGGAAGCAGGCTCTCCGCTGAGCAGAGCCCGATGCAGGGCTCAATCCCAGGACCCTGGAATCATGACCTGAGCCTAAGGCAGAGGCTTTAACCCACTGAGCCACCCAGGTGCCCCACAAAATATCTTCATTTAACCTTGTTAAAATGATAACATTTAAACAAGAAACAAATGAAAATAATCTCTTAGTAGAAAATGATAATAGAGTTCATTCTGGATCCATACAACTAATAGAACACCAGAATTGGTTTATATAGGTAAATGAAAGTAATTTTTTCCTTGCTATTTAAAATTTAATTGATTTTTAATAGCAATGTACTCTGGGATTTATAACATAAGTAAAAGTAAACTGTATGAAAACAATGGTGGAATGAATGGAAGGAAGAAATGGAAGTGTACTATTGTAAGGTTGTAATATGATACATTAAGTAGTATAATACCACTTGCAGGTAGATTGTGAGTTAATTATCATTGTACAAACCCCAAAGCAACCACTAAGACAATATAACAAGTAGTTATAGTTAATAACCTATTACTGGGGGTTATCATAAACAGTATTCAATCACAAAGAGAACAAAAGGGAGAAAGGTTAAAAAGAAGAGATGAAGTCAATGTAAAAAAAACACAATCATATATTTAATCTTATCAATATCAATATTCATACCAAGCTAAATGGTCTAAATATCCAATTAAAAGGCAGAGACTCATTTTGTATAAAAATATAAGACCTGAGGTGTCTGGGTCACACAGTGGGTTAGTGTCTGACTCTTTGTTTTGGCTCAAGTCATGATCTCAAGGTTGTTAAGATTGAGCTCACATCAGGCTCCATGCTCAGAATGAATTCTACTTGCGAGTCTCTGTCCCTCTGCTTCTGCTTCTCCCCACCTGCATTCTCTCACTCTCAAAATAAGTAAATAAATCTTAAAATAAAAAGTAATACCCAATTATAAACTGTTTGTAAGAAACTCATTTGGAGTATGAGGATATGGTATTAAAAAGTAAAGGGTGGGGGAGACAGTCCAAGATGGTGGAGGAGTAGGAAATCTTCATTTCCTCTGGTCCCAGGAATTCAGCTAGTCAAATCATCTGAACATCTGCAAACTCAACCAGAGATCTAAGAAAAGAATAGCTGCAACTCTATAAATAGAAAAGGGACTACTTTCCACAAGATAGAAGGTACAGAGGAGTGAATCCTGGGGGGTATATGGAAAGATAAACTGCAAGGGGAGGGAGCCTCTGCCAGCCAGCACTGGAAAGTGATACAGCAGCTAAGCACAGAGTCAGAATTTTTAAGTCTGTTCCCATGAGGGATGTCCCTGCCTGAAAGGCACTAAGATGGTGAAGTGGGGAAGAATCTTACATGGGACAATGTGGTCTCAGGATCACCAGGTCACGGGAAGACCAGGGGTGCCTGAATGCAACAGAATTCCCAGGCATCAGAGCACAGAAGCACTACAATCACCAATCCCAGAAGTGCCTGAGGAATGTGGAAAAAAAAAAAAAAAGCCAAAATTGGTGGCATCACAATTCCAGACTTCAAGCTCTATTACAAAGTTGTCATCATCAAGACAGTAGGGTGCCTGAATGCAACAGAATTCCCAGGCATCAGAGCACAAAAGCACTACAATCACCAGTCTCAGAAGTGGGCTGACAGTAGGGTACTGGCACAAAAACAGACACATAGATCAATGGGACAGAAGAGAAAGCCCAGAAATAGACCCTCAACTCTATGGTCAACTAATATTTGATAAAGAAAGAAAGAATGTACAATGTAAAAATCACAGTCTCTTCAACAAATAATGTTGGGAAAATTGGACAATCACATGCAGAAAAATGAAAACTGACCATTTCCTTACACCACACACAAAAATAGACTCCAAATGGATGAAGGACCTCAATGTGAGAAAGGAATCCATCAAAATCCTTGAGGAGAACAGAGGCAGCAACCTCTTTGACCTCAGCCACAGCAACTTCTTTCTAGAAACATTGCCAAAGGCAAGGGATGCAAGGGCAAAATGAACTAATGGGACTTCATTAAGATCAAAAGCTTTTGCACAGCAAAGAAAAGAGTCAACAAAACCAAAAGACAACTGACAGAATGGAAGATGTTATTTGCAAACGACATATCAGATAAAGGGCTAATATACAAAATCTATAAAGAACTCATCAAACTCAACACCCAAAGAGCAAATAATCCAATCAAGAAATGGGAGGGAGGAAATGAATAGACACTTCTACAAAGAAGACATGCAGATGGCCAACAGACACATGAAAAAGTGCTCCACATCACTCGGCATCAGGGAAATACAAATCAAAACCATAATGAAATACCACCTCACGCCAGTCAGAATGGCTAAAATTAACAAGTCAGGAAATGATAGATGCTGGTGAGGATGCAGAGAAAGGGGAACCCTCCCACACTATTGGTGGGAATGCAAGATGATGCACTCTGGAAAACAGCATGGAGGTTCCTCAAAAAGTTTAAAATAGAGCTACCCTACAATCCAGAAATTGCACTACTGGGTATTTAGCCTAAAGATACAAATGTAGTGATCTGATGGGGCATATGCACCCAGATGTTTATAGCAGTAATATCCACAAGCCAAACTAGGGAAAGAACCTAGATGTCCATCAACAGATGAATGGATAAAGAAGTTGTCATATATATATATACAATGGAATACTATGCAACCATCAGGGTCCTGGGATCGAGTCCCGCATCAGGCTCTCTGCTCAGCAGGGAGCCTGCTTCCCTCTCTCTCTCTCTCTGCCTGCCTCTCTGCCTACTTGTGATCTGTCTCTGTCAAATAAATAAATAAAATCTTTTAAAAAAATTATAAAAAGTGAAATCTTGCCATTTGCAATGACATAGATAGAACTAGAGGGTATTATGCTGAGCAAAATAAGTCAATCAGAGAAAGACAATTATTATATAATCTCTCTGATATGAAGAATTTGAGAGGCAACGAGGGGGGGTTGGAGGGTAGGGAAGAAAAAAATGAAACAAGATGGGATCAGGAGGGAGACAAACCATAAGAGATTCTTAATCTCACAAAACAAACTGAGGTTTGCTGGGCGGGGGAAGGAAGAGGGTGGTTGGGTTATGGACACTGGGGAGGGTATGTGCTGTGGTAAGTGCTGTGAAGTGTGTAAACCTGGCAATACACAGACTGGTACACCTGGGGCTAATAATATATTATATGTTAATAAAAAATAAAAAATTAAATAAAAATAAGTAAATAAAATCCTAGAGGCGCCTGGGTGGCTCAGTCAGTTAAGGGTTGGACTCAATCTCAGCTCAGGTCTTGATATTAGGGTCTTGGGTCCAAGCTCTGCACTAAGCTCCACACTAGGCATGGAGCATACATTAAATAAATAAATAAATAGATAGATAGATAAATAAATAAATGGAATCATACCAAAAAAAAAAAAAAAGTGTTGAGGCTTCTGTGTGATAATTTCTGGATCTATACCTCACTGATAAAATATGTTGAGATAACTGTTAGCTTGCTATGACTCTCTTAGGAAAGCATTTTTGTGATTTAGCATATTGATACTAGCAAATCATTCATTCATGGGTTTTGCCATCAGGATTAAACAATATGTAAAGGTATTCTGGAATCACTTATAGACCTAAAGTCTAAATGCAGAGAAGACAAAGATCTGAGAGGAACAGAAGGAGGAAGTAGGAAAGTAGTCAGAAAAAAATATTAAAGAAATAGGTGTATGTATGTAGCAGCCAAATTTAACACAACATGCAATTAACAAGGTGTTCTTTATGTTTTCCAACTAATGTATCTCTTAATCCCCATCCTATTCTGGCTGTGAATGGGGTGGAAGATGTTGGAAGGTGAGATGACAGGACACAAATTGGCCAATTAAAGTTCATCTCGTTTCAGAGACCTCTTCAGGGTTAGGTTTAGGGTAAGCCTTTGGGATTGCCTCTGAACTGTGGGATATCCTCCCACTGGCCCTGAACCTAACCCTAGATTTGAGAAAGAACAAAAAGATGTGATATATATATATATGTAATGGGGATCTTGCTTGGCCATAAAGAAGGGTGGGATCTTGCCATTTGCAATGACATGTATGGAGTTAGGGAGTGTTACACTGAGCGAACCAGTCAGTCAGAGGAAGATAAATACCACGTGATTTCACCCATATGTGGAATTTAAGAGTCAAAACAGATGAACAAAGAGGGGGTGGGGAAACAGAGAGAGGCAAGCCAACAGACTCTTAATGATAGGGAACAGGCTGATGGCTGCCTGAGGGGAGGTATGTATGGGATGGGCCAAACAGGTGATAAGGATTAAGAAGCACACTTGTGATGAGCACCACGTGTTGTGTGGAAGTGCTGAATCACTACACTGTATACCTGAAACTAATATTACACTGTATGCTAACTAACTGGAATTTAAGTAAAAATGTAAAAAAATAAAATTAACCTGTTTTTTGTTTGTTTGTTTAAAGAAATAAAATAAAATAGAAAGTAAAACAATGGAAAAGATATGCCATGATATGTAATATACCATGGCTATGTTAAGGAGACAAAGAAAATATCATAACAATTGTTAATAATAAAAAGCATATCGGGCGCCTGGGTGGCTCAGTGGGTTAAAGCCTCTGCCTTCGGCTCAGGTCATGATCCCAGGATCCTGGGATCGAGTCCTGCATCAGGCTCTCTGCTTAGCGGGGAGCCTGCTTCCTCCTCTCTCTCTGCCTGCCTCTCTGCCTACATCTGATCTCTGTCTGTCAAATAAATAAATAAAATCTTTAAAAATAATAATAATAATAAGAAGAAGCATATTATACAATGATAGAAGAGTGAATTTTTAAAGAGCACATAGCAATCCTAAACCTTTAAGCACTCAATAACAAAACTCTGAAATATGTGAAATAAAATGTGAACGTCCTTCAAGAAGAAATAGATAATTTCTGCAATTACAGAACTTGGCAATTTCTATAGTCATATATCTATGATTTTAAACATCATCCTTACAGTAATTAGTAGAAAAATTTGACAGAAAATTAGTAATGATATAGAAGACTTTATCATATACACCAAATTGACCTAAGTGACTGCACTCAAAAATAATGGAATGCACATTCTTTGCAAGTGGACCTGGAACACTTAACCAAAGTAAATCATATTCAGGGCCATGAACAGTTCTAATAAATTTAAAGGGATTCAAATTATACAAAGTATGCTCTCTGACCACAGTGGAATTAGGTAGCAATCACAGAAACATATCGAAAAAACCCCAAATATTTGTAATCTAATAACAAATAACACATTTCTTGGTAACTTATATACCAAAGAATAAATCAAAAGGAACATTAGAAAGCAACTGAATCAAAATGAAAACACAACATTTCAAACTCCGGGAAGGAGAGAATGGAGTACTGGGGAGAAAATTTATAGCACTAAATGCTAGAAAGTTCTTAATTCAGGACCTTGGGTAAATGTCCCATATAACCTTGAGAAAATCATGTGTATTTTTTAGTTGTTGGTAGCAGTATTCTCTAACATGTTCATGCATGGTTTTTACTTAAATTTTCTTTTTCTTACACATTTATTTTCCTAGTAGAGTTATTAATTTATTTAAGAAATCTTTCCCTACCATAAGGCTATAAAAAAGCTTTTCTGAAAGTTTTATAGTCATCTTTTTAGGATTTGATCTGTATTCTCTCTAGGGTTAATGTTTATGAGTGATGTGAAATGGTTTAATTTTTCCCTCTCTCTCTCTCTCTGCTCTTCCCTATCTCAATTTCTCCCTTTCCCTCCTCTCTTTCAATATTGATACTCAGTTTTTCTGCTACCAATTACTGAAGAAGCTATCTTTTCCTTACTCCCCCATAGTGCCAACTCTCTTACAAATCAAGTGCACATACATAGTTCTGCACCTGTGTTTGCTACTCTGTTATCTTGATCTACTGGTCTAGAGTAATATCATAACATCTTAATCATCATAGATTTATAATAAATCCTGACATCAGATAGAGCTAGTTCTTATTGTTCTTTTTTAGCAATGTCTAGACTCTTCCTGGACATTAATCTTTATTGGTTAATGTCTGTCTTACCTCCTTTAGAAAGTAGGTCTCATAAGGGGTGCCTTGCTGGCTCAGTAAGGAGTGTGACTCTTGATCTTGGGGTCCTGAGTTTGAGCCCCATATAGGGTGTAGAGATTACTTAAATAAATAAAACTTTAAGAAAAAGAGAGTAGGTCTCATAAATGTAGAGAATTTTACTTTATGTAAGAAGATATACCTGACACCCAGAACAATGCCTGGCTAATAGAAAATACCTAGTAATTATTTTTAACATTTGTTTTACCACATTTTTCCAAGTCCATTAACCTACTTGGCTTAATCCAGATACCTCAAATATCAGTTTACCACTTGAACCAAATTTTAGAACTTAATGTAACCATTTTATTTTTTCTTTTTACTTTTTTTTAATGTTAGGGCACTAAAATTTCATAAAATTTTTATTAAGTTTTATTTATTTAAATAACTTCTACACCCAGTGTGGGACTCAAACTCATAACCCCGAGATTGAGAGTCATTTGCTTTTCTGACTGTGCCAGTCAGGAGCCTTAATGCAACCATTTTAGCATAAAGATGACAAGGATTGTTTTCTTCCTTGATTTAGTATTTGTCTATTAATCTAGCTTAGTATTAAATTGTCCTTGGGAGCCTGGGTGGCTCAGTGGGTTAAAGCTCTGCCTTCGGCTCAGGTCATGATCCTAGAGTCTTGGGATAGAGCCCCACATAAGGCTCTCCGCTCAGTGGAGAAACTGCTTCCTCCTCCCTCTCTCTCTCTCTGCCTGCCTCTCTGCTTACTTGTGATTTCTGTCAAATAAGTAAATAAAATCTTTTGAAAACATATTAAATTGTCCTTTACAGCACCTCTGTTGATTTATAATAAATTTGAAATGATCAAAACTTAATATTTTCATATATTAATATCATATGTCAAGCTTGTTTTTCCCTATGTAGATGTTAAAAAAAAATCTGTTGTATAGGATTGAAAACATACTTGTTAGATGTCATTTTGCTTTTGGTTCATTTTGTAATGTTAAGAAAATAGTAAATATTAATTATACTATACATACCTGTAAGTTGTGATTTAAAGACTTGAAAAAATTAGTTCAGTAATTTAATTACTTGATATAATATATATCTGATATTTATTTGTAAAATTTAATTACATAGTATTATTTATTATTTAATTACCTGGTTACCTGCAGATTTTCTATGCCATACAACCCGTAATGTTCTTCCACTGAAAATAAATCTTTTGGTGAATGTATTTAAAGGATGAGTATTCAACTACCTAAGAATCATCCGTATTCTAATATCACTAAGTTCCTATTTTTCTATATGGTTTGAAGATTATATCCATGAGATTTTATGGTGTCCCATTGCTGTCTATAGCTCCAAAAATATCTTCAGGTCATTGTTAAAATTAAGAATCTTCATGTGTTTTCAACAAACTATAAAAAGTTAATAGAACAGTCACAGATTCCCCCAACTAAAGCTAAGAGAGGAAATAAAGAATCTGCATTTTCTTTTTTTTTAAGATTATTTATTTATTGGGGTACCTGGGTGGCTCAGTAGGTTAAATCCTCTGCCTTTGGCTCAGGTCATGATCCCAGGGTCCTGGAATCAAGCCCTGAATTGGGGGTGGGGGGTGGGGGTGGGGTGGGGGGTGGGGAGGGTGGGTTTCTGCTCAGCAGGGAGCCTACCTCCCCCTCTCTCTCTTGCCTGCCTCTCTGTGTACTTGTGAGCTATGTCTGTCAAATAAACAAATAAAATCTTTTAAAAAAATATTTATTTATTTGACAGAGAGAGACACAAGCAAGGGGAGTGAGAGGGGGAAACATAGGCTTCCCTCCAAGCAGGGAGCCAATGCAGGGCTAGATCCCAGGACACTGGGATCATGACCAGAGCCAAAGGCAGATGCATAAGGACTTAGCCACCAAGCTACCCTGAAATCTACATTTTTTTTTCCTGAGCCTATATTTTGGAATGAATCCCAGGGACTTGATATATTTAAGATGGGACTTAAGACCCATGTTACACTGATCAGCTGGCATATTAGTAATTTTGTACTTCATTTTGGCCAGTGCTACCATTTTTCATCCACACTCTCCAAACCAAAAAAGTGGAGTCCATTTAGACTTCTTTAACCCCTTGACATTCTATTATCTTCCTATACATTCAGTCTTTTTTCCAAGTCCATCTCCTCTATATTATTTCAAAGGCTACTTCTTTCCAGGCCAACTAGAGCTGCTTTACATCAGGTTCCTTACCTCAGTAGAATACTGTAATGTCTTTTCAACAAAACATTTTACTATAAATTCATCTTCTTTCATGTATTCTTTCTCTGCTTTCAGAGTCATGTTTCCCCCTAAATAAAAATGTAATAATATTACTTGGTTTTTAAAAATATCCACTGGATCCCATTTAATATAAAGAAGAGTTGAACCTCCATAGCATAGCATACAGGGACTTTTCTGATCTTGAACTTCTAAAGTTTCTAGTTTCATTTTTTTAATCTTTTCTCCAAATGTGCCTTAGGCTTCAGGATTTCTAACCAACAACAGTTTACTCTAGCATACCTGTATCTCTCTATATTATATCCACGTGCTGCTAGTACAACCGAAATCCTCTCTTTACTATCCTTTTCCATCACCACCTACCTACCTTTTGGACTCCTACTCACTCCTTAAGAATCAACTTAAAATATTTGGGAGAAGGGGGTGGGATTATGGACACTGGGGAGGGTATGTGCTTTGGTGAGTGCTGTGAAGTGTGTAAACAGACCTGTACCCCTGGGGATAAAAACATATGTTTATAAAAAATTTAAAAAAAATATTTTTTATTTTCTAATCAACCTCATCCAACAAAGTTAATCATCCTTTCCTTCATGCTTCATTAGTACCTTGAACAGACTTTATTATAATATTTGTGATTTGAAACATTACTATGATGCTTTATAGACAACAGATCAGAAATAAAACAGAATTAGATGTGAAATCTGCACTTAGCTAGCTACTGCATTGAGTAGTCTGAGAGAAAGATAACATTATAACATTATTTTGAACTAGGATGTTGGCAGTGGGATGGGAGAAGAATGAATGAATCCAAGAAATATTCACTTGGTAAAATTGACATGACATTGTCATACACTGGCCTTTGGGAAATGAAGGTGAAGGGATCATTGGGGATGACACCTCCATTACTGTCATGAATAACCTAATTGGTGGGGCAAAAATCATTCAGATGGATGTCACATAATCGGAACACTGTCTGGTTTTGATATGCTGAATTTTATGTGTATGCAAATAATGGAAGGTTTTAAAGTAGGTTTTTAAGTAGGCAAAAGTTCCCTTGGGAATGCTATAACATAAACAAAAATCCACATAAATCTACTATATACAATCGCATGCTCATTATATTAGAGATTTCAACCACTATATACATATTTATTTGCAAGCACTTCTTTTAATGGGCACCTAGTTCTTATGAAACTAATACCTATATATGTTGTGCAAATATTTTCTAAATATTTATTTGGGATTTATTAAGATATACAATAATATTTTAAACAAAACATTTCAATTGATAACATTGCTGAAATATCCTGCAAATAAACTAACATATTTCCCCATCTAAAGCTAGGAGAGGAAATAAAGAAACTGCACTTTTTTTTGAGCCTAAATTTAGGTGTAACTCATATTAGCATTTAGTTCAAAGTAGAGTACATCCGAGAAAGAGAAACAGCCCCAGACATCAGGAGCTGACCTGGTACATACGATCAGATAGGACTTGGCGTGGCTACCAGCTAGCCTGGCACTGTAGCTGTCTCTTGATGTTCTCCTGTTAAAACATGGACAATTTCACAGACCATCAATATTAGATGAATATGATGAATCAAGACAAAAATCAGGCCACTCGGGGCACCTGGGTAGCTCAGTCGGTTAAGTGACTGACTCTTGATTTAGGCTCAGGTCATGATCTCAGGGTGCTGGGATCGAGCCCCATGTCGGGCTCCACATTTGGTACAGAGTCTGTTTATGATTCTCTCTCCCCCTCTCCCTTTACCCTTCCCCCGCTCGTGCTTCCTATCTCTCTCTAAAATAAATAAATAAAAGTTTAAAAAAAAAAAAATCAGGCCACTCTGTAATCACGTCTGAACAAAAAACAAAACTTACACCTTATCCAGTTCGCAAAAATGACCAAACATCCCCTTATTCTGACCGATATGAGTAACTGCGGTTTCTTACAGTTAGAGTTTAGGGTTTCCTCTTCCTTTGTATTTCTTAAAATGCCCACACACAGAATTGCCTCTGCTTCTAATCCAGAGAAAATCCCCACTTTTGTAAACAGTCGCTAAAATTACAAGCCCTAATCTTAAAATAAGTCTATTCCGAACACTCTTTTACTGAGAGTACCGTGACTCCCCATGGAGTGTGTTCTCCTTCACTGAGACAAGGGAAAAATCAAAGTTATTCAAACATATGTGTATAGTTCCTGGTGGTCTCCTGCTGACAGCTGCTGATACTACACCTGACACAGCCATACACATACTGAGTGGTTAAAAATACACATGTACTAGAACAAATACAGCGCTTTACCCAGAAAAAGACCTGAGTGTGTTTAGGAAGTGTACGTCAGAAAGACTGCAGCTCGCGAGTTACTGTATGGTAGAAGAAGGAGAATTATCTGAAATCTTATTGACGGTTGTAACACCAGAGATAATTCGGAATGTCCCATGACACATACAGTGACCTGAAGTGACTGGTAGGGTATTTTCCTCTGTGTGTGTGTGTGTGTGTGTGTTGCATATTCCCACCCTGCTTAGTTCTGATGGCTGTAGCTATCTGTGTTCAAGTTTGCCAGTGGTTGGGGGAGGGAGGAGTCTTCTATAAGCAAATGCAAAAGACTCCTACACCCAAATTGTTTCTTGATATATTAATCACATTGGAATAGTTTTGCATTTTCAAAACACATGTTACAGAAGAACTATTAATATTGCCATTTAAAAATTTTTTTAATATTCGAGTTATTTTATGAATAAATTTACTTGGTTAATTCCTGAAATGACTTAGTTAACCTTAACTTTGTCACACTTTATACTGATACATTTTTTACTTTCACTCTCTAAATACTTTATGCATCTTGGTCATCTGTATAATGTCAATCATATCCTGAGAGTTGAAAGTGAAATTATAATTCTAAATAATAAATTACTGCTGGAGTCTGTTACTAAAATAATGCATCAAATCATTTATATATAAAAATTTGAGACTTGCTTTCCCAAGTCAATTGCTGATAGAATTTGCCATTAACTACATCATATGGAGAGTGGGGTGGAGGGGCATACAAACAGGTGAAATGCCTTTGAAGTAAAAAAAAAAAAAAAAAAAAAAAAAAAAAAAACCTGGCAAATTCCTGGGCAAATAATATGCTTTCTGTTCCTTTATAGTGCTAAGGTATATTTTAAAGTGCCATTTAATAATGATGCTTTGCACTTAGTTACATGACACTATTCAAGGAAAAGCAATTTAAATACATTTTAGGAACAGAAAAACGTAATATAAAATAAAAAGCTTAAGTTAGTGTAATTGCTTTAAAGAAAAGGAGATTCATCAAATCCATAGGCTCAAAGGAATAATCATAGAAAAGCCAACTTCTGGTCAGGTATTATTTAAGATTTTTTTTTTTTAAGATTTTTATTTATTTATTTATTTGACAGACAGAGATCACAAGTAGGCAGAGAGGCAGGCAGAGAGAGAGGAAGGGAAGCAGACTCCCTGCTGAACAGAAAGCCCGATGCAGGGCTCTATCCCAGGACCTTGGGATCATGACCTGAGCCGAAGGCAGAGGCTTTAACCCACTGAGCCACCCAGGCGCCCCTATTTAAGATCTTTAACATTTAAAAAATGTTCTATAAAGTAAAACATCTACTACTACAACTATTTGGAGAAGTATTTACTTTTTAAAATAATATAATAAAAAATATTGGTTGAGGTTCTTTTCAGGACTTAAGTTACATTTTTAGAGGAAGGTTAGTTGCCAAGGAAAAGATTACGTGTTTGTCTAGTATTCTTATTCTAGGTAATTTTGATGATGGAAACAGCAAAAGGGAAGGGAAAATATTACATATTTGACAAAAACCATCTATTATTAATAAATTTGTTAATTTAATTTTCACTTCTTTAATGCACTTAAATAATTATTATATATAGACATTATCCTTCATTCTTTAGGTTTTTACTCACATTGACACAGTTGACATGAGTCTCCTAAACTCAGGCTCATCTGCTATTACTTCTAGGTATGGACATTCTTCTATCAGTAAATAAAATCTATTTTTAAATTTAAGCTATTTTTTCATTTAAAACTACCATTTTTATAATGAAATTATATGCACTGTGGAAAAACCCACAACAAAAAAGTTCTAATCATTGCACTCCTGACAGTCATAGCTACTATTTATTTTTACTTCTTTGTTTCAAGACATTAGTGTTTGTATATGGATGTATTTGGAAAAAAAAGAAAAATGGGACAGAGAAAAAGGGAGTAGGAGAGAGAGAGATACAAATAGTGTTTTTTGTTTGAACATTAAAGTTTCTTCATGTCATTAACTTTGAATCTGATTTTAATAATTATAAATGTATGATCATTTCTAATACATTCCCAAGTCAGTGAATATCCATGTTGCTTGTACACTGATAACTAGTGATATATTTTCCACCATATACAAATAGTGCATAGTTTGGAAACCATGTCAGATACCCCTCTCTGATTTTTTTTTTTTTTTAAATAACCTATTGAGTAGAACTACTAGGTAAAAAGGATACTGGTTTCTCTTACCCAATAAGGAGCATATCTTTAAATATAAATTTGACCTGTGTTTTGACTTAATTGATTTCTATTGAAACTTAAGGTGCTTTTATTCCTTCAATTAAACTGAAAGTGACATTTGCTAGATAAAGCTTCAACTCATAAAGATTCTTTGAAAATACATACAGGTGAAATAAAAGAGCAAAACATGCATTCCCCATTGAAATTATGAATAGGTTATGATCATTTTGTCAAGAAATGCCCAAGTGTCCCATGATATTAAATTAACCTAATATGCAGTTTTGAAATTCACTCTATCAAATTCTGAATATTCTGAAGAATTTAATAAACCAAATCAATTATATACCCCTTAATCATTAGATTGTTTAAATAAAGGTATCATCTAATTCTATAGAATAGAATTTTTCAAATATCTCAATTGTAATTTCACAAAAGTCTATTTTAATTAACAGAAAGTAGTGAAAGAGTGAAATCATACATAGATGTGCATAATTACCACACAGTATTATCGTGTGGCATCTTCTAGATACAGTTTAAGAATTTTCTTATAGCTTGACAAGACTTTAAGTTATCTCAGGGTAAGATCTATGTATTTCTTATATTTTTATTCATCAAGTATTCATTATCCCTCATAGTAAATTAGTATACATATGTTTAAAGTTATAAATATTTGTATTAATAAATTAATCAATTAATGACATTTTACTACCTATATTCACTCTTTCCATTGGGGATTTCTTCATAGAGTCCATTGACTTTATACTGTTTTATAGGTAACCAAAGTTCAAATTAAGCATTCCATTTCCATTGCCAATGGCTCAAGAGAATAATCAATGTTTTTCTCCCTGCCTCCTCACAAGGTACTTACTGTAAATTCCAACCTCTAAGGCAGGGTTTTTAAAGCACTTTGCAATTAGAATTCAAAGAGTTTGGAAACTTGCATGGGAAAAAGTTGTACCTTTATCTTCATTGATCTTTTAATTAAAACATATTATTTTCCTTTTGTTAAAAGTCGGGCAAAAATAATCTCTGATTTTGTGACTAATAAAAATCACAGATATTTTCATGTCATGTGAAATGTCATGAATATTTCAAAATATTGTTTATGATACTCTTTAAAATTAAAGAAATTATTAGCCCCACTGCATAAATATATCAGTATAAAAATACATATATATGTATGTATTAGTATCCATATGTATATTTGTATATAAGTCCATACATATGCATATTATTACATATAAGTGTACTACAATATTTAAAAATTTTTGTAATTATTTTGTTATTTATTTATAATTTCATTTGTATTTTGCTTTATGTATTTAGAAACACCATTCTAGGAAGAGTAGCATAGACTGGAAAGAGTCCTCGTTTAAGAATACAAAGATTAGGAATGGTATATTTGCTGACTTGTTCTGTAATGGCTGTGTTAATTTGCTTATTGGGATTATAGTGCTATCATATGATATTCTCTAGATAACATATTTCATTCTAGTAAGTTCCTTCAAGAGATACCAGTCTTAAGGGTGTAAAGATGCTAGTTGAGAAGGAAGACCAGTAGGTTCCTTTTAAGTCATACTATGTGGATGGGTCCATATTTTTCTCTACACTTGTATATCTTACTGGTCTTGCCAAAGCACCTGAGCTCATTCTTATTTTCCTAGGTATAGTTACAAGTAAGGTTTGGATCTTATGAGAGTTTAAACACAGGTTTCTTGTTTGTGTTTTGCAATATAATTTATAGCAATGAATTTGAATATATAAAATATACTTCTTTTTCAAGGCTAATAAAATTGTTACACATGGGAACTTATTAAAAGTTAAGAAAGTATTTGGCAGGTGTTCACTAGTTCCATTGTTTGTATACTAAAGAATGAAATCTAATATCCAGTGGCCATTTCTACTCCCCAGTAATGTTAAGTTGGAATACCAAGCTCATGTAGTGGTGACAGAGAGATATTTCTCAGATTTTTACAACATGAATATCTTCTTGAATCAATACTCCCCTTTCCTCCAAAGTTATCCTAAAAAAAAAAAAAAAGGAGCAAATCAATATTTTTCAGCCAAATTTCAAACGACTTATTCTAAAATATTTCTCAGAGTTATGAATTTCTATAATCTACAGGTTTTTTACTTTACTTAAACTTGCCTATTTTAAATTTATATATATCAATACAGATTAATACTTTGACAGACAATGTATTCTCTTAATCTCCTTAAGAGAGTATCTTCTAGTTTTATTTTTGTTGACTCTTCTGGCCAGTGACATGTCCTTTCTCTCTTGCTCTTTCTAAGTGAAAAGGACAGGTTAAAAAAAAAAATCTGACCCTTTGGTCTATTTCCACAATCATTATCATCAGGCTCTAGTATCAAGAGATCCTGAGTGGAAACTTGGAACCTCTTGGGTTTAATGCTTTAAATATAAGGGAAGTACAAGAAGGCTCTTTAAAATAAACTTCTTTAATTGAAATTTAATAAGAGAGTAGAGCTTAAATATTCTCCTCAAAAGAAAGTACACATTTATCATCACACCGTGTAGTTTAAATACCTTCCAATTTTGTTGATTATACTCCAATAAATCTAGTAAAAATTAAAAATAAAATTACTTCCACTAAAACTGATACTAACTTTTGAGAGGATTAAGGATAAAAGGCATTAAGATAAAAAATGATCAAAGGCTAAAAAGGAGAAGACACGAAACAGGGAAGGATATTAAGAAAATTATCAGAAGTGAGAAAGTAAATTAAAAAGTAAAAAAAAAAAATGAGGAAGAAAAAAAGCATAGAGAAGAATAAAAATAAGGACAAACCACAATAAGGGAAAACATAGAAGACATGAAATGAGTGTAAGATGGAGGTAATACAGTTAAAGTTTAAAAAGAAACTACAATCATGTCAAGAAGCATTCATTTCTCAAATGAAAGTGTAACAAACCTAGACAGACCTTTAAAGGCTGGAGGTGGAGGCTGTGAAATACAAAGACAATATATTTTGTGAAAAAGAGTTCTCTAATAAAATTAAATTTAAATAACTTGTGACTTGAACTTTATAGACTCTTAATCAGTTTCTTGAATACAAAATTTGCAAGATAGATATCTTTTTGAATATCAGTTTAATGTAGCTATTCAAAAGATTATTAATTTCCTACCTATGAAGGATGATAAAAATAAGTATCTCTAAGAAAACACACTATAAGGGAGCCTGGATGGCTCAGTGGGTTGAGCCTCTGCCTTCAGCTCAGGTCAAGATCTCAAGGTCCTGGGATCCAGCCCTTCATCGGGCTCTCTGCTCAGCAGGGAGCCTGATTCCCCCTCTCTCTCTGCCTGCCTCTCTGCCTACTTGTGATCTCTCTCTGTGTCAAATAAATAAATAAAATCTTTAAAAAAAAAAGAAAGCACACTATAGAAATATAAGAAATCATCAGATATACCTAAATATAGACAGTAGTGTTAAAATAGTTACACATAGGAAAATTCTAAGATGAGGTTCTTATGATATTATTATGTTTAGTGGAAATCTGTTTACTTCTAAAAGAATGTCACACTTGGGGAACTATAAAACATAAAGAAGAAAAACACCCATGTCTCATTATTATGTTGCTAGATAAGTATAAAGTATGTAGATTGGGAACTTTAAAACATCAAATGAATGTGGGCTCTTTATTCTTTTTGCTATCCAGTCAGTACACTGGCAGACAATTTTGAAAAGAAAACACATTTTACAAAAGCAATTATTCATTTTTATTTTGTTTACATTGCACTGAAAATTTACATCATACTTTTACAAAGTTTTTTTCATAAAAATATACTTCTTTACAAAAGTGTATGCATTAATATAAGAGGAGTAGCCAGTTGCAGAAGAAACATTGTTTAAACAAGATCTTAAATGTATTAACCTTAACATTAATGAATGAATCATTGTTATTGCAGTCATTTGAATAAACAAGAATAAATAACTGATGGCATAAAATTTAAAACAGCATCCTGTCAGTAGAGTACAATGTTGAGAAAATTGTATGAATTTCCAAAACAATGTATCTCAAAGTGGTTTACAAGAAATTCACTAAATGTTGTAGAGATAGATCCAAGCAGCGCTTCCGGGTGCAATGATTTCTCTTAGGCACTCTGTCTCATGATACAAAAAGTCGAGACTGTTTACAGAGTTTTCCGCATTTGAGAGGGACAACAACAAAGAGTTCACACTGGGTACAGAATTTATTCAACGAAGTAAAACATGCTATAAAAGGAAGACAATGGCCTATTAAATCAATATGCTGGCATTGCTGTGATACAGTTGTAAATGAGCCACCAATAATTTGCAAATGCAAATCTTAATTTGATGATGAAAGAAATCTGTCATATCTGAAACCTGCTTCTTGAGAATAAGAGTATAGAAAGTTTAAAATACATGAAAATTTGGAAAATCTACGACGTTAGGAAATAAATTTGTATTGGTGATTTGAAAGTGTAAATTTTTTTGTAGTCATTATATTTATGGACTGGTCCAAAATGTATGTCTAACTCACTGTTAGATAAAAGTTAAAAGCTTAAAATCTTATACTTCTAACTCCTTGTTGATTAAATTTCAAAACCATGTGAAATAAATTTGGAGACTCAACTGGAAGGAAAATAGGATATATCATAGATTAAATACAGTAGATTAATAGGTTCTATTTGGTCTTTCAAAAACTTTGGAAAGTGTGGTAAAGGATGATAAGTTTGGTGTCTCAGATAACTGCAAAATCATCACTATTACAGATAATTTTTGCCAGCTAGAGTGGTTTCTGGGTGACAAAACAGGCAGAAGTGAGGTGTTAAACACTGCCCCATGACTTATGGAATAATATTGGCTATAACATAATGAGGGAAATTGGGAGACTAGCACAATGATCTTGCCTTTGTAGAAACCATGACAACCAGTCTACAAAGAATAGCAGTATGACACTGAAGAACAAATACCAGAAAGAGTCAAATCAGAGTAGGCAGTCTTATCTCTTTTGTGGCATGAATTCACTCATAAACACTTCAGGGCATGACTCAGTCTGAAATAACCATGGAAATAAGGAAGACAATGACTCAATTAACAAGAACAGATACTGGATAGAGTGGTGTGAAATACAGACTCATGGGTATGATGTAGCTCATGACAGTTAAAGAGAAGTCAGTGATCTATTGACTCTTGTAAGTATAGCTCTTATTTTCTACCCTATATCTTTTTTTTTTTTAAAACCCAGTCCCTCTAATATACTTTATAAAGCACAGAAATACTGATAGTGGATGCTCCTCCAATATATGCAAATAAGTTTATGTTTTAGAATAATCTCCTTTTTAAAAAAAGCAAATAAACTGTGAGTAAGCACTCTCAGAGTGCAGCCAAATTTCTGTAAAACTCTCCATGGTAAACATGAAGAAGAATTATGGTCCAGTTTATGAAAAAACACTCTTCTCTATCATTCCTCAGGAAAAGGTGACCCAGCAAGTCCTGAAAAGTGTGCTTTAATTTGTTTAGCAGTGAACTAAATGTGCACTGTTTTGTGTGTCGATTTCCAAGCTTCTGAAGAAGGCAAAGAGTTGCCGAGTTAGACCATTGTGCAGACCGTGTTCAAGTTGGGATCGAAACGTACTGCCTTCCCTTCCACTGACTTTGCGTTGGTATCATACATGGGGTTTTCAAAAGCTGCTTGGCCATTGTTATTTTCATGAACTGAACATCCTGTATACTGTGTTTTGGGTGCAGTCCTGTTGATGAGAACATTGATTAGCTATGCGTTAATGTTCTTCTAGAAACAACAGAGTAGGACTCAAATATAACATACTTGAGTTATCATTCTTAATGCATAATGTAACTTCAAAATATTAATTGAGAAATCATAAGCTCAACACATCGAATTTGAACAATTCACCAGTCACTGGTAAACCCTGAGTGATTTTTATTATTTACATATAATACATATTAATGTACACTACCAATATGAGTAATACAAGTATAAATAAATGTATTATGGCTATTTTCATCAATTTAAATTTTCTGATGCAATAATAAACAACCATTGTGAATTTGCATGTATAACGTAAGTAATTATGGTGATGATAAAATGTATATCTCATTACTATCCATCCATCCATTCATTCATTTTTCAAATATTTACCAAGCATCTGTTATACCAGGCATGAGCTTGGACTTTGGATACAGAATTAAAAAAAAAAAAATACAAGGAAGGCATCACTCTCATGGAGCTCATAAGGTAGTAATAGAAAATAATCAATAAATAAATATTTATAAATGAGTTAAAATAAATGAGTTAAATGAGGTAAAATAAAATGAGTTAAATGAGTTAAAATATAATAAATGAGTTAAATGAGTTAAATGAATGAGTTATTGAGTTAAATGAGTTAAAATAAAAGGAGTTAAATGAGCTAAAATAAAATGAGTTAAATGAGTTAAAATAAAAATAAATAAAATAAGAAAAATAGCTAATAAGAAGTGTTCTGATAAAAAGGAAAGCTGTTGATATGACAGGAAGTAACAGGGACCCACTTTAGGAACAGTAATAAGAAAACGTATCTCTGAGGTAGTAAAATGTAATCTGAGACTTGAAGGACAAGAAGAAGCCAGTTCTGGACTAATTAAAAAGTATTTCAGAATGAGCAGACAACTAACATTGAGGCCTAATTTGGGATGGTACCTAGAGTATCCTAAAAACATACTCAATTTCCTTAAAAATGACATATATAAGAACAGGAAACTCAAAATCTCAAAGAAGAAGTGACTGTACTGATAACTAAGTCATGAAAATAGTTTCCAAAGAATTACTGTTAACTGATCATTTGGTTTTACTTAACAAAACACATGGACTCTAGGCCAGCTAGTATAACTTGCTGGTCCTGATTCCTTCTTCCTTTTTTATTTCTCTCTCCTTTGGCATTTCCGATTTCTCGTTTCCCACATTCCACTGGATGATTTGCTGACGTTCATTATGGTATAAAGGCGGACTTGCTCCTACCTGTTTCTGGGACCTAATTACTAAAATGGATATACCTCAAAATAGATCTGCTTCTCAACTCCTATGTTTACAACCAAACACCACAAATTTCAACTACTTTATCGTATTTTGCATTTGTATTATATTATTTTATTATCCCTAATGCATTTTCTGAATCTTTCTCTGTATTAAGGATTGTTAGATGACTTGTATGGCAATACATTTTGTTAAAGCTATCTTAAGTTTCTTTGAATGGGATCACCTAAATAGTTATATTGTTTACAACTTGCTCCTGCCAGGTGCATAATTCTAATGAATAATATTTGTCTCTATTTTTTCAAACTATATTCACAATAAAATCCAGAAGAAAGGGACACCTGGGTGGCTCAGTGGGTTAAAGCCCCTGCCTTCGTCTCAGGTCCTGATCTCAGGGTCATGGGATGGGAGATGGGAGCCTGCCTCCCCCACCCCCACTGCCTCTCTGCCTACTTGTGATCTCTCTCTTTCTGTCAAATAAATAAATAAAATCTTACAAAAAAAAAAAAAGCAACATCATTTTCTTCTAATTAAGCAAGAATCATGAAGAGATAAAGAAATGTTATAAAAATATTGAACAACAGCTTTAAGGAAAATAATACCAAGTTTCAGAAAAGTTTACAACATCAACAAAAAGTAACTTAAAATGAATTGAACTTTTACTTATAAGAGCTAAACCTATTATACTCTTTGGAGAAAACATACAGGTAAATCTGTTCTGGATTCATGACCTTGAATCTGGCAATGGTTTCTTAGATATGACACTTCAAGAACCAATAACAAAAGAAAATAGATAAATTGGACTTTACCAAAATGAGGAACTTTTATATATCAAATGACACTATCAAGAGAATGAAAATACAACTCATAGGAAGGGGGGAATATTTGTAAACCATATATGTGTCATGAGTCTAGTTTCCAAAATCTATAAAGAACTCTTAAAATTCAACAACAAGACAAATGACTCAATTAAAAAATGGGCAAATACTTGAATAGGCATTTCTTCAAAAGAAAATGGCCAAGAAGCACTGAAGAGATGCTCAGTGTCATTGGTAATTAGGGAAATGCAAATCAAAACTACAATGGGATAGGACTTCACACATACATTAGGATGACTATAATAAAAAGAAAGAAAAAGAAAAGAAAAGAGAAAATAACAAGTGTTGGCGTGGATGTGGAAGAAGTAGAACAGTCATACCTTGCTGGTGGGAGTATAATATGGTGCAGTTGCTCTGCAAAACAGTTTGGTGCTTCCCCAGTAAGTTAAATGAACGATTACCACAAACCCCAGCTATTCTGTTTTGGGGTATACACCCCAAAGAATTAAAGCCGGTGCCCAAACAAAAACTTGCACAAGTGTCTATATCAGCACTATTCACAACAGCCAACATGTAGGAGCAATCCAAATGCCCATCAACTGATGAATGGACATATTTAAACAAAACACATTCAAACACTGTGGAATATTATTCAGACACATGCTATAACATGGAAGAAACTTGAAAACATTATGTTAAGTTTAAGAGACCAGGTATAAAATATCCCATAGTATGTGATTCGATTTATATGAAATACCCAGAATAGGCAAACAAATGCAGATAGAAAGCAGATTACCAGTTGCCTAGGGCAGGGATAGGAGGAGTGGGGGATGACTGATTAGAGGGCACAGAGTTTCCTTTTGGGATGATGGACATACTCTGGAACTGGCAGTGGGGGCCCCATGACATTGTGAATATACTAAGTGCCACTGAACTATACACCTAGGATGGCTTAAATGGTTTCATGTTATGCATATTTTACAAAAATAGTTTTTAAAGAAAGATCAGAATAGCCTGCTTTATAGATAAATTTAGTGATGAGTTTTTCTCATTAATAAAATCTGATATTGACAAACAAGGCCTAAGGTGCTGCTAAAATTCAATAGTTACACATTCATGTAATATTAAATAAACCATTCTTAGATAATCTAGACTGAAATTCATAATAATATCAGTTTTCAAAAATATATAATAACAGTCATTTAATTATCCCATTATCTACATATCTTTTTCTTGATAAAGGATAGTCCCAAAGAGCAGACAATTTTATAATGAAGCCACTTGGGATGTTGGAAAGGACATAATAAACAAGGACAAACTAATAAAATGTACAGTCATATAGTTGATATATCAGAAACACAACATTAACTGCATAGTCTAAAAGCAGCAAAAGAAAAAAGGAAGATTAGAGGATTTTACCATCTGTCTGCCTGGGTAAAATTGGTCAGCATTGTCATGTGAACTAAAGAGGTCTGGACACAAGCTTCTTCTTAGTTCTCTAAATAAATCTGGCAGCAGGTATCACATCTTTGATTTAAACCTTAATCTGGTTTTGTATCCCTAAAGGCTCATTATGGATAATGCAAAACTAACTGACACAATTAAGTATGTACCAGGAAATCTATAGTCAAAAGTAGGAAGGGTTAAGTTGAATGTTTGTGGGAATGAACAGAGCAATTTTTGTTTTATTGTGTTGTGGTGATGGGAGGCAGTTCGGGGAAATAAGGTTTTTAACAACAGTTGCAATATCTGGCACACATTATTTTCAACAACCCAGGAGAAAATGGAAATTAGGATTTGAAAGAGAATACTAAAAGGAACATGAAATTGAAGATTTTGGAAATGTTTTGTAGGTGAAATCAACAAACTTACCTTTGTTTATAAAGATAAAATCCAAATCCTGCAAATATAAGTGCAAAAAAAGGCACAAGAATAGCAATGGCCACAGAACTACTGTTGGTACCATGAGGCTGATTTGAAGAATTTGAGCCTTCTGACGTGTTCAGTCCTATAAGATTAAAAAAAAAAATCAACTTTATTTGATCACAATTGATTTTTATATTTATGAACCCATCACTTTCTTTCTTTCTCAAGATATCTATTTGGAAAGAACCTAGATGTCCATCAACAGATGAATGGATCAAGAAGATGTGGTATATATACACAATGGAATACCATGCAGCCATCAAAAGAAATGAAATCTTGCCATTTGTGACAACATGGATGGAACTAGAGCGTATCATGCTTAGCGAAATAAGTCAAGCAGAGAAAGACAACTAACATATGATCTCCTTGATGCAACATGGGGGCTTAAGTGGGTAGAAGAAGAATCAATGAAACAAGATGGAATTGGGAGGGAGACAAACCATAAGTGACTCTTAATCTCACAAAACAAACTGAGGGTTGCTGGGGGGAGGGGGTTTGGGAGAAGGGGGTGGGATTATGGACATTGGGGAGGGTATGTGCTTTGGTGAGTGCTGTGACGTGTGTAAACCTGGTGATTCACAGACCTGTACCCCTGGGGATAAAAATATATGTTTATAAAAAATTAAAAAAAATATATCTATTTGGAAATGTACATAGGAAACAAAGGTAATTCATGAAACTCCTTCAACTCTTTTCCGTACAAGTTCGTAGAGAGCATTCTATGTATAAGGCATTTTTCCAGGGAAGGAGGCAGAATAAAAAATAAGCAGGGTCTCTGAACTGAAGAGTTTATAGCATTGTGGAAAGAATGACATGACAGAAATAAGCGTAGACATCAAGCATGAATTAATGATCAATGTGCTTTAGGAAGAGAAGAAATAATTCCATCTGGTGGTGTGTAGGAATGTATTCGGGAGAATATACAAGTGAGGCTGGCTTTGAAGAATTCATAGAACAATGGATGAAGAAGGAAGCAGGACCATCATAAGCCCAGAAGTGGGAAGGTGAGCGGCATATTTAGAAGCTGTGACAAGCACTGGTTGTAGCTGTGTGGAAAGGATGTAGAGAGAAGTATGTATCAATGTGGTAGGAGTAGGATGCTAAAATGGAAAACTGTGGTCAGGTCCTGAAAAGCCATAAGCATCATTCTAAAGAGTTCAAACCTATTAGCTACTTGTGGTGAGGGACAACAGAGGGTTTTAGAAATAAAAGCCCCTGTGATAAGACATACAATTTAAAGCAGTGACTTGGGTGGGGTGGACTTCAGGGAATCTGGACTAGAAACTAGCCTACTTCAAAGGTCATAGCAACATCCCAGATAAAAATGGAAAATGATCCGTATCCTAGAACACTTGGAAGAGCATGAAAAAATAGATGCAGGAGAACATTTTGTAGTTAAAAAGCAACAGAACCTTTTTGTGAGGATAAGATGTAAGAGGGCACAGAATGAGAAGGGTTCTACTTGGGGGTGAGTAAATGGCAAAGACATTAGCAAAATTAGGAAATGAGAAGAATCAGGTTGGTTAACATGTTGGCATAAGGATGAGGGGAGAGAAAATAATGGAAAGGATGTATTCTGTGTTTTGCTTTTATTTTCCCCAGAAAGAAATAGCTCCCTTTTTTAATAGGTTCTGTTTTAGACATACAGTGCATGCAAAGCTTTTGGGAATAGTTTGCATAAACATCTTGCATTAAATTACACAACTATGTTAATGTACTGTGTCAACAAATGTTTTATCTGGCTTTCAAACTAACACAATTTTAGGAAAGACATTATCTGAAATGACATCTTGTTATTGTTCACTTAGAGAAAGCTCATTTTCCTTTTTGATAAAGAGTTATGTACAACTAAATCACACCTTAGTCCAGGTTAAAAGTTAATACCTTATTTCTACCTTATTTTTCAGGGACTCAGAATATTTATGTAAAAGTTCGAAGTAATGGAATTTTTAAGATAAACATCAAATAGTACTTTTTAGGGCCTGAATTTATTCTTTATATATCAATACCACAGTAAAATAATGGGAGAGAATATACCTTAGGAAAATTACATACCAAAAGCTTTGTTAATAATTATATTCAAGAAAGACCACAAAATGTCTGTGTACACTCTAGAAGAGTTGAGAATGTTGAAACCCATGCCTCCTACTACAGGGAATTTACATATCTGAATAGCATAAAGCCCCAAAATAGGGTCCATTCCTCAAAGTTATTTTCCCTTTCCAGACCATATGACATTTTCAAAGTGCCACTACATTTTTGAAAGAGAAAGAAAGTTGCAACAATATTCAAACTGAAGAGAAGTACTGCAATTCTGAATAAAATAAAATAATTTACAGTTTAATATTTTCTTTTATATTTGCATCACTTTTTCTCTTTTTTACTTGCTAAGGGCAAGACAGTGTGTCATATTTATTAGAAATATGACAACAACCAAGCACTGTACAGGGTTGGTACATGGAGAATCAATATTTTGAAGAATGAGATTATTTAAAAGGCTATCAAATGTATCAATGTATAATCCTGACAATGCAAAATTCAAAATGCAGGAAGTGTGCCTAATGTACAGAATCCACTGTACTTTCTTATGATGTCTGGAGTAATAAAGGAACTACATGAAAATGAAAATGAATACATTACCCAGTCTTTGTAGTCCAAATTGCCCATAATCTTTGCCCTGAATAAATCCTTGAAATACATAAGTAGCTCCATCAGGCTCAGCAGAAACCTAAAAATATTTATAAGGTTGATTAAATCTGAAGATTGGACACAGCTATATTTTCCCAGCCTTAATAAATATTCAGTTTTACTCTCAAATGAATGTTATGCAAAGTTCCTAACTCTGTATCTTCCTCCTACGTAAAACATAGCATACTGTGTAAATTTGCCATCGTTAAAAGCAAAATCAAAATTTTCACTTTTAAGTAATTAGGATATTAGAAAAAGGGGGTTGTTATTACTATAATGATGTAGAGATTTCTCTTAGGCTAAGATACCTGCTGTCAAAAATAAAGGACAATGATATGATGAAAGAGAATAAAGCAAATGATCAATTAAAAATTAAAATATAATAGGATGCTTGGCTGGCTCAGTCATTGGGCATCTACCTTTGGTTCAGGTCATGATTCCAGGGTCACAGGATAGAACCCCACATCAGGCTCCCTGCTCGGTGGGAAGCCTGTTTCTCCCTCTCCTACTGTGTTCCCTCTCTCTCTCTCTCTCTGTGTCAAATGAATAAATAAAATCTTTTAAAAAATTAAATATAATAAAACCATACTTTGTAGATTTTATTCCTGTTTAGCATGCATGCCCTCCTTCTCTCTTTCTCACCAATCTTTCCATCTCATTGAGCTTAGTCCTGTGACTTGCTTTGGCCAATGGAATGTAGGTGGAGTTAACAAGAAGTCAGTTCTAAGCCCACACCTTAAGAGGCATGTTTCCATTATAATAAGTGAAATAAACCAGTCACAAAAGACTACATATTGTATGATTTCATAAATAAGAATATCCCAAACAGAGACATCCATAGAAACAGAACATGGATTTATGGTTGCTTAGAGTTAGGGTGGAGATAAGGGATGGATGGGTAGGGTGATAGCTAAAGGATGTGGAGTTTCTTTTTGAGGTGATAGAAATATTCTAAAATCAACTGTGGAGATGGTTACACACTTGCAAATATACTAAAAACCACTGAATTGCATACTTTATATGGGTGAATTATAGGGTATATGACTTATATCTCAGTGGAGATGTTTAAAACACATTATCCCTCAGAGCTTCTGACATCTGACAAGAGAATATGCTGTGGGTAGCTTCTGCCTCTCCAGGCTGGGCCCCAGAATAAGATACCTAAAGCAGACCTGAACTTGCTACCACTTGCCTCAAGTGGAACCCACAACTAACTTTGACTCTGAGATTTTGTGATTTTGTCTAATGTTGTAAAAGCTGACTATAACATGCATGTTGCATGTATATAAAATCCTATATTTAAGAAATACATGTGTACTGTGATTTTGTCTAATGTTGTAAAAGCTGACTATAACATGCATCTTGCATGTATATAAAATCCTATATTTAAGAAATACATGTGTACTGTGATTTGATCTCATAAACAAAACAGAAATAGATATATTTCAGTGTTCTTGTTAACTAGTAATGTGAATTGGCTCTGGGTTTATTTTACTTAGTTACCAGAGTCCTGTACATTATTGTAAAAGTTGTAAAGCACCTAGAATCCTCACCCTAAAAAGCAAACTATCATACCAATCTATCCATAGCAGCCTGGCATGTCAGAAGAAGTGATTTATTCCTTATTATCAGACATCATATTCTGGTCATGGTCATTTTTAAAAATGAAATCCTCCACAAATGAAGAGCTCAAACTCTAATATTTAAATGAATGAATTCATTCTGTTTGCTTCCTAGATGAAATAATACAATTACACAATTTGAGTGCATTGAAGACATGAGTTAGTTTCCAACTCCACGAACACTGGCACAGATAGAGAAATAAGATAAACATTTTTTTTCCCCCCACTCAGGCACTAAACTTACTGAAGCCTATGACCTACTATCTTCTTTCCCTCTAGGTCTTCCTTGTAAAAGAAGACTTGTTACTTCTTAGGATATAGTCAGAGCTCTCCTGCTTGTTTTTTAGGAAAGACTCCAGGGGAATATGTGAATAGAAGATTTGTTGCTTCCAACTCCCAATTTAGAAACTCCATTCACATAAGTGGCTGAATAGGACAGGGTGATTCCACTGTGAAGCTATGGTAACCATTTTCCACATGAAGTCACTTACGTAACTTCCTTTTCATAAACAACTTTATAAAATATTCTAAGTATTTTGTAAAGTATTCTAAATCTGTTAAATTTAGATTAAAAAGCTTAAATGTAATGGGCATCCTTAATTTTTCTGATGCATTTCATAAATCACCTAAATAGGTCTTAAACAGTGGATCCAGACAAAGAATGAATTATAGTTTATCCAGATTTATTTATCATAGTACTGACCATAGACAAATAGATTCGATGAAACCACTAAAAAACTATATGGCCCTCATACACGTAAATATTACAAAAGTTAGCAAAATTCATCAGAATCCAGTATTCTTAGGTTTAACATTCTAGATTACTAAGTATTTACACTGAATTTTTTTTTCAAAATAATTTACCCATAATAGTAATCTTGCCATTTTATATGTGCATGTGTATTTATAATTAGCTAAATTTAGAAAATTATCTTTTTCTGGAATCTTAATGACAAATTATAGCATAAATTGGTTATTAAAATCAGCGGTAGACATTTAAACAACTATACTTACAAAGCCATCCATCGCCCAATTGTCCTCTTTCATTTTCTTCACAGAAGCATGAGTTGGTACTTTAATAAGGTAGATATGTAACATCAGGCGAGCTTCCTGGCTTTTATATACCCCTGTAAAATGTAAGGACATTTTAGTCTACAAATTTTGTAAATAATTATGCTTCATTTTATTATCTTTAACTCCTTAAATATATCATGTAATACATGTCATAGAAAAGAAATCAAACAAGGCCAAGTTGAGACCAGCTTCATCCATAATGCTTTCCACAAATCCTACAAAATATGTTAATCCCTCAGCAGAAATTCTCAATTTAAGTCTTAATTGTGGGGTTAAATTACCTATGCTCTTAAAATTAAGTATTACTGTTCTTACTAAAATCATTCCATGATATTGTAAACAAAATAACTTCTTCTCCCAAAGAAATTTAAAATCTTTGAAGATATACATCAAGTGTTAAAATCCCTGATAATTTTCTTAATAATGAATTGGGTGCCAACTCTGAAAGAATATTCTAGGTTCTACTGGAGCCACAGAGAAGAATATATATGTGTCTAAAGATAGAATGCTTAAAAGCATTTCCAATGAAGTAGATGTTAGTCACATGTATATCCAACAAAACACATTAAAAAAAATATAAATAAGAGAGCAGAAGAGAGAAGGATCATTTTACAATGGAGTGATCAGGAAATGCTTATTAAGGGAAAAAAAGCATTCGGACTGGGTCCTAAAATCAAGTAGGGTCTTTAGTTTAAGTAGGTAAATATAGATAATGGCATAAAAGAGAAAAGCAAACATATATACAATGATTTTTATTTTTTTTCTTAAACAGTGAGTATCCTAAGAGTAGGAATAAGCTGGAATATAAATGTACTTAGGGGAATAATAGGACAGAAGTCTCTAAGGAAAAATTTTGTGATTAATTTATGGTTGAAATTTGACTCATGCATTCATTTACTTAATCTTTCGCCTGTGTAATAAGGTGTCCTAAGAATATGCTGAGAATACAGAGATGACACATAGTCATCTAAAGTAAGTTACAGTTAACAGAGAAAGACATAAAAGGGATAAAAAATAATATTGTTGGGAAAATGTTACAGTTGATTTACATAGAGACAGTGATAACAAATTTATTTATGCCAGTTTTTCTATATTTGTAGGAATTTATTTTGAGATTTTTCTAGATTAGATTAAGCATACACTTATTTTTGCAGGCTCTTATAGAAAATAAAGAAAAACATTTTCTCAAAGTTAAATAAATCAGTATCATGATTTAAATGAATTTATTTTGTTAATAGAAAGCTTCTTTCAATTTATATTACTGTAACTGTATATAGCTTTTTAAATATAATACATATTAGTTTCTGACACTTTTACTTTGGGCTTAATGGAGAATCATTCCCTAATTTAAATTCACTACTTAGACAATATTCACTGAGGCTTATTTTGTTCTAGATGCTTTTCTAATTTCTGAGGTATAGTAATGAAATAGAGGGCAAAGAGCTTCCCTCTTAGAACTTATACTGTTGGAGTATAGACAAGTAAATAATGTCATATCATGTCATGTATTACCATATTATACTATAAATAGTGAAAAGAAGAAAGTGAAACAGAATAAGACTAAGAGTTTATGTCTTTGTTTGTAATGAGAATATTACTTTAGATAGGGTCATTGGGAATACTGCTGATGAGACGACATTTGAGAAAACATCTGAATGTCAGAAAAAAACAGAAGAAACACAATGGGGGAAATGCGCCCTACATCAAGGACACAGAAACTTGAGAAGGCTGAGCAGTTGGATAGGTTTCTGGGTCCCTTATGCTTCTTTAAAATAGTATAGCTCTACCTTTTCTGTCTTCAGTTATGGTATACACTGAAATATTCTCATTTGAAGAAAGGATTTTGTGCCCATAAAATAGGTTGTAAGTCATTGAGCTGGTCTCTTTGGTGTTACGAGAATACAGAAAAATTCAGTTATTCCAACCAAAAGTTCTTTTCTATTTTATGATGCCTCATTCTAGCTACATCAAAATATTCATGAACGAGCTTATTTCAAAATCAGCTTTTCATTTGTGTAGTAATATTCATGTATCCATCCAAAAATCAGAAAGCCTTGTTTCTGAATAAATTATGAATGTCATTAAAATGTAACAAATATTTCACAGTATAAAAATCACTAATAAAAATGATAAAATGATGGAGGCAAAGGCATGAAGGCATCGTTTGCTATTCTTTAATGTGATACCTGAAAGCAGAAGTTCCATGTTGCTATTACTGAGTGTAGCATTGACTCTCCCAGTGGAAGCATTGAAACTAGTAACTGTCAAGGTCATAGGTTGTTTCCTTCCTTTGAAATTGTAAGATCCTTTCCATATATAATTTTGGGCAAACACATCATCAGGAACTGTGAAGAGATTAAAGACACATATTAATTTTATGGTGCCCTATAAATATAAACAATAAAAAGTAAATTAATACATATTAGTTTATTGAATAATGAAATTTTGCTAAACACTCAATAATGTGAAATGTGTATTATAAAGTGAATTCTTCATATACATGTTTCAAGTTTTTTGGAATAAACCAAAACTGCAATAACCTATATTTGTACTCATACCTGAGTCATCAATCAAAGATAGACAGCACCAATTAAAGACACAAGGCTTATATTCAGAACCAGCTAAACATCAAATATACTTATATTTGGTCTCCTCCAGTAACATCTTTCAGAAGAAAAACAAAATGATTTTACTGAGCCACGTCAGTCTATATTTAAGTCCCAAGAGGCCTGCTTTTCTTCTGGCAGTGTGAGTAGATTTATGCAGGAAGAGCATAGAGTTAAACCTCCCTCTTGCGGAATAGCACTTAAAGACTGTTAGGAGGGATGCTCCTTTGTCCCCTTTACAGAATACTGAGGCCAGTTATTTTAGTAATAGATGCTTCTGAGGAAGAACAGGGCTCCACCATATTGACAGCTTTGAATTTACAGGTATTTTTAGAAATAAAGGAATTGTCCCTAGAATTGCCCAACTCTCATGGGAGAAAGATGAATTGTGGTAGAATCAAATAATATCCTAAATGTTATAAAACTCTCATCTAAAGAAGGAATGCTCTTTATTTTAGATATAACCACATAAGGCATTATATTTATATAAATTCATTATGTAATTTATCGTTATACAAGTCAAGGATGGCAAAGTCTACTCAGATTCTGAAAAAAACCTAAGAGAAGCTTCCATTAATCATACACATCACAATAAAGTACATCTCCAAAAAGCAACAATTCCAGGGAGCTATGCCTATTTGTGCAAATGAGTAAATGACAGAATAGGGGAAAGCCTTTTTTTTCCTAACAAGGTACTGACAATTTGTCACCTGGTCTTCACTACACACATCACACTTCGCATCGCCAGATAGTAGAGACTGGGGTTACATTCTCTGTGTTCTGCTCAGTAAACTAAAAGAGCAAAACTCCTGAAGACAGAAAAAACAAAACAAAACAAAACAAAACCCCCCAAAAAACCATGAAATATAAAATATGCTGAAGAGTTCAGTTTTTACTGAATATTTCTACACATGTGTTGTTCTATGGTAATTCAACAGCAATACAGTTAAAGGGTTAGAGCTGCAAGCCTGGAGTTAGGATCCTTGTAGTAAAGTCTGTCCTCGGGTGCCTGGGTGGCTCAGTTGGTTGGGCGACTGCCTTCAGTTCGGGTCACGATCCCAGGGTCCTGGGATCGAGTCCCGCATCGGGCTCCCCCTCCTCTCTCTGCCTACTTGTGTTCTTTCTCCCTCTGTCAAATAAATAAATAAAATCTTTAAAATAAATAAATAAATAATAAAGTCTATCCTCTGCAATTTATAAACTGTGTGGTTTTGCATAGATTACTTAACTCTCTAAACTTGAATTTCCTCATGATTAAAATGAGGTTAACTTAGAGTTGTTGGGAAGAGTAAATGAGATAAGGAAAGTGAAGTGTTTAGCTACGTGTTAGCTGCTACTATTACTACTACTACTGCTGCTGCTGCTATTATTCAGATAAAATAGGAAAACTGTGGATCTTAGAGCTTACTACATAATTGCTAATAAAATATATATTTAGCAGACATGTAGTTAGTAAAATGAATGGTCCATAGTCTGGTTCGGTGACTCTGCTAAGTCATCCTTAGAGTGGCACTCCCTCCCCAAACTTCCAACTGCACAGCTATGTACGCTATAGGCGAATGTTACTCTATGTATGTCTGAAGGAGTCTTACTGAAACTTTGATACAGTGAATGAGTAAAAAGCCCTGGATCTGGTAAGCATGTGAAAGTTTTTACTGAAAGAAAAGTGTACCTAAAACAAGTTTGTAGGAGAGAGTGACAAGCTATATTGCCCTGCACTAAATAGGTTCTCAGTCGCGCAGGAAAAAGCAGGAGCAAGAGAGAAAGCTATTCTAATGGCAATGCCTTGCAAATAGTAGACAGTAAGTAAGTGCTGTTGTCTGTCTGATTGTTTATTTCCACCCGGACTGGACTGTGATTACTCTTTGCTATCTCTGAACCTTTAAAGAAAACCTATTACATCTGCTGATCTTATCCATAGTCCTTAGGGGAATTAGTGTTGGTTGAAGAAGGTGAAAGTGAACCTTGACAGCAGGAGAAAAGAGCAATGGAAAGAACCAGATAGTGGCCACCGCCAAGTACATAACATCAGGTTTAATCACTGTTGTGGAAGGAAATGTTTAACAACTGGGTCTTCTGAAAAACAAACAAAACAAAACAAACAAAAAAGCTGATGGTTCAGCCTTTGCTTATTTCTATGGTGTAAATATTACCACAGTAGCAGATTTCAAAGTTTTACCAATATGACATGGCTGAATGCAAAGTTTGGGTGAACGCGCAGAATTGTCTGCGATGAACCGCTCTCTATCTGAGGCTCAAACACGCCACTACTGCCCTCTACCTTTTGAGAAATGCAACTCAGGTTGGGCAAAACAGGCACCATCTGGCCATTTCCATTCCCGTGTACAATGGGAATGATCATACGTCTTTCCTTTTTTTTTTTTTTTTTTAATTTTTTTTATTTTTTATTTCCAGCATAACAGTATTCATTATTTTTGCACCACACCCCGTGCTCCATGCAATCCGTGCCCTCTATAATACCCACCACCTGGTACCCCAACCTCCCACCCCCCGTCCCTTCAAAACCCTCAGATTGTTTTTCAGAGTCCATAGTCTCTCATGGTTCACCTCCCCTTCCAATTTCCCCCAACTCCCTTCTCCACTCTAAGTCCCCATGTCCTCCATGCTATTTGTTATGCTCCACAAATAAGTGAAACCATATGATAATTGACTCTCTCTGCTTGACTTATTTCACTCAGCATAATCTCTTCCAGTCCCGTCCATGTTGCTACAAAAGTTGGGTATTCATCCTTTCTGATGGAGGCATAATACTCTATCCCCAGGGGTACAGGTCTGTGAATCACCAGGTTTACACACTTCACAGCACTCACCAAAGCACATACCCTCCCCAATGTCCATAATCCCACCCCCTTCTCCCAAACCCCCTCCCCCCAGCAACCCTCAGTTTGTTTTGTGAGATTAAAAGTCACTTATGGTTTGTCTCCCTCCCAATCCCATCTTGTTTCCTTTATTCTTCTCCTACCCACTTAAGCCCCCATGTTGATCATACTTCTTTCTATTGTTAGGTCTATTTTGATATTTAAATATGAATGTGAGTCTATCAGTTCTTTGTAAATTCTAAAATGTCATCCCACTCTCTTTGATGTGGGTATCAGTAAAGTCTAAAATGTCATGATCCTTCCTTTCAAGATGTCTGATTTTTTTTTTAAAGATTTTATTTATTTATTTGACAGAGATCACAAGTAGGCAGAGAGAGAGAGAGAGGAGGAAGCAGGCTCCCTGCAGAGCAGAGAGCCTGATGTGGGGCTCGATCCCAGGACCCTGGGATCATGACCTGAGCCGAAGGCAGAGGCCTTAACCCACTGAGCCACCCAGGTGCCCCTCAAGATGTCTGATTTTAAACTTTACTTCACAGGTTGCATAGTATTGCTTCAAGTGTAGTATCATGCTCTTGACTGATAAAATCGCCAAATTTCATTCTTGTTATTTTGGAGTAATCTAATCACAGTGACTCGTGATTTTAAATTAAATGTTTCTAATGTTTTCCCATTGAAAGTAGCATTTACTCTGAAGTTTTATCAATCATTTTTTACTGAGGTTGAAGAAATTCCTTTCCTTTCTAATTTGTTAAGTCTTTTAAAGTTATAAATAGGTGTTGTATTTTATCAAATATTTTCTGTGCAGGTATTGTGCTGATTAAAACTATTTGCATTTTAATTTCTTAATGTCACAGATTATTTTTAAGGATTATTTAATATAAAAATATCCCTGCATATCTATCATCCAATTTGAATCCAATTTGGTTCTGACATGTCAGCTTTTGGTTTTTCTGTTATACTATGATTTTGGATTTGATTTGCTAAGATTTTATGTAGGATATTTTCATCTGTACATCCTGAGTCAAATAAGCAGACTTGTAATTTTCCCTTTTGTATAATGTCTTTCTGAGTTATTAGAATTATATTGGATTCATAGAATGATTTTTTTCTTTTTTTTTTAGAGAGAGGGAGAAAGCATGCATGAGTGGGAGCTCTGGGAAAAGGGCAGAGGGAGACAGACTCTTAAGAAAACTCCTGCTGAGCATGGAGCCCCACATGGGGCTCCATCTTATGACCCCAAGATAATGACCTTGAGATCATGGCTCTGAGATCACAACCTGAGCTGCAAACCAACAGTCATACATTTAACCTACTATTTATTTACTTATTTGACAGAGAGAGCGATCACAAGTAGGCAGAGAGGCAGGCAGAGAGAGAGGAGAAGCAGGCTCCCTGCTGAGCAGAGAGCCCAATGTGGGGCTCAGTCCCAGGACCCTGAAATCATGACCCGAGCCGAAGGCAGAGCCTTAACCCACTGAGCCACCCAAGCGCCCCTGCAAGAGACTTTTTTTTTTAAATAAAACGAGATAATCCATTCTGTTCCTCTATAATTTGGCAGAAATCAGGACCTGGTTTTTCTCTGTAGAAATAGTTTTAAACTCCTAATTTATCTGTTATAGGGTCATTTAAGTTTTCTTTTGCTCTGGTAAAATATTCTTTTTAGTAATTTGTCCATTTTTTAAAAAAAGTTGACTATTATTGATAGTTTTCCACAAATGTAATTATAATTGATTTAATCTACTCTCTATGTGGTTATGTTTATATTTCCTTTTGCTATATTATTTAAATTTTGTTCTATTTTTTGATCAGTCTTGCCAGAAATATTCTACTTTTTCTTTTTTCCAAAGAACTACCTTTGGCTTTGTTGACCATCGCATCCTTGAGGGGGACTGTTTTTTCGTTTTTATTATTACAATGACTTTCTGCTTTCTTTTTGGTTATTCTGTTTTACTGTAGTACATATCTTCTTAATAGGACTACTTAATTCACTAAGTCTGAGGCTTTCTACTTTTCTAATGTAAGAATTTAAAAGTATAAATTCCTTGAATAACTTTGCTTTTGATACAGTCCCCAAGTTTTGATATTTAGATTTTCAGTACAGTTAAGTTCTAGTATATTTTTTCTTAAATTCCTTCTTTAATTTATGAATTATTCATAAGTATTTGTTTTTAATTTCCAAGCATTCAGAATTTTTTTAAAAATTTACCTTTTTTATTGATTTTTACTTACATCATGGTGAGATATCAGATCTGAAGAATAACTTTGCTGTGGAATTTATGCATTTTTATTTATTACTTAATATATGATCAGTTGTTATACCTGTCACATTTGCCTTTGAATAAAATATGTATTCTATAATTGTTTGATATAGAAATATATATATATATATATAAAATATATGTATAATTGTGTTGTTCTTCCATATTCTTTTTTATTTCTTTTTGCCTGCCTATTTATTGGTGGGATAGGTCATGTTTTGTCCAGGAAAGTCAGGTTTTACATTTGATATACTGGAGTTAGTACTTAAACACCTATCTGCTACTAGATAAAACATCTCCTTTGGAAAATTCTGCGTTGATAGACCACTGTGGTTTTCTGACTCCATTGCTAAACTTTCTTATGTTGACGTAGTCTTTGATTGCCCTCATGGCATTCAGTCTATTGCCACTGCATGTAGAATAAATCAGTGTTTCAGACTGATTTTTCTTTTGTGGGTATGCCAGTTTTACAGCATGTACCTTGAGAACTTCTAAACACAACTAAAATTAGGAACTAACACTGCTCCTGGCTTAAAATAATGAGACCAAATCTGTCTTCAAGTTACAGATTAAATGTTTAATCTTTATCTGTAGCTTTTAATTTAAAGATTTTATTTATTTATTTGTCAGAGAGAGAGAGAGAGTACACACAAGCAGGCAGAGTAGCAGGCAGAGGCAACAAGAGAAGCAGGCTACCTGCTGAGCAAGGAGCCCGATAAGGGACTTGATCCCAGGATCCTGGTTTCACGACCTGAGCCAAAGGCAATGGCTTAACCAACTGAGCCATCCAAACATCCCTATAGCTTTTAATTTACATCATATAAATAAAATATGGACTAATACTAAAAAAAGGAGCTCATACATACTGAGGTCTTACTATGGGCTAAGTACTTCACATTTCATTTTCATGAAATTCATTTATAATAGTCTAATCCCTGTTTCTTTTCATAGATAAAGACATGGAGGCTTAGATAAATAAAATAACTTACCAAAGTCATAGTGTAGTGGATGTGTAACACGGCAATTACATTAAGGCTGTAGGACTGAACAGCCCATGTTTTTAATGACTAAATTTAAAACTTTGGTCTTTAAATCAGTAAACTATAACTAAAATTGCTGAACTTTTACTTTCATATCAAGTGTATTTTGTTCCCTTTTTAAAAATCTATATTCCAAGCATCTCATTTTTTGTTTAAATGTTTTCAATAAAGCATTGCCAATATAGTACAGTCAATTTCAGATACTCCTGGGGGTATTTTATAGAGAGAACTATAAGCATTATTTTTGGAATATTAACATGTCTCAGAATTACATTCCTTAAAATTCAACATCTTAAAATAAAAATTTTCAAATTCCAAATAGTTAAATTCATGGTTTTCCCATACTGAATATATATTTTTCTAAATAATGTTTATTTTGTCAATAAAATGGTTGATCACTTCATAGAAATCATGACTTCTAGGAAAATAACTGAAATCACTAACCACTTAGCTTTGGGCTGGGTGTTCCTAGTGCAGGTCTTGGATCTTTCACCAGTATTTTGGAACCAGCTACGGAAAAAAAAAAAAAGTAAAAGGTTTATAAAAGTTAATATAATTAATAACACACAGAGTGATGCATTATCAATTTTAATCTCTGACATATCGCATAGTTTTCTCCAAAATGTCCAATTCATCCTAACATCTCAGTACCTATTCAACACTTCCACTGTACAGCTAATGACTTCAGTAATTACTCCATTATAATCCAGTGGGACAAGGGAAAGATTAGTGCTGCCTTATCATATCAGGATTCTCTTTCTTATTTTAAAGAATATGTAAACCATGTAAATCAACCTGTAAACAGTTGATTGCAGCATGGTTGCTGAAGGCTAAGGGTATGTTCCTTTTGCACAAAGGCAGAAATAATTTGGTAGGATGTGTTTCAAAATAAAAATTTGCTAAGGTGGTCCATGGTGTTATAAGAAATTTCATAAAATCAAAACTAAAGAGTTAACCTAGATCCATCAACAGATGAATGGATCAAGAAGATGTGGTATATATACACAATGGAATACTATGCAGCCATCAAAAGAAATGAAATCTTGCCATTTGTGACAACATGGATGGAACTAGAGCGTATCATGCTTAGCGAAATAAGTCAAGCAGAGAAAGACAACTACCATATGATCTCCCTGATATGAGGAAGTGGTGATGCAACATGGGGGCTTAAGTGGGTAGAAGACGAATCAATGAAACAAGATGGAATTGGGAGGGAGACAAACCATAAGTGACTCTTAATCTCACAAAACAAACTGAGGGTTGCTGGGAGGAGGGGGGTTGGGAGAAGGGGGTGGGATTATGGACATTGGGGAGGGTATGTGCTTTGGTGAGTGCTGTGAAGTGTGTAAACCTAGTGATTCACAGACCTGTACCCCTGGGGATAAAAATATATGTTTATAAAAAATAAAAAATTAAAAAAAATATAAAAAATTAAAAATAATAATAATTAAAAAAAAAAAACTAAAGAGTTAAAACTAAGGTTTTAAGCCAAACCAAAGGTGGTTCAAAGCAGGGAAATCATGTGGGTTGCTAGATATGACTGCAAAGTTATGGGAGCTATGACATTCAGTGCTTGTAGATTGTAAAAAGGCAGATCTTTTTCTGAAGGACTATATAATGTCTTTCAAAAATTTTAAGGGAAATAATTTGGGTGAACTGCACTCTTACTCTAAGACAGAGAACAATTTGGAAAGAAAGGGACATTGATACAGGCAGAGAAGTGAGGAGGCTCCTACAGTAGTCCCCATCTAGAGATAATGCTGAGTTAACCTTCTATAGTGGTGATGATAAACAGCAAAGTGGATAGATAAAAAAGTTATTGAAGTTCTGTTGGATTTAAATGGACTTTTAATCTTTCAATCTCATGAAAAATTTAAAATAAACCAAGTAGTGTTCTTGCTAAGAGAAGAGAGAGAACATGTTTCAAAAAGAAGGTTGTTAACATTCGTGACTGCTGCAAGAGAAATGGAATTAAAGGGCTGGAAAGAAAGGAAAAGAAAAAGGAAAAGGAATTTATTGATGACTTTATCATGAATTCTAGAAAAACTTCCTTATTTCCGGTTGTGAACACCTAAGTCTTTTTTCTCTAGTAAACTCACTACATTTTATCCAGAGGGGGATTGTCCTGATAAAGCAGCAAGAGAAGTAGACACTTCACTATATCACCCTGGTTGACTAACAGATTGGGAGGTGGGCTCCATTTAAACCTGACAATCAGACTCTTCAATAGTGTTTTCCTGACCAAGAAGTTTTGGCAAAAACTCTTCTAAACCAAAAGTTTGCTGGGAGCAATTTCCCCTACTGTGGTAGGTTGAATAATGGACCTTAAAATTCAGGTTTCCTGAGAATCTCAAATATGACCTTTTTTGGAAATAGGATCTTTGAAGATATAATTAATTAGGGTTCCTCAGATGAAATAACCTTGAAATCTAGTGACTGATATCTTTATAAGTAGGGGAGAGGACAGAGATAAACAGGAAAGGGAGTAGATGGAAGTAGAATGAAGATAGAAGTAGAAATTGGTATGGAGCAGCTATGAGCCAAGGAACGCCAAGGATAGCCAGAAGATGCCAAAAGTTAGGAAGAGACAAAGCATGGTTTTTCCCTAGAGACTTCAGAGGGTGCATGGATCTATCAACACCTTGATTTTGCGCTTCTGGCCTCCATAACTCTGAGAGAATAAATTTCTGCTTTTTTAAGTTATCCAGCTTGTGTTGCTTTGTTACAACAGCCCAGAAAACTAATACACCCACCATGATAAAGTAACTAGAAGAAGAAATAAAGAAGGAAAAAACAGAACATGGAAAAGAATTTATAACAGGATCTCAATAATAGCTCTGTGCTTCTGAATGAAGAAGTGCCTGCCTTTGGAGTTGGCTAACCTAATCTGAGTTGAGTTTTTGTCTCTTGCATCTTAGGGAGGCTGACCTCGTAGAATAGCTTCTGTTAGAAGCTTCTATAATGAAAACTTACCTTCACAAACAGGAACTTTTCCAGTCCAGGTGTTATCAGATCTACACACTCTATGTTCTGTTCCACCTGCGAGGAAGAAGCCAGGCTGGCAGGTATAAATGAGTGTATAGCCATGAGACGGAAGGTCCATTCCTACTACATTTGCATGAGCAGGAGTTTCTGGTTGTTTACAGCTGTGGGCTATATTAAGAAAAAAGAAAAGTATGCATTTTTTATAGGCATGTTAAGAAAATTTTGAGATGAGAGTCAGAATATATATTAGAGGCACGTTAATGACTTTATATAAATATACCTTTGCATGGTTATTCTAATTAATCAAGGAAAATATATCAATGTCAATATACATATGAATTTCATAGGCTAACATGTTCTAAGCAGTCATCTGTGGAACATGGTAGATGTTAAAAGGGAAGCTAAATAGGGGAGACCTACCAGGGATAATTAAGCTCATAAGTGTACACTATATTACTATTCTAGAGAGTCTCAATAGTTATTAACATTTTAAAGGATCTAAGAAGTCCTGTAGTTAGATACCTTTCAAAGTTTGTCAAGCTCAGATTTTCTACACCAATTTATGAAATATTATTTTATTTTTTTTTTTCATGTCTATTTTAAATTTTTAAAATATATTTTAAATATATTTAAATACATATTTATATATAAATATATGATTTATAAATATAAATAATATATAAATATATTTATAAATACAAATATATATTTAAATATATTCATTCAGTATATCACTCTGACATTAATACTTGTTAATGTAGAAAGTATAATTCAATAATTTTTTACAGGTGGAATTTTCTGGCCATGTTTTGGGTTCTTAAGTACTAGTATCTTTTCATTGTCTTAACTTCTGGCTCCTTTTCTTCAAGCTGCCTTCCACTTTCGATTTGCTACCTCTATTCCATTTTACTCATACTTATGCCACCTCTTGACTTGACCCCAGTTTCACTGTTTTGTCTTATACATAAATACCATCCCATTATCATAGACAGATACTGCAAGAAATATTCTCCCTAAATCAGAAAACATTTCTGATCATTTTTTGTTCATGGATATGGGTACTTAAAAGTTTGTCTCTGAAAAAATTATTCTGTATAAAAATGTGCTTGGAAAAAAAATTCCATTTGTTTCCCAGTGGAGATTATACTTCTGCAGAGGTATAAATAAGAGCTAAGATTTTTTTTTAATATTATGTGATAAATATTGTGTTACATGTTTTATGCTTAATATAATTCCATTAATGATATTTAATCCTATGGAGGAAATATGCTAAGTATAAACACAAATAGTCTGCCTCTACTACATCCTTTTTGGGGGGGCAGGAAGGGGAAGTTTAATTAATCCTCACATTATGCACAGGTAGAATTAAGTTAATCCTTATATTATGCACATAGTAGAAGATCTGAGATGCTTTCAGTAATAACTCTTTTTAAATCATCATGTCCTTTATAGAAGTCATCAAAGAACTTTGGTTTACTATGAAATATCTAGTTACATGTCACACAGGTTCTAAAGGATGCACGCCATTGAATTGCTTTTAAGGAATTTTGCCATATTAAAATATCAGCCAACCAGGCATGTGAATGACTTCTCAGTGGAGTGTTCTGTTGCTTTTCAGAAAGCTGCATGTCCACAGGGGGCTCCCGTGATCATTTCAGTGGTTCTGAACAAGGCCAGAGTAAATTCACAGGACTTGTTTAGACTTCAGCAAATCCTGATGAGTATTTCTACTCCTGCTTACTCTTTATTGTTTTTCCCCAAGGTGCTCAGGATTTTAAGATAGGAAAGAAGATAAAAAGCAGAAAGTGGGAGGGAAAGAGGGAAGTAATTCACCAGCTGAAATGGACTTCTAACTGTAAGCCAGAAAAGACAGCTTCATGACCTTGGGCTTTGTTCTTTAACCCGTAAGGCAAGCTTAGGGTCAGTGCATATTTAGAAGCTCCAGGAAATACTGAAGTGGTATTTAAATTTTTGGTCAAACTATTCATGTGTATTTCCTTTCATGGATGTTTCTATCTTTCCTCAGAATCTCAGAGAGTCTCACAAGTAATAAAGGCTTAAGAAGTACTAAATTGGAGTCTTTCATATTTCAGCATACCTTTGATTCGTAGGTTCAGATCTCTGAATTGATGAACTAATAATCATCTAAAATTATCAGATGACCAAACTGAACACAATTATAAGAACCTTGCAAAAAAAAAAAAAAATTGTGCTTTGTGCCTTCTGACTTCTTTAGAAAGAATGCTCCTTAATGGACACTGAGGTCATGATATAGTTATAAACTTATATACATAAATTATGATTAATCATAATCTAAAAAAATCCACATAAAACATCTTTTGTGTAGATACAGATTTACTTCCCACTTGTAAGAAAAAAAATATAAATTCCTATATGTGTATGATTTCTTAGCCACGATACTTACGTATGCACTCAGGCTGAATTCCACTCCACGTGAGGTCAGGAAGGCAAGTGCGTGTTGTAGACCCTTGGAGAAGGTGTCCTTTTTTGCAATGGAACTGCACAACACTTCCTACCTATAGCAAATTACAGAGAAACATACCAATGCAGCTTCAAATATGGCAACAATTAGAAAAAAACCATGGATAAGAAAATGCTTTCAAAAGAAATTCTTCACGGTAGAAGCTGGAAGGAAAACATATTTAAAACTGATTTAAAATAAAATTGGGAGGAAATCAAGACTGAAGAAAAAACATATCTCTCTCTCTCTCTCTCTATATATATATATATATCACCATCAAGTATCTGAGTGTTCAATGCATGCATAGGTGCCTTTTTCACATCAGTTTGAAGAAAATATGGGAGATATCAAAAGGCCAATGAATTCATCTAAACACAAGACAGACAGGTAGATTGTTAAATAAAGATAAATAGATAAAGATGGATGAAGACAGAGAAAAAAGATAACTAACAACATAAAAGGCAAATGAATATGGAAGACAGTAAATGCAGTATGAGATTAGAATCAAAGGCATTTAGATGCAAAGGTTGTGATTGTAACAAATATATGCTGGAAGACATGCAATTTGAGCTAAGCTTTTAAGGATGTGAATTTTGATAAATGCACAGAACATGGTTTTCAAAGTGAGGTCCCCAGACCGGTAACCTCAGCATCATTAGGAACTTTTTCAGAAATGCATGTTTTGGGAACTTATCCCAGACCCACTGAATCAGAAACTCTGAACGGGGACCAGCAGTCTGTGTTTTAACAAGCCCTCCAGGGCTTGTTAAATGAACAATAAAGTTTGAGAACAACTGATATAAAAGTAGAAAAGATAAGAACATGGTGAGAAAATGTATGATGGTTAAAATACGTGTCATATAGTTTAGAGAAAAGTACATTTGATTGGTTGGCATGAAGAGTTCACACAGTGAGCTGGGACTTTAGGGGTTTGGGGGAGGGTAAAGTGGGAAGCAGTGAGCTACAACAACAGCAAAGTAGACCCCAGAGCAATGTGTATGTGGCTTTAACTCTGAAACTGATCTTGCTTGAATAAGTTATATCCCCTCTTGGAGACTTAATCTGTAAATAAAGATGTTAATATTACTTGTCTTGAGATTTGTCTTAAGCATTAAATGAAATAGGACATATAATCTGCTCAGTTCAGGGATGGCACATAGGTTTTAAATAAATTCCAACTTCAATTATTAAGTCAAAGATAAATGTAGGAACAGTTTCTGAAGGGTCTCAAATGGCAGGCTAAGGCATTTGAAATCGTTTTATAATGAAAACATAAAGTTACTAAAACTCTCTGAGAAAGTAAAATCTGTGTTGAAAATTAAATTAGCCACTGCGTAAAGAAACTACTAAACAAAAGGAATGACCAGCAGTAATTATAATCATGAAGCCAGCACTACCCTATTAAATTTGAAAGAATAAAAGCTGAATTAACCTGTGGCAGTAGACTTGGGAAGGATGTTGTTTACTCAAACTACGATTACAAGAAGAAATCATCAGGGTTTATTAAATGATTACTGCTGGAGGACAAGGTGAGGAATATTTAGTGTCTTCCATCTCAGCGGTCCCCAGTAACTAGAGTCTCAGAATGATCAGTAATCCTCTTAACACATTTCACAAATACCCTGTTTCCTTCCTTCTCAGTTAGTTCCTACTCCTACCTCCCAGAGCAGTAGGAGACCAAGCTTAAAGTGACAGAATTGGACCCAAGATTCCATTTGGACCTTGAGAGTGGCTAAATGCTACCATTTCTCATATTCTCACTATTACCCAGAGCTACGCTATACCACAGACTCTCCATTCCCTGTCACTCTCTCACAGCAACCTTTATTCTTCCAGTTATTTTACACTGTGTCTTCCAAGACACCCTCATGATAGCTTTGAGGAGATCTCTTATGCCCTTGACAACCCATTTTGCCCAGGGCCACTACACTGCTCAACTCCAGGAGCTCTGTTCACCCTGTATTCAACATAAATGAAATCCTTCAAATTGTGCTCCAGGGCACACAGTTCACATACTCTGAAGTTATGCAATATGACATTGTATGTTTTGGCTTTCTCATATGGACTAGATTATATGACTGATCATGTAAATTTGGCAGTTCTGTTCTTCAGTCAAACCAGTTTTACAAAACCCATTACCTCTACCAATCCAGCAATCCTACTTTACCGTAGACCTCAGTTAATGGTTGCCATCTTCTACCCATAAATCTCCACGCATTCAGGTACCAACAGATATTGATCATTTTACTTCCTAAATCTTAAACTGTCCCCCTCTGTCTCTCCACTTATATATCCCGCTTTAGTCCTCAATATCTTTTCTACAGGTTTGGTTCTCAAATTTTAGCAGATACCATAATCAGGAGGACTCACCAGAACACAGATAGATGAGCCTCCCTTGAAAGTTTTTGATTGGGTAGATTTAGGGGACACTATTTCCAACAAGTTCTTAAATCATACTGCTGCTGCTTGGTCAGCAATGACATTTTGAGAACTACTGTCATAATTACAATAATCATAATTATAATTATGATAATCCTCTAACTTGTTTCCATTATTCCAGTGTTGAACACATTAAATTTATTTTCCATATAAAGTCAGAGTGATCAAAATAAATAAAATCTTAGAATCTTTAAAAAAAAAAAAAAAAAAAAAGAAGGGGCACCTGAGTGGCTCAGTGGGTTAAGCCTCTGCCTTCGGCTCAGGTCATGATCTCAGGGTCCTGGGATCGAGCCCGGAGTCGGGCTCTCTGCTTGGCGGGGAGCCTGTTCCCTCCCTCCTCTCTGACTGTCTCTCTGCCTACTTGTGATCTCTGTCTGTCAGATAAAGTCAGAGTGATCAACATGGAAGTATGACCTTAGCATTCTCCTTCTCAAAATCTTTACTATGATAAAATTACATTATGTTAACTTAACAGATAAAAGCCCCTATAACCTGACCATGGGCATCTCTCTCGCTTCATCACTGACCATTTACTTTTACTCAAATTGTGTTCATATATTACTGAATTTTTGTAATGCCCTTATGCATGCATATTTTCATGCTGTTTGCCCTGCATAGAATGTCTTTCCCTGATCTTACCCTAAAAGATTTATCTTAGACATTTCTAGAAAGACTTCCCTACAGCAACAGATTGGGAGAACTTTCTTTTATGTGCTCCCTTAGCAACTTTCAAAGTTGCCAATGTTATCATCTATCCTATGAAATCACCCACATATCAGAGGTTAGTTTCTCTAGACTAGGGACTATGTTACTCACCCGTGTGCACAAAGAACTCTTGAAAATCTTAGATCTACTGAAGGAATGAGGATGAATAATTTAGTGACAAATGACAAAATCATTTGATTACTTAACTTAAAAAGACTTAACGTGTCTATAGTCTCTTTCTTCCTTCCTTCCTCCCTTTCTTTCTTTCTTTCTTTCTTTCTTTCTTTCTTTCTTTCTCTCTTTCTTTCTATGTAGTTAGAAAACCCAGTTTACTTGAGAACAGTAGAAAAGACCAGGTAGTATCTTAATTTCCTTAAGACAAGTTTTCTCCTTATAGGCATTCTGGAATCTTTGGGTTTTGTGGGTCAAAGGACCAGACTGTTTTAATAGACAGGCCCATATTCAGTGCTGTCTGTAACCTCATATTTCAGTGGTCACCTGTCCTACAGAACATTGAACTTGTTCCCCAAATTTAGTATAAAGGGTAGTTTGAAAAAGAGGTCAAAGTGCCCAAGCTTCCAAACTTCCAGGCATATCTTATAAAATAGCATTTATCATTCATTTTACCAACTCTCTCTGCCAAATAAAGGACCCAAAAGGATAAGGGTTAACTGCCAGTGTCTTCTCTCCTCAAATCAATTTATTTGCAATCCTGAGCAATCACTGAGAAACAAGGTAGGCAAGAGCTTAATCCAGTAGAGTACGGCCGCCAATAAAAGGTTTTTCTTTCCCATCAACCTACATCCAGATAGAGGGTGCTCTAGGAGCGGTTTCCTGCACGGTTTGTGTCCTTGGTCATAGTGCAGAGGATTCTGAGAAGCTGTAGGAATAAGCAGGCACAGATTCAAGTCCTGGCTTCATCTCCATCGTGGAAAGGGACTGTACTTCATGGGGCAGAGCCTTATTCCCTGTACACCACCTGGACAGAGCCCACGGAGAGTGACTTCCCAGGAATATCCACATTGGTACACGTCTATAGTTTCTTAAACAAGAGTGATATCCCAGCCATATTTATATAGGAAGCTAAATCACTGTTTATTCTTTGAAGGGTACATTTGGGCTATTTCATTAAGACTTGATGTTAGTAAGATATAAGAAATATGTTGGATTACATAGCCTTTTTTTTCCACTTGTAAGACTTTTTTTCCTTGTTTATTTCTATAAACTTTTCCAAAGTCATCATAAATACTGCTTTAGATATTAATCAGATGCCAGAGAAGTAAGATCTATTTAAATGTGTTTTATCTATTTTTTCAAGTTCACAAATAACTATGTACTAACTATTTTTGTCAGAGTCACAAATACTTATACTAAATATCTAATATACGTAGAAATTAACAAATTTAATAATTGATTAATTTTTTGTTCAGTGTTTATTACAGTTAAATCAATTAGCAAAATTTTCTCCAAATATCAGTGGACTAATAAATGCCTTTCCAGTTATAAGACCACTTAATATTATGTTTTACATATAGTTGTTCATCCTTTCCAACTTGTGATAAGAGGTCCTTCTGATTCTAAATTAGCTTCTAACATGCATAATATAATTTGATTATTTGTAGAAACAAATAATTTTCCTTTATCTAATTCAAAAAATTTGTGGAAAATAATTCATGTACAATTTCCACCAATAATTGCCAATAAAAGTGCTCTGTTTATATAACTAACTATATATAATGCAAAAATATTTAATATTATTTTTATATCAGGAATTAAAATTTCTCTATTTTGTTTTAACTGTAGCCAGTGTTTGAATAAAAATCACTTTAAGTTGGACCCAATTAGTGTGTTTTGTGCAAAAGCATTATAAAATTATAAGACATGTCTATTTAGTAAATATAATTTTTATCTTTTTAAACTACTTATTTTTTATTTCTTTATTTTAAATGTTATATCTCAGTTCTTAAGCCATGAAGCTTAGATAGCTAATCAAGGCATAATACACATTTTGTATAAATTTAGAATATTCTAAGTAAGATCTTTCTCTTTCATGATATTTCATAGCAAATGACTTCTGCTTTCCTAGTATTTTCATCATTGTATTTATTTGTGTCTGATTTTTAACATCACATACAAAATATATTTAATATATATTTATGTAGCATATATATATTTTATGTATATATATAAACCTAAGGGTTCCCAATTTATATACTTCCTCTGTAGTATATTTTAACAACCATTTTTTATTTGTATTTTTTACTATGTGTTTACACTAAACATTTTACCCAAGAAAAAATGAAGTAGCTTCTAATAAAAGGCATACATAGATTTTTATTAATAAAACGATGTAGAAAAGCAGGATCATAAAAATGAAGGGAGAAAACATACACTTAAGATAAGACGCAAGGAAATTTCACTGAGCATCAATATCAGCCCTGAGGTTGCTGGCTTAGAAAAATTAAGTTTTATGATATCCTATGAGTTTATATTAAAAACTATCATATTTTAATTAAGAACACTTGATTTATGTTTTAAAATTCATGTCATGGTCATCATTTAAAAGCAATCAATCACTATGTGGCATATTTGTCTCATTCAATGTACTTATGTACTAATGGAGTTTATAATCTGAAAATCATACATCATCACCATCTTTATTTTGGTAGCGCTAAAAATCTTACTGTTCAATGTCTTGGCATTATAGATCTAGAGTCAGATTAAAAACATTTCATAACTATAATAACTTTAATGTAACATACCCTAACTCCTAATGATGTGTCCTCCAAACTCACAGCTCAATTTAAAGAATGATAGAGCAGTCAGTGAAATACGTATGTCTGGCATTTACTCCATAATTAATCTAGATGTTGGATCAATCATTTTGACAGCTACTTCCTTCACTACCAATCTATCTTTAGCCAAACATTATTCCAGCTTACAATATTTTGGATATAACAGAAATTACTTTGAGTACTTTTTTCAAAATGAGAGTTTTTGTCATCTCTAGCAACAGGTAATAATATCTATGTCCAAAAATCTATGATATAAATCTATATAGAAAAAGGGTGAATAAACATATTAAAGAAAAAAACCAAGAAAATGATTTGAGTGCTTGTGTAATTCCTAACCTTCCCCTTTCTCTTGTCCCTCTCAGAAGTCAACTTCTTAACAGCTATAATTTTATTTAAGCCACTGTTATCACCTGATCAAATCAGATGTAGGTACAAAAGTTGAGACATTCTGATTCTCTCTCTAGAAATCTGGAACTGAGATTAAGACAATTAATTATTTTCTTTATGTGGCTGAAAGATAAATAGAAAAATGCAGCTTTTGTTATATAGCCAATTTCCAAAAGAAAAAACAAAGTAGGCAAACAGAGTAGTGGGAAAGACTGAGTCCTACTGTCCAGTTGCTAGATCCTGGGCTTGATAGGTCTTTCCTAGATCCCTTTCCTTGAGGTCTTTGACAAACCTGCACATGGCTTGTAATGCTTTTAGACTTAAGCTATCTCAAATAGCTTCTCTTAACTTTCAAGCAAAAGTTTTTCTCAACTGGGGCGCTTGGTTGGCTCAGTGGGTTAAGGTCTCTGCCTTCGGCTCAGGTCATGATCCCAGGGTCCTGGGATGGAGTCCCACATTGGGCTCTCTGCTCAGCAGGGAGCCTGTATCTCTCTGCCTGCCTCTCTGCTTACTTGTGATCTCCATCTGTCAAATAAATAAATAAAATCTTAAAAACAAAAGTTTTTCTCAACCAATAAAAATGGTTTTTCCAGAATTCTATTTGGAATGTACCAATACATTAATATCAGTTAGGATTACATAAACTTTTAAAATTTCCATTGGCTCCATACAGTTTTAGTAAATATATTTAGTATATATATACATATAAACACACAAACTAATCATATGCATGTAAGAAAGCTGAAGTCCCTAATTTAACATAATCAGTATATCATTTGTCCTTTTAAAAAAGACTAATGTAATTATATAAAATTTATCATATTTGAAATTCTAGTCTATTCATATTTATCTGAGTAGAATATGATGATCCAATGCATGTTTATTGTCAAATAATATTTTTTAGAGTTAGATTAACTTTGGGATACCTTTTTTTAATGGTTATGATAGAATTCTTATAATGCAGAATAAATGATTCTATTCATTTCATTGGATGACTGTACTAAATTCATTCTTACCCATTTCCATTCTCATTATTTCAAAGGGTATGTATTAGAAAGGACTCACACTCTTCAGAAAATCACCTGAATCAGTGCACAAACACTTAACATCACAATTCTGTGTTCTCTCAGGATACTGTCACTGATTGCTTGGTCATCAAAGCCAAGTCATGTTCTGTTCCAGTTTCTTCATCTATATGATGAGGACTAATTCTCTTTAATGAGTTGTCCATTTTTCAGGATTTAGATCAATTGATAAAACATTTAATAAAGATATGAATCTAAAGTTTTCTGAAAACACCAATATAGTGGAGACTGAGACACCTTTTTTTATACTTTTGTATTATGTAGACAGCCCTGAGGCAAACTGGGAGAATTGGAAATGCTACCAAATCAATGTTCATACTGTGCCTGAACTGTAGATAAATGGAAACTATTTTTAGCAACAAAAATATGGCACCTTTGATGAATACTTCCTTTAGAAATTGATGTTTTTCAAGTTCCCACTGAATTTCACACAAAATAGTAGAATTTAGAAAAGTCTGCAACATAAGGCAATTGGGTAATGAGTATATTGGCTATTTCCTCATGGGGTGAGTATGCACTTTGGCTCCCTTAAGGTCCCTGTAATGAAAAACTTGCTGAATCTCTACATAAAATCTAAATTAGAAAAAGAGAAAATAAGAAAGTCAGCCCCACATGACTGGGCATGCTGAAGAATTCCAATGTAACAATCCAGCAATTGTGGATAAATTACTTTCTCAGAAATTTCCCATGTCCGTGGAAATATTTAAAAATACTTTAGTATTATACACACATTATAAGATAGACATATTTTAGTCTAATTGCTTTGTTGAATAACCATATTTTTATATGTTTGCAAAATAAGCTCTTTTATCTTTACTATTCCTCACTCTCTCACATCCACCTTTAGAATTTATCCATTCATTCCCTCATTTCTTCTTACTTAGCCCTCTCTTATGTTCTAGCTATTACTTATGGATTTTCCTATGCTCACAGCTGTCTTCAATTTTTCTTTTGTTTTATTGTTATGATCAGTTAGGCTCTTTTCTTAAACCATATTTATCTTCTCCTAATTTCCTTTTACTTCCAAGCTTTTGTTGCCTTTTACCCTTTTTTATACAGTTATGAATACAGATATAAGCATGTTTTCTGTTTCTACCAACACAATTATATGCACATGAATCAAAGAACCAACACAATTATATGCACATGAATCAAAGAAGCCTTTCGATCTAGTTTTATACTGAGTAGAAATATTTTTGGGAGTACTCACTTGAAAACCAAATGTATTGTTCTGAGATCCATGCCTTGGGACTCCTGGATTTTCACATGAGGTACGGGTGGGTTCTAAAAATGAAGATTATAAGCATAATATTCCTTTAAAATTTGTAATGTTATTTAAATGTATATTTCTCACATACAAAACAATTTTGAGTGATCTGGAGCTTAATGAAAAGGACTATGGGTAATAATAAAGAGTATAAATCTAATAGCATCTTCCCATGGACAGAAGCCTGCTAATCTCATTCAGGTGTACTGTAATTTACACAAATTATGCAATTCTTGAAATCTGAACCCTTCTAATATAAAAGTATAACTGATATCCAACTTACTCTGTGGATAAAAAAAGTTAAGGAAAAATGAAGGCTATGAAAAAAGAACACAAATATAAGACGTTTGCTCAAGCACTTTGCTAAACTATAATCTCAGGTAGGATAATATTCCCCTCAAGAAGTAAGAGTTTGTCCAGAAACAGGATTTAGTTATTTTCATTTGTCATGGACACCTGTAGGAGATTCAGGTATAAAAATGGTGAAACTAGTAGTGTCTGAGTTGACTAGTTTTATGGCAGATTATTTGGTTGGTTTACCAAACATGGTAATTAATTTAAGACTGTAGAAATGTGCTCAAAGCCATGATGAAATCAATGTATCTTTTTTTTTTAAGTGATCTCCATGCCAAGCATGGAGCCCAGTGCGGGGCTTGAACTCAGGACCTTGAACCCAAGACCTGAGTTGGGATCAAGAGTTGGATGCTTAGCTGACTGAGCTACCCAGGTGCCCCATCAATGTATCATTTTTATGAATTTTTGGAGCAAGTTTAATATCGTTTGACTATGATTCATTAATCATAAGAATATATACAAATGTTAGTACTTAATGCTATGAATCTAAAAGCTTTTTTATTTTTCAATTTGTTGATAAACAAAGAAAGTTATTTTGAGTGTTCCTCTGGGAAGTTTTAAATGCTAAATACAACATCATATGCTTTAATTGTATTCATTTTCAGAGTCCTCTAATTGCTTCTATATTTTACATTTGTTTTTTCATATTTAACCAACTGTAGTTTGTAGGACAGAGAAAGTAACTAATACATACATACTAATAATGCATTACTAGTATCTAGTAATTACAAAATTACTGAGAATAATCATCCTTTAATTAATATTACCTATGCAGTGAGGTGATGAACCACTCCAAGTGCCATCTGCTTGACATATTCTGGTGCTTGATCCCACTAATATGAAAGGAGAATTGCAGCTAAATGAAACCTCTGACTGGTATATAAAGCTTTTGCCTTCTCTTTTCCCTTGGGCAGGTATACCAGGGTCACCACAAAACTTTGCTGGAAATGAAAAGAAAGATATTTATAGCACGGATTTAGGATTCATCAAAGTAACAGTTTAGAAAAGTGATGAAAATAACTGGACTATTGAACTAAAGTGACATGTTATTCACATTAACGTATCCCAAAGAAACTTTTTTAGCTTTTGTCAATTAGTAAATACTGAATGTACGACTCAGCATAATATCTGAAAAAAGTCCAATTGAGGTGTTTTCCATCTAGTAGACCACCTTAATAACTACAGAATTTTTTGTATTTTTGTTGTTGTTTTGTATTGACCAGAATCAAACCACACATTTGTACAAACTGAGTGTGAAGTTGGGGTACTTCTGAAAAGGCATGTGATTCACAGAAAGCTCTGTCAGAAAGTCAGCCCATAATGATCTGGGGTGTACTCTCCAGAATGCTCTTTTTATATGTATATAACAGATATACTTATTTGTTCTGTTGTAATCTGTTGAACACTCAAGCTCATACCCCAGTGTTTTGCTGTCTTCCTCTCTGTAATATGGTGAGGGATTTTCTAGTTTTATTTTTTTTAAGATTTAAGAAGCCCAATAGAGTCCAATCTATACCAAACCGAGGAATCTCAATGTTCCAAAACTGTTGAAGATACCATCTTGACAGAATTTGTAAACAAATTGGATACATTATTTCATTCAACATATATTTCCTAACAACTAAAAGAACCTATTCTAAGAAGTTTTAGGCACTTAAATTTATTGGTAAACTAACTAAGGTCCCTGCCCTTGTGGAATTTATGTGAGGGAAACAAACAAGAATAAATAAATATAATAAGTAGAAAAATAACATGTGGGAAGGTAGTGAGTCCCATGTGGAGAAATAGTATGGGAAGAAGGAGATATGGACTGTGTATGTTGGGTGTGATAAATGGTGAGAGCTGGGGTGGGTTTCAAACAAGGTGGCAAGGGCGTCCATCACTGATGAAAGATCTGGAGGAAGCAAAGCATTTAGCCATGCTGATAGCCCAAGGAAGATCATTTAGGTAAGGGAATAGCACTGCCAAAGCCCTATGCTGAAACATGTCCAACATGTTGGGGGAAAAATAAGGCTAGTGAAGCTGGAGTAGAATGAGCATGCAGAAGTATAAGGGATGAGATCAGATGGTTCCAAATCTAGTAGATAACCGAGACAAAGTTATCATATGTTTTCAATTTGTTTGTTGTAGTAAAAATACATAACATATTTTTTATCATTTTAACCAATTTAAAGCATACTCAATTTTTATAAATTTGCAGATTCGGCACCTGAAAGGTTATGCCCCTTATAAGGCAAAGAAACAGTAACATCCCAACAGGAATAAACTAGGAATGTTCCAGGCAAACAGGAATGGATAAATACCTTAATAACAGAATACCTCAGTCTTAAGCTCAAGGTACAAAGAGAGACTCTTCCTGAAATTCAAGACTCTAGAAGAGACCTGAATTTTCAAACCTCTTTTTAGGAAGTTTTTGTTTTCTTTTTAAAGGAATTAAAGTTAAAAGTAATTATGAAATAACTATTCAATGAAATAAACAGGGGAAAATTTCAGAGAAAAGTAACACAGGTAAAATAAACATCTGTTTAGTGTGTTTTGTTTTAATTTTCATTATTTCCTAAATATTGTAAATTTCTCTGCTATTAGTAATATAACATCATTTCTAGCGATATAACATCAAACCTTAGAGGCCATGGTCTTCATCTCACTAATCTTTGTGTCTCTAGCACATTTTGAATTCCATGGCTGTTTTCTCAGTGAACATTATCAATGGGCATTTCAGCTTAGTAATCATTTCTACTGTAAAATTATTTAGCAACCAACTTCTGAAGTGTTTCTCTCACTTACTTCTGCTGAGTCATTCCTCTCAGATTCTAATCTTTATTCAACAAAGAAAAGAAAGGAGAGAGATGCAATCACATAAGCTCTTCTCTTGCCCCCTGCCTGCCCCTCACTTCCTCATCATTCCATTGGTTTCTATCTGTAGATTTTCATGTACTAAACCAAACAACCTATTAGTTTAGAGGCTTAAGATACAGGGTTTATTTTCAAAAGGCTTCAGTTCACAATGACATAAACTTTAGGATAAAAGGACATACTTTGAACAAAATGAAAGAGAAAGGACTTTCCCTTCTATAAAGTCCCTAAAATGAATGAATTTGGCTATAAATGGATAAGAACATTAACTCTTTAGTTTACCTTGAATTGGAATTCATACTCTTTCATTTTGTGGCAGTGCAAACTGTAGGCCATATAACAATGTAGGGGGTCCCCTAAATGATGACAGGGTCACACAGTGACTCTACAATTTGATTCCTCTCTCTGAGCCAAAGTGTCATTACCAATTAAAATGTCATGAGTAAACACACTTACTACGAGTTCCATTATATGTAACATAAATCATATATGTGAAATGATTGGACAGAGTGAGCCCAATTACATTTGGATAGTTATAATATAACATCAATAGTATATTATTATTATGTGCATTTTAATAGAACCAAAAGATAAAATACCATAGCAAGATATTTCTTGATTGAGATTTTCCCAGTTGTATCAAACAAACTTTATCATGAACTCTTCTCTGTAAATCTCCTTGTCCCTATCTATTCTGAGGTAGCCATGGAATATCTACTCTTATTTAGAGCACATTGGTCTTTTCTAAGACGATCCTCAGCATAAAACACAGTTTTAAGGGACAATTTCTATGACCTAGTAGCATCTGATAAAATCAGGAGAAAAGAAGACAAAGGGCACAGAAGCCCATATGCAATTTGGTCTCCACTGTGAATGAGAAGCCTGGAGGGTTCCACGTCATTTCATCAGTTATATCTGCCTAACTTCAAGGCCATGGGGACAGGTGGGGAGCTCCTTTACCCCATGCAGGGAAGGGAGGGCAGGCGAGGAACAAGATCACATTAGACACCTCAGCATGAAGGCTGCCCGTATCGTGTGCTACAATAATTTGTGTAAAACACAAAGCTGACCTTTATTTTGTTTGCAGTCTTCCAAATTAATTTCCAAGTGACACTTGCTGGAACATATATTGTAAAGTGACTCCTGTAAGAAAATATTAATCCCTCTTCTCCATGCTTACCCTAATCATTTTAGGTATAATCACAAGCATTATCATGACAAATAGTATCATAAGAACTTGATTTGAAGGACCATGTCAAGTAACATGGATTTATTGTGGAAAGAAATTTGGGAGTAAATTGGAGCACTCAGTTGAGACATACTGGACAAAATAAGAATAACTTCTCCAGTAGTAGAATGAATATTAATGTCTTTAATTTGAGAAATAATTTTTTAAGAAGGTTGCAAGCAAAACAGTTTAGTTTAATATTTAGAATCAGATCAAAAAGAACATAACAGTAAGATTACAGGGAAAGTACACTGATAAATATGATTTCCTACTGAATTTTAATTATGCCTCAGAATGCGCTTTAACAATCTCATACTTGTTTTAGCAAAATCTGAAAATTTTGAGTAACAGCTATAATCTCAGTCTAGTTTCAAGAGAGTGGACATGGGAAAATGCAATTTTAAGTATAGAAATTATACTTACGTAAGCACTGTGGTACTTCCCCACTCCAGGTACCGTTCCCTACACAGGTCAGAACAGCAGGAAAGGATAGTTCATAGCCTGGAGAACAGATGTAGCTAATACTAAAGCCCCAGTCAAAATTTGTTCCTTCCAACCTTCCATTAGAAATCTGGGGAGGAGTTGGGCAGGTAACAGCTGCAATTACATTAAAAGTGATTAGACACAGCTGCTGAAATATCCCGGGTGTAAAAAAAAAAGAAAAGAAAAAAATCATCAGAAGAAGCATATGTGCTAATTTAACCTTTCAGAGGACAATATGGTGTGACATGTTTTATTCTCCTGGTAGTAGTCCTGAAACATCCCTGGAATTAATCCCTCTAGGATGTGACTATTTCTTGGCAACATAATGGCTACTGGTTGTCAGAGATACTCTTAGAAAATAACAAGCTGCCTGACATCTAAGGAAAGCAAATAGAGGGTGACCTTCCATCTAGTATACTGTAACTGATAAATTATTGGTTTTATATAAAATTATTTTTCCAATGACCTTTAGACAGCCTGAACATCAGGGCTGTTTGGCTATATATAGTGTCAACAAGGAATTTGTAAGTAATTCTGTGACATTGGAAAAAACTTACATCAGGCATCTCTTTAAAATATCCAAATTGGTTCTATCAACCATTTAAATTCTATCAACAAATTAAATTTATTTTAGAGTTTTTAAATAAATTATTAAATGTTTAAACATTTATTTTAAAATTTGCTTTATAAGCTGGCTTCAAGGAAAGATGGGTAGGATAACATGACAGAGATGAAGAGAAAAAGAGGGGCACACATTGCAAAATCTAAAAATGAGGAATGTCTATTTGTATGACCACCAACATATATGAATAATTCTTGGAGTTACATTATCATTAACAGAATCAATTAATGATGTATGAAATAACTTCTAAATATAAGACGTGTGTTCATATACTTGCATATATTAACTATATATATACAGTGATCTGATTTAGAAACAGTGTAATCAGAAGAAGAAGACACACATTGAAACTATTCTTTTTGTTAAACTGTCAATTCACAGATGTTTAGAAAGACATCTGAATGAGAAATCTCAGTATTATTATAAAACAATAGAAATAGCCTGATATTACATCTACAGTATTCCATAAATAATCAGAAAAATTGGCAAAAAACTCATATCTCCAGTGAAAAAATAAATAGCATAAAGTAACAAATTTATGCCTCTATGGACAACAAGATTTATTTCGGATTGCACTAAGAAACATGTTGTTTATGAAGAGTTAATTTTACAATTTAGTATGACTATCTCAAGTTACAGAAAGTTTTTTTTCCCATCTTTGAGTTGTTTGACCCAAGTGGATCATCAAGTTAAAATTCTAATTCATTAAGCTTATATTCTCTTTTAAATAGTCACTAATCAATATAAATGATGAAGGTGAGTACATACCAGAGCACATGATCTTTTTGTTGTTTTGGATGCACTAAAAATCATTGTCATTACCCATAATAAGATATAATATTTTTCTTGAAATAGTTTAAATTCTTTATTTTCTATATGGTTTTAAAATAAAAACTACAGCAGTCGTTTTCAGTATCAGAAAAAAATGAAATAATATAAAAATGCTCCTTAAGCTTACTTTACATTTTTCACATTAAAAAGTAAATATACAGCAGTTATCACTGATAATATTGAAGAAATTATCATACCTCTACAAGTTGGCATTACTCCACTCCATGTGCCATTAGTTGTACAAGTTCTAATTCTGGAACCATTCAATTCCATTGTATAGCCTGGCTGGCACATGTAAGAGACATTTTGTCCAACCACATAATCATCTCCATATCTCAGTCCATTGGCTGGTATACCTGGGTCTCCACAACTGATTACTATCAGTATTGGATTAGAAGAGCAGATGGTTAATGTACCATTTAATGGAGAGAAGTAGTAAGCATATGGCATACTTAATATATAAGTAGGGAAAATTAGTTATCATGCTCATTTTTAATCATAAAACATAAGCATATTTAAGCCACACACTGGGAATTCCTGATTATGATCAGGTATGCTTATTACAGATTCTATGCATATGGTTCAGAAACTGTCATTTAGACTCTGAAGAGGCTAGGTTAATAAACTATTGTACTGTAAGGCACTCTGATGCAGTAACCCCTTTTAATATGCATTAGGGGATCATGGAGAAGTCATCCTATAGAGTCAAGATTTCTAATATAACATTTGAAATCTATGTATTCATATATATGGCAACTGAAATCTCTAACTGATCAGGCTTGGGAGACTGAGAGCATATTTTCTTCACAGTGTTACTCAGCTGGATATTATAATAGTTTGGGTTTTTGTTTTTTGTTTTTTGTTTTGAGAGAGTATGGGTAAATCACAAGTGGGGGGAAGAGAGAGAATCTTAAGCAGGCTCCACACCCAGTACAGAGCCTGACTCAGGGCTGGATCTCACCATTCTGAGACCATGCCATGAGCCAAAATCAAGAGTCAGATGCCTAACCAAATGTACCTCCCTGGTGCCCCCATAATAGTTTTTTTTTTTTAAGATTTTATTTATTTACTTGATAGAGATACAAGTAGGCAGAGAGGCAGGCAGGGGTTGGGGTGGGGAACATGCTCCCCCACTGAGCAGAAAGCCCGATGCAGGGCTCGATCCTAGAGCCCTGAGATCATGACTGGAGCTGAAGGCAGAGGATTAACCCACTGAGCCACCCAGGCGTCCCCCACCCCATGATAGTTTTTAATTAAAACAATGCTAGGTTCAAAAAGAATACTTCCTATTGAATAAATGAAAGAATGAATAAGCTATAAAATGTGAATCTATTACACACAGGGCAGGATACATGATTTGTGGCAATGAAAATGCCAAGCTAGGGACAGAGAAATCAATTTACCATTTTCGCCAACTCATTGCCAGCTCAAGTGAAAGAATGACCTCCAAGAAATTGCAACCTCCACTCTGGGAGGCATTTGCTTTCTGGATCGGGGATCAGTGAGAGGCCTACATAAAGTTCTTACTAAATATGCCTTGCTGTTGCCAGCCCAAGACAGGGACACCTGCTGCCCTGTTCTGCTCTAAGACTCTGTAAATATCCCCAACTTCTACCCATTTCATGCTTGCATCCAGGCCCTCACAAAGGGGTGGAAGAAAATTGCAATGTGAGCCTCCCATTGTTGATGACACCATGGACTGGTTGGGCAGAGAGCATCAATGACCGCAGAGTAGGAGTGAGAATGGGGAGGTCAGGCAAGGCCAGGGATACCACATGGTAGAGGGTGAATGGCCTGTAACCCATTCTAAGAAGACAGGGAGGCAGAGAGGCTGACTGCGCATAAACAGAGTCTCCAAGCCCTCAGCACATGCTCCATTGTCTCAGTAGATTTCACTTACAAAATACAAATTTAAAGCTGAAAGGCGCCCCTGGGTGGCTCAGCGGGTTAAAGCCTCTACCTTCGGCTCAGGTCGTGATCCCGGGGTCCTGGGATCAAGCCCCATATAGGGCTCTCTGCTCTGCGGGGAGCCTGCTTCCTCCTCTCTCTCTCTGCCTGCCTCTCTGCCTACTTGTGATCTCTGTCTGTCAAGTAAATAAATAAAATCTTAAAAAAAAAAAAAAAGAACTTTAAGACAGCAATCACAGAGCATTAAACCCCAGCAACGGACCCTTTGGAGCACAAGGTTCTCCTAATTATTTTAGCCCATAAAGCTAGCTCTGTTACATATACAATATTATCATTTATGATGCCACACCAGAAGTTTCAGGAAGACTTGAGACAGCAGAGAAAACATAAATAATTTTAAATATGATATTTAATAATAAGGTAAAACAAAGATTATATATAAATCACAAAAGTGTTTGCTGTTTTGCAAATTTGCTGTGTGAGTTGCATGATTTAAGCTTGCTTTGGACAAGGAATTGTCTAAAAGTTTTCCATCAACTAAGAGAAAAAAGGAAAATTCAGAAGGTTACACTATTTTTTTTTTCTGGAGATTTAAAAAAAATATATATATGGGATTACTTGCCTTTCAGTATCTTTTTTTTTTTTGCCTTTTAAATCTTTTTGTTCATAAGAGGGTAAATAATTTCATGAAGTGAATCTGGGCTATATGCTTTCATTTTTACTTGTAATTAATTATTTAGCAAGGATTGCCTGATCATCTCATGGGTGCCAGCAGGATGGGTGATCAGACTAGAGATGTATTTTGGAGATCTAGGGTCAAAGACTAAAAGTAGATTAAGGGATGGAAGACCTTAATAGAACTTCAATTACATTGTATTTATTAATTTACCATTAAAAATTATGAATGTCAAGATTTCTTTCATATTATTCTAATCCACTAAGCCTAAGAAGTTTTAAGACAGTGAATAATGACATTTAAATTAAAGAACAAGGTTCAGGGCACTTCACCTGATAATCTCAGAGCCCTGGAGACAGTTTGCTAAAATCACACTCATTGAGTGTTTCTGTCTGACTCCTAATAAGAATTTTGCATATAGGACAGTTTTTTCTTCTTTCAATTACTGCAGAGGAAACAACTTTTTAAATTGTACAACCAAGTTGAATAAGAAATCAAATCCTGCTTATTTACCAGGAATGTCACTTCGAAATTTCAGTTTTGAAATTCTGTTTCAAAATTTACAACTATTTCAAAGTGAGTATTAAGACTTTGATTTTTTTTTTCATTTTGCCTTCTGTCTTTTTCTATTTTTAACCTATATTCCAATTAAGAAAATGGAAATGAAGGCGCACACCTACACACTGTTGTTTTCTAGGTAATGGTTTGCAGATGGAAACAGAAGCCTGGCAAGAAAGAACAGCTAACCTGATCCTAAGGCACAGTGAGCTGAGATGCAGCCACTGTTAAGAGGCCAGAGGGTCTATTTTCCAAAGAGGCACCAAAAGAGAGTTTGCATATTGTGGGAGCATCGTGAATGAAATGCCTGACAACCACAGCTTCCCAAGGATTTGTTTGGTGTCTTCCTTGTGAAGCAAAGGCCAGTCAAAGAGGCAGTTTCCAATAGCAACAGTCTTTGTAAACAGTACCTGTTCTTCCCGTCAATTCATTTACCATCAGTTTGTTTTTAGCAACAAAAAAGAGGCTTTTGGTCTTTTCGGACAAAACCTTAGAAGAGGGGCTCTTTAGGGTTTTACCTTAAAATTCAGAGACATCAGGGCATGACAACGGAATGCTATGTTTCATTGCAAGAAAAATCTTTTCAAAGGTCACCAAAACCCCTAAGCACACAGGCACATACATGTGCACACACACACCAATAAACCCCAGAAAGACAATTGTTTTGTCTCTTTTCTACACTGTTATATTTTCAGAGCCTCATCTAGTGCATCACTCACTATAAAAGTTTAAGTAAATATTTGTTTAAAGAATAAATATGTGAATGATATGTAAGGAATAATGAGCTCAAATTCTCAAAAAAATATACATTGTTTTAAAGGTTTGAATTTGTTTTTCTGGGAGTTTTTTCTTATTAGCTTTTATCATGCAATTGATGCCCATGTGGCATCATTTATGATAAATCTAAGTAGATAATCTCTATGCTAAAAATAAAACATAATTGTTGTAATTCTAGTCTATGCCACTTCAAAACCACTTTCTCTTTTAACTTAAGTGAGGATTATAAATATGCATTTTTAAATAAAATAGGGTCACATTGCCCACACTTTTATTCCCTTACTTGGATATACATGCAATATAGTTTATGTAACTAAACTCTGGATGTTTGAGTTAACCTCATTTTTTTTTTCCTATTAGAGACATGCAGTAATGGAAATTCTCACCCAGACATAATCACACATTTGCTTTTCCAGGTTTTAGGTTCATAAAATAATTCTACTATAGCAGAGCAAAGAACCAGAAAGGTGATCATTTCTCTGATAATGCTTCTGGTTTTATATAATCTCCCAATTCAAACACTGGTTTCCTTTTTAGATCTCGGCAGTAGATTTTCTCAACCTCAACCTTGGCACTACTGACATTTGGTACTAACTAATTTTCGAATGGAGGGGGCTGCTTTATGCATTGAGAATGTTTAGCATTGACCTCTACTTGCTAGATACTGATAGCAGGCTTCATTCACCCACACTGTGACAGCCAAAAATATCTCCAGACATTGTCAACTATCCCCTGGGAAGCAAAATCACCCCTGTCTGAGAACCACTGCACTGTGAGATAGCTCTCTCTCCATAAGGAGATTTAGATGACTTTTTTTTTAGCTTCACTTTACCCAGTTTCACGCTGGGATATCTTCTCCAGCTTTCTCCTGTGCGAGAGTAGCTCCGTCTCCCTTAACCATTCTTTACAAAAGAGAAAGAAAGAAAAGTCTTGGAGAATTCTGTTTGGTAACAAAGATCCAGTAAGGATTTTGTTCCTGGTTATTGGAACAAAAGCCTCAGATTCATTTATCACTGGATCTGACTGAGTATGCTGTCCTTGGCCCAAATGCCAAGACCTGTCAGATAAAGGGCATTAATCATTTTGGAAGGAATCCTAGTGGGTTAAAAAAAAAAAAAAATTCCAAGAAACAAATGAATGTATTTCTTTTTCACCCTGAAAGCCAATCCTTACTGCCCTTGACAAGCCCTGTCCTGGTGCAGACTGTATCTTCTTCCTTAAATACTACACGTACTACGTGTCTTGGGTATCAAAGGTGGCTCTGGCTGTTAAGACATCAAAAGGTAAGAATCCTTTACTACATTTTTTAAATGACTTTTAACGTGTGCTTAGTTTTAGATATTTTCTCTCATTCTAAAGATCACAGAAAAGAACTTCACTAAATTGTACAATCAGAGTACTTTTATGAACTTGGTATTACGGCAAATATCTTCCTTCCAGCTTGGTTTAGTTTCATGGATCTTTCTCAACATAATTCCTCTGCCAAAGTTGACCTTGATCGTATGATATATTCTTTTACCTACCCAAGACAAAACTAGTTTATTTAGGGGAAGCTTCCCACTCCAGAACTGGCAGTGGGCTCATAAAGGACTTGTCTGGAGAAGAGGGAAAGAGTTCTTGTTTGCGAGGCATCTTTTAGAGAAAAATTAATTAAATATGTTATTCTCAGTTCATTTATAATCTTAACCTGGCTGAATATTAGCAGGTAGAATTTATGTGAGGGAAAATTTACCCTTTTACTAACATCTTTACTCTGGCTAGGTACGGACTGAGGAGGATGGGGGCATTACTATTATTATTAAATTATGTTTATTCCAAAAAATTTTTCCAAAAATCATTAAAATGAACAAGTCAAATTTACCCATGGGATTGATTGAACTGTTCTTTTTTTTTTTTTTTTTTTTTTAAGAACAGAAAAAGAATGTGTGTGTGTGTGTGTGTGTGTGTGTGTGTGTGTTTCTACTGGACAATCAAGAAAATGTGTGTGTTTCTATTGGCCAATCAAGCAAATGAATGTACATTTGCAAAATCACCCTGGTGGAAAATGCTCAAAAGGGTGAAACTGCTTGGAATACCGATGCTATTTTACCACCCTATGAAATATTAGAGACCAGAGATCTTACTTACTGGACTCATTATTCTCAGATCCTAGGAAACTACCCAAAGATAATAGAGTTTATGTAAATTTTTTTTATTAACTGAATCCATAAGTAGTATGATTACCTTATATAGCCACATTTCTATATTTTCAGATAAAAAATAGACTGCTATAAGCTAAAAAATAAAATTACATTCTAAAAATTAGATGACCATTCTGATTTTCACTATGCAGTTTCCTAGAGATAACAAGCCCAGGAGAAAAACAGAGTGACCAAAATTTTATCTTAAAAAAGATAGAAAAAAATCCAAATTTAATTTAATTAAATTTAATAAATTTATTAAATAACAATAAATTTATATAAAATTTATATAAAAATAAATAATAAATAAATTTAATGAATTTAATTTAATCCAGAATTTAATTCTTTTTGTTTTACTTTCACCACAACATTGTAAGTGGATAATTCATTCACCTATATTTTAAGGGCTTTATTAATTTCCTCAAGTGTCCCTCTTAATTCATATTCAAATCATCCTATATCGAAACATGGATCATATCATCTGTCTTGGTGATCTTATCTCTTTCAGCTGATATTATTCCAATTCTAGCAGCTCCACTTTGTCATTGATTACGTATATGATTCAACTGTAGCTTGATTCATTCCCTTTGACTCATCACATCAAAATATTTCATCTCTTGCAAGATTTAAAAATTTATTATTAACATATATTTGCACTTTATGTTTGGACATTCATCTTGAGACAAATAAAATTATTGACAAGATATATAGAAAAATTCTAATTTTAAGCAGAAAGGAATGTTGAACAAAAATAAATCTTACAAGTGGCCAGCTCATTAAGGATGATATAACTCTGTAAAACTCAAATTGGTAAATGCAGAGAAATTGAAAAAATTTAGAGAAGCGTAGGCTATAAATTAATGAAACAATTTCATATGCATTATAGGTAATGTCCTACATTGCCATGTCAAATATGCTTGACCATTCTAGGGAAGATAGAAAATAAAGCAAGAAAACAAAGAGAAGGAAAAATACAAAAAGAAAGAATGAGATGAACTTGAGTCAAATAAACATGATTAAGTCTTAGATCCTATGTATACTGTGTTACCCTGAAGAAGACATTTGTGCTTCCTCTATAAGATACAATTTCTTCAAATGCGAAACAGAAAGGCTAATGGTATTCATTTCATAAATCTGTTATTAGAAATAAATGAGAGAATTTGTGTAAATTACCTAGCACAAATCCTAAGGACCAATAAACACTGAGTGACAGATACTATTTTTTATGAGTAAAAATAATAACAATTTGATTGGAAAGCAAAAAAAGGAAAGTTTTGTTTTGTTAAGGTGGGTTTGCCAAAAAACTGCTGCTAAGGCTTTGGTTTGGAAATTTAGTTCAAGCATTTTAAATTTTCTTTATACGTAATTTAATTCATTTCAAATTCTTATATAGGTCCTTATGTTTAGAAGCTAAAAAAATAGTACCTACAAAAGGCAATTATGTTAATTAAAAATTTATTATAAATATTTATTATTTGAACTTAACCTTTCTGGTATATATAGGAAATAATTAAATTGAATGGAAAATTCCATCCATGTATGAGTAGAAATAACTGTTCAGCAAGTCAATTAAATAATTTGGTATCTCAGTTTCCTGATCTACATGTACAAGTCTATGATACAATCTCTTCCAGATCTAAAATTACATGGTTCTTTCAATATGTGTTTAAATTGACTTCCCCTGCAAGTTAATGAGAAGAAATCTGAGACAATGGTTCTGATTCAGTTTGATAACCACATATAAGCATTATCAATATCTTAGATTCTTAAATTATAGAAGTTTAGCATCTTAAGTAAACGACTTAGGTATTTATCCTTGACTTAATTAATTTGTTATTCTTTGTGGGGGGAAAAAGAAGCTGTGTTATTCGATTGATTTCCTTTACTCTGAATATATTCATTATCTCAGTCTATTTGATAATTATATATTAAATGCATACTATCTTCCAGAATCTATGTGTTCTATTATCTACAAAATTACAAGCCCTTTCTATAAACATTTTAAAATGGAATGAAATTATAAGTCATGTATAGTCATAGTTAAAATAAAACTCAAATGAGATATTTCAGTGAGCCAACATTTCAGTCCTGTGCTCCACCTTAGAAAGTCACTGGGATAAACAGATCTGGTCACTATTGTTTTAAGACATTTACAGCTTAAAGCAATGAATTTTGGAACACTGAAAAAAAATTAAATTAAATTAAATTTTTTTTCAAAAAGATGTTTATGGTTTAACAGTATAAGTCATTGCCATTCAGAAAAAAAAGAAAGAAAAAAAGTTATACAGCATGGAGAGAGCACTTTTAGCTAAAAGGGATATGAGGAAGACGTGTCTTGAGAAGACTTAACCAAAATACGTCATTTGAGCTGATGATTAAGAGATAGCAGTTACAGTTCTAAAGGCTCAAATGGGATAGTGTAGTATGGAAAGTAAAGCATATCTGCTAATTGTTAGATTTTTAAGCATCACCAAACAAATGAGACATTTGCAAAGTAAGCAAAAGGATTTCTTTCCTTCAAAGTGGAGAAATCAGGGAGAATTTATTCTCCACCTGAAACAACTAGAAAAGAAAAAAAGAAAGAAAGAAAGAGAAAGAGAGAGAGAGAGAGAGAAGGAAGGAAGGAAGGAAAGAAAAGAAAGACCGACCAGGTTTTATCAGGCAGCAATGCACAGAACACAGTGATCCTTGAGAGACAAAAGCAAATGAGTCCTCCAACTGCCCCATCTTACTGCCTTAAAAGAATTTCCAGGCTTTGGCACAGGGAGAAAAAACCCATGCAGAGCCCAGCTGACTCCCTGAGTTGAAGAGATGGATATGAGAGTCAGGAGACAACAAAACGGATAGAATTTGAAACAGAGTACCAGAGAAAACATGCACAGAAAAAAAGGAGAGATCTAGGAGAGATCTAGGGAGAGAGCTCCTTGAGTATTCATCAAAACACTGCTCAGTCTGTGAGGATCTGCCCAGGAAATTCAATGTAACATTATCTGAGGCTGACACAGGGCCAGGAATATTACTTTTTACTGACTCCACTCAACACCTGGTAAGTGTTTTGCTTTTATAGATATGGCTAATATGTTCTATTCAATGCTTATTTCAATAGTCTCCTAGCTATCATCTGCCTTCACCTTTGAAAAGATCAATACCCATGAGGCACCTCAACAGCCAGGTCATTGCACCCAATCTTTATTGGCAAGAGAGTAACTACGGGTGACTTTCTCCAGGTACACAGATATGACATGACATGACATGACTTTGATAGCATCTTCCTCTGGGGTGATTCATTTGAGCCAGTCGTTCAGGAAATACAAATACAAAAGAGCCAAATTATTAAAAGGAATGATCCATACTCAGTATAAGGTTTATCTTTTCAGTTGAATTTCTGGGAACTATCAGGTCAGGCAAGGGCTGCTCCACTACTGACACTGTTAATAACTACTGACCTTCGCTACACTGTAACGTTTAAAAAAAAAAAAAAAGAGGCCCGATACCTTTCTGCGTCTTGGAAGCAACATGTTCCTGATTTACAAATTTTAAAAACCAAGTCAGTTATTGATGTGAGTTAGATTGACAAAATGAAATTTTGTTTTCCTTGTATATTTAATTTCTATTAAGGTGATAATTCATCTCTGTTCTTTAAAAAAAACTGTTATATTACATTTAACAGCACTGATTTGCTGTGATTCTGCTTTCCTCTGCCAATTGCAGTACTTTGGTAAGTCAGCAGATTCTTAAGGTCATTAATGTGACTTCTAACTGTAACACAACTACCATTTTTTAATTGGAAAGACAATACCAATATTCACCACGATTTTATTGATTTACAAAACACACACATACACATTTATGCACTCAAATATTTTTCACAGAACTAGTGATTATTTAAAATAATGAGAGGAAACTTACTTGTACAGTTAGGCAAAGTTCCAGACCATGTTCCATTGGCTGTGCACTGTCTAACAGAAGGTCCAGAAAGGATGTATCCCTCCATACAGGAATAAATAACTGAACTGGAAAACGTGGTGCCATCAATCCGAAAGACTTTTCCATTGGCTGTGGTTCCTGGGTTACCACACTGTACAGCTATAAAACAAAATGGGTCAGAGTATATATTAAAATGGTTTTAGAATTCCTCTCACAAAAAAATAGTGACTTAAATGATTGTTTCAAACTATCCAGAGGAGCTAGAAAATCTTCTATGATAAGCATTGGCTTATCTTTTATACAGAGTTGAAATTCAAGATGAATTTATATTGATTCTATTAGATTAATTACTGGGGTGTAAGACTTTTGTTAGTAGCTTTGGTAAAAAATTTACAAAGTGAAGTAATTATTTGAGTATTGCTCTTGGGTACTATAAAATCTTCCCAAGAAGGATTTAAGTCTGCCTAAAAAGCAGCTCATGTAAAATTAGAGTGGACGTAACAACAAGATGCAACAGAGATTTATTCTAATTACACTTCTAGGAGGATGGATATAAAATAGATAATTTAAGCATTATAAACATCCATGTATATTTTTATTTATGTAATTATATAACTGATTTGCATTAAAACTTTATTATCTCTATTTCTGGGCCAAAGTGTACAAAAAACAAACTGAATAAAAACAAAGTAACTAAATTCTAGGAATATTTTGAACTAAGTTTGCAACTTATCCTGAACAAGAGTTACAAACACAAATGCCTTATATGATTAATTATTCTTTATTATGTTTAGCTATTTGCTATTAATACCATAAGTGAATTTTTTAAATACCTTAAAAGCAAATCTGTGTCAAATGTAATACTAAATTCTGCTATAATATAAAAAGGTATTTTAGTACTTTATAGAATTTACAATTTTCTCTATGAATAAGGTATGTAATTACAGTTTCAGAAGTACTATCTATATCACTCTCTGCATCTTATTTAATTTTGCCATTCTTTTGCCATTCCTTTGTATTTCTGTGTGTATGTGTATTTGGGAAATATACACATTTCTTACATATACAACAAAGTCAAGACCCAGGTAAAAAGTTACTCTCCAGCCTTCAGGAGAACATATTATATACTAAACATTTTTATCTGCTGTCAAGAGTAATTACTCTCTTCTATATTCATAAGTGCCTGCCTAAAATAACAATCTGATCATACTTATTTGTTATGTACCATGATCCTTGACACAACACAAGAAGGATTTGAAAAACATGAATAATATACTTATAATATACTCTAGCCATATATACAACTGTGTACATTAGTCCAATTTTTTAAAAGCTTTTATTTAAATTCCAGTTAGCATAAAGTATAATATCAATTTCAGATGTAGGGTTTAGTGATTCAACACTTCCATACAATACCCTGAGCTCATGACAAGTGTTTTCCTTAATCCCTATCACCTGTTCAACCCATCCCCCCACCAACCTCCCCTCTGGTAACCATGAGTTTTTTTCTCAATAGTTGAGACTTTTTCTGGCTGTCCCCCTTTCTCTTTCCCCTATCATCATTTGTTTTGTTTCTTAAATTCCAAATATAAGTAATATCATATCATATATTTTTAAAGGTTTTATTTATTTGACAGACAGAGATCAGAAGTAGGCAGAGAGGCAGGCAGAGAGAGAGAGAGAGGGGGAAGCAGGCTCCCTGCTGAGCAGAGAGCCCGATGTGGGGCTTGATCCCAGGACCCTGGGATCATGACCCGAGCCGAAGGCAGAGGCTTTAACCTACTGAGCCACCCAGGTGCCCCTCGTATCATATTTTTAAGATAAATTTCTGGAAATGGAATGCCTGGATAATTTTTAATTTCAAAAATATGTTTAATATTTCCCAGATCTGCAACATCAGGCACCATCATTTTTTAAAAATATATTTTATTTACTTATTTGTCAGAGAGAGAGAGAGTGCACAAGCAGGGCAAGTGGCAGGCAGGGGGAGAGGGAGAAGCAGGCTTCCACTGAGCAAGGAGCCCAATGCAAGACTTGATCCCAAGACTGTGGGATCATGACCTGAGCCGAAGGCAGACACTTAACTGACTGAGCCATCCGGGCATCCCCATCGTTTTAAAAATCCTTGTCATTTGTCCAAATTGTATATTCTTTAAGTTTGTATTTTTCTATTTATTAAATAGCAAATTTATTTGATATTTTTATTTTCACATGTCTTTTATTCATCACATCCATATAATCTATGAAAGCTTTTATATTTTACTGTAAGTTACTAACATAATATAATATTACCAAACATTTGGAATACAAAAAATAAAAATACTACAAATTCCTCCACTCTGTTGTAGTATCATTTTTATGTATTGCCTTTTACACATGGTCTCAAATAAATACCATTTGCCTTGATTTTACTAGAGTGCATAATTCTGAATCTTAATTTTTAACTGTTTTACATGATATACATTTTCTCATGGCCTTTAATCTAATACTTATTGTTGATACATGTATCATGTGAATATATAACTGTTTATGTAATATTTTTCCTATTGCTCTCAAATTCTTTCCAGTTGTTTTTAGTCATAATCAATAAGAAACATAAAATTGCATCATTGCAGTTGTGTTTTCTTTAATACTTTTATTTTCTTTAGGAAAAAAATCCTCAAAAATTAATAAATCAAAGTTCTCTATATTCTATGAGTAAGTGTGAATTTTTGTCAAATTACCCTAAAATATAACAATAAAAAACCTCTAGAAATGTTTTAAAGTTCTAGTTTTGCACCACATACACCAGAATTTCATTTTAAAACAGGTGAAAATGATGCCTTGATGTTCAATTATAATTTTCTGATTACTAATTACGTAGAATTTTTTTCTATGGGTTGGAATTGTTATTTTGGCTCTTCTGTATTTTCTGTTCATTTCCTCTGTCCATTCATCTATTAGAATCTCTTTCCTAAATGATTTGCATGAGTTCCATCCATAAGAAAAATGATAATTCTGTTATATTTGCTATAACTTCTGGTTCTTTTTTATCCATAATGTATATACAACAAGACAAAGTCAATACCACACATTTCATCTAAAAAATATTTTGCAGTTCAGCTGAACAAAGGAATGCCTTAGATATCTATGCCATGTACAATAAATTTATAGAGATTTTTTCCTTTGGAAAATAAGTTTGAGAAATAGTCTTACTTTTTTTTTCTTTTTTTTCCCTCGGCAACATTGTTTCTCAACTAGTTTCCCTATAATAGCAACTAAGCTGCAAGTGTCTCTTAATTAAGATTAAATTTGGTGAAGTTAAAAAAGATAATTGTCTCTCTTAGAATATGGGCACTAATTTGAAACATCATAAAAAGATTCTGAAATATAATCAATCAAGAAACAGTCAGGAGGGTTCTATTGCTAATTATTTCCTATTTATAAAACCAATACATTTGGTATAACATCAAGTAAATTTCATAAATACTTTTGCAAGTTTAGTATTTGCACTAAAGTCATCTCAAAAAGAACAATTTAAATTTAAGGATAATTTTTCAGCAACACTTCATTTTCTAGTCAATCTGGTAAAGATTTAATTATGTTACCTCCGAGCTAGTCAGAATGATGAACAATTGTACTCGAACACTAAAAATGTTAAGGATTTTAGCTACTAGTAACTGTCTTCTATAAATAAAAATCCCATATATATTTAGGCATCTTTCTATATTTTTCCTGAAAACTGAAATGATCTTGAGGCAATGTTAAGAATGATTATTTTTCCCCATATAATGTCTATTATGTACAGCACTATGATAAAGGTGGACTAATAAACCTTTTTAGCAAATATTTTTAACTTTTCGAATTGAGATGTTTGTCATGATATGAAGTGTTTGTGCATATATAGCTCATGAGAGATAATTTTTATAATGATTACCTATCATAGTTCTTTTATAAGATGATGCCTTTATTCTAAGGTTGGGTACAGGATGAATGGGGCAGGAGTTATTTCAACTGTAGTAACCAACTGAAATTGCATACACATTAAATTGCAACATTTTCCATATACTTAGTTTCTGCTTAGATTACCTTTGCATTCTGGTTGTCTTCCAGTCCAACTGCCATTGGCTAAACATGTTCTTTCTTCTGAGCCATGAAGGATATAACCACTATCACAAGCAAAACGTACAGAACTTTTGGTTCTGAAATCACTTTCCTGTCTAGAACCATGCCCAGGAGTACCTGGATCCCCACATGTACCAGTAGCATCACCTGAAATTCAGAACAGTTTAAGTCAATTTATTTCATTAAACATTTCCTATGTTCATGATTTAGTCCAACAGTCTTATAGGCTTTTGTTTTTGTGCATGCTATATTTTAATATGACAAACTGGGTGAAATCATAATTCACATTTCCCATCTGACTCTAGGCATTAAAAAAAGCCTAAATGAAAAAGAAAATTGTTGCAGAGTATGGCGTTTTTTTCTCTATTGAAACAGGTTAAGGTCATTTCATTAGTATTTCTGAAACCTGGTTAACAAGTTAATGGAAAATTTATAACTGATAGTACTAGGAACTCAAATGACAACAGGTTTATAAAAACTAAAATTAAAAACTAGACTTGGTAATTTGCACATTGAATTTCCTAATTGCTGAAAATCCTTTTTTGTTAAATCACAACTGTAGTGTGCTGGAAAATGTAGGTGTTATAATATAGTATTACCAGTAACCCAAAACTTCACCCTCTGATTTTCTGTACCAATGTCCAAATGACCAAAGATAAATGAATTGTATCTTTTCCAATATGAAAATATATAAATAAGTTATAAGTAAAGATGGAAAAGTCTGGCTTAAATTCCTAATAAGGATTTATTCCTTGTTCATGACTAGGTGTTCATCTTTTGATTTTAGTATTAAGGATTTATTCAGTCCCTTTATCATATCTTAAATAATTATCATCATAGTTGCCCCAGTATTAGTACAGGTTGAGAGGAGAGGAAAAAGAGAGAGACAAAGTTGAAAACATATACATTAAAAATGCTGCCTGTACAGATGCCTTGTTTGATATGCCCGGTGTATTTGAAATCCTTCCTTGTAACTCCTCATTTTCATGTGATCTAATATTACTCATACAAAACTTTAAGATCACAAAACTTTAAGATCACTACTTCACTTTTAAATATCTATGTGCATTTTTTTTTTTTTTTTGCAATTCAGTAACAGTTTCCTAAGAAGTTGGGATGTATGCATCTAAGTTTATGTTTTTATGTATAATTGGTTATCTGGGTTAACTATGAGTTACTCAAAGATAAGAGTTTTAATTCTCATTAATATCAGTTTTATAGTAACATTAGAAGTAATAGTTTTGGTTTTTTTTTCAAATCTCTAAGTTAAATTTGAAGTCCCAAGTAGTCAGTACACAGGGATTAACCACTAGTTACAATGAGATTGTAGTTACAAGGAGATTTTGAAATAAGTAACCATTTCAAAACTTTTACTCCTAAAGGGAAAACAACGTACAACAACTTTTAGTAAGTCATCGACATGATTTCCACAGAAATAAAATAATATAAAAATAATGGGCAATATATAAATAAAAACAGGTAGAAAAATAAGCACCAACTTCTAGTTGATGGGTAAAAACAAATATAAGTAGTATCAAATAGGGAAACTACACCGATCTAAAACTTATTTGATATTTTTTAAGAAAAGCAGTAGCTTAAACAGCTGAAAAGAAGAGTTATCAAATACTCCACAAATTATTAATTTTAAATAAGCTCAATATTCATTTATTATAATGATAACTCTATTGGGGTTATAGAAACTCAGGAGTGATAGATAAATATCTTTCATAAAACTTGACTCAATTTAATTTATAAAAACATTTAGGGCTTTTTTAAAAGTATTCTATTAATTAATTGATTGTGTAGAAAGTTTAATAGAACTGAACTCTAACCGAAAATCTTGAAATAAGGTTTTGTATCTACTAAAACAGAACAGTTCATTTTAATGGACAAAAGCACAATATACACAGTAGCATCCTAAAATCAGTTAATTATTTACATTAGCTACAACACAGCTCAAAACATATACCTGTAATTTATCATCTACAAGATGAGTATTAATTTGTGCTCTGAATTTATATTGCCTTAAGAAGTGTTCCAACAAATGTATAAACTATGTTATAGCCTCTCTCATGAGATTCTTTAAAAAATGTATTTATCTCTTTTTATTATTTTGTGTATATATTCCTAGTAATAATAACACTAAGAGTGTATCCTCCAACACACATTGTCCAATTTTCTAAGAGTTACCTGAACAATGAGGTTGTGATCCACTCCAATGGCCATTTAATTGGCAAGTCCTTGATGACTGGCCTAGAAGGGTGCGCTTTCCTGTGCAGGAATAGTGAACAGTGGACCCAAAGGTATACTTCTCACCAGACAGGACTGCATTAGGAGGAACGCCAGGGTGTCCACAGTCAATCACTACAATACATAATTATTGAATATAAAATTTTTTTATATCTCCTATCGAACAACCTGCACCATGTTCTATAAAATAAATAAGTAAACTATCTGCTCAAATATACCTAGCCTCCAGAAGTCAAAAATCCATGTGAAAGCTGGCTTTTAAAAAATAAAATGGAAGTTACAGTTACATAAACAATCCTGTTAACCCTCTCACCAGTGTTTAGCGGGAACACTGTAAGCAAGCATAAATGAGTGAGTATAAGTCTGTTACATGTGGGGGTGGTGAGTGTGTGTTTATATACATATGTGCATGGGTTTAAAGTATGCATGTGCCTGGACAAGGATGTGCAAGTTAGAGAGAGGAGTAACGTGGACAATCTAAATAAGGACCTACAATGCTTATAAGATTCAAAATGAGCCCATACAGAAATTAAAAGGGAAGAATTTTGAAGGTAAAGGAAAAGGAATGAAGATGGATATGTGACACACAATCTAATAATGCAGTCTAGAATAATTCCTTTCCCAACCCATAAAGAATAAATCATGCTGTACAAAGAAAATATTCAGTGGCTTGTTACCTAAAACACTACAAAATATAGCAGAATCAGATATCACTACATGTCAAATTTTCTTTATAACCTAGAGGTAGCTTGGTAACTGTGTACTGTCTTTTAGTTATAACTTGGAAAAATATTGAGTGCAATATGACTCCAGAATTTTAAATGGCACATAAAGGGATATAAACTTAATAAAGCCCTTGAGTACTTTGCACACTACCAGAGATGCTATGGGACATAAAGGCAAAAAGTATAAGAGCTAAGAAAACCTGAAGAAGTTCATGTTTATGTGTCTTAAGAAAGATTTTTAACTTGAATGCTATAGCCACATGAAGTCAAGTAAGTGAAACAGTCAACTATGAGACCAGACTGTCTACAAAAAGAAGTGAAATACATTTTAAACAAAATGATCTTTAAGCAAAAGATCAACAATTGAATTATTTGCTACAGAAGCTGAAATTTAATGAACAGGGCATGAAGTTTTGTTTCTTCATTAGTGCATGAATGATGTCACAATATTTAAAAAATATATAAACATAAAGTATCTTTAACTAAAAAATATCATGAAATGATTTTATAATTTAGAAACTTAGTAAAACCCAAAATTACTTGCACAATGATTTCTTGACACACTACTCCTTCAGTCTATGAAGTTATTCTTTCTTGTCATGATTCATCACCTTTTTGAGACATAGCTATAGTTGAGATTAAATAACTAACTGAATATTTCAAATTCATGTTCAGTTCTCTATGTTCTCACATAATTATTTCCTTGCTATACATGTTAATTTTATGCATATCTGCTATAATTTATCTTATTTATATTCTACAATTCCAACACAGCATATGACATAATGCACTCAAATGTTCACTGACTTGAAAGATGATGTTTATCAACATTTACTGCATTTATATGTCTATGTGTCTGTAATATGATAAATGTTTAAATCAGTAAGATTTAAGTCACACATTTGTCTAAATCCTTAAATATTCTAAAGCCCTGGTAGATGTTTACATTAAGACTAATATTGCCTTAAATGAAATTTAAAATATTAGTACAAAAGAAAATTAAAATGTAACTGCCTCTTCTGGGATGGTAATATCATAGAATATAACAGATGTTGCTTTTCATAGTCTATCTGCTTTATCAAAGCTCAAATTCAAAGAATTACATTAATATTAATAAAAAACAGCATTCAGGCATTAAATTGACAGAATGTAGGGGGCTATAGTTTCAAAAAGTGAAATAATAAAATCAAAAATTAAATTAAAGTAATAATTATAAATAAGATCCTTCCAATATATACATCTAGATAATTTATAAGACAATAAATATCCGTGTGGCTTCCATGGCATTTTGTCAAGGAAGAATTCACATTATCTACTTACTGATACATTCTGGTAAAGGTTTATCCCACTGTCCATTTGGTTGACATATTAAAACTGAAGATCCAAATAAAAAATATCCTGGATTACAGTCATAGAATACCACAGTGCCATAGGTGAAATTTCCATGTTCTATTTTACTTTCTCTTTTGGAATTGGCTGGAATTCCAGGGTCAGAGCAGTTCACCACTAAACAAATGACAAATATTCAAAGTTATGTTTGGAATAGTATATATAGACCTACATAGATTTCCATTAGAAATGAAATTTCAAAGGTAAATTTAATCAAATAAACCAAAGATTCCAGGAATAAATGCATGGGCTACATAGATAATGAAGTGAAATCCATGTGGTTGAAAACAGAAAAAAAAGGAAAACATTTCTGCAAATAATTCTGAACAATAGCAACTCCATAAGTATTCCACTGAGAACGGATATAAAGAATGATACCTTAAGTTATAAACCATAAAAAATGTAGTAAAATCGGGGTGCCTGGGTGGCTCAGTGGATTAAAGCCTCTGCCTTTGGCTCAGGTCATGATCCCAGAGTCCTGGGATGGAGCCCCGCATCGGGCTCTCTGCTCAGCCGGGAGCCTGCTTCCCACCCTCTCTCTCTGCCTGCCTGTCTGCCTACTTGTGATCTCTGTCAAATAAATAAATAAAATATTTTTTAAAATGTAGAAAAATGTAATTTGGTTGTATTTTATCAGACAATGTAAAATACATCATACCTCTTTGCAAATGGGAAAACAACAAAAATCTCTTTAATTTATTTCTATAGAAAAATCAATAAAGAAACCCCCAGTGTTGGCATCACAGTAAATGAGGACTCGGTCTCTCCAAAAATATGAAAAAATAAATGTCAAAGGTAAGTTCCCTTAATTATAAAGTAAACCAGGGTGCCTGGGTGCCTCAGTGGTTTAACCCCTGCTTAAATGGTCTCAGGGTCCTGAGGTCAAGCCCATATCCGGCTCTCTGCTCAGCAGGAAGCCTGCTTCCCCCCCTCTCTCTGTGCCTGCCTCTCTGCCTGCTTGTGATCTCTGTCTGTCAAATAAATAAATAAAATCTTTCAAAAAATTATAAAGTAAGCCACAAGTAAAATGATCTTAATGACTTTTTATATGCAGCAATAAAATAAGATAATAACGCTAAGCAGTTAAAATAAAACTTGGTAACTCCTTATTAGACACATTGCCAGAGGCAAGGGAAAGAAGCAAAAATAATGTTTTGGGACTTCATCAAGATGAAAAACTTCTGCACCGTGAAGGAAACAATCAACAAAATTAAAAGGCAGTCTACTATTTGGGAGAAAATATTTGCAGATGACATCTGATAAAGGGTTAGTATTCAAAATCTATAAAGAACTTATCAAACTCAACATCCAAAAAATAAATAATCTAGTTAAGAAATGGGCAGAAGATATGAATGGACACTTCTCCAAAAAAGACATGCAGAAGGCTTACAGACACATGACCAGATGCTCAACATCACTCATCATCAGGAAAATAAGAATAAAAACCATGAAGAGAGAGAGATACCATTTCACACCTATCAGAATGGTTTAAATTAACACAAGAAACAACAGGTGTAGGTGAGGATGCAGAGAAAGGAGAATCCTCTTGTACTGTTGGTGGCGATGCAAACTGGTGCAGCCACTCTGGAGAACAGTATGGAAGTTCCTCAGAAAGTTGAAAATAGAACTACCCTACGATCCAGCAGTTGCACTACTAGGTATTTATTCAAAGGATACAAAAATATAGATTTGAAGGGGTACATGCACTCCGATGTTTACGGCAGCATTTTAAAAACAAGCCAACCTATGGAGAGAGCCCAAACGTCCAACAACTGATGAATGGATAAAGAAGACAAGAGTGCGTGTGTGTGTGTGTGTGTGAGAGAGAGAGAGAGAGAGAGAGAGATATGGAATATTACCCAGTCACCAAAAAATGAAATCCTGTCATTTGCAACAACAAGGATAGAGCTACAGTGTGTTACACTATGTGAAGTAAGTCAGAGAAAGACAAATACCATATTATCTCACTCGTGTGTGGAATTTAAGAAACAAAACACATGAATATCTGGGCAGGGGAAAGAAAAGGAGAGAGGGAAACAAACCATAAGAATAGAGAACAGACTGAGGGTTGACAGAGAGAGGTCAGTGGGAGAAGGGCTAGGTGGGTGATGGGTATTAAAGGGGGTACTTGTTGTGATGAGCACTGGGTATTGTATGTAAGTGATGAATCACTGAATTCTACTCCAGAGACCAATATTAACCTGGATGTTGACTAACTAAAAATTTTTTAAAGCCCCCCCCAAAATATAAAACCTGTTAATTTTAACTTTTAAGAACATAAGATAAAAATTAAGGAAAAAGGAAAGCCTAGCAATGAGAGAACATCAATATTAAATCCTTTTATTTATTAGCTGAAAACGTTCTATTATTCTGCCCAAATTATTTCAAATATTGTCATATATGTTTACAAAGACCCATTATTACCACGCCCTTAACGGGAATATAATTAGACATTTACCTTTGCACACTGGTGGAGGATGGCTCCACTGTCTGTTGGCCTGGCACTGTGCCTTTGTTGGCCCTTGCATAACGTACCCAATATTGCAAGAGAATGTCACCACATCATTAAAGTTGAATCCATTGCCACTTGTTCTTCCATAAATTGGACTACCAGGGTGACCACAGCTAACCGCTATTAGCAATGGGTGAGGGAGAGGAGAAGCACAAAGCAGAATATTTGGTTATCCGTTATCACATGAGAGTTATGTTTAATCATTTCAAATAACACTGAAAGAAGACCACTTCTATGTGAAAATATATTTAAAGTAATTTTGCTCTTGCAAGGGAGCAGTTTAGAATGCCAAAATAGTCTAATAGAATAGAAATATTATATTAGTAAAGAGACACATATTTATAATTGTGATCATTTCATGCAAGTGGTGCAGAGATGTTTAAAGTTTCATGGGACATTTTCATTCCCTCTCTCCATTTATTTTGTTTTTGTTTTGGGTTTTGTTTTTTGTTTTGTTCTTTTTGTTTTGTTTTTTTTTTTCCAGACAAATACTGAAATTTGAAGAAATCTGGGAATGACAAGTTCATGTCACTAGTTAGAAGCAGAAAGGAATGAAACTGAACCTATCTCCCTTTTCTAGTCAAGTTTAAGAATTGAAGGTCCATAAAGGTAGTGTGTTGTATTTAATTTTGAAATAGTTTAATGTTATTTATACAATTAATTTTTATGAAGAGGACACTGTCAAACAAAGTGTGCTTGAAATGTTAATGTGGCTATATATTATAAACAATAAAAATAATGCATGATGTAGCAGCATTCTCCTTACTATTCTGAGATACCATTATTAACACTCTGTAAACCTGTCAATTGTACTGGTTTATTTTCTTCATAATTGAAACTCAGTAATTTAGCACTATTTTGCTTAGAAATAATGTATCATATAAATTATTTAAATGTTTTTAGGGTTGTAGTTCTATTCTAGATTGTATTTAGTGCTAGGCTTTTCCCAAGCACTCTGTATTTCTGTGAACTGTTTCACTGCATCATCTCACTCTATTAATCAGAGCAACTCCAGTAATAGTGCTTCATAATTGGGCACAGCGAAAAACCACAGTCATTTTTAGTACTTTTGAAATGACCCAAGAGCAATTATTTTTTCAGCTGTATTGTTAATGTCAACCTACTCACTTGGAAATTTAACTGCATCTTATTCTTGTTAAAATTATCAATAAAGAAACCAGTTTTACCCCAAGGACCAATTTTCTTTTATAGTCTCAATTATTCAACAAGAAAAACAGTGGTATTAGTTGGCTATGCCTGAATATAAATGAAAGGGGAAAAAATCTAGGACAGACCCACGCATCATGTGCTGACTTTAAATCATCAGTCTATCTGCAGTCGCATGTGCACATGCCTACATGGGTGTGTGCACACACACTCCCCCTTAGAAAAGCAATATTAATTATTAACTCTATGGTCTATTATTCTATTAAATTTCAACACCTGGAAATATTTCCTGTGAAACTAGAATTTCAATAAATATGTGTTGTTTGAATAAAAATGTGACAATGGAATCCATAAATATGGATGTAATTAGTCACAGACTAAATGAAGTATTTCCTGCAAATCCATGCTAAAAGTCCCATGCATTATTTATCTGAAGCCTCCAGAATCTCTATAGTGTGATCATATGATGCTATAATTACAGCTTATTTACAGTGTTTATTCTCATTTTCTAACACCAATTTTAATATAAATGTCAGTAATTGTGGATGGAAATGATCGGGAGAAAGATAAAATAAGGAATACATTAATAATTGCCTTCCTTGTCCAAAATAAGATAGATTGTGATATGAAACACTGTGTGTTGGTGGAGATTCAGTGGATTCAGTAAAATAAAAGAATTTGTAAAAGTATAAGTAAATTAAATAAATAAGTAAAAGGTTTGGATATCAATATTCAACTCTATTCTTATTTTTGTGCTGTTACAGTCAAAATTAGATGCACAATGGGAAAACCCATGCCATACCCAGAAACCACAAAGCACAGCAGCAATATTTAAAATATAATAACAGAAAGCTTTTATTTTATATTCCACTTATTTTTCATGTGAGAGTTAATAAGTAAATTCACTTAAAAGGTCAGATAGATATTTGTTGAACCAGTGAGAGATATTATTGAAATAATTTCCAAATTACATATTGTTATACATTTTTGTATATATTTTAAAATAGTGAAAAGAGGGACGCCTGCATGGCTCAGATAGTTAAGCTTCTGCCTTAGGATTGGACCGGGTCACAATCTCAGGGTCCTGGGAGCAAGTCCCGCATCAGTCAGCTGGCTCAAAGAGAAAGCCTGCTTCTCCCTCTTCCTGCAGCACCCCCTGCTTCTGCTCTCTCTCTTCACCCCTCCGACAAATAAATAAATAAAATCTTTTTAAAAACTTTAAAAAAAATAGTGAAAAGAGTGCTGTAAAACAAAATTTTAAATAAATCTTAAATATTTCATATAAACTTTTATGAAAAAATATAATTACATCAGATGTGTAATCTTCATGCATTTAAAAATAATATGGATTTTGAAGCTAAAAGGAAAGATCATTATAGAGGTGCCTGGGTGTCTCAGTGGGTTAAACCTCTGCCTTCAGCTCAGGCTCAGGTCATGATCTTGGGGGTCCTGGGATTGAGCATGGCATCTGGCTTTCTGCTCAGCAGGAAGCCTGCTTTCCCCTCCCCCTCTGTCTGCCTCTCTGCCTACTTGTGATCTCTCTTTCTCTGTCAAATAAATAAATAAAAAATCTTTAAAAAAAAGGAAAGATAATTATAAATACCTTTAACCATTCACTTTATATATACGGGAATTAAAGACTAGAGAGATTAAATGACCTGCATTAGCTCATATGATCAGTAATGGAACTGAAATGAGAACAGTAGTTCTTCATATCATATCGTACAAGTTTTTTCCCCACTAATTACACTCCATTAGGATCTGATTTTGATGTGACAGCTTTAGCATCATAATTATTAGGAAAAAATTATCCAAAGTATTTTCACTACAAAAAGTTTCATAATATCACATCATGATAATATTGATGCTGCTGCACAGTGATCTCAGAAAATCAAATTCTTGTTAGTTAAAATTTGTCAGAAATATACCTTCTATATAAGAATATGCATTTATAAATATTATATATTCATATTAAATACTAGTATAGCTGAACTTAATTTCTTGTCCTTATGCTAAAACATAAATAGTAAGACACCCTAAAACTTTCTTGGCTTTATGGATGGTTTTATATATGTGTATCTTACCTAAAAAATGTATTGGTAATTATATGAGACCAGAGGCTTCTAATTACTTCTGTCATGCTTACTTACGCACACAGGATGGGAGCTGACCAGACCAATTGTGATCCTGTTGACATATTCTCACTGAAGAACCAATCAATCGAAAACCAGGATTACATTGATAAACAACTGTGTCTCTGTATCCATAATTTTCTCCAATGACTTGACCATTCACAATGAGCTCTGGAATTCCACAGTGACCCGCTGAAATGGGTCAGAAAGTAATATTTTTAATTTTGTGATTTAAATTTTATTTTATATTTTTAAATATATATATAACATTACTAAACTTTTAAAGTTTATTTACAAGCATGCTACAAATAATGCAAACATGATAAAATGACATAAAGATAACTACAAGATACTCAGCAAAATGTCAAATATTTGGGAATTAAAAGAAAATGTTACTTCTATTAACACTTGGGTCTAAAAGTAGTTAGAAAACATTTCAATCTGTGTAGAAATAAAAAATATATCAAAATTTAAGGAATGCAGATAAATCAGTGATTAGTGAAAAGATTTACAGTGTTAAACACTTCCATTGGAAAGGAAAAAAAGATATATAATCAATGAGTTAAGATTCTATCTTAAGAGGAAAAAAAAGAAGAGCAAAATAAAGAAGAGAAAATAAAGCCAAAGTAGATGAAAGGCTATATTGCAGATAGTTACAGAAATCAAAGAAATAGAAAACAGAAAACAACAGAGGACATTACGTAAGCTAAAAATGTCTTTCTTTTAAAATAGCAACAAAATTGCTAGCCTCCTAGCTAATTCTATCTAGCATACACAAAAAAGAGAAAACAAAATTACCAGGAACAGAAAGGAATGAAGCAATACCACTACAAGCATACAGGAATGAAAAGAATAAGGTAATATGAAGGAGAGATTTATGCCAATGCATTTAACAGTTCAGAAGAAAAGAGCAATTTGAAAATTATATACAAAAACTAACACAAGATAAAATAGAAAATATGAATAGTCCTTCATCTGTTAAAGTACTTGCATTTTTTTAAAAATTTATTCATTTTAGAGATAGAGAGGAAGAACCAGTGTGTGTGCTCATGGAGCAGGGGAGGGGCAGAGGAGGCAGGAGAGGGACAAGCAGACTCCACGCTGAGGTAGAGCCCAACCTACTACATGTTCTAGAGATCATGACCTAAACTAAAATCAAGAATCCCACATTCAACCTGTTGAGCCACTCAGATGTCCCCCTCCCCCTCCCTTTTTTTTTTTTTTAAGATTTTATTTATTTATTTGACAGACAGAGATCACAAGCAGGCAGAGAGGCAGGCAGAGAGAGAAGGAGGAAGCAGGCTCTCCGCAGAGCAGAGAGCCCGATGTGGGGCTCAATCCCAGGACCCCGGGATGATGACCTGAGCCGAAGGCAGAGGCCTTAACCCACTGAGCCACCCAGGTGCCTCTTCCCTTTGTTTTAATTAGGCTCCACACTCAGCATGGAGCCAATGTGGGGCTTGAACTCATGACTCTGAGATCAAGATCTGAGCTGAGATCTAGTTAGGCTTAACCAACTGCCTACCCAGGCACCCACAAAAGTATCTGAATCCTTCAACAAAATCCTTCCCATAAAAATGACTCAGGCTTAAATGTTTATACTTTTTAACCAAACATTTAAGTTGAAAAAAAAAAAATACACACTCACAGAAAATAGAAAAGAAAGGATTATTTCTTAGTTTTATGAGGTAATCACAGCCCCAATAATAAAACTGGAAGACACATGAAAAACCAATATCCTTCAAGAAAACAGATATAGAACTCCTTAAAATTTTAGAAAACCAATCTAGAAACATACATAAAATTATCTGCTGTAATTTGAGAGAGTAAAAGGGTTAGTGCTATAGTAACAGAGTAAAGGGGGAAAATATTGTTTTTTAAAATATTTTATTTATTTATTTGACAGAGAGATAGTGAGAGAAGGAACACAAGGAGGGGGAGTGGGAGAGGAAGAAGCAGGCCTTCCCACTGAGCAGGGAGCCTGATGTGGGGCTTGATCCCAGGACCCCTGGATCATGACCTGAGCTAAAGGCAGATGCTTAATCACTGAGCCACCCAGATGTCCCAAAATATGATTGTTTCAATAGACGAAGAGAAAGCATTTGACAAAATTCAGTACCAATTTATGATGAAAACTAACAACACATTTAGAATATAAGGGAAATTTTCAAACTGATAAAGATATCTGCAGTATTATGATTTATAGTAAGAAGTATGTATTTGATCTTGGTCCCTGTTTCTGACACAGAGCTCCTAAAACTCTTGGAATTTCCTAAACGATAAAAGAAAAAAAAAGTGTCTTGTTATATTAACGAGGTGGCTTTTAGATCTCATCTAAGTTGGGTATCAGTGGAGCTAATCACAGGGCTAGAAGGTTGGAACATTCAGTCCCACCCTTTGACCTCTGGAGAGGAGAGAAGAACTAGAAGTTGAATTAGTAGCCAATGACCAATGATTTAATCAATCATGCCCAGGCAATGAAACCTCCTTAAAAAAATCAAAAGCCCAGGGTTCAGAGAGCCTCTGGTTTGGTGAATACAAGAAGATTCAGGAGAGTGGGGGCCTCAGAAAGCATGGAAGCTCTGTACCATTCTCATATACTTTGCCCTATGTATCCCTTTCCATTTGACAATTCCTGAGTTACATCGTTTTGTAATAAACCCTTATCTACTAAGTAAAATGTTTCTTCTCTGAGTTCTGTGAGCCACCTTAGCAAATTAATCAAATCCAAGGAGGGGGTTATAGGAATCTGTGATTTAGAGACAGTCAGAAGCACAGGTAATAGCTTCTGTAGGGGGAACAGAAACCAGTCTTAACAGACAGAACATTTAGGAATGCCTGGGTTAAGTATCTGCCTTTGGCTCCGGTCAATCCTGGCCTCCCCACTGAGTGGGAAGTTTGCTTCTCTCTCTCTCTTTACCCCTCCTCCAGCTTGAGTTCTCTCTCTCTTTCAAATAAATACAACTGTTTTTTTAAAGGCCATTTATTCACTTGAGAGAGAGAGAGCACGGAGGAAGAGAGCACAGAGGAAAGGGAGCACAGATTCCATGCTGAGCAGAGAGCCCAGCATGGGCTTGATCCCAGGACTCTGTGACCAGGACCCAAGCCAAAGGCAGACGCATAACCCTCAAATAAATAAAATCTTAGGAAAAAAAAAAAAAAAAAAACCAACAACACTGAAACTTTAACCTAAGGAATCTGATGCTATCTCTAGTTAGACAGTGAAAGAATTGAATGTAATCACAGGACACTCAGTCAGTGTCCAGAGCATTGCTTATTGTTGAAAATAGAGTCTCCAAATGCCAAAAGACATCTGAGAAAAACCTCCAGCTGATATATTTACCAGTGAAATACTGAATTCTTTCTTCCTCATATAGGGAATAAGACAAGGATGACCAGTTCTATTTAACGTTGTTTGGTCGGCCCTATGCAACCCAAACATTCATACAAAGGTAAAAAGAAAGCATAAATTTATGAAACAGAAAAGTAAAATTATTCTAAGGTCAGATGATCTATATACAGAAAATCCTATTTTAAGAAAATCCTAAAACTAATAATTTAGCAAGTTTTCAGGACATTAGATAAATATTTCAAATAATTATATCTTTATATATTAGCAGCAAACAATGTGAAAATATAAATTAAATGGAAAATGTAGCTAAAAATGAACAATTTCACTTATAATATTAGAAACATACTAAACATTCTCAGGAATAATTTTAGCAATAGACTTAAATAATCTCTATGCTAAAAATACAAAATATTGCTATTGCAAAAAAATTGAGGACCTAAATAAATGAATAAATATACTAATTATCAGGCTTATTAGTTGGAAGACTTAACATTGTCCAATTCCAATTCTCCTCAAATGATGTATGGATTCAATGTGATCCTGATCATAATTCTACTAGATATTTTTAAAAATAAAAATTTATAAGCTAAGTCTAAAACATATTAAATTAGAAAAGACATACAGTATCCAATGTTATCTTGAAAATTAAGAAAAATTTGAAAGACATACATAAAAAATTTCAAGACTTAGTATAAAACCTATTCAACTAGTAGTGTCAGATACCCTGCTAGAAAAAAAACTAGACCTCAATTTTACTTCATTCATTATACATACAAGAACAAATTAAATCAAAGATATAAAAATAACACCCCAAACTATGAAACTTCTGGAAGAAAATATGAAAGAAAATCTTTGTGAATTCTGACTGAGTAAAAGTTTCATAAACAAGATACAGAAAGCAATAACCAGAAAAGACAGACTTTAAAAAAATCTAAAATCTCTGCCTATTAAAAGAAGAAATAAGTAAGCAAGTTACAACCTGTAAGAAAATATCTGTAAATGCATAGTAATGAAGCCCTTATCACCAGAATATACAAAGAATCCTATAATTCATAATAAAAGCCAATTCAATATAAAATATATTTCACCAATTCACAAAGGAAAATTTACAAATGGCCAAAATGCTCAAGAAACTGTACTCCATCAGCAGTCATCAAGACAATGCAGATTAAAATGTTATAAAATACCTTTATGCACCCAATGGAATGGATAAAATTAAAAGACTGGCTATACCACATGCTGGAGAAAATGTGAGACAAGAACTCTTCTGGGAATTTTACTCCTAAATCTTTAAGAGAAATGAATACATATGCTCACAAAAAAAATTTTTACATGAATATTCATTGCAGCTTTTTTCATAATAGCCCAAATCTGGACAAGGGTATGGTGTCTATCAATAGGGGATTGACCAACATGTGGCATATTCATATAATGGAATTCTACTCAGCTCAGCAATTAAAAAAAAATAGTGATACACACAACAACATGGAAAGAGAATGAAAGAAGTCTTACACTGTATATAATTTAGAATTCCATTCGTATGGATTTCTAGAAAGGGAAAACTAACATATGGTAAAAAAAACAAAAAAACAAAAAAACAAAAACAATTATTGTCTTAGGGCTGGAGGGAGATGCAGATTGGCTGTATGGGGCCATGAGGAACCTTTTGAAGGTTCTGTAACTACAAAGTGGTTTAAGGTAGACAGTTATACATATTTGACAAAACACATCTCATTGTGTATTTAGGACATATAATCCATTGTATACATATTTTGCTATGGTAAAAAGAATTAAGAAGAGCAAGCAAATATTAAACTCTTGGAAATGATATGCATGCTGTAATGTTTAGCAAAAAAGTGCACTGAATTCTGCACATTACTTTCAAATATATCCAAAACAATGAATTGATGGATTAGGCCTGGAAGATATGGGATAAGCAAATCTGACAAAATGTTAATTGTAGAATCTAGGTGGTGGGCATAGAGATACCCACATAACAAGTGTCACTGTCAAGTGTTTCAGTTGAAAAACTGAAAAATTCCTATTAAGATGCTTAGGGACTAGGAATAAATGCACTTTATTTAGAGAAACAATTATAAGCACATAATAATGGCCATTATTAGCCAAAAGTGTCTGTGGCTATAAGAATAAGGTTTTTTTTTTTTTTTTTAAACATGAGCATGACTGGACTACATTAATCCTTAAAGTTAAGTTCAAGATTCTAGAATTTACTTGTTTGGCAATTACATTTTTAGAATTTCTATTAGATGTCAACACTACTTCCTCTGCAATGGATGGCGATGTCTTCATAGACTGAGAGGCAATATTTTCTTAGAAATCTTCCTGCTATAGCCTGTCTCTTCAGAAAACAGAATCAAGATTCTAAACAGGTAAATAAAACCACTCTCTCTATACAATATTCAATAAATAATACACAATATACAGTAACAGTTCATCAGGGCATAGAGCCACAAAATATGGTAGATCAAATTTAGATTACATATATGTGTTCAGGTTTATATGTAAACTAAGTAACCTGCAATTGAAATCTGCATAACAAAAATCAGTTTGGAACTATTAAAAATATTTTCATTATTTAATCCTATATAATTATATAAAGACTTAAATTTGTACCATTTTTTATATAATAGTCTTATAGTATATTCAAATATACATGCTTTTATAAAGAAACCATTGTTGCTAGGCTTCCAAGTGTACTTATTAACAAATATGCTTGGGCGGGGGGAAAGGATTTTAATCAAAACCTGTGGCTGTACCTTTTTAAGTTTGAAATAATGGTTGCATTAACATGAATATAGTCAAGCTTATAAGCAAAACACTGTGAATCTAAATTGTTATAGACATTTCTGTCTTTCCTCATATTCTTAAATATAGTAAATATTTATAGACAAAACACTGTCCATATCTAGCAATACTCTGTTCATAATAATCTGCAATTTTTAAATTAGTAAACAAAAAGATTACCTCTTATTTCCAAAAGACAAGTGAATAATTATTAGAACAATTTCATTATGCCCAATTCAGTACTTGTTGTCATATCTTGAAATCATTTTGGAGAAAAATAGAGCATACATTATATATTCTCTTATTATTAAAAAATTATTGAAGTCTTTGGAAAAAGATAAAGCATAAATCAGAATATTCTTTTAATAATAAAGGAGGAGGGGCAACAAGAACTAGCTAGTTCAGTTTCTTTAACTGAACAGGTTTTCAAAAAATGAATTAAAATCCCTAAGGGGAAAGAAATTCTATTTGCCTAAAATCAGGTTTGAAAAAATATATTTTTAAAAGTTTAAAAGAAAGTAATATTACACATGTTAAAATCTTACGACATTAGAAGGGAGAAAGACTTTAAATGTGGAAATCGTCTTTCTTCTTTGATCATTACCTTAAGCCAATTCGTGAAAGGAGAACTGACTATGGTTTAGAATGAATTAACTGCTACGTGATTTAATCCAGCTGAGTATGCAGACATATAATTTTCAGCAATTAGTTTTCACCTTTTTATTTTCACATGCCTGGAAGAAAATGTGTCTCTCCTTAATGACATAAGATTCTCATTTGAAATACTAGTTGATTAACTTTAAGAGTTATCTGTTCAATAGTTTTTCTAGCATGAGACATTTTCAGTTAAACATTTTCTGGCTAGGTCTTTACTGTGTGAATATAAATGATCATCTCTTGTTATAGAAAAAGGGCTCCCTTCTTTTCAGAGGTGGAGGGTGGGGGTGTGGTTGCTTAAAATGATCCAAAAATCTGTACCTAGGCATCTGGTTTCAGATCCACTCCAAAGACCTGAAGAAAGGCATTCTCGAACTGCAGAGCCCACGAGCATGAATCCGGAATCACAGGTAAAGATGGCCGTGGAGCCATATGAAGTTTGAGTTCCAATCTTATTTCCATTTGGAGGTGTAGGTAGTTCTCCACAGGAAATAACTTGAAACAAAAACAAAACAAAACAAAACAGCAACAAAAATGCTTGAAGACATAGTCAATGTGTCCTTCTAACAAAATATGCTTTTAACATTTTGAATTCTCTGTGATCTGACATATTCACAACCGAAATTGACATTTACAGGACATGTCTGGATAAGTGTGAAAATGCAGAGAAAATACATGACATACTTTAAAATCTATCCTCTTTGAGTTCTCTTAAAACCTGAGTGACAGCAACAAGTAATGAAGCTATTTTTGTATCTTCACTTAGCCAATCTGGTCACTCAGCAGGTTGTCATAAAAGAAAGAAATTTACAAGGTGAAGGACTTCCATCATTTTGACTTACCTGGGCCAAAGTTTCCTCTTTAATCTGAAACAATGCTAAAATAATACAGGAATATCTCACTTTACTATACTTGGCAGATGTTGCGTCTTTACAAATGGAATGTTTCTGACAATCTTGCGTTGGTTGAATAAGCCTATGTGCAATTTTTCTGACAATATTTGCTCACTTTGTGTCTCTGTCACATTTTGGCAATTCTCATAATATTTCAAACTTTTTCATTATTTTTATATTTGTTACTGTGATCTGTGATCAGTGATTACCACTTGCTGAAAGCCCAGATAATGGTTAACATTTTTAGCAATAAAGTATTTTTTAATTAGGATATGTACATAGTTTTTAAGCACAATGTTATTACAGTATAGTGTAAATATAACTTTTATACCAGCACTTGGAAGCCAAAAATTTTATTTGACTTCCTTTATTGCAGTATTAGCTTTATTGTGGTGGTCTGGAACTGAACCCATTATATCTCTGAAGTATGCTTGTAATTACAAGTAATTTTTGTTGAGATTACCACAGTTGATAAAGAAATTTACATGTAAAATATCATTTGATTTTCACAAAAACCATTAGAATGATATTTCACATTTTGTTTGCAGGTTTAAAAAAACTGAGAAAGAGATTGACTCACTAAGTCATTTAGAAACCAGTTCTTATAACTCCTTCATATTTAAAGACTGCGAATGAAATGTCTTTCTTGAATTAAAAACAATAGTGGATAATGTTTATTGTGTGTTTATTTTGTACCAGACACTATTACCAGTGCTGTAAGTTAAATAATTCTCAAAGCAACCCTATGAGGTAGGTGGAGTCAATGTATGAATTGTATGGACTAAGATAGGAGCACATAGTAGTTAAGTAACTTGAATAAGCTTTCACAGCCTATAAATAACTAAATCAAAATTAAAACCCTCTGGTCAGACTCCAGAATCACATACTTAGCCACCAGCCCACATGCCGACTTTCATATCGAGGCTTTATGTGCCCATTGCAAATAGAAAATTTTAAACTTTGGGACGCCTGGGTGGCTCAGTCGGTTGGGCAGCTGCCTTCGGCTCAGGTCGTCATCCCAGGGTCCTGGGATTGAGTCCCACATCCGGCTCCTTGCTCGGTAGGGAGCCTGCTTCTCCCTCTGCCTCTGCCTGCCTCTCTGTCTGCCTGTGCTCGCTCACTCTCTCTCCCTCTGTCTCTGACAAATAAATAAAAATCTTAAAAAAAAAAAAAAAGAAAGAAAATTTGTAAACTTTAAATTACTGCATATAACATTTTAAATGTAGTGATCATTTTGAACTAATCCTTCAACAATATTTTGAAGTAGCTATATACTTTTATTAATATTAGTAATACTAGTATTTATATTATTTTAATTTAAAAGATCAATAAATAATCAGCAAAAGCACTATTCTTTCCATTTTCTCAGTGAATTTCAGTCCTTAGATTCCTCGTCTTTCCCCCACTCTTACCTGTAGATAGGGACCTCATTTCTTGTTTTTTTGTTTTTTTAAAGATCCCATTTACCCATTTGACAGAGAAAGATCAGAAGCAGGCAGAGAGGCAGGCAGAGATAGAGAGAGGGAAGCAGGCTCCCCGCTGTGCAGAGAGCCCAATGCAGGACTCGATCCCAGGACCCTGAAACCATGACCTGAGCCGAAGGTAGCGGCCCAATCCACTGAGCCACCTAGGTGCCCTGATAGGGACCTCGTTTTATGTATCTCTTAAATTCTTCAACATCATAGGTGATCCCTTAAACCCTTCTACATCATCACAGAAGAACAAGACAAACATTTGTTGAATGCCTGATTAAATTAAAGATTTTATTGTAGATATTTTTTTCCTAGCTCTGAAATATCTCTATCCCATGTGCCTGTATAATGAAATAATACTGGAAAACAACAGGCTAGAAGCAAAGAAAACTCCTAGGAGAAACTGTGAAAGAAGCGGCAAAAATTTAGAAATATAGATACCATATTTTTAGAATATCATAATTATAGTTTTGACATCTATTTTTGATGTCATTTGATCTTAATTCATCAATATGATTATATTATAAAAGAGGGCAAACCCTTTATATGGATATTAAAAATAGATTGTAAAGTAGAATATTCATTAGTAAAATAATAGTAGATACTTGTATACTTATTACACAAAGACCATTGTTTGCTGTTAAATGTCTTAATCATCATAATCATAATCCTATTTAGATTTCTGATTCCTTTATTATTTATAAATTATGAGTGTTTATATCATAAATGCCATAGAGTTGTGTTGGACACAAAATGAAAGAATGAATTTTCAACCTAGCATATTTCCTGGCACAAAGTAAATGCTTAATAAATGTATGGAAGGAAGTTCAATGGGACTACATAATATTTCATCTGAATGTCCTATGCTCAGTTAACTTATCTGTATTAGACACTGGCCATTTATATTAAAAGAATGCATGGGAAAAAAAGAATGCATGGAAATAGAGTAACAATATGCTCAATTTGATTCAATAAATAAGACATTGGCCATTTATATTAAAAGAATGCATGGGAAAAAAGAATGCATGGAAATAGAGTAACAATATGCTCAGTTTGATTTAATAAATATTTACTAAGGTCATGCTGTGAATAAGGTTCTAGCTGATATTTTCAACATAACATACCATTAAATCTTTTTTAGGTTTTGTGAGTTATGTAAAATGATTAAACCAGGGCTCAGTTTCCTTTTTTGATAAAATAAGTATAATAACATCAACTACTTCATAAAATTAGAACTAAGCAATAAGTGAATTAATACATGTAAAGGGCTAAAAGCAGTGCCTGCCTAGCAAGTTATAAGTATACAGTAGGCATTATCAAGTTTACTGTGGTAAGTGATAGATTTAGAATCCAAACACAGGATTTCTCTATTTAAGCTTGTACTTTTTTCATGAGAGTTTACTCAAACAAACAAACAAACAAACAAACAAACAAAAACTTACAAAATTTTAAAATTTAATGTGAATAAATGATCTTTTTAATAATATTATCTCATTATTTGCTCTAGTGTGTTTGGAAAAGGAAGTGACCAAGCAATTCAATCAAGTGGGGAGAGTATGTGTTGTAATGAGCACTGGGTATTATATAAAACTGATGAATCACAGACCTGTACCCCTGAAACAAATAATATATTACATGTTAATTAACTAAATTTAAATTTAAAAAGAATAGCTTATGAAATAAATTTAGCTGAGTGAATACTTACTTTGGCAATATGGTCTTTCATTTCTCCAACTCCAGGTACCATTAGGAAGACATTCAATAGAAGCAGGACCTAGTCCATGATAACCAGGATCACAGCTGAAGACTACCTTAGTTTTGTATTCATAATGGGAGCCATTCACAATTCGCCATCTTCCATGTTCCAAGGTAAAGGAATTGATACTCGGACATGTAACAACTATACAAAAACCAAGAACATAAATGTTAATCAGTCATGTCTGTTCTACTTCTTAACTGTATCTTGTATCTATTCCAACCTCTATATCACCACTACCTTAATTCATTCACTATTGTCCTTTAGCATTTTAAAAATTTATTTTCCATGTTAATCTTTTCCACTCCCCTAGCTCTGTGGTATTGCTGACAGTTCCTTGAATATATTATACTATTTCACACTTCAAAAATCTGTGTACTATTATTCTATTTACCCAGAATCTTTATTACTGCCTTACCTCTACCCTCTTCTTCCTTTTTTTTGTATTATCATTTCCAAATTTATTCCTTAATACAGAAAGACATGAACTGTGTCTTAGTGATGAATCATTCCAATTATATTAATTTGTTAAAATTTTTTCTGTTCTTTGAAGCTGATTTAAAAGTATTCTTTTTGAAGTCTTCCTTCACAACTTCTATGAGATACAAATGACAGGATGTAGGAAAAAGGACACCCTTGTACAAGCTGGTGGGAATGTAAACTGGCACAGCCATTATAGAATATATATGTAGAGCCAGTAAGGAAGAACCTCAAAATATTAAAAAGAGGACTACCATATGCTTCAGCAATCCCAATCTGGGTATATATCCAAAGGAAATGGATTCAGGATCTCAAAGTGATATCTGCATACTCATGTTCATTGCAACACTGGTCACGATAGGCAATATACAGAAACAACATATTCTCATTAGTTCAGAAATTTGGGGAGGACTGTATTTTGAGGAAATCTGTTTTATGAGAATAGGGTAATTGTGCAAGAGTTGTGATATACACTTTGGCTAATTCAAAAATTGTTCAACGTAAGATAAACGGAAGCATTATTCAATACCTATGTTGAGACTACACATAACAACTTTCATTTTAAATGAAAAGACTACTAAATTGAAAATTAGTATTGAGAAGAAATAAATGTAATATAAAGACAAATAAAAATACCTTATTTACACCACCATTTTTCCAATTTTTTTTGCTACTATATATTTTAACAGAACGATTTAATGTCACCATTAAATAATATTCATTTACCTATTATAGTAGTAATGAAAGCAATGGGAATATTTTTTAAATGCAAGTAACCTGAAGAATACTGATGAAAGCTAAAGTTATGGGTCATCTTACCAACATCTTTTGCCCTTATAAAAAAAATGAGAGCTGAGTGTATTGGAATATAATTTTACTAATTAAAATCTTTAAATTTTTTTCAAGGACATATACAGAAAGTTCATGTTGACTGATGGTTGAATTTTACAAAATAAGTGAAACTATGTTATGTAAAATAAAATTCACTTTATTTTTTTGACATAAATGTTCTGGAGTTTATGTCCTTGTACTGTCTTCTAATTGTTCATATTACAAGACAGCTTAATTAACTTTTATTCCCTCTTAGACATCACATTTCATTTCAAGGATTAGTTCTAAAATTTGAACAATACATAATCTTTTAAAGTGTACAAGATGCCAATAGAAACACAAATGATACCATTACTTTAACACACATACCAACACAGCGAGGGGTCTTGTTATGATTGCTCCAAGTTCCATCTGATTGACATATGGCAGTAGTAAGTTCCTTAGATGATAATCTATATCCATCATTACAAAAATAGGTAACTCGGGTTCCTACCAAGTAGTCTGTTGTGAGTATTCCTCCATTTGTCGGAGCTTTAGGAATCCCACAGGAAATTGCTATAATGAATATATATACAAAATCATAGAAACAGAAAAATACTTAATTTAGTAGATAAGTCTCTTAAATTGTAAATCACGTAAAACTATTTGGGATTTATTAATTCCTCTGAAACAACTTCAGAATATCTCCTAAAAAAAGTTTTCCTGAACCATAACTTTTTGAATAATTTATTTCAAACTCCTATTGAATGCGGTGTTTTTTCTTTTTTTGGATTGGTGAATCCATACATTATTAATGCTTTATGTCTGTGTTTCTTACTTGGTTTCTTTTCAGCATTATGTCAGCATTCATACAGATTATATAAGAATGAAAATTGGGTAAATATAGAGTGTATGCAGGGCTAATCTATAACTGGGCTACCACATAGCAAGTTTGGTTAATTAATTTGATAGATAATTATTAAGGATTATAAAGTGCTGGTAACTAATACTCATCATGACTTTGGCCAAAAATATAACACATGGATGCATAGATTTATTTTAACTGAAAGCTGGATATTACTTTGTCTTGGGTCCAAATTCTATGTGCTTGGGCACCATCCATAGAATATCATGTGATCAACATGTTTAATAAATATAGGGCCTGGACACCTTGTCTTAAAACCTAGAATGAATCATCCTGCATTTCATTGATATGTCTTAGATGTCTTGGTTTTCATCTACAATAGATCTGATTCAGGTGAAATTAGTTTTTCCATAATGTGATAATTACAGTAAAAATTTTTATTTACTTTATAGTATATCAGGTATTTTCACATCTCATAAATTCAAATTACTACAGATATACTCGAAGATTGATTGATTGCCATCTTTGCTCTACAAATACATATTTGCTTTTCCAAAAACAAAGAAAAAAACATAAGCTTTAAATGAATATATTTGGCAGCAAAATCCTGATTAAAATGAGATTATTTTTATCTTTTATATCATGTTCATAGATGTGTAAATACTTACACATATGTCTGCACAAAAATTAGTGTATTGATTATAAGTACAGCTCTACAACAAGCTATGTAACATCTGGTGTATTTTCTGTATTACCTCTATAAAATCAAAAAAATTTCTAAATTCTGAAATATATAGTCTTCTAGGTTTCCTATAAAATACAGTAGACTTATAACTACATTTTTCTCTTATTAAAGGAATTAAGAAACAGAAATATTTTTTAATAATTTTAACATTTACAGACTTGTGTTCTAGTTATTTATCTTTCATTTCAACCTAAAATTATTTCAGCTTCTTTTAGAAAACCTACCACTTAGGTGTTTAATTTTAATAAATCAATGTGAATTTTACTATGAGGTGAAATACCTTAGTGAAATCTATATGAAATTCACAAAATTGAATGGCAGACTCCCTACTGGTAAATGGTTTAATCTTTTATAATCTGATAACCTGCAAATTATGAACAGAAAGCATAAATATTGATTTAATAAATTATATAAGCAATGTCATATAATTATGTTATTATCCCCGCTATCATTTTGCAAACATAAATGGTTTCCTGATGTCTGCTCAAGCAATGTTGATATTTCCACTTCGGACTTTTGGGAATTTCAATTTGTAATAAGTCGTCTCCCTACTGAATCCCACCAAAGACAGTATTTACTGATTTGAAAAAAAAAAATCAACCATACATTATTGGAGTAGTGTAGGTTGAACTTAGACCAAAGTAGAAAGGAAATAAAGTTAAAAAGAATAGGTTTCACATATGTGGTTTGTATAAAATGGCTATATTTTAGACCTAAGAAAATGACAACAAGCTCAAATGATAGGATGACAACTATGCCTGTGGGTAGATTACAACTGAACTTCTCAGTTATAAAAAAAAAAAATCAATTTCCAAAGAACCATCATCACTGAGTGGTTGTCACAGAGGCTTCTCTACAGAACTCTCAGAATAGCACAGATTAAAAGTGAGGCAGGGAATGCAAAGCAACTATTTCTACATAACACTGTACAATACCCAACTGCATAGTGGGATGAGACTGGTTCAATTCCTGAAGGAGAGGAAATCAATGAAGAGATATTTGATGTGTAGACAAATAGATAAAATACCTGTCCAAACCCAACTAGAAATAGCAGACTAAACTTTCTATCTTTTATTGTGTTCACATTGTGTAATGGTTGCTGAAGTAAATATATGTGAAGATGCATAAGGAAACTGAAGAGATAAAAAATAAAAATGACTGAAGAATGTAAAACAAACATGGAACAAAACAAAAATCTGCAGTATGTGAATAGCTCTTCCCAATGACATTTAACCAGTTCATTTAAATTAACTGTGTTTCAAATACAAATAGGCCACATATAACAAAGGTTTTTATCAACTAATCTTTTAAAATTGTTTCAGTGATAATAAAAGATCAATTTTGGAAATGGTTCCTTGAATTATAAATATGTTATCATTTTACTATGCCAAATATTTTTAAACTGCATTTTGATTTGACTATTCTAATTGTAGAACAATTTTAAATCAAGAACAATAAAAAAAGAATGCATATGTAAGTGTCATATTATATACCAAAACAACCAATGACATTATAGCTGACTAAACAAAGCAACTTCAAAATTTCAGAAAGTTTAAGATATTTCTTATTTCAACCAATAGGCAATTGTTTTTTTACTAAAGTTTCCTTAAAGGTTATTATATATATATATCATTTTATATATCTAAGCAATCACTATATAACTGAAATGTACTAGTTCAAAGTCTGATCATTTTTTTTAAAGATTTTATTTATTTATTTGACAGATAGAGATCACAAGTAGGCAGACAGGCAGGCAGAGAGAGAGGAGGAAGCAGGCTCCCGCTGAGCAGGGAGCCCGATGCGGGGCTCGATCCCAAAACCCTGAGATCATGACCTGAGCCGAAGGTAGAGGCTTAACCCACTGAGCCACCCAGGTGCCCCAAGTCTGGTCATTTTAATATTTATTTAAAATATATATGATTTAGATGGTTACTATTTATATATTTTTTAAATTCCCATGATGCTGAAATTATAAGATCAAAGATGCTTTTCCAAACCAGTTCTGGTAAATAATAAGAATTTGTGAACACTATTCATTAGTCAAAGAAAAGCAGATGTTTTGATATTTTATTAAAATACATCTATTCAACAGGAAGTCAGCTTTTTAAATGTTGGTAAGCCACTGTGGTTATAACTTTTCACAGAATTCTAATAAGTGATTAATATTTCCTGCATCAACAGGAATCCTCAACAGAACAAGAAAACAATAGAAAACAGAACGAGGAAACAATAGTCCTTTTATTTCTCATTTATTTATACATGCCTCTGAGAGTTACCTTTCATGAATTAAAATTAGAGTTTAACAGATAAAAGAACCCATTTTGGGTGTTTGGTAATATCTATGCTTATTTTAACTTGGTTTTGTTCAATTTTAAATTATAATTGATCAATTTCATATTGTATTTGTTTTACATAAATTCCTTCTGATAAGTAGATTATAGGTAAGACCCATTACTTATTAACTGAGAATATTCTGCATTTTTTAAATTTGAGGATTCATAGTTGTTTGGGACACCTCTATAATGTGGGTAGAATAAATCAGATATATTTCACATGGAAAAAATAATGTGATACCCTAAATATTCAAAACTTTCAAAGTCCAATGACTTAGAGTTTCTTGTATAACTGATGTTGCACTTGTCTTTATGACTATACCTAGCTAAGAGACTATTCTTTAAAAACAAGATCTAGTCCAAAGATCTAAAATGTGCCATTTGTTGAATAAGAAGCTTGTCATTCTGTTTGCTGTAACAAGATACAGTGTTCTGGCAGTGCCTCAACTGTTAACAAAATACAAATGAAAAAGAAAGATCCCTGTCAAGTTAGCTAAACAGCGAAGAAAAAATGACGTGGTGTCTGGCTACATTTTAAATTTGTTGCTCTGAGAGCACGTTTTTGCATGCTCAGAGTGAAAGTCTTCAGTGACCCTGCCCACTCTTACACTCTTTTCTTTCTGCAGACTCCATACTAAAGTAATCTCAAGCTCTGGGTCAATCATTTTCCCATAGCAAAGTAATGGGGATGGTAGAAGTATGAGCAAATTGTGATGGGGGGGGGGTGGATTACCTGAGTCGCTCATTTGGTTAAGACTTGGACTCTTGATTGTGACTCACATCATGATCTCAGGGTTGTGTAAGCAAGACCCATATGGGGCTCTGTGCTGGGCATGGAACCTTCTTAAGATTCTCTCTCTCCCTCTCTTTCTGCCCCTCCGACCCCCACTTATTCATGTTTGCTCTCTCTCTCTCTCTCTCTCTCTCTCTCAAATAACAGTAATAATAATTTTTAAAGTTTATGCAAGTGTATGAGTGTTTAGAGTAAAGGCATTAATCACATAACAACAAATGAAGAATAATAAAACAATGTGTCTCACTCTTCTCAAATTTATCATTCTGCATTTTTAATTCTTATTTTCAAGAGGGTCATCTGCAAAATTCTTTTCAATATTTATATTTTTGGAAGTTCCAATGATCCAAATGCAAAAGTTAAACAGAGTTACTCTTTTGTTAATGCGTTTTTCCATTTGTGGATAATATACTTCACCTTGACAAGCAGGGACTGGTGCATCCCAGGCGTGATACCCATAGGAAGACTTCCTGCACACAGCACTGCTTTTCCCAACAAGTCGGAATCCTCGGTCACAAGCCCAGCGGACCACACTATTAAGCTGTCCACCTGTCTGACTGATAATGTATCCATGAGGTGGAGATTCTGGTGTACTACAGTAGAAAGCTTTTCAAAAGACAAAAGAATCACTGTATAATTAATGAATCAGAAATTCTTCCCAATCCAGTATTGTAATTACCATCTGTGCGAATTTTACTTCCTATGAACATCATAGAATTTTTTATCCTCTTGAATATCCACTGGCATAACTTTCGGGAGACAAAACTAACTGAACTTTTTATCATCACAGAAGAGGTTTTCTGAATTGAAATACCCATATTTCTCTTAACACCCTGGTGGTTCAAAATCTACAAATATTTCAGTGAATTTTGGAAGCTGGACCTCTTGTAAATTGAAGGACCTAAATGCCACAGTCTTCGTAGTAATATTTGAGAGCATGTTGTTTACATGTAACTTTGAAGTTATTTCTAGACACCTATATCATGTTAGGTCATGCATTTCACTTGGATTGATGTCTAAATAGACCCCCCACATCCCATAATCCTCTCTCCAAGTTTATTAAAGAGTTTCCATGCTGTCAAGAATGCTTACATATGGTGATTAAAATGTCAATAAAATAAAACTTTCTTCATCTTCTGAAGTCTGAAATGTCAAAAGATAATGTCAAATGGCTTTTTCATATATATGTACTTTTAAGACTATTCAGCCAGGCAGGATCTATTTAACTTTTGAAACTTCACTGTATTCATCCGAGAAAAATAAGATGTTAGCAGTAACTAGAAAGAAATAGATTGGACTTGGAATATATAGCCTGTTATTTCTAAAGAAAAATATATAATATAACAAGCTACTCTTGGGGTTAAAGTGGTGTTTTCAATATATTTATATCAAAATTTATCATGAATATCAACATAAATAAGGATTTAGTATATACTATAGTCAATTTAATGCTTATAATTGATTTGAATAATTTCCCTTTAGGTTGTTGTGATCATTAAAGCTACAATTTAATGTGCTGATTTTTTTTTTAGGTTTATTTATACTTTATACTTTTTTTTAAATTTTTTATTTTTTATAAACATATATTTTTATCCCCAGGGGTACAGGTCTGTGAATCACCAGGTTTACACACTTCACAGCACTCACCAAAGCATAATGTGCTGATTTTTTTTTTTAATGTGCTGATTTTTAAATTCCATCTTTGGGCACAAATTTAATAAAAAGACATTTATATTATATACGTGCTAGAAATAATTTCAAATATGAAAAAAATTAATGATGACTAGGGCATACATTTGAATTTTTAAAACATTTCTTCTTTGCATGCCTATAATATTTTTAAATCTATTGTAGGACAAAATTTATATATATAATAGTAGTGTGAGGTCAGTGACAAGTCAATTTTAAAATGTAAAAGACAAATTGCTAATAAATTAAAATCAAATTATCATCTTATAGTTTTAAAATAAAAATAGACAAAAATTACTTTATTTGAATACTATATATGCAAATTTATATAAATGAGTAAATATGAGAGTATATTTTAAGAACTAAAATTCAAATTTTTGAAGACCAGGGTCAGAATTATTTATAAAATATTTATGAAAGTAATTTTCAGTTGAACTGATTAGCCATGACCATTGGCTTGGGGAAACATGGTCCAAGCACTGTACAGGAAAGAGATGCCTAATTTGTTCTAAAATATCCTGTTATTGAGCACATACCCATGCCTCTGACATGACTTAGGATGGGAAAAAAAAAGGAAAGTAACTTTTGCACAATGACTATTTATACACACTTACTCAACAAGAAAAGAAAATTAGTGGCTTAGTATCATTACACCTTATAAACAGGAAGACATATAGAAAAGTTATTTCATCTCAAAAGAAAAAAAAAGAAAAGTTATTTCATCTTGATATTAAAAAGGATTTTCAGTCCATATCTTTCTAAATACTACTCAGTGAAAAGCATTAAGGACAAAACAATTCTTTTTTTTTCCAAAACTAAAGTTTTTTTATGATGTGTTAGTCATGTCTGTTTTAACATTAGCAATATCATAAATAGGTGGATAATATCAAAATCAAAGCTTTTTGCCATTTTATGTTTATTTTTTGTTTAACCTTCTTGTATAAAAGGTTTATTAGATAGGTCAGATAGACACACTTGAGCAACAATTTTGTGAGAATGCAATGGAAACAAATCTATTGGGAAAAAGCATTAAAAATATCAGAGTTTAACTTACGTATAAGTCATCAATATCCTAAATGCTTTTAATCCTTTCAAAAACCCCAAGAGGTAGGATTATCATGACCGTGGGGACACAGACACAAGATTACATAAACTGCTCAAGAAGCCTTAGTGGAGGAGCTGTGGTTTAGATTTATGTCTAATTGAATAATGTCTATGTTTGTGCTCTGTAGCCACAACCAAACCGAGGATGTAAATGAGATGTGTACTGAAGTTGTAAGTATCACATACCTATATATCTTATCCGGAAACCTTTTTTGTTATTGCCATGATCTGCTGACCATTGGAGAAATACTTCATGACCATTGCTTGTTACATTAAAAGCAGATGAGTAATCTCCACTGAGGGAAATAAGCACTGGACTTTGAATATTTGGTCCTTTAGAAAGAAAATAATACAATTTAAACATAACTGAACAATCATGTTCTAATTTATCTTTAATATTTTATATATTTAGAATAGTATTATATATGGTGACATTGCTCCAAAATCAATTTGTTTCATCAACAGTAGCTTAAAACATAATATCTTTGTTTTAAATATTTAATTCCACAGAAGAGTCTACAATTTGTAAAATAATTAGCTAACTACAGTTTTCACATGGTATGTAGATAAACTGGATGTTGATACTTCTAAAAATAAGTACAAGATAAAATATAAGCTGTTGTTTCTCGTATAAACAGTTATTTACACTGAAGGTCTGCAAGTATAAACCAGAGTAGTTGAACTGGATTTATGAATATGCAGTAAATATAAACCATGGTTACCGTCATACACCTGAAGAACATCAAATTCCTTTTCTGTCTGGAAGAACTCTACAAACATGCTGATATTATATCCTTTTTCTACTGAGATGCTCCAGGCACACATCTGAAGGTTTGGGTAACTCTCAGGATATCCAGGGCTCAAAATGACACCTGTGGAATCTAGGCGTAATTCGTTGGCCGGGCAGAGTACTATCAGAGAAAGAGATCATTAAATAATGCTAGTCTTCTAGATCTAAGTGAAAACTTCATTTTAAACACTCATTACTCTGCTTTCAGGTTTAATAACTATAAAGGAGACGATACCTTGAATTATGTGTTAGAAGAGATAATTTGTATTAAACTTGCAGTTCAAAAAATGGAGGAATGACCCAAAAATTATGGTACTGATTTCCTTTTTTTTTAATTACATGGAAGAACTACTTTTCTGTATAATAAATACATAGATAATAAAAAATAAGACATTTATCTCCCATATTATAAATACATAGATAATTAAAAGATAAGACATTTTCTTCTTCGATTTCTTTATATTCTCTCTTTACCTTTCCTCATCTTCTTATGTCCCCTCCTTCTGCCTCTCTCATCTAGGTCTTTGCCTGCCCTTTTCCTTCTTTCTTTATTTTTTTTAACTCACTCTATTCTCTTTTCAATTTTTAACTCACTCAGGTATGTAGAAATAAATACTTTCAATAGTATTTATTCTGGGCAAGGCTACTCCTGATCTCAGAAATGTGGTTAAACCATGAAAATTTAACTGATTATCTTTCAGTTCTTTGTGCAATTGAGCTAGGCTTGGAAACACCAAATATAGTTGCTGGAATATAGATGAGTAGATGAAAGATTTAAATAATTTATTATTTCCTGGATGAAAGGACAATGAAATATTTTGAGTTGTAAAGTCTCCATGTGATAAAGGGATAGAAAAGAATAAGAAGACCTGTGGATTATGGCAACAAATAATGGCTCTTTTATCAAGTTAATAACTTGAAAAGAAATAATTCAAAGCTACCATAACTAATATTGAGATACTTGGGGACTAGAGACCATAACACAGTTGAATATACTAAAAATACAACACCAAATACAGAATATAATAAAGCTAAAATATGTAAGAGCTGTTTTTTTTTTTTTTCAATTTTTGGCTTTTACTTCTGTTTCTTTTCCTTTGATCTGAGATACCTGCTTCTTGGATATGAATTGAAGATTTTCAAAAATAATTAAGTAAGTGGTAGCAGGTCATTCTCAGTCTAAAAAGAGAAACCAGACCGTTGCTTTTCACAAAATTACAAATACGTAAAATAAAAGAGTTAACTTGACAGTTGGAAATGGAATGGAAAATTTGAGTCAAAATGAAAAACATTCCTGAATAGATAGCTATGGCATATTGAAATGATAGATTGCATATAACTGCATGAGAAGTTAAGTTTTAAGGAAAGGTTTTTTTAAGGTGTGCTCAGGTATTTAATACTTTCAGAATACTTAGCTAAGTATCTTTTTGGGTTACTGAGCATGTTACTTCTTCACAAAAACCATTCAGCAACTTTATAGTTTGACACAAAGTCCTCCAAGTTCAGTCATTTCCTACCTCCCCAACTTTGTTTCCTGCTGCTCCACCACTGAAATGAAATGCTCCAAACATATTGGATGAACTACTTACAGCTTTTTGAACTCAGCACATTCCTTCATGCTCCTGTTTCAAATGTCCTTCTTTCATCTGCCGCATTTGAAATGTTAGTGCATTTCAACGCCCAGATGAAGGGTCTTGTCCTTTGTGAAAACTTCCTGAACCTCTGCTCCATCAACCTGAGCAGAATTGTTGATTTCCTTCTTGGTGTTTCCATAATGTACACTTCTATTATTGCAGTTAGCAATTTCATGGCTATATATGTGTGAGTGTGTGCATTATTATTATTATTATTATTATTATTATTATTATTATTATTTTGTCTCCCTTCCTAGGCTTCGGTTATTAAAAAGGAAGTGCCATGTCTGCCATGTCTTATTTAATGTGTTGATCCCAATATTCTAAACTGAAAAATACTCCATATTACTTTTGAAAAACTGATATGATTCAATATAATTTACTATAGATACACAAATTAACCTATTTGCCTACTATTCAACACATACCAAGAAACTCAATCAATTTATTGATTGTGACTACATGTTAAGACACTTAAGCACTTTTTGTGCATTATGTCACTTGTCACAACAACTATAGAAAGTATGTACAATTTTCACCCCCATTGTACATATAGAGGAACTGATGCTCAGAAAGTTTAAAATGCATAAAGTGTCACAAGTTTACCTGGATGGATCCCACAGTTATAACCATCATTACACCACCCCTTTTACTTCATCTATATCAAACTCTTTAAAGAGCTACACATTTAGAATTGCTTTCCATATTTTAAATGTGATATAGAAAATTAAAAGGATAAAGGGAAGAATAACAAAATTGTTGCAGCCCCTTTTAGGAAAAGTGAAAAAAATATTAAATAATTTAAGACAGACTAAAAACAATGCATATTAATTCTACCAGACTCCAGAAAGAATGTCTATTTTAGCAAGCTTGTGAATTAACTCAAATAAAGAAAAAAGTAAAGTCACAGTTTTGGCTTAAGTGCCTGGTCAATAATTAATATAGTAACACTGCATAAAATGATTCTGAGGGGTGATTTTTTACTTTTTAGCTAGTATCTGAAGTGTCATTATAAGTAAAAAAAATAGTCTTTTTTGTGTTCTCTATAGTACATAGAACAAGAAGAGAGGCAATTACTAATCTATAGAAAATTCTGATTCTAGAAAAATATTGAAAGTCTGAGAGATGAGAGATTATTTCATAGCTAAGCTATCTGGATTGTTTTATTTTAATTTTTAGAAATTTATTAAATTGGGATCCAGATAGCCCCCTAAAAATTAAGTGTTGCCCTCCAAGAACTCATGATGTATTCATATATTGGGGTCAAAGAAGTCTTGACATGTAATAGCTTGTTCACAAATTCCTGTGTCTGCCCAAGTTATTTTTCCATGTATAACTTCCCAAAAGGTTAAAAATCTATTCTCCACATTTATATGTCTAAATATCTGAATATGTATCCTACATAATTCTTTTTTTTTAAAGATTTTATTTATTTATTTGACAGAGAGAGATTACAAGTAGGCAGAGAGAGAGAGGAGGAAGCAGGCTCCCTGCTGAGCAGAGAGCCCGACGCGGGACTCGATCCCAGGACCCTGAGATCATGACCTGAGCCGAAGGCAGCAGCTTAACCCACTGAGCAACCCAGGCGCCCTCCTACATAATTCTAAGTGGTGAAAAGATAGCCTTGTATAAAGGAGGAAATTGAATGAATGACACTTAAATATCAAGATTATAGGTGATAGACTTCAGAAAATCCAAACAATTTCAAAATGCTCTAAAGTCATTGACTTTGAGAAAGGAAAATTGTCACATTGGTGTTGGTTTTTACCTCCAAACATGTCTTTCTGTAAAGCCCCTTGTGAAAATCCTTCCGTTTTATTGTAATTATTTCAATGAGGTAGAAAATTAAATGTTAATTCCTACTTATATAATGTTTGAAATAATAAAAAAGAAGTTTTCTTTTAGGTTCATTGTAACAGTTAAGATACTGCACAGGAAACCGATTTCCATTGCTCGGGAATAAACCTCAAAGAAGAAAGTAACCTAAGAAAATTTGGGGAGAGACAATCAAGTTCTATTCAATTTTATTCAAATTAACCAATATTTATAATTAGTTATTATGTGGTAGACACTGTTCTGGGCCCTAGGGGATTACACAAATTAACAATACATGATTTCCGAACATCAAAACTTAGCAAATTATGCAATATCCATCAGGGTCTTGTCCTTATAATTCCATAGCGAATTCCTTGAAGTCTAAACTTTTGTGTTTTTTATTTTTGTGTCTTTGTATATTCATCTGTCACTTCGACCACCATTTTCTATCTCTGTTCTATGAAAGTCTTACTTATCATTTGGAACCAAGACTCAGGGAGCAATCGTGACATCAAGCTTTTCCTGCCTCATAAATAGTTAAACATTACATGATTTGATATCTCCCTGGCCTGTTTCCTTAACACTCTATTACTACCACCTGTATGGCTGTCATATCCCTTAAATCATGTTGCCCTCACAGCAGGGACCATTTATAGCTTGTTTGTTTGTTTGTTTTTTACTCAAACGTTCTGCTTAACAGGTACTCCATTAAAGTTTAACAAATTTACTGGTTAGAACAGAAACTATTTCAAATAAAGGCAGTCAACATTGGGGACTTTATTTAAGGTTTCTCTTATTTTCCATCCCCATTTCCACCCCTCATGACAAAATTAATTTAAATAAATTGAACTAACTTCAGGATAAACTAAAAAGGAAAGAAAAAAGTAAACCTTGGGAGAATAAAAAAATGTTTAAAGTTAAACCTGAGAGTAATTTAAAAAAAGATACCACATAAGAGTTCTATAACTTTTAACATTATGGCCAGTTAAATATTTAGTATTTATGTAAAATAGACTTTTCTCAATTCTGCCAATCAAACATAAAACAAATACTCAAAGATCAATAATCATAAGAATTGGTACCTTGACAAATGGGAGGTGCTCCATCCATCTGGAGTCTTTCTCCTAATCTGCATGTCAGAATTGCATTGCCGACCAAAGTAAATCCTGGAAGACACTGATACCTAATAATGTCACCTATTTAAAAAAATAATAATAATAAGAGGTTTCAGATAGGCAACAAGGTGATGGTTAAAAATGAGCATGTTTCAATTGTAAAATCTGTAAATATTGCAGAATATTCTTTATTTTTAGTCATTTTCAATTGGTATAAAATCCCATCAGTTACAAGCAGGGATAATATCCAAAAATTTGAACTACAACTGCTTCATAGACACTGACCAATGAGAACTGAAGCCAAGAGCAAATTAGCTCCTACTACAGTAAGATCTAACGGGTGTATACCAGTTGGATATAAGCAATAGTGGTAAGGAAACAATCTAGTTGGTCATTAAAAATATATCAAGTAGTCAAAAGGATTCAAAGTTTCACTCTATATGAAGATTAAATTTACACTAGTCATTAATATTTTCTTAATTCCCCAGTCAGTATCATGATAGCAATAAGTCTGTTATGGCAACATTCTTTTGTTACATCATTTTTCAAAATATGAGATATTATTGGGATTGAATTTCCAACCTAGCTTTAAAAAGACTTTATTTTCAAATTGAACATAATCCAACACTTATTTTCAAAGGTATAGAAATAAAGCACTCTAATATACCCTACATATTCTTCACTGTACGTTTTAGGCTTAAACCTGAATTCAAATAACATTTGTGTGTCAGAAAAGGCAACAAAAATAATACTTTGGAAGAAACCACCAGAATACATTTTATGGTTCAAATTCCCATACTGGTTTTCCAGTCGTACATTCTAGACATACATGATTCTTGCTTTTGTCTAAACTCCCTTTTGGTCTTTTCACTGTCACCCAATCTTAAGAATTCCCAACGATTCCCAACAATCCAAAGAAAGAGGTTCTAAGATAGGTTGCTATTATTCTTTTTTGTCTCTTTTTAAGCAAACATCTCTATTAATAGTATGTTTTTTAAAAAACTTGTCAGACTTTACCTATTTCAAATTCATCATCTTCTGTCAAAATTTCAGCATTGGGTACCGGTGGTGGAGGTTGGCACACTCTTAGTTGATAAGCTATAAAAATAGACAATGTGTTATTCCTTCTCTGAGAAAGTGTATATGTGAAAAAGCCCAAAATTATGCAAGGGTTATTTATAAGAATAAAAATCAATGGTATAATTTATCAAGTTTTAATTATTTATTTTTTAAACAGACTACAATATTGAGGGACAATAAATCATTCCTTAGATACCAAAATATTCTCCTGTGGTAAGAACACTTACCTGTAACTCCTTTTTTCATATCCTCATTCTATTCCTCTTTATTATGTGCTTCAAAACACCTGTTATTTTTCTCTCTGACATGATCACAATTTGGAATTATATATTCGTATTTGTTATGTGCTCAATGCCTATCTTCCCCAAGGTTCACCACAGAATCCTTGTACCTAGCAAAGTGGCTGGCATATAGCTATAATTGCAAACAGGCACTCAATGTTTACTCTTTTTCAGGAGATATTTTAAACACTTTACTTATAATAACTCTATTATTCCTCACAAAAATGTTATTTATTTTATTACTTAATTTATGATTAGGTCTATAATTATTCCCATTTTATAACAGAAAACTGTTAAAGAGAATTAAATAATTTGTCTAAATTACACAGCTACAATGTGACAAACCTGGGATTTGAACCTAGGAGTTCTGACTCTGGAGACTTCTCATACATGCTATATTAATATACTCGTGAAATACCTACTTGTTGAATTTCATGTTTCTAATAATCTACATCACTTGAATAGATCACCCCATTACATTGGAAATATTCCTATTTGGCATAATTTAAAGGCCACACAAAAAAGGCCCTTTATGAATCCAAGCATCATGACTACTGGACCCATCTGATACCTATACACAATCGTTTGCTTGATTAAAGTCTTATTTTTACTAAGCTTTTAAAGAATGTAATATCATTTTGTTCAGTTAAGAAACACACTTGATTACTACAATAACATTTGAAAAAAAGTGTGTTCCATATGCTTAATTTTATTACTTAAACTTGAGAGTTAACTTATTTATGTTAACTCAATGAGCAAAGAAATTGACACACAACTCGTACAGGGTTAAGCCACGACTCGAGCCTCTGTCCTCTACTCCAAAGTCCATACCTTCAGTATTGCTCCTACCATGAGAAAATTATGACAGTACTGAGACGCACCAACTGGACCACTTAAAAAAGACTGCTCTAAAAGGAGATGGGTAAAATACATTATAAAGAATGAGTAAAAATTTTCCAGTTCTGAAGGGTAATCATGTGCATTAGAGCATTTCAAATAGAGGAGAAAACATGAGCAAAAATGTGGGCATTGGTTCATCATCATGTAACAAAAAGCCATTTATGTAAGAGGCCAATTGGTTAATACACCTCCAGGTTACTAAGCACAGAAAAAAGATGAAAATTTTTCAAAATGTAGCTGAAGAGGAATGAATCAAGGAAAATTTTTGTTTCAATTTCCTGCTGTAAATTGTTGTATGTCTCTTCAAACATCTTCCTTCTAGTCCTTCAACCTGTTTACAAAATAAAAGCACTTGCTGTGCAATGATGATAATTTGCAAGTAAAACACGGCTCTACACAGAAGGGTTACCACTAGAGAAAAAACCCTGGGAAGGAAAAGTTTAACCCAGATTTCTGAGAAAAGTTTCGTTTAGAGTACCATTAGTAATTTTGAAAATAATTTTCCTGAATTTAGAACTTAAAAGGGGTATAATAACCAAGGCAAATGGTAATTATAATAAATGCCAACAAGATAAAAGAAAGGGGATAGGAAGAGAGCACCCATGGAGAAATCCTTAGAAGACTATGCTTCAGAGGATAGTATCTTAACTAATCTTGACGTAGAACAGAGATCAACTCAGAAGTTAGTGAAGTGTAGAGATGCCCACATGTGTATTGTTTCACTTTTGTCAGCTGATAAATTTATTTTTGATTATCATGCTAATGATAAATTAATTATTTTAAAGGAAAAGTACATTTATATCAATGAGGAATCCATGACTATCACCATCTGTGGAACATGCTTAGAATAACCTACATTTCAGTTGCAGAGTTTAAGAGACCAGGGGTTGTAAATATTATTTATGAGGAATATGATGTTCAGAGATATTATGCTAGTTTCCCAAGATCACATGAGTGCTGTGAGCTAAATTCTGTCCTATTCCCCATTCTTTACCATAACCTACAGTTTTATAAACTATGTCCCTGGAGCCAAGGAATCACCTTGGGGTCATGGAGGCCTGAGGAGTTCTAATGTCTAGCCTCTCACCTCTACCACATAACAGCAATTATGTGCTCATCAATTTTATAGATTTGAAATCTGAATAAACTTTCCTTTGAACAAATTTTTTACAACCCCTACCTAAGTAATTTCATTGATTCTTTTGATGTCAAGTCTTACTTGTGTTTCAATTCCCAACTTTATGTCACCTGGATAAACACCTCTTCTGGATAAACAAATATTTACTAAATAACCTATAAATCACTGGTTTCTTTAGAAGGGAATGAGTCTCTAAACAGTATTTCCTAGGATAACTCTCCACTGTAAAATTGCAAATGGGCACAAAATAGGAGCAATTATGGATAAGAGTGCTAGAAAATGAGATCTAAGCAGGCCCTGAGATGGTTTTCACTGTTGAAATATGTAATTCTGACTATGATGGAAAGGAGAAGGAAATAATGAAAGAAATCCCCTGGCATCTGCTTTTCTTTTGACTCTCAAAGACAAAGTGCTACAAAAAGATTAATCATAAACAGTTTTCAACAATTCTGTCCTCAGTCTTCATCAATTTCTACTCTTTTGTTTACTAAAATAAGTCTAAAATGTGTCCAGTGTCTTCCCCTTTTTTCTGCCAACATCTCAGTGTAGAACCCTGTCATTTAATACCTATTGTACTGAGTTCAATAGTACCCAACAAAATTATGTCTTTCTTGGAACCTTAGAATGTTATTTGGAAATAAGGTTGTTGCAGATGTAATGAGTTAATTTGAGGTCATTTGAATTAAGTTAGGCCCTTAAACCACTATGACTTCTTATGAAGAGAGAAGACAGAGATGGACCAGAGCAAAGACATGTGCCAGGGAAAGGGACGAGAATGCCAAAGATATCCGGCTACCACCAGTAGCTAGGATGAGGCAAGGAAGGATCCTCACCAAAGCCTTCAGAGATAGTATGGCCCTATAGATACACTGATTTCACACTTCTAGCCTCTAGAACTGTGAGAGAAAAAAATCTCTGCTTACTTAAGACATCGAGTTTGTGGTACCTTGTTGCAGCAGCCCTAGGGAATGAATACACGTGTATTATTAAATCTATAGGATGTTTCTTGCTTTCTGTGTCTTTCTAGAGCAATCCTTCCTACAGACAAAGGAGGTGATGGAAGGGAGGTAACACAATATGTTTCTTTGGATCCACTGTGTGCAAAGAACTCTGCAAGTTACTTTAAATGAGTTACTTCATTTAATCCCCGAATTACTACACCAAGATACGTATAAATAGCTTATGTTGCTAAAAGGGACACTAAATTTCAGAACGGCTGAATTATTTGCCCAGTTCAATGAGCCAGAATTTGAGCCATATGCTTGAAAACTAAGCCATATTTTCTCCGATATTTATAGATAAATCAACCTGGACTGGAGAATTATTTTGTTCTGCCATTTCCTTACTATTAATATGTAACTTGTCATGGCCTTACAGATTAAATTTATAATCTTAGATAAAACAAGTTTCTTATCTTAATTCTAATCAACTCTTCATATGAGATGTCTGCTATATTTCACGTGAACATTCTCATGTTCCTTATATTTACCATGTTAATCCCCTACTAGGCACTGTCATTTTTGATAACCTTGCCAGCCTGGAAATTGGTACCATAATACTTAGCCTTGAGTGTTCTACTATCTCAAATTATTCCCCCTTTATCCATTAATGTATTAGTTCTTATTCCATGTTTAGCTTGTGTGGGACCACTCGGTACGTATTTACATTTCCAATAATGTCTAACAGTTCATTTTGTTATTTATTAAATACATATTATTGAGGGCCTAGTGTGTGTCAGATAGCATGTAATATGTGCTGGGAATGTGATCATGAACAAAGCAGACACAATCCTGCCCTTATAGTCATTAATTGTCGGTGAGAAAGATATTAATCAAATTATCTTATTAATGAGTAGAAATTACCTTGTGGAAACAAGGAGCGTGTGTGTGTGTGAGTGTGTGTGTGTGTGTGTGTGTGTGTGTGCATGCACGCAAGCATATGTGTGCTGGGGAGAGGGATGACACACAGAATAATCCAGGCAGAGGAATCAGCAAGTGTGTTGGGTGGAGGGCTTTAGGAGGATGGGGTAGGGGTTGGGTGAGAGAGTCCTAGGCAGAGTGAGAAGGAGTAAGGAAGACCAGTAAACTGGGGCTAAGTCCCCCAGGAGGCTAGGGGCCATGCTCAGGATTTGTTTATTGTAATCGGAGGAAAATTTGCAAGTCTGTAAAGTTTTCTGTCTGGGAAGAATGGGATCAGATTTCTCCTTTAAAATATAACTCTGGCTAGGGTAGGTAAAATAAACACAATCGGAAGGGGACAAAGGTGAATATCCAGAGACTCCCCAAGACTCTATATTGCTGTGGCTGTTAAATAAACAATTGTTGATTGGATCTAAAAAAAACTCACAAGTGTCCTCAAATGACTTGACATTAAATTAAAAGTCTTGATTATGTTCTCCAAGGGCCTCTAACTTTGTTTAATTAACTTTAGTCCCATCTATTAACCAGTTTATAATTTTAGCCACAAACGCAGAGTTTCCCTCCTCCACTTAAAACTCAAGTACCTGTGATTTGTTATGTCACCTATGATGCCATTCTCACCTCATAAAAAACATCAAACCACACTTCTACACTTTATCATAATAAACTTTGAAAAATCAAGCCTGTCTACAACCTAACCTTTACTGTAGTCTCTTCTATTCCCTAATCAACACAGCTTCAAATGGCTGACGGTGTGACCTTTGACGACATGTCTAAAACTATATTCTGTAGAATTTTATTTTTATCAGTCTTGCTTTCTTGAAAGCTATCTTCCCATCTCTTTTATAATTTTGTCCACAGATGACTAAAATAGAGACATTGTCACTGATCACATTAGCCGAGTTAACCTCCTGTAGAGACCGTGTTTCACAACTGTTTGCCCTCTGGCAATTTTCACAGTCTAAGAATTATATCCCGCCCATTTTCTTGCACTAGAACATAAACTGTGTGGGAGCAGGGACTTTTGATTATCTTATTAACAGTTAATTGGGGCGGCTGGGTGGCTCAGTGGGTTAAAGCCAGGTCATGATCCCAGGGTCCTGGGATGGAGCCCCGCATTAGGCTCTCTGCTCGGCAGGAGTCCTGCTTCTCTTCCTCTCTCTCTCTCTGTCTGCCTCTCTGCCTACTTGTGATCTCTGTCTGTCAAATAAATACATAAAATCTTAAAAAAAAAAAAAGTTAACTCCTCAGGTCATAATGTAACACCACATGGCAGTATTCAGTAAATATTTGCTGAGTGACTGAAGGCTAGGACAATGAAAGAATGAATGAAGAATGAACAAAACATACATAATAAACAAATCCTTACCATATTGAGTGTGGACTCCATCCAGCCTCTCTGGGTTTAAATCCTCTTTCTAATGTTGACAAATTGGGAAATCGAGGGCAAGTTACTTAACCTTGACCTCACTTTTCCTCATTTGTAAATAGTAATGATAACAGCAATAACTTTATGCCAACTTCAAGTGTGGTTATAAGGCTCAAAAAGTTAATATATGCAAAGCCTGGCACATAGTAAGTACTCTACATGGGTAAGCTCTTATATCAAATTGGGAGTTTAATTCTTTCCATATATTTGGTGTTCCAGATGAATAAGAACACTTGGTAAAATATGCTTTCTGGTTTTTCCAAGTTTTGCTTTTCATTTTTGAAAAACATTTTGATCTGGCAATTACTGTAATAATTATGAGCAGTTTAGACATATTATCTTGGTCGGTAGAAGCAGAGTATAATAAGGCAATGGTTCAAGGTGTGATGAATCAGGTGTGATGTAACCAGGGAATCCAACAGTGCAGCTTTGATTTTTTTGAAGATGTTTTTATCAAACCAATCAACATCACTGGGAAGAAAAATATATTCTCATTTTGTGTTGGTGAGTAAATACTTGTGTGCACAGGGCAGGCTGATCTAGTTTTTATTCTGGAAGCTGACTGTCTGTATTCTAATCTTGGCTCTGGTACTTGTTAGCTCTATGACCTCAGGTAAACTGCTCAGACTCTGTGCTTCAGTTTTCTCAACTGCAAAATAAACATAAAGCTAAGATTGAGTTAATATATTGTAAAGTGCTTAGAACTGCACCAGACACATATTATGATTTCAAAGGGAGAGTGCATTCTCTGTTTGGCAAAGGTTAACAGGAGCATGGCTGCTTTGATTACAGTTGTGCCCTGGACACATATCATCTCAATCTAACATGACTTTTCTCCAAACCCTGATGTCATTCAAAGGGCTACTGCCCATGTGATTTCCCAGGACACATCAGACTATTCACTTTGTTTCTGTTGTGATTTAGGTTGGAGATTCGAAAATGCTGAGATTCCTTATTTGTTTTACACTGATGTACACTACACTGTAATAGAAATTTCTTAGCTTCAGCGACACATTCTATAGTCATGTATATTGTTTTATGTGTCTTGGTCTTAATACTGCTATTACAGTGCTCTGGAAATCATATTCAATATATATTAATCATATCAATTATTCAATATAATTATATATAATATATCATATTCAATATATATAATCACTAATTGAATTAAAGCAATATCACAACCTCTATATTGTATAGGCTTTTGTTACTTTGGAAGAAAATAAACAGCTCTAGGATGAACCCCAATACTGCATGATTCAGTACCATAGATTGACCTGGAAGTTACTTGCGAAATCACTCAGTCTGCTCTTGTGTTGAAAGGAGAAAAAAAAGGCCTTAGAGAAGTGAGGTGAGGTACACAAAGCCACATATCGAGTTACAGGTAGAATGTATATTTGAGTCCGTGTTTTCATGGATTATTCTATTTAGAAGCACCTTCATAGTTATGACCATTAATGAAAAAGCTGTGTAACAGATTATTTATACATTGAAAAATATACCTTTGATTTAAATCTATTCTTTTTAGAAGAATCATTTTAATTGACATTCCATTCAATTTGAAACTACCATTTAATATTTAATAGTTATATTAGGGCATCATATTCTATATGTCAGTAACTTTTTTTTTTTTTTTTTAATGTAGGCTCCACACTCAGCATGGTGTCCAATGCAGGGCTTGAATTCACAACCCTGAGATCAACAGTCAGACGTTTAACCAACGGAGCCACCCAGGCATCCCTATATGTCAGTATTTTTTTGAGGATGACTATTGCTTAAATAGTGCCATGTTTTGGTTCAAATGTACACAGATCTCTGGTTCCTGGTTCAACAGATTTTGTTCTTGAAATTGCTTTAGAGTTTAATTCTGGCAATATTTTTCAGCTATTTTTAATTTCTTATTTTTGTTGCAATGAAACATCCAATCCAATTCCAGAAAAGGATGCTACATTTATCTACTTCAGTTCAACTGGGCTATTAAAGCTTCTTCAAAAAAGACAACACAGAACACTGGGAACTGCCATTCTTTCTCTAAACCAAAAAAATTCAAGTGTGCAACCTTTCTGCCAAGTACCAACATGGTATCTCTTAAAGAGGAAAAAAATAATTTTTTGTTCCAGTATAAATTCTAAGCTCTCTACAATGACTAATGGTGACTCAGATTAAGTCAAGTATGATAATTTCATGGTTTGGGAGAGATTTGGAGGAGGAAAAGCATTGATGATTACATGTTCATTCAGTTACATAATTTTATCAATTTTCATTCAAAAGTTATGTAAAGCAAGTTTAAACAGCTCCACTGAAAGAAGAGTTAGGAGTGTTTAAAATAAAAAGCTCCCTGAGTTCTAATTAAGAGATAAAAATGATAAACAGTTTTTTTTTTTTCCATTTTGGAGAAAATCTGCTAACAAGTTGACATGAACCATATAGGTAAGTTTCAGCACTTCTAAAATTACTTACAAATATCACTTTTGCTCCATTAATATTATACAGTCAATTTCTTTCTCTGACTATATATGGGAGAATCTTAGAAATCAAGAGCAAATGATTCATACCTAGATTTAGAGTTGAGACCAAGAAAGTCCCCATCATTAGAAAAGGATCAATAAGAAATTACTTGGTATTTCCCTAGAGATGGAGTAACAGAAGTATAGCAAACAAAGCTATTGGAAATCTGAATTATCTATTAAAAAGTTTCAATATCTGCTTCATGAATTCACTTCCTCATATTCAGATAGCTCATTGAAATTATCTTGCTTTACTGCTGAGCTCATTAAAATCTGAAAAATTATACACCAATGCTGGTTGGCGTATCAGTAGATAACATCAGTAGATAAGATCAGTAGATAACAGAGTGAGCACGTCAGCAATATCCATTTGACCTTTGTCAGTCTCTGTTTTCCCTTTCCTCTTCATCACTATAGTTTGGTTTGCTTTTGATTGTAAAGGAACAATCTAATGCTATCTTTAACGATCATAAACTACTGTGTTTATTGAAAAGAAGAGAAAGAAAAGAGAAGAGAGAAGAGAAAGGAAAAGAAAAGGAGAGAAAAGAGATAAAAGAAAAGAGATAAGAAAAAGCAAGACAAGACAGCTCAGGTGTGTTCTCAGTTTAGAATTGGCCTGGCTCTGATAGGCTTTGATTTACTACTGTTGACCATAAACAATTTCACTAACAACTAGCATCAGACATGATTATTCTTTGACCTTGTTTGAACAAGACAAAAAGAAGACCTTTCCATAATTATGTCTGAGCACAATTAAAAACAAGAACACTGTCCCAACTGCCAAAATGACCAAGACCCTTCTATGTCAGCTAATTATGAGTAAATGTTGTTTCCATACCAAATATTATTGTAGGAAGGTTCCACTCCTTCCATCTTCTAGGGGGAAAAAAAATGTATCAGATACCCAATTACAGGGGCACCTGGGTGGCTCAGTTGGATGCGTCTGCCTTTGGCTCAGGTTATGATCCTCGGTTCCTGGGATGAGTCCCATATTGGGTGCTGCTCCCTCTCCCTCTGCCTAAAGTTCCCTGTTTGAGCTCTCTCTCTCTGTGTCAAATAAATAAACAAAATCTTTAAAAAAGAAAAAGATACCCAGTCATAGAACTGCTCCAATTTTGTAACAACACCCAGCCTAGAAATAAAGCATGGTTCCTTGAACCCTTCCAGAACTATCTTGCACAGCCCAAATCCTTTAACAAGTCTCTCCTAATACTCTCCTACTGGGATGTCAGTATGTGGCGTGTTGTCTCACTCATTATGGTGAGCAAATACATGCAATTTTGTTTAACTGAAAGGTGTTCCTGATGGACTTTGGTTGGAGGGGACTGACAGTAAGACATGGTACAAAATAAATGCCATAAGATATGAATGGATGTGCACATGGAGCCAAATGTCAAAATATATTAAGCAGTTTTGGCATGATTTTAGGCATTTAAGTTATCACTAGTCATTTAAGTAACAGTAAATGGTATTACCTTTTCCTCATAACAGTTTCACCAGTTTAATTTTTTAGTTTCTTCACATTTTATATATATATATATATATATATATATATATATATATATATATATATATATAAAATTGAATGATGTCCATACCCCTATGCTCTCTAGATATCAAACAATGAAACACTTTATGAGTTCCATGCTCTATCTACTGATATATGAAAGGAGGTCAGGTCTTTAGGTTGTGTGAGGCAAAGGGGTCACACAGTTCAAAGCAGCAGTGATTTATGTTTTATATAAAATGTGTCCTTATACCTGCAGCAGTCTCTTTTAGAATGAGACTTTGTAGAGTTAAATATACTTTCCCTAAATACAGCATTTATTGTAAAAGCAACATAAACTTAAAAGATGACCTAAAAGTTATTACAAGCCTTTTAAACATGACTTCTTAAAAATAATCTGGAAGTCAATATTTATTCAACTCATTCTTTCACAGAAGAGATGCCAATGGATAAAAACACTGGAAAACAATGGATGACATAAATTAAATCATATTATAAATTGTGCTTACTTAGAAAGTCTTCTGTATATAAATTTAAGTTCTCTAACATTCTGATAGAAAAAGCAGTGCCGGGATAATAGATTTAAACATGAAAATGATACCTTCTGCTTTAAAGGAATAAATATACAATCTGATTATGCTATAGTCTCCTTGTTGTTTTGGCTGCTGTAAATCAGACTCCCAATAAAAATTATCTTCTTTTCACACAGTGTCCTTACCACATTCTGGAAACCACAAACAACATACCAAGTTGCAAATAATCTACTTATGGTTGTGAACTTGTAGGTCATGAAGAAGAGAAGCACTACAAAGTTTGAAGTGCAAGGTTTTAATTAGAAGGGGCACTTCCTAGAAAGTGAGATGACATCATCTCGCTAAAAATTAAAAGCACTTTTTCCAAATTTTTAAGGAAAATTAGATTTATAGGCCATTAAGGATAATATATGTGTTCAAAATTACCAGCTTGGGACATTGCCTGCTATTCTGTAAGAACTCTTTATATTTTAGATATTTTTATTGCCAGTGCTGTTGTCATTATTTAAGACATTAAGACATTATTTAAGACATTATTTATGGAGTCATATGGACCTATTTTGAATTCGGCAGCTCTTCTCTTAGTTCTCTAGCTTTATGTAGGTTAATTTTTTTTCTTTCAGTTCTTACATTATTAAAATGGGGATAATAATACTTATCTTGCAGAACTATTACAAAAATTAGCAATAATACATGAGAAATAGCTAGCAGAGAACCCAGCATATTAAGTTTTCAGTAAATGGTAGCTATCACTATTCTAGTGACTAATGTGGAAAGTCACAGTCTGCAAACACAATGCATTTAAGAAAGGGTTGTGTTTTGTTTTATCTCTTTAAGACAGGTTTTGTGTAACTTACTTTTAAGAAGTCACTGATGAGGACTGAATATTGTTAATATTTATTACAAGCTAAACTCATTTTAACTCTACAGCAGATATCAAGAAAATTTAGCTCTTACATTAGGAAATTACAATCCCAGCAATACAGAGACAAAAACACTTTCTTAGATAAAAAAAAGAAGTATGATATCTGAGATAAAGTGCCTCAACATTTACACCTGTCCTATTTTTTCATTGCACAGAACTTTCATTTTTCAAAGCTTTTTATGAATGTTATTTTTGATCATGAAAGGCTTTATGAAGGTGATGTTTTATAAAAGACAGATGGCTGGCTGGATCTCATAAACGAAGTCAGGTTGGGAGAAAAGAAATGCATTTTTTTCTCTTTTCAAAGATATTAAAAACACGTTAATAAATAAAGCCTAAATGATCAGTGTGACCTTTAGGAAAGTATGTGAAAAGATTGATCTGTCAAATTTATAAAATAAATACACAAGTCCTAAGAAAACTACTTCTGACTTACTGTACAGCATAACACAAGGACCTATTAAATTGGTAATAGAGTTTAAAGTTAGGGAGTTAGGGAGTAAACCATTCTAAGCTTAGGTACACTTAATCCGCTTAACAGTGTTAAATAGTGCATTACCTCCCTGGTTTTCTTTTTGTTTCTGTGAAGGGAAATGCATGCATCTACCTGATCATAAAATAATCTTTAAAAAGTTGTAATACAGCTCAAATAAAATCCATTAAACTATTTTAAAAAGATTTTGAACTCTTTCCACTGTAAGACTAAAATATAATCAGTCAGTAGTATGAATGAAAAAAGGTTAAGAAGCATAAATGTGATCTGTGTCCTCAAAAATGTACTGCCTATGATTAAACTCATGAGACTTATAAAACAATACACCATGCTGTAATAAGTTCTCAAATTTGGGGAAGAGAAAGTGCAATCATAGAGAAGATGGTTGTGATCCCTGTGAGCTCAAATTGTCAAGAAATGGAGGAAATGGGACTTAAGAGGAGGAGACAAAAAGAACGGAAGATAAGTATGAAATCATATAAGAAAGGATGTTCAGTAGACAGCTGGAGAACCAATCTGACTGGAGTCAGAGTAAGCGCTGGGGAGTAAGATTCATTGAAATGCATTATAGCGTAGCTTTAAATTTGATTTAATGTAGGCATCCCGCAATCTTGAAAAAGAGAGTCAGAATGAAAGCAGTACTTCAGGAAAATTATCCTACTAAGGTTGGCGGAATATAAGACACCTGTCAATTTTTAACGTGAGCCCTAGATATATCCTCAAATTCCAAGGTTATTTAAGGTTTAGGTAAAATTCCCAGGGATGTTGATTCAAATGTTATGGTTTTCTTGGCTCTGGCAATTGTGCCTTTTTGTGAAATTTCAATTATAAACATAAATAAAGATCAGCCCTCTATTAGAAAACCTAAAACGTCAGATAAGACAAGGTCAGGAAAGGAACATTACTGTTGGGCATTATGGTAACTGTATTTTATCCATTGTCTCCAGTTCTCCTAACCTCTGCAATGTAATGCTGATAATAGTAATAATGACAACACTATGGGTTGAGCTCTACAAAACTGTCAATATTCAGCATTTTTTAACCAATTATTTCATGTGGTTCAACCTAATGTGTTGCTGTAATTGGAGTGATTTCTCTATTGTCTCTCATAAAGGCTGCCAGCAATCCCACCATGTTGTTTTACAACTGAGGAAAGCGGAAGCCAAAGAGTAACTTGTCCAAGGTCAACGGGAAAACGAAGTGCTAAATAAGTAGTGGATCTCCCTTTCTAAGCTAATTCCATTGTATTATAAGTGGCCCAAAAATCGTTATAAAAGTAAGGTGAACTATATTTTAGAATGAGAAAAAATATATACATATATGCATTCATATAAATATCTACATAAATCCACTTCATATTTTGTGTATGACATTCTGTCATCCTTCTATTTTCTATATGAACACACACACACACACACACACACACACACACACATCTTTTTCTCTGGCAATATTTCTCCTTTGAGAAGTCTTATAAGAAAGGATGTATCATTAGGAATAAACATTTTCTTATTTATAACAGAATACAATCAATTTGAGACAAGGGGAGATTTTTTTAAAAAGCTCTGTGCACCATCTGGATGTTCTTTGAAAAGGTTAATGTTATGAAGAGAGGACCCAGAATAATTCTATAAAAAGAATTAAAATTGAAACTCCTCGTAAATTATTTCACGGGAGTAAAAGCTATGAACTTAATGATCTGGAATAGTCACTTAAAAGTGTAAAATTCTAGAATAGATACAGTTTTGAAATAAGAGTATAAATGAATGAGTAATATGATCTAAAGCATAAAGATATTGGATGCTATTTTTAGAAAGACTCACAGTAGGTTGAATAGATTAAACATTTTGTATGAAAAATCTATTGATGTCTCAAAATTACATGCAATAAAATATGAACAGCTGGTTCTCTTTTATTGGTTTCTGCACAAAAATGATTATTTTCTACTGAGTAATTACTGACTGATTTATTTCCTATTTCCATTTGCTCACATTTTAATGTCCCTAAACGCTTAAAAGAGGTTATTCTTTGCAAGTAAATGTGTTTGAAATGATTTTTTAAAAGTGTCAAATTTTAATACCTCTTCAATCATTGGTAAAATATATATTACACTCAATTTTTCCAGGACAATTTTAAATTGAAATAGTGCCAAATAAAATAGAAACTCTTAGATAATACTAACCGTGGTAACTGAGCACAAAAAAGCCACTTGTTGTGAAATCACTGTGAAATTTGATTAGAATCTGATTTGAAGTGCTATAGACTGATTCCAAAGCTGTATTGCCACTGAATTGTCCAATCTGAGGTGAGTTTTGGTCTGGTCCATCCCTATTAGAGAGAGACAGAGCAGGGAGGGGAGAAAGAGATATTGAGATTTTTTTTTTTTTTTAAGAGAGTTTTGCACAAGGTTTAAAGAAAGTATTACATATGAAATGGCAAAGAGGCAATAGATGAAATAACCAATGATTAGGGCCAAATCATACTGGAACATTATGTTTTTGGGTGGGTAATGAAAGGCACGCATATTTGTTATAATCAGTTCCATTGCCCCTGGTGTTTTGAACACAACCCATAAGGTCCCAAATGCTTGAATTTGCCCTCCTTTTAGTTTCTTCAAAACAATCTTGAAAATCAGAGATGGTTAAATTTTGAAGGACTCTTGAACTCATCCCGTAGTTCAGGTAACCAGCTGTCAATAATTAATTCAGAGATTTTCTTTATAATACGCTTTTAAATAAAAATGTTTCATTAACAGGATAATTATAATGCAAATATATTTTATAACAAATTATAATGACAGAAATTCAATCATATTAAATTATTATGATTTGAACTTAGGTCCTTAAATATCACTGGTTTTCTAAATAGAGAACTTTGCACATTAATTTAATAATAAATTTAACATCTTTTTTAACCCACAAAACCTTTGGTCTGTGTAGCTGCTTCATGGGCAAATGAGTCAAAACCTGTTTCTCTTGTTTGTCTCGTTCTACAAAATACATACTGTCACCCTCAGTTACTCACACCAATTCAAATTTCAGATGGGATGACAATTTGTAAAGGACTGTGATATATTTCCATTCCTACCTAGTTTCACTGTTATATATAGTTGAATCAATCAATAACAATGGTCCTGGCTTACCATACAGTAATGAAATCATAGATTGGTTCTGTTTGAAGGACAGTAAAATTGATGTAGATTCCATTCCCAGGGGGTACTCTCACAAGCCAAAAACAGTCTTGAAAGTTAGGATATTCATCAGGATAGCCAGGAGAATAAATGGTGCCATTCATTGCAGTTATATTTCCTCCACAAAGAGCTACAGAAATAATACAAAAAAATTATTAAAATAAAATGACAATAAACTGATCATAGAGGAAAAGAGCAAACATTTCATAACACTTAGCAGCATTAAATACATTTATATTATGTTCTTACCTCAGTTAAGATATATAAAATTACGTTGGCAACCATGAACAATATGTAGTCTGCTTTTATTTATTTTTCAATATGTGGTATGTTACATAGTTATTATTATTTATTCATAGATTAGTAAATTAGATTTTCTTCCTTTTTCTCAAATACTTTATCAATACATACACTGTTCAACTTCTACTTTATATCATGTATACATATAAAGCCTTATAAAAGATTTAAGTTCTTTTAATTTAAAAGGATTTTTAGAGAAAATGAGTCCAAATTCAGTAGCAATACCTGCATTAGTGGCTTACATAAGAATGATTATTAAACACAATCCCATGCACCCACCTAGACACACACACACACACACACACACACACAGGAGAAGCTCTAAAGTGTTAATGAACTGTAGTCTTACTTCCAATGGAGAAGGTTGGAAATCCTGCCAATAATGATAAAATCAATTATTCATTTTGGAACCTTAAGGATTTTGATATGGGTACTAACTATAATTCTCAACTGAAAAGAAGACTGTATATTTAGCATGCTATTTGAAGAAGATGACAAAAAAGAGTGCCAAGACCAAAATTATTAAACACAGATGATATCAACTAAAACATAGCTTCAAATTAGAAGCATACCTTCACACCTTGGAAGTGGATGATTCCAATTACGACTCACTCCGTGAAGGCAAGTAAGAGCTGAATTTCCAATTAGTGTGTATCCAGGGAAACATTCAAATGAAATGGTTTGACCCACAGTAAAATCATTGCCAATTACAAAACCATTTCGAAATGGGCGTGGATCAGGACAGCTTTGCAACTGATAGGCTGGAAAGGGAAAGAGAAAGACGTATTTCCTTTCTGAATATCAGAAAGACCACAGATGGGTACTATTTGCAACTTGCAAAATAGATGCAGTGCTGCTTTGGTTATAAATAGTAATTCAGGTTTATAATAAGTGATGTCAGTGGCAGTGTGATATGAATTTCTTCTTGTCTATAATTTTCATATTTAAAATGTTAGTACAATTCATAAAAATGCATCCGGTTTCTTATGCAATCTATCTAAATTATAAGTTTTGATGAAAATGTAAACTACTCTCAAAGCCACAATTTTAATCTGACACATTTTGATTCCTTTACGTAGAATGCAGTTGCTTCCTGGTTTTATTGCCTGTATGCAGAATAAAATAAGCATATGCATAAGCCTAATTCTGAGTCTTTTTAAATTTGTTTTTTACTATTTTTTCCTCAAAAAAAAAAACCACCAAAAACTAAAACAAAAAACTATAGTATCCCTCTGTTGGGTTTCTCCAAATAAATTATTTAATAAATATGAAGTATTAGGAAATAAGTTTTCTTCTAATACAAATTTTGTACTTCGGTTATCATGATATTTTTAGCATAGTAGTAGAACTATGTGCTTATTTGTTCATATCCCTCTTGTTCTGTGTGAAATCAAAGCTCCTGTTTTGTTTATCACTGTGAACTAAAGGCCTTGTCCATTCAAATAGTAGGTACTTAATGAATATTGCCAAATAAATTTTGAAGTCATAAACAGTATAATTATTCATATGCTCATGCCAATATGATTACTATTTGGGACTTTGTTTTCAAGAATAGTAAAATTGTATTATTATTAATAATGTTTAAATTACCAACAATCAGAGTCTATTTTCCATTAACCACTAAGTTCTAAATTTCCCGAATCAAAAGATTGCATTTGCAGTTGAATCAGTAACCTTAAATTGTTTATTAAAATGTAACTCAAGGGGTGCCTGGGTGGCTCAGTGGGTTAAAGCCTCCACCTTCGGCTCAGGTCATGATCCCAGGGTCCTGGGATCGAGCCCCGCATCGGGCTCTCTGCTCAGCAGGGACCCTGCTTCCCCACTCTCTCTCTACCTGCCTCTCCACTTACTTGTAATCTCTGGCAAATAAATAAATAAAATCTTTTAAAAATATATATATATATAACTCAAATTTTTAAGCTAGACATTTCAGAATTAACAATTTCCTTAAGATACTAAGTGCTTTTTTCCTTAGTCTATCTTTTTTATTTGAATTAATATTCCACACATACAAAAAAAATCAAAACCAAAGGCATCATTCCAATTTAAGACAAATGTGTATCATTTGATTTTTAGGAGTTAGAGTATATCATTCTATTAAACAAACCCTTTCAAAGTTTTATTCACATTTAACAGATTTTATCCAGTTTTATTGAGATGCAATCAACATACAGTGCTGCATGAGTTTAAAGTCTCCAACATGATGATTTAACTTCTATATATTGTGAAACGACAATCACAATAAGTTTAGTTAATTAGATAATTTTGAATAGGATAGACCTAGACAAATGTATGATCCTGCAATGAACTCTGTAACATTTTACCCTCCTATGTATTTTAGTTTAATAAGGAAATAGAGGAAATAGATTTTAAATATTCAGGAAAAAGTCCTCACCCCATATCATATACAATACAGAACTTAACTGACTGCCAGTAATAACATTAATTTTGGAAGGAAGTTTTCCAGTTTAAGGTTACACTTGATTGTATAATATACATTTTTCCAAAATTCAGAAAGCTCTTAAAATCTGATCACAAAAACATCTAAAAGTAATGATTCTTTGAATCTGTATAAATTAACTTATTTCTCAAAAATGCCATTAGCTCAATAATATAAATATGTAAAAGTATAGATAGTTTTAAAATGAAATATAATTCACAAATAATATCTAGTGAGCTATAATGATGTAACACATGTCTATAATGTCAACAATATTAATATTTCAATAACAATAAAAATCCTGTATTTTTTATGTATTTGTTATATAAATAATGAATCTTTTTTTAAGGCACATTGACTGAAATGGCAGTTAGTAAAATTCAAATTCTAGTTATACATCATTCAAATAAGAGCATTATTTTGAGAGGCAGAAGGAAAAAGAGGGAAGGATAAAAAGATGAAGCCTGGTTTAAAGTAAATAACAAGGTGCTTGGCATAGGCCATGAACACCTGCTAGAGAAGGACCACAAATATAGCTCCAAGTCTTCTGGCAGCAAATAAGAAACTTAATCCATTGCCCAATTGTTTTTGAAATAATTAAATTCCTTGGGAACATGGTTGATTCCATACTGAGAGGTGGCAGAAATTACTTCTATTTTATGTAAATGATGATGTGTGATATTGTGTTCTTAAGTAATGTATTCAAGCATAATGCAAATTATAATTATTTTAGACCCATGTAGTTGGAATTTAAGACATCTATTTTAGCTACTCTTAAATTTCCTTCTGGGTATATGCTTTTATTCAGCAAATATTTATTGTGTTCTTACTTTGTAGCCCTTGAGATATATTGACACATAAGACAAAGATGCCTGTTCTTGTGTAGCTCACATTCAAAAGTATCACATTCTCATAAAATCTTTTAGTAATTATGGCAGAGATGCAATTAAATGTTATTTGATTAAAAGTTGCAGTCATTGGAACTACATTGCATAAAAAATCATCATAACTTTAAATGTTTAATTTTAGTCTTAAAAGTTTAAAAGTCCTAGACTTTTAAAATCTGAAATAATATAATCATAAAAATACCTAAAATGCTCTGAATACCTAATAATAGTATACTTCATGTCATATATTTTACATTAATTTCATCATATAAAGTTAAAAACAATCTGGGAGGTACTATTATTAACTATACTACGCAAATGAAGAAATGGAGTGGAGCTCTAATCTACTTGAGATTGAATCTGGAGAGTCAGAGTCTATTCAAAAGAGATAAAAATCCGGATGCCCGGGAGGCTCAGTGGGTTAAAGTCTCTGCCTTCAGCTCAGGTCATGATCCTGGGGTCCTGGGATCAAGCCCTACATTGGGCTTTCTGCTTGGCAGGGAGCCTGCTTCCCTTCCTCTCTCTCTGCCTGCCTCTCTGCCTACTTGTGATCTCTGTCGGTCAAATAATTTTAAAAATCTTTAAAAAAAATTAAAATAAAAGAGATAAAAGTCTTGTCAAAGTATTTATTTTATATTTTCATGGAAATAGAATAGAATGAAAGAATGTCATATTATTCTATCATTATAAAGCAAAAGAAAATTTTACACAGAATATATGAGTACTGCAAGATATTTTGAATACACTTATTTCAATAGAAAAACAAAGATAAATCTTTGATATCCAGTTTGCCTTGCCTTGGCTTGCTTAATTTAATTGTGTATTAATACTAATTCAATCGTTTTTTCATGGTTAGAATTTTTCAAGGCCTCAGAAAGACATCATTTTCCCAATACAGTTGCCTGAAAATTGCATTATAAAAAAACAAAATCTTCCTAATTTAGCCTTGCCTTTGGTTTAGGCTTTCTAAAACACAATATAGAAAATACTTAGAGTTAGTTAAATTGCTAATAGCTGATTTGGAGCGAAATGAGCTTCCACTTTTTGTTAAACCTCTCACCTTGGTATACAATGTGGAACCCTTGTTTGTTTTGTGAATAGTCACTGTGAAAATACAAACTGGTTTCATGAGTAGTACTAAACAGGGAAGATGGTATTTGAGGACCACTAAGCCGGCCAATAACAGTACTAGTTTCGGAGGATCCACTTCTTACTTCCAAATAATCATGTATGGTTTCTGTAGAAAAATTGACAAACTGGAGATGTACACCTAAAGAAGAAAAGCAAACAATACTACTTTATTGATTTATCCAATTGAATATGCACGCACTTATACACACAATCCCATTAATGTAGATATATATGTTTCCATGTAGGTCACGAGGCATATTCTCAAGGTCTGGGCCATGGGTTTGCCCTTTGCCAGGAAACTAGCTTTGTCTTGGGTCAAAGTAATAGAATACTGCTCTCAAATGCTCACTAGTTGTCATAGGGGAATCTCATTTTGCTATAATGTCACCATAATAAAACTAACCAAAAAGGTGGTTTTCTTGCTCTTTGATACCATTTAAAATTGGATTAAACAATTTTTAGAGGTAAAAAAACCATTTGGTGTATTTGTCCAATTTGAGGCCAAAATATGATTAAAAAGTTTTCATTTACTAACATAATACGATTCCACAATTCCATTAGAAATTAGCCATTCCTCTATGGGGGATACATTAACTTCCCCAATATAGCATTAGAGGCATGTAATTTATAAATGTGTTCTTTTACTAGTTTATAAGAAGATAATGCTAATTTTTATATAATTATTCTAGTAAAATCTAGTGATCATTGCTATATGCTATAATATTGCAATAGTCTCAAAATTTATATAAACATAACAAAAATACGAGATAGTGAAATGTTTCTAGATGGGAAATATAAAATGAGAGCCTCGTTGAGGTATGCTTACCTAATTAATATTCAATTTTAGTGACTCAGGGGATTTTTTCCACCTATCATTCTCCAAATTGTTAATAATAAAATCTGGCATTTATTGTTTGCTAGACACTTTAAGTGTTTATACACGTTATTTATTTAATGTTCACAGTTACTCATGAAAATAAAGAAACCGAGGCACAGAGAAGCTAAGTAATACACTAGATTATACAACGACCTAAAAGACCTGAAATTCAAACTCAGGCACTCTTGGCTCTTGGACTCTTGCTTTTGATAACGACAATAGAGTTCTCAACTAAAGTCACATTTTGTTACTGGAAAAAGAGTTCTACAAAAACTTTTTGTTACATGCGAAAAGATTTCCATGGGCAAATACATTTGGGAAACACTGGGAATAGGATTTAAAATATAAATCAGGTTTCTGTAAAATTATACAAATTTCTTAGAAATTTGAACAAGCTATCCTAATATGGGAGGCTCCAAGAATTGCATATTTCTTTCCAAAAATTTCCCAAGCCTCCTTTTCACAAATTATCTTGTCAATAAATGTCTTACAGACACAAGAGAATACTTCTTTAATTTTTGATATGTACTCAATATTCTTTTCAAAAATTACAAACTATTTTTTTGAAATAGAGTAGAACTAATTTTTGATCAACCAAAACTCAGAGAACAATGGTATTACTTAAATGTAATCAAATCAGAAATTGTCTTTTATGTTTTCATTTTTAAAATAGAGATGTGTATTATTTCTAATTTTAATGAACTCAGTTTTTCTAAAATCAAGGAAGTATTAATGAGAGGTAAGTTGAAAATGATATGATGACTCTACTGAAAATATGTTTAATAATTTATTTTAAAATAATTCAATTGGGGATGCCTGGTGGCTCAATTAAGCTTCTGCCTTTTGCTCAGGCTTGATCCCAGGGTCCTATGATTGAGTCCTGTGTCTGGCCCTTTGCTCAGCAGGGATCCTGCTTCTTCTCCCTCTGCCTGCCTCCCCTTTGCTTGTGCTCTGTCTCTCTCTGACAAATAAGTAAATAAAACCTTTAAAAATATAAAATAAAATAATTCAGTTAGCTCCATAAGCAACATGGGATGAGCCCTCTTGAGTGGCTGGTAAAAGACACATAAGAATAACCACACAAGTTCAAATCTCTTACTCATTTATATCAGTATTGTTATTCAGTGAATAGACATAGAATTTGACTATAACTTCAAAGTAAGCACAATTATGTAGTAACCAGGATAATCCTCATTAGAAAGTCCTCCAACATCTTTCTGTGGCTTCCTGTTTTCCCAAAACCTCCGGCCAAACTGCATTCAGGTTGGTTGAATTTCTTCAGTTTTCATCTGCATCTTTCCATGTGTCACTCTGTTTACCAATAATTTCTTTTCAGTTCCCCACAGTTGGACCCTCTTTGTTGGGCTTTTACTTATCTACAAAATCACAATTTAGGAATTACTTCCTCTAGCAAGACTTTTCTGCATTTCCTGGATAAGGCATCCATTTCCTGGATGTCTGTACTAATTACAGTCCTGTAATCTATTCTAGTTTATTAAATAGCATATTTGACAACCTGTTGCCTCATCATGACTATAACTTATCTGGGGAAAGATACAAAGTCTGTTTCACTATGCATTTTATTCCCATTTAGCATAGTACTTGGAGTATAACATGTACTCAGAAGGAAATGTCAAAACTAGTTTTCTGTGAATTTATGTAAAATATTTAATTATGTAAAATATTTAAATATGAATTTTAATTCATATTTATTTAAATATAAGCTTAATTCATAGATGGTTTTGGGTAATAAGGTGCTGAATTCAGTCCTCAATAAGTGAGATAGTACATAATTTCTTAATTGCTCTAAATCCACCAGGTTTTGTGTGGTTCAAGGAATCTATTCATCCTCATCTTCAGTGATTTAATAAATAAGACTTTCTTCCATCTAGCACTTCTAGTTATGCATATACAAACCCAAAGGATATGAAGCTGCAAGAGAATATATTAGTGATAGAAGAGTGAGAAAGAATCCATGAAATGTTATACATATAATGCAATATACCCAAAACTGATAATTATATTATTAAAATTAGAAAGCATTACATCTACATAGGTATTTAAACCCATCATTAGAAATTTGTACTACTTTTAAATGTAAAATCTTATTTATTTGGAATGAATATTAGATAAATTTGATAAATTACTAGAAACTATTTTATACACACACACACACACACACACACACACACACACCACTTGGTTATAATAACAAGAAGAGAGTTATAAAAAGGAATATACACAAAAATCACATTGAATTTACTATTGCCACATACATCGAAATCAGAATAAATCCATACAAATCAACTGAAAAATATCAGAAAGTTACCTGTCTACCTGCTATCTAACTACGAAGTTAGAAAAGGCCCATATCTCTTTAATTATCCTAGTACTTCAAGTGAAAGATATTTGATTTCAGCAACCAAATTTGGCTCAGGCAATTCAAATTTCACTCCTCAATTTATATAACTATAGGCAATCTCAAAGTAAACTATAATTTGTGAGTTTTTACTAGACCTTGATATTTCTTTATAAGGGTACATTCATGATACAGAAATCTTTCTCACATGTTTTTACTATACATACCGAAACCTATGGGCAGCTTTATTGTCCATGTGCAATCTAAGCTGCTAGGGTAGTTTCCAGGAAACCCGGGGCTGAGGATCACACCGCTGAAATCTGACATTGCACCACCACACTGAGCTACAAAAGGAGAGATCCCATGTAAGCCAGAGTAATGGAATACTCTACTGTATTAAAAACAAATTGAAATCATTTCAAGTCTTAAGTCTGAGTTAAAACTGTTTGACATAAATTTTAATATTGTCAACTCTCATTCATACCATACACTAGTAATCAAATATAATCAATTGACAATGCATTTTCTAAAATAGCTTAAAAAGACAATATACTTCCTTCCTCAGCAATAAATGCAAGCTAAATCAATTATTGCCCAGCAAGAAGTAGCTTATGTGCAGTGAATACAATCAAACAAGGAGCATATGTCCTTTTCCATAACAGGCAGTTTATTTCTTATCTGTGAGTACCTCCAGGAATGTTTTCATTCGTTCCAAAGATGACACAATTTAGAAAAAAAAAAAAATCAAGCCAATAATATCCATTCTAAATACTGTATTCATAAGGGAACACTTTTTCCCAGCCTTCCCTCCTTTTTTTTTTTTTTTTTTGTGAGAAGGTTAAAGAGTTTTAAGAAAGAGATTGGTTTCTATCAGTAATATGTCATGGATTCACATAACACACATGGGATATGGCTGTCCTTTATCCTAAAAAATTTAGACCAAGCCTAGAGAAAGAAAAAACAAGATGCACGCCAGTTTGAGAAATTCAACATAATTTTTAAAAGTGCTTGTTCTGGAATCTCTACTATATTGATTTGCTATTAATAAATTAGCAAAAATTATAAGAATAGATAATTAGCCAAGCTCATGATTACATATAACTATTTAACATGTATTAAAAGAGTCATTGCATTTGAGACACTAATTCTTTCCTCTAAAAGTACATTGGGGAGGGTATGTGCTTTGGTGAGTGCTGTGAAGTGTGTAAACCTGGTGATTCACAGACCTGTACTCCTGGGGATAAAAACATATGTTTATAAAAAATAAAAAATTTAATAAAAAAATACATAAATAAATAAAATCTTTTTTAAAAAAGTACATTTTTATTATTTCATCATATAAGGACTAAAATACACATTTGTTAATTGTGGGATTAAGAACAAAATGTCATGGGGGCGCCTGGGTGGTTCAGTGTGTTAAAGCCTCCGCCTCCGGCTCAGGTCATGATCCCAGGGTCCTGAGATCAAGTCCCACATAGGGCTCTGCTTGGCAGGGAGCCCGTTTCCTCCTCTCTCTCTGCCTGCCTCTCTGCCTACTTGTTATCGCTCTGTCAAATAAATAAATGAAATCTTTAAAAAAAAAAACTTGTAAAAAAAAAAGAGAGAATAAAATGTCATGGTTGTGCATTAAGTTTGAAAACTACCTGTATATAACACATACCTGCAGTTACATTCATTTATTTGTTGTGAAGAATAATAAAAGATACTCAAACCTCAGATTGTATATCATAAAAGCAAATTCAGTAAAAATATCATCAATGTTCTGTATATTAGTAACCTGTTTGATAGCTATTTTAACTATGTGAACTGAATAAATTATATCATCTTACCATTGTATGTGTATCTATATCTATATGTGTGTGTGTATATATATATATGTATATATATATAATAAAGCAATAGTCACATTAACCTTTCTTTCCATTGATATCTAAAGATACACCTGTGCATTTTTTCATCTTTCTGAAATCTCAGCTCATCTATCCTCAAACCAGAGTAATTGTCAACGTACAGGTGCAATTAAGACTCAAAAATTGCTTTTTCTAAAATTGATCGTTCATATATATTCATCACAGAGTCTGATAATTAATGAGGGACAGAGAAAATATTTTGGCCATTCAAAAATATTTTACAATCTCTGACAAGACTGCATTGTAGGTTTGTTTCGCTTTATCCAGAACTTCGGGTAAAAGAGCACAAGGACTATCTTCCCTCTTGCCTTCAAAATCTCGTCTTTCACCTGCTCATTGTTCTTCCAATTCTGCTACTTTCTTTCTCTTCAGATATGACCTGAAAATCCTGTACTCAGCATTGCTCACCTTTCTAGAGTTTAAATCCCAAAATCAGAGGAGAAAGAAGGAAATAAAATGAAGAAGAGATCATGAAGGAGAAAGAAAGAATGACAAGTCATGAAACACATAAAAAAGAAACCCCAAAATGCATCTGCCTTCAGCTCTGCATTCATGCTTGTTTTCCCTATGTCTCTGTGATTTCACACACTCCTGGGTCTTTAATGACAATTTTGTGTGTTCTACCAGTGACTCTGTACTAGATTCTATTTTGCCCCATTACACTCTTATTAAGGACACAACTATAGCCTCCAAGGTAAACACAACCATAGTCCTCTAAGATAAGATCATCTTTGATTGTTCTTTCTGATTTGTCTCTATTACCTAAAAATCTCAAGTGACTTTTCTTTCCATCCATCAGAATATCTGGAAGATTGTTTATTTTCCAGTCCACAAGGCTGTACAACCTTTTTACCTGATATCTAGAGCTTTAAGACATTATCTGAATCAGCCTTACGCTTCAGTTTCTCTTTATAATATGGCCATGATATCACTTCAAGTACTTTGTTTATCAAATACAGTACAAGTTTATTGGAAAAAATCTATAAAATGCAGAAAAGTGACTGAAAAATGAAAATGTCCTCTAATTTTACTACCCATAGATAACCTATTAAATTTTGTATTTCTTTTTCTGCAGAAAAATATATATGTGTGTATTTATACAGGGATGCATGTAATGAAAATAGGCTCATACTGTGAGTCATTTTAAGCCTTTCATACTTAACTATATATTGTAAACTTTGGTCATATCTAAAAAATATCATCCAATCTAAATTCTGAATGCTTTCAATATCTTTTGCCACTTAAAAACATCCTTACTCCTAAACATTATTTTCTAATGGACTCAAGAATAGGACGCATGTAGGCAATACAGATTGAACCACCTTCCCACTATATTCATACATGAAAGCCCTAACTCACAATCTGGTTGTGCTTGGAATTAGGGCCTCTAAGGAGGTAACTGAGGTTATGGGAAATTATAAGCGTGGAGCCCTAATCTAACAGTACCTGTGGTCCTCATAAGAAAAGACACCAGAGGCATTTGCACACAGGGAAAAGACCATATGAAGATGCAGGGAGATGAAGTCCATCTACAAGCCAAGGAGAGAGACCACACAAGAAAACAACCCTTCCAGCATCTTGATCTTGGATTTCTAGCTTCTAACATTGTAAGGAAATAAATTTCTGTTGTCTAACCCACTCGCCTATTGTATTCTTATAGCAGCTCAAGCAAACTAATATAACACAGAGGTTAAGTCATATAAATCACACCAACTCTTGCTTTTTACCTTTTTCCTACTCAGAAAAGGCTATCTTCCTCATCTATTGATCTTAATTACATTACCATCTAAAACTGTAAATTTTATGGGCTATTTCCCAATGACTTGGGTTAGTACCATCTTATCTTTCTGAAAATCTATGATGCAGCGAATTATATAACTTGACACTGAGTTTCTTTCTTAATTCATGTCTTTTATTTGTATCACTCTAAATGGTAAATGAATGTTTTAAAAATAGGGATTATATATCACATTTCTTTTTCATACTCTATAGATCCCAGGATATTACAGTTGCACACTGATACCAGAACTGAGGAAGAGAAAAAGAAAATGAAAAAGTGGCTAGAAATAACTGGATGCAGGATGAAGTTAAGGCAAAAACTGGATCCCAAACTTTGTAAGATCCAAGTGTTATTTTTATATATTCCATATCTCAACTGCCTGTCAACAGTGAAGACATTTCATGTGATGTCATGCTCTCTTTGGTAGACTCCAGATTCCTTATCTATTTTGGGTCAATAGGAAGCAATGGGATACTTACTTATTTTCCTGATCTATGGATATTTCTATCATATAATACTGAGAAAAGTTTCCAAAGATTGAAAAACATAGTACCTTTTCTCAATTTCTAAAGTCATCCATCGATATTGTAGTTTGAGGTTTAAAAAAAAATTGTGAAAATTTAAAATAAAAAAAAGATGTGAAATATTTATCTCAAAATATCATTTCCAGTGGCACAGTGGGTTAAAGCCTCTGCCTTCAGCTCAGGTCATGATCCCAGGGTCCTGGGATGGAGCCCCACATCAGGCTTTCTGCTCCATGGGGAACCTGCTTCCTCCTCTCTCTCTGCCTGCCTCTCTGCCTACTTGTGATCTCTGTCAAATAAATAAATAAAATATTTTTAAAAATATCATTTCCATAAAACCTGACAAAAGGCAAACTATATATTTCAGCAACATCAAACATAGGGTATATCTTTAAAATTTGACAAAGCTTATCAGTGATTTACAGTTCTTCAACTTACCCAAACAAATTGGGATTGGATAATTCCATCTTCTTACAGGTCCAGGCATACATGTGATGTGAGAATGACCCTACATAAAAAAGATGCAGTTCAGTACACATTTTAAAAAGACTAAATTAAACATAACACAGTGAATGGTCACTATAAAAATAAAATATATATTATCATTTTTCATATTTTTTAAACTTTGGCTAGAATTCTCAGTATAACTTGAAATAATAAAGTTAATTATATACCTTGTGATAAAATGTAAAAAGTGACATGGTCCTGGTAGAAAAACTAAGACTCCTAATCACATCAGAATTATGCTTTTTAAACTTAACATTTTTCCACTGAAACATATTCTACTGGGATATTTCAATGATTATGTGAGTGAAATGACCATATATATAAATATTTATAATAAATTTCAATAATATTCAAGGTAAAATATGGTAAAGAATAATTTTAAAATACTTCATAAAATATTAAAATGAGTCAATTAAGATATATTAAATTTTAAACTGAAATATAAAGTCCAGAAATATTGGATTGTACTTCTGAGACTAGTAATTTATAATGAAATGTTGAAGACTATAAATCATCAATTTTTAATTTTACTTTCTCTAAGGAACCTATTTATTAAACATATGAAATAGTTGCTGCCTCTTTTTTTGTTTTTTCTCAGTTACTTAATAGGTCAATTCTTTTTTTTTTTTAAGATTTTATTTATTTATTTATTTGAGGGAGAATGAGTGAGAGAGAGCATGAGAGAGGAGAAGGTCAGAGGGAGATGCAGACTCCCCAAGGAGCTGGGAGCCCGATGCGGGACTCGATCCTGGAAGTCTGGGATCATGACCTGAGCCAAAGGCAGTTGCTCAACCAACTGAGCCACCCAGGCGCCCATTAGGTCAATTCTTTAGAGAGATTTTTATGGAACCATAAATTTGAGACCGTCTAACATATATTTCTGGTTGATTTTCACTAACTTCAAAAATTTATTTTCATGGTAATTTCATTTAATGTTCTAATTAGCACTTTGTTTTTATTTTCAAATCCTAAAGATCCAAGAGTAGAGTTGGTACATCCTATTTGAACAGAGAGAAAATTGTGTAGTAAAGATTAATTTTGATTCAAAAATAATTTCTGGTTACTTGCGAACAAAGCATATTTAGTCTATTCTAGTAATTTCTCTCATGAGTATGTTTTATGGACAAATTGAATAACTTTTGGCTTAAGGCTACAGTATACAGTTTGAAGTCAATATTGTTTTAAAACTTTTGGATTATCAGTCATCACTCCATTAAAATATTCTGAAAAAGCAATGCAAATCCAAACTATAATTTAAAAATAGACTTACCTGTAGAGAATATCCTTGATCACACTGAAAGGATACTACATCACCAACCATATATCTGTCTCCAATTTTCATTCCACTGCTAGGAGTTTGTGGTTCAGGACAGGAGTCCAAACCGATTGCTGAGAACATGTAAAGATATTAGCATAAGTAACTTTTAAATAATGAATGCTTACATTATGCATATTAAATTACCAAAATTGAATGGTGGTGTCATTAAAACTAGATTTTTACATTGGGGACATTAGGAATGTTCTGTGAGTACTATTTAAGTGTGAATAATATTTAACTATGGTTGTTAAAAGCAATGTGCTTTGGAACCGTACCATAGAACTGTTCTTTGAATTTTCATGGCATCAACCATTAAATAATGTTGTGATTACACTTAAAGTCTTTTCTAACTCACAGTCTAAATGCCTTCTATTAGGGGCACGTGGGTGGCTCAGTGGGTTAAAGCATCTGCCTTCAGATCAGGTCATGATCCCAGGGTCCTGGGATGGAGCCCCACATCGGGCTCTCTGCTCAGTGGGGAGCTTGCTTCCCTTCCTCTCTCTCTGCCTGCCTCTCTATCTACTTGTGATCTCTGTCTGTCAAATAAATAAATAAAAATCGTAAAAAATAAAAAATAAATGTCTTCTACTATAAAATAAAAATTAAAAATTCATAAAAAGAAAATCCCTTAAGGAATAAAACAATAATTTATTTTGAGAGTAATCTAAAATTATATTCATAAAATATGCTTAATAAAATACTAAAAATTTTTTGCTATTTTGTCCATATCACCTGGTTCCTTCTTCTTTCATACAAAATGGTCTTTTAATTTATGAGACATAGTGTGAGGTACTCATTACAGTAATTTTTAAAAATATTTTATTTATTTATTGGACAGAGAGATAAAGAGCACAAGTAAGCAGAATGGCAGGCAGAGGAAGAGGGAGGAGTAGACTCCTGGCTGAGCAAGGAGCCAGATGCAGGGCTTGATCCCAGGATGTTGGGATCATGACCTCAGCAGAAGGCAGCCACTTAACTGACTGAGCCACCCAGGTGTTCCACGTGTAAAAGTTTTTAAATGTATTTTTTTTAAGATTTTATTTATTTATTTGACACACAGAGAGAGAAATCACAAGTAGGTGGGGGGGCAGGCTCCCCACTGAGCAGAGAGCATGATTCAGGACTCAATCCCAGGACCCTGAGACCATGACCAGAACCCAAGGCAGAGGCCCAACCCACTGAGCCACCCAGGAGCCCTTAAATGTATTTTTAAGTAAGATTTGTTCTCAGAGAAAAAAAAAAAGAAGAAGAAGAAGAAGAAGATTTGTTCTCCAAATACATTATAATCGCAAAGGAGAAAAATGTAGTTTATTGAAACCTGAAATGTTTAGGTGACACTTGAAATCAGTTATTTCTGAAGAAGAGATAATTCCAGAATTCAAAACACTTCCATTATTTTTACATTAACAATATACTTTTCAACATAAGAGAATAAAAGCATACTAAATATAAGTTTTTTTCCTAAAATGATTTAAAGTCTGAAAAAATTGATTTTTTTGCCAAAAGATTTTGAAAAATATATTATTATTAAGAAATTTTTTTATCCTCAATAAAATCTAATGTTTTTATTCAATTATTTGTGGTTCACATTAGAAGATAATCTAATGTATATTTAAACTATGGCAGGAAATAGTCATCCCTCCAAAATCATCATATATATTCATTTCATGAAAAATATATTAAAAACTGAATCCTAAAGAATTACAATACTTCAGACATTCTTTAGTCCTTGATATTTCCCTCTGATGAATGCTCTCTTAGCACCACTTTCTACATTCTTCATGGTGCTTAACATAAATAATGAAAAAATAACTGTGTAATTAGTTGTTCAATATTTATTTCCCCTATGAGAATTGAAACTCCTTAAGGGCAGCTTAGAGCACAGCATCTTAAGGAAGCATTCAATTAACATTGGTTGATTGGATAAATGAATAGTATGAAAAAGAACATGAATCTCTACTTTGATAACTTCTTAATAAATACTAGTGTCTAGCTCTGCAAATGGAAGATACTTTCTCTATCTAATAATACTATGTTCAGAGTAGCTAAAAATCATTCCAAATTAGGTGATATTTAAGGATAGAAAATGACATAAAAGTACTAACTTGATAGAATTATGATTAGGTCAGAAAGGAAGACAGGGAAGAAGAGTAAACTGGTCATTTGGAAATGCATTTGAAGCAGCCCTAGAGGACGTTAGGGAAGTCTATGGATTGGAGTTCCAACACTTAGGGTTCAATTAACTAAGTCTCTAACCATACATAATGCCTCATATTTCTTGAGGGTTTTGTAATCTTGAATTTATGGACCTAGGCAAAGTAAGTCACCATTGTTACCTACCTTTAACATTTTAAGGGTTAATGTCTCACTTCCTCAGCTAGATTTTGAGATCTAAAAGTGATAGAAACTTATTTTTGTTTTAATCCCATCTAATACCCACTAATGGGCCTTACACAATAAATTTATCTGATTTCAAAAGCCTGTTTCAGGTACTAATGAGTATCCTAAAAGAGTGATTTATGATATAAACATATATGTCTTATAAATAAGAGAAGAGGAGAAAAGAAGATCTTATAAATAAGATTTCACCTTCCTTTGGTACAATCTTGATGTTTGGGGAGTTAGTATTCCCTTATGGGTTTCTCCCACTGGCTAACTGGTTATTTAAAAAAAAAAAAAAAAGGAAAATTAAAAAAATATATATTACATTTATTACTCTTTACCACTAAGGTCATTCTTGCAGTCATTCTTACTGAGAAGGCCAAATTTTGTACACATTCATTTTTCTTTTCTTTCTATCAAGTACTCCATTCAGGGTCATATACACAGAAAACTATTAATATGCAGAAGTGATGATTTCTTTTTCTGGGAGGAGAACAAATAAAACTATGGTACAGTGATGACTATAAAATATTGAGAGCCTCATTTTTAAGTGAGGCTTACACATAATATATACTGACATAGTAAAATATTTTAAAAGTTTTAACTTTAAAAATGTGATATAAAACGCCCGGGGTGCCTGGGTGGCACAATTAGTTGAGCGTCAGACTCTTGGTTTTGGCTCAGGTCGTGATCCCAGTGTCCTGGCTCTGTGCTCAGCAGAGTCTGGAGTTTCTTTCTCACTCATCCTCTGTACCACCCCCAACCATGCATGTGCTCTCTCTCCCTCTCTCTCTCAAACAAAATAAATCTTAAAATAAAATAAAAATGTGATTTAAAACTCTATAAACTCTATAAACTACAGAATAGCAATTTTGTAAGTCAAAGATTTTCGTATACATATTATCACAGAGAAAAATGAGCAAAAGGAAATATGCCAAATATTAGCATAGGTTATAGTCCTTGGTTATGAGATTATTGGTGATTTATATGCCTTTCCTTGTATTTTTCTGAATTTACAGAATTTTTATAATGAACATGAATTAATTTTATAAATAATAACATCACTGACCTACTAGGTAAATAATTACTAGCAAAGAACTTGGGGGTATAAGAACATACTCCCTTCTATTGTTGAAGATGACACTGAGTTGGACCAGCTAATCTGTTGAATATGATTATTCCAGGGAAGAAAGTAAGGTGACGAGATAGTCAGTTAAGAAGTTACTGATGGCCTCTCTCATTTTTGTGCAATCAATTATTTTTTGTACATTAAGGAAAATAAAACAGAAATATCTAAAAATCTTGCAGTTCATATTTTACATTTTTATATAAACAAATAAACTCTAGGATGCCCAGGGGGCTCAGTCAGTTAAGTATTCAACTCTTGACTTTGGATCAGGTCATGATCTTGGGGTCATGAGACAGAGCCTGCGTTGGGCTGGGTATATGGAGCCTGATTATCCCTCTCCCTTTGCCCCTCCCACCATCACTTTCTCCCTCTCTCTAAAAACAATTTAAAATAGATAAATACATTAAAAAACTGCCATTTAATGGCAGTTTTAAGGCAGCCAGGCTTATTGTGGTGATTACTCATAATTACAAAAATGTTGAATCCCTATGTTATACATCTGAAACTCATATAATCTTGTATGTCAACTATGCTTCAAAAAATTTGTAAGGTGTTTTTTAAGAATTATTTTCACTTCTTCATAAGTAATAAAATCAATAGGTTATTTGTAAGAATCAGCAAAAAAAGAGAAATTTTGTAAAAATGTTGAAAAGTATGCTCTCCTGATTAACCAAGGCAATCAAAATATTGAGTCATTTTCAGTTTTATGAGTGTCGATTTTGGTGTTGGCAATCAAAGATACGCTCTGGGTGAATTTTTTTAATGGAAATTGGATCAATTAATCTGCTGTTGTAGCCAAAAACAAACAGAAATGAGTCCAGGGACAAATCCACATCAAAAATTGCAAAGAGTTATGACTGTTGTCAAATTAGTGCAGGCAATCACCCTGAATGAAAATACTGAAACCTCAGTTCTTCACATTTCCAGCTTTTATTTATAACCGTTTATTTATAACCAAAAACTGTTCTTTCCAGTTCTGTTCACAAGGCAATCAATCTGCAGTACAAATGTTCTTAATCAGATCATTTATATCTGATCATTCTGATTATATATATATATGTATATTACTTTCCAGTATGCCATAATGATTTTAATGAGTCTTTGATGCTTTGAGAGAGGCAGAGAGCGAGAAGAAGAAAGCTTAATTACTTAAGACTCCCTGTAACATTGTTTTGTATAAGGAAAACCTCCTTCACAAATTTAACATCAAAATCTACGTATTCAGTGATGGGCAATAAGGAGGGCACGTTATATGCAACTAACGAATCACTGAACATTATATATCAAAAACTAATGATGTACTATAGGTTGGCTAATTGAATTTAAATAGAAAAAAACAACCTATTTATAAATTTATTGAAAATAATGACCAAAATATTGCATCTGTATACATGTAAGAAAGGAACAGGAATTGAATCATGTGTCTTTGCACAAAGGTAGTGTTCTGTAGGAGTACGATATGATTTTTTAAATATTTTACAGGTCTTCAATTTTAAATTTTTCTCTAAATAATGGACTTAAGGTAACAATTATTTTTTTTCTTTTAAGATTTATTTATTTATTTTAGAGAGAGAGAGAGTGCAAGCAAGCCTCAGGAGGGGCAGAGGGAGAGAGAAAATCCTGAAGCCGACTTTGCACTGAGCACAGAGCTGATAGAGAGCACAATCCCTTGACTCTGAGATCATAACTTGAACCAAAACCAAGAGCCAGCCACTCAGCCAACTGCACCACTGAGGTACTCCAGGATTACTATTATTGCTATCTTTGTTATATATGTTTTGTTTTTTGTTTTTGTTTTTTAAGATTTTATTTATTATTTATTTTTAGGAAGAAAGAGAGAGAGAGAGAGAGGTGAACATGGGGGAAGGGCAGAGGGAGAGAGAGAATCATTAAGCAGACTTCTTGCTGATCAAGGGAGCCTGATCCAGGGCTCAATCCCAAAACCTTGAGATTATGACCTGAAGGAAATCAAGAATCCGCTGCTTAACAGAATGAGCCACCCAGGTATTCCCATAAGAGGGCTTTTTTTTTTTTTCTTAAGATTTTATTTATTTATTTGACAGAAATGGAGAGAGAGAGTACAAGTGTGGGGGCAGAGGGGCAGAAGGACGGAGAGAAGCAGGTTTCCCGCTGAGCAGAGAGCCTGACATGGGACTTGATCCCAGGACCCTGGGATAATGACCTGAGACAAAGGAAGATACTTAACCTACTGAGCCACCCAGGTGTCCCATGAGTTTTTAAAATATGCTAGAATTGTCATTTGGCATTCCACATTTATTATTATAAGATAATAATTTTTTAAAAATTGGTGACAATTTTAAAAGTTGGTGACAATCAAAGGGTAAATTCAACATAAGCTCATCTACTAGTTTGAGAAAAAACTCCAATGGCAAACACGCAGACTTTTTTGCTGATAATATATTTTGAATTAATTAATTAATCCAATATACAGATATTTTTAATACCTATTATGTAACAGGTAACTTGGATAATTGTAAGTTTTTTCAGAAGAACAATTCTGACTTAATAGTCACTGATGGGCAACAGTGGTTTAGGAACATGTTGTGGTGCAGATTTAGCTCACATTTACCTTGATCCTTAAATTTTTACTTACTTTACTTGTTCTTACCTCAATTAACATTTAACATAGCATTACTTGGAATAATTAATTGAATATTCAGTAATAGAAACTACTCAAATTTTAGTCTACAGTTTAATGCTAAGTTAAATGATAAAATGTTAAACAGACTCTGATATCTTAAGCAATTACTATATACCTATTGTGTATTCTGTATCACGTTATAAGCCAGAAATGCAAAGATTGGTTAGGGACATTAACAACTTTGCTCTAAAGAAACTCTTAAGGAAGCAGGAGTGGGGACTGGTTTAAAAGATTACAGGTAGTGGAAAAATTACAGTAAGTGAAGGACATCCTTTGTGAAAATAATTATTTCATAAAGAATAACTCTACTAAAAAGAAAAAAAAGAGTGGCAAACTAGGAAACAGACTCTTTTTTTAAAAAAATAATTATTTGTTCTTTATGAGGGAGAGAGAGAGAGAGCACAAGCAGGGGAAGGAGCAGAGGAAGAGGGACAAGCAAACTGAGCTGAGTGCAGAGCCTGACTTAGAGCTTGATCTCAAGGACCCTGAGAAACCAAGTTTGCCGTTTAACCAACTGAGCCACCCAGATACCCCAGAAAGCAGACTTTTAACAGTAGAGAACAAACTGAAGGTTCCTGGAGAGGAGGGGGGAGGGGGAATGGTTAAACAGGTGAGGGCACTTGTGATGAGCACTGGGTGTCTATGGAAGTGATGAATCACTAAACTCTATACCTGAAATTATTATTACACTGTATGTTAGGTAATTGGAATTTAGATAAAAACTTGAAAAAGAAAAGACATTGGAAATGGATAATAATCCATTTAATAAAAATAAAAAAGCATAACCTTACTAAAAAAGTATATATTTTACCAACTCATAATAATGAGGGGTAAGGTGAATGTGATACGCTGGCAGACAAGACAGCATGTTCAATGAACTTTTAAGCGAGTTTTCCTTCTTTTATGGAAAAGAGGGGGAGTGGTTTTCTTGGGAAAGGCATCAAGAAATGAAGCTGAAAGGGAGAAAAAATATACATTGTGAACTGTTTTATAATCTTAGTCAATGTAGGAAATTGTATTTTCTTTCTGTGGGCATAGAAGGAAAATTTCAAAGTTATTAAGAATACAATCTTTATCTGCCTCTTGGCTCCACTACTTTCTTGATCTTTTTGGTAATGTCTGAAATGATTTCTGTGATTCAGTTCCTTCATCTGCTAAATGGGATGTAGAAATACTGACTTGATAGGAATATTGCAATGGTTAAAGAAAACAAGATATACATAATGGTTAAAATAGTGGCAGGGACATAGTAACTAACATTATTTAGTGGTTTTAACCATGGAAGTGAGTTGTCATTTAGCATTCTAGATAAAGGATATTTTTTTCTGTTGCCATGAGAGTATGTTTCTGTATGTTTAAGATCAATGGATTTGCATACATACTCCAGGAATATAAATAAATTATGTAAAAAGTAATATAAAGTGCCAAGAAGTTAAGTACCTTGAAGTCTTTGACCCAAAATAAAAAGCTTCTTATATAAGCTAAAATATTACTGGTTTAACTGGGAGAAAAACCAAGAGCCCAGGATCAATGATCTTAGTTCAAGATACAGCTAGAGAAAGTTTTGTAATACAAAACTACAATGTTTCCAGAATTCAGGAATTTAGGTGGAAACCATTTCTAAGTCAATACCACAAAGAGGTAAAAATTCAATACAATGATCACAAAATATATTTTGATTCAAAGAAAAGAGGAAACTATGATAAAAAATAATGGTCTTATAGGATTAAGGAGTAAGATGTGTTTGCAAAATCAATTACACTTGTTTGCATTTAATATATTCTGTTAATGGCAATTGAAATTAGAAATGACAAATATTAATAATTTAATTTGAGCAGGAGATGTTTCTACAATTAACATTTTATGAGATGATGTGCATAAACTAGTTAGAACAAGAAAATTAGTTTAAGTAAAAATATAATTAATCTTAAAATCACTATTTTTCTCAAATAATCAATTATTTAATTAGCCCAAGGGAGGAAACCATTTTTAGGGATTATAAAAATAAACTCATTAAGACCTAATGCATTATATCTTAAGCATATTGCTCAAGGATGGAAAGCAGTAAAATAACTATTGTACTGATTTGAATCTTTTGTTATTTATAAGCTAGAGTTAAATGAATACATGTCTAGGCATTTACTATTTTATGACAACTTTTATACTTTGTGGTATTCAGACCAGCCCTTCAACTAATAAACAGAAAGGAAAGATATTTTTGGACCACCTGTGTTTTCCCAGGATTTATAGCAAAATTATTGGTGGTATATATACCATGAGTGTTCTCAAGTTTAGGAGGATAGAAAAATAGATTCATTACGGTAACGTGGACCTTTGCGTTCCTCCGAGTGCTGTGTCCTAAGATTTTTGAGTGCCTTTCCTTAAATTTGGAAATACAATTACTACATGTAGTTTTGCCCTTTTAAAACAAGCACGTTTGTATAAGTTCAAAACCAAAAGCTGTTCACTGATTTATAGATGCTCCACTGTCCCTCTAGAATTTTCCATTAGTGAGATACAAATGTGTAGGGCAATAAGTTTAAGGAAATATGAAGGAAATTACATATTCATATTATAATCAAATTGTCATCCCAAAACTGTTAATGATAAAGATCTAACAGAACCAAATGTCAGAGCAACTAGAAATTATAAGATCTCTTTGTGGAAGCTTACTAACAATGGATATATTTAAGGACATTTCATGCACAAGGGACATTTTTCCTAGCAAAAATACATTTATGCAAGCCATACAGTTACAACCAGGATCATATTTGTCAAAAACAAACAAACAAACAAAAATATACAAATTGTCAATTTACAAATGAATTCCCACTTGCCAGTGCTCTTGAGGATTAGAAGACAGATAAATTTGACACATTATATGTTAGAAAAAAATATATTAACTCGAAGCAGATGTATCTATTCACATGATTACCAGCACACATTCCCAACACCAAAAAATGAGGTAGTTTTATGTAAGCTTATGATAACTCATGTCAGAAAATAGCAAAATACTAATAAGAATCTCAACTAATGTTTTAATTTTTATTTACTGAGAGAGAAAAATGTATCCTCTAAACTCCTTGTCTTAGTTTTCCTCGTGGTTGCTATGGAAAATTATCTTCTACTCTGTCTGCCTATTTTCTCTTCAATATTCAATCCCTTTTGTTATTAACAGAAAGCAAAATGTTTTTTTTTTTTTTCTTACTCTTTCCATTAATATAGGCTACCTGTTTATATCAGGTAATTTGTTAGAATCTGTTAGCACAATATCAATAGAAGAGGGCACTTGGGTGGCTAAGTGTATTAAACCTCTGCCTTAGGCTCAGGTCATGATCTCAGGGCCCTGGGATGGAGTCCCACACTGAGCTCTCTGCTCAGCAGGGGCTTAGGTAAAAGAAGGTTAAGAGGGCACCTGGGTTGCTCAATGGGTTAAGCCTCTGCCTTCAGCTCAGGTAGTGATCTCAGGAAACCGGGATCAAGTCCCGCATTGGGCTCTCTGCTCAGCAGGGGGCCTGCTTCCTTCTCTCTCTCTGCCTGCCTCTCTGCCTACTCGTGATCTCTCTCTGTCAAATAAATAAATAAAATCTTTTAAAAAATTAATATAAGACATTAAAGTGTCAGAAAAAAGCAATGGGATAATGGGCATTAGGGACGGTATGTGAGGTTATAAACACTGGGTATTTTACACAACTGATGAATCACTGAACACTACATATGAAACTGAAAAAAAAAAAGGAAATAAAGAGAGAAAAAGATTCTAAATTTATATTACTGCCTAGCTTTGTGTGTCTTTAATTTAGAAAAATTGCCCTGATTCAATTCACTTATGGACCAACTATGGCCTCCAACAGAGCATAATTTGAGCACCATGACTATAAATATTCAAAATATACACACACACACACACACACACACACAATAAATGTGACATCCATTTGCCATATTTTCTTATTTTGCAAGCACCATATGTGCCTTCTATACCAATTTCATTCTTTAAATTATGTACTTAATACTGAAGTTACCACTAGCTAAATTAGGAAATACTTTTGGTTCCTAGATCCCACTGTAAGTTGTAAGGTCTAATTACTACAGATAAATAAAAGTGGTTCTGTTGACCCTGGTTTATTTAATTCAACAGCTAAGATCTAAAAAATCAAAGAAAAACCCTAAGGAATTAAAAGTCCAGCTCTCCAAAGGAATAAAGCAAGGTTGTGATTATAGGAAGTGGTATGATTTAAAACAAAAACCAAAACAAAAGACCAGAAACCTAACAACCATTCTCTACTCCTCCCTCTCTCTCATCTCAAACAACTAACCAGCCACAAACTTTACACAACCATAATAACCTACTTCAGATTTTCTCATGTAAACTATTGCAATCCCTTGCTTTAGGCCTATTCTCTTCCTGCAGTGCATTTTCCATTTTCCAAAATAGAAGGGCCCTTCAAAAATTCAAAAGTAAACAGTTACTCTACAAATTGAAATCTTTGAGTATGTCTCCAAGAAAGTATCTGTCGCCTCCTTAATCTAATCTTTCAGCACTTAAAATACCATTTGACAAATGTAGTCACATTGGGTTCGTCTCATCAGTAGTAGAAGATGATCTTTATTGAGTTTACTATGGACCAGGCATTTTGATAAATACTTTCACATGGATGATCTCATTTAATTCTGAAGAAATATTTCAGATTAGGTGTTATCATTATCCCATATCACAGATAAGGAAACTGAGTTTTTAAGGAACTTGAGGAATGGTCTTGTGTACATGGCTATCAGATGGCTGGCATTGTCAAGATAGAAATTGAAGTCTGATTCTAGAATAAATGCTTTTATATCCACCTACATTTCAAGAAGTCCCTTCAAAGTACCAAACTAATTCCATATATACACTTTAATTCTTTCCTGCCAGTAAGACTTCTATTCATCCTTTGGTGAAGTTTTCCTTCACTCCGCTGTTAGTAAACCTTAACAGATTTGATCACTACCTTCTTTGTGTAATCCCCTAAATTATACAAGATGTCCTTATATTTCGGTGATTTTGAGAGTAATCTTGGAAGGATGGTTAAAGTGCAAATGTGTGGCTGAATCTCAGAAACACTGACTTGAACTTCTGGGGTAGGGCTTTATCTAGACTGTTTAATGAAACTTCAATGACTATAATGCACATTTATCTCAGAAGTACCAACTTACATAACAATACAAAAAAAGTTTACATTGTAATTTTGCACTTGTTTGCATGTCCTTACAATCAGTCTGCAGGATTTTAGGGCTAGATATTATGCAAATTTGTAGCACTTACACCTAGAAATTATATCTGGTAATTAGTAAGTACTTGACAAACATTTGATGCATACACAAGTGGTGTTGTTGTATTTAGAAAGAAATACCGAGATGGAAAATTATGGGAAGAAACTATAAGGACTATAATATTGTGGTCAGAACTGCTTGCTCCAGTATCAAATTCTCTGAAATGTTTATCTACCTCTACTATTTGCTGACTTTAAAAATATGTAGGTATGAGCTTATTACCTATAAAATAGAATTAAAAATAGTACCTGCCACAAGATAATTGGGAAAATTAAATAAAGATATATCTATAAAATATTTATACTGTATTTGACATATATTGAACACTTGAAAAAAATGTTAACTTTTTGGGGCACCTGGGTGGCTTAGTCAGTTAAGCAACCTGCCTTGGTTCAGGCCCTGATCTCATAGTCCTGGGATGGAGCCCCAAGTGGGACTCTCAGTAGGGAGTCGCTTCTCCCTCTCCCTCTGCTCCTCTACCCACTTGTGCACGCTCTCTCTCTCCCTCTCTCTCAAATAAATAAAACCTTAGAAAAATGTTAACTTTCTGATGACATAATGATAACAATATAATGATTATAATAATCATTGTAAGTATTGTTAAGCTGCTGTCAAAGAACCTAAGCAGTCGTTCAAATGCTCATGGTTTATATGGCTCTTTTTCTTTTTATTGTGTTCTATTAGTCACCATACAATACATCATTAGTTTTTGATCTCATACAAATGGCTGCTTATACTACAGATATCCCACACTTTGAAAACCATCATGGATAGACAAGCAAATGTGAGCCTCAAATATCAGTAATTACCAAATTACAAAATTTGCCTCAAATATTTTAAAAGGCAAAATCATATGAAAAAGTTTAGCCCAGTTATGTAGAAATCTTCTTTAAAAATGTAGACTAACACAGAAGAAAACAAAGTGGTACAAAAACAATTTATTTTCTAACTTTAAAAATGTAGTTTTTGTTTTATTTTGTTTTTAAGGCTAGTCTTTCTTCTTTAATAAATAATGAACAAAACAACCTATTAGAAACTGACATGGCTGGTGCAACTGATTTGTTGGCTATCAGCACTCTGAGCTGCTTGAGATATCAGCCAGTCATAATGTACAACCATTCAAACTAGTATAACTACATAAATTTACAATTACCTTCTTTAGATAAATGTAGCTACTTTTTTTTTCAATTTTCTAGAAAATACTGAGGATGAAAATACAAAAATACAACATAGTGTTGCACAATATCAGAAATAAATGATATAAAATACACTGCCCTCAAGTAGCTTAACATTCATTGAAAAATACTTCAAGAATGCAAATTAAAATCAATTACCTAAACAGTCATAATTGCAATCTACCACACTACCTTATAAGTCAGAGCATGCCATTTCTCTGCTCAAACTTTCTAGTGAGTCCCATTTCAATTAGAGGGGGAAACTACATCCTTACAATAGCTTACAAGACCACATCTCTCCTTTTCTCAATCACCTCATTTCTTCCTGCTCTCACCTCTTTGCTGTTCTTCATACTTATGTTTTAGGGTGTTTATTCTGGCTATCCCCAATACATCTTTTCCTCACATATCAATAAAGCTTATTCTCACACCATGTTCCAACCTGTGCTCAAATGTCACCTTCTCTTGAAGGTCTACCATGACCATCAAAATATCCTCTCCGAAGCCCTAGCATTCTGACACTTCAACCCTTCATCTATCTTTCTTTTCCAAGATATAATTTATTTACTTATTTATTTATCATTTATTTATTTATTTTTAGAGAGAGAAAGAGTGGGGTGGAGGAAGAGCAGAAGAAGAGAATCCCCACCAAGTGCAGAGCCCATTCTAGGACATGATCCAACAACCTTGAGATCACGACCTCATGTCCTGGGATCATGACATCTAGACTCATTGCTCAACCAAATAAGCCACCCAGGTATCCCCATCTATCTGCTATGAATTTTCACTTTCTGAAGTGCTCTATAGCTTAATAATTTATTATATTTTCCACTTTTTTTCCTCACCTGCTAGACTATAATCTCTAAGATGAAAGGATATTGTCTTTTTCATTCACAAATGCAAACTATGCCTGACCCACAAATGTTCAGTAAATATTTGCTGAATTAGTAAATACATAGGCATTGAGGGAGTGAAAGAGAATGATATCAGAATCCAGAAAAAGAAGAAAAACACTTCTAGAATGAAGTGATAAGATCAGTTAGGATTTAGGGTAATACATAAATTAAGAGTTGGATAGCACAAAAAGAAGAAATGTGGGGCATTCAGATGGAGAAAATGAATGGGAGGAGGAGGAAAGAGGAAACACATGACATATTTAGCAAATAAACAATTACTTAATTTGATTAAATAGGGAAATATTACAAAATACATGTGATAAAAAATGACATATAAAATTACTGTTGGAGTAGGAGGCTAAAGAATGATGCCTTTAATAGGTAATAGGAAAACAATGACATGAAATGATCGAAATGGGCCTTAGAAATAATGAGATCAAGGCATGGGAAGAATAGAATGGGCTCAAGGAACATCAGAATTGTCTGATGTTAATATAATCATAATAGTCAGGTGCTCCTAAGTTAAAATGTCATGATCTCCAGTTCGAGGAGGAAAAGAGCATTGTAGATAAAAATCAACCTATTTGTCAGAATTTACCTTTCAATCAAATAAAAATCAAGGCATATCTGCCTAGAAATTATGCCACTGGATAATCTAGAATTTGTTTTCTAAAAGCCTCATATGTGAGTAGGAAAATCAGACAGAGAATATACTCACTTGCTGGAAGGAATCTCAGCCAAATTTCCATTTCCCAAGACAGAGGAACACCTGCCACGTTTCCTGAAACCTTTACTATTTAAAATCATCCTTTAGGAATATAGGAAGAGACTACTTTCTTGGTTAAAAACAAAACAAACAAACTTGAAATCTGTCCTTTTTATAGCAAACCTTAATGTCTTCTGCATCTGCTGCTGGTATTCGTAATGTGATTATGAGACCATTATTTCCCCATTGTGATTCCCTCCTTATGTTACCCTGTGGGCAGAACTCCTATTGTAGAGGCTTCCAGAAATGAAATACCAAAAATGTGCAGCAAAATAGATGTCTTCTCAATGGAGAAAAGTTAATATAACTACCTTGTTTATAACACACACACACACACACACACACACACACACACACACACACACACATAATTTTCCTAGTACCCAACTGCTTAAGCATTTTGCTTTTTCTAAATATCAAAAGTTAGATTTAAATTCTTTCAAGAAGTCTTTATAGTCATTAAAAAAAATAGTTTCCTCTTAAGGAGGCCACTGTATTCTTATATCTCAACCACTACTAGAGGGGCTTCTGAAACCATAAAGTTCATTAAAATTTTTATGTCTAGTTAATATATCCTACCTCCACAAGTGGTCAGATCATTGCATTACTACAAAATAAATCTTTCTTCACTAAGGGAAGACAGAAATTAAGGTACCCTCTCCATAGACAAGACAGACTATTTGGAAAAAAAAAGACACTGTGCTTGGGTGTATTCTTCAGCATTTCTGGAAGGGATGTATTCAAGTGTGTACTGAGTGATCACACAGACTTTGAGATTACCCTGCTGGACACCATATCAAAATCACAGCTGCTCTAGACAGCATTTGATCCACAAAATGTATTGTAACTGCTTTTCAATCTGTTAGCAACAGGCAGCCAAAACTACTGCCATAGCTTGTTTCATAAATTTGTCCTCGAGACTAGAGCATAAGTTATTAGTCATTTTATTTCTATAAAGTTGGACTTAAATTCCCTTGTTCGACCTCCCCACCATTCTCTTACACTTAATCAGTATTGTGAAGTGTCCTTATTGATCAGACAATAGATTAGAAAACATGGAGAATATTCCAAAAATCTTGTTTTTAAGATTTTTTAAAAAATTATTATTTATTTGTCAGAGAGAGAGAGCACAAGCAGGGAGAGTGCCAGGCAGAGGAAGAAGCAGGTTCCCTGCTGAACAAGGAGCCTGATTTCAGACTGATCCCAGGGTCCTGGGATCATGCCCTGAGCTGAAGGCAGTGGCTTAACCGACTGAGCCACACAGGCTTTTAATTAATTAAAAGAACATCAGGCATTCTCTGGCACAGATTTCATGACCATCCACTAATTGGGTCATTTTCTCTTTTCTCCCCTTTTTATCTGTCCCCCTATCCGCTTTTCCCATTCTCTATAAATTTTTCCGATTTATTTCTCTACACTTCATCTATTTATAGTTTCTATTTAAATTTAGATTCACTGGCTTGTTTAAAAGCAGCACATGGAACTGAGGCATTTTTACGTGACAACATTACCAAATATAACTACTGAGTGATGATTTATTTAATTTTTCCATAAAGAAAGGTCTTTTTCTATCTTGAGAATAGTTTAACTACTTCTATTGTTAGAATTTGATAAATGTTAATGTGTTACTATAACTTCACGTACTTTTTGTAGTACTAGTATTTTTTTATTATATTTATTTTTTAAATTTTTAAGAATTTTGTTCCAGTTAAAAGAGAATATCCAGCAAATAATTTGATGTGTTAGTTAAGGGCCCTCAACAAATGCTTACAAGTTTTGCTGGTCATCTTATCATTTTCTAATAGGATTCCACTTTTTGATTTTTGAAATGTTAATATTGTCCTTACATTGCCTACATACAGTGCCAAACATTTTTCTTTGTTTTTCTTATGGGTGGAGAATCAAGATATCTAATAATTATTAAGAAGTATCTGGGGATCTGTTTGAAGTCAAAGCATCATTTTGTGATTATCTACTTCAGATTATGTGAACTCAAAGCTAACAAACTAAATTCCATTCCCTGTGAGGACACGTATTTTTTAAAGCAACTGCATATATAATATATACAACTATACATTATTTGTTCTATGCTCATTCATTACCAATGGTAAATTCTTTGCCACATTCTTAAATTTGACCCAGACAACTAACTTAGAAAATTCTAGCATTCTTTGATTGCTCATCTTGTAGAAATAACTCATAACATAGTCAGATAAATAATTATAAATAATAGGACAAAAAACACATTTCATGTAATAAAGTTTACACTTGATTAGAACAGAGATTTATCTCATTTACCTTCTAATCCTTCTACCGTTCTTGACATAGGTACTCAAATCTACTTTTTAAATTAGAGATCATGATTTAGGATGCTTAGATTATATTTCTAGTATGTCTTTTCTGTGAAAGATGTCAGTTTACAAGACCTAAATATGAGAGTTTAAGTGCACTAGTCATTGTTTTCCTTTAAGATCAAACTCTCAATTATTTGTTCGAAGAAGCAAACTCCAACATATTATTAATATTTATTATTTATTGAATGGGATATGACTCAATTTCCTTCATTTATTGAACATAATTAAGAGTTTCTAACCAAGGGCACCTGGGTGGCTCAGTTGGTTAAGCAGCTGTCTTCTACTCAGGTCATGATGTCAGGGTCCTGGGAATGAGTCCCAAGATGGGCTCCCTGCTCAGCAAGGAGTCTGCTTCTCCCTCTCCTTATACGCCCCTCCCCTCTGCTTGTCCTCTCTCTCTCTGTCTCAAATAAACAAAATCTAAAAAAAAAAAAAAAAAAGACTTTCTAATCAAAAGAATCATCTGAAAAAATATGAATAATTGTTAAACGATATCATTAAATTTTAATGATCCTATATATCCTATACTAATAAAGGACATTTTTGGCATCCAACAAAACATTTTATAAAAGCAAAAGTTGTATATGAGAAACTTAAAAAAAAACTTTTTTTCAATTTCTTTGCTTAGTATGATAATTTAATAATCTATATTACGAATACCTATCAAAACGTGCTTCTTTTAAACTGTGTTATCAATACTGAAGTCAATTTCTGATAATGACATCCTACACCTTTCAGGAATAGCCCTGACTACAGAAATAGACTTAGTTCCTAGTGCTGCCTCAGAACTTACACCCCAGTCCTACTGAACCAGGTGTACTTCCCCTGAATGTGCCATATGTCAAAGCTCTGTCTGAACATGAAATTTTCATGCTAAAAAAAACGAATCCCTCTCGTCTAACTGCAAAATCCGTTTACTTGTTAAGACTCTGCCGAAGTGTCATATACTGTTTGAAGTACTTCCTGAACTTCCTTAATGGAGCTCATTACTTTCCACTTTTCTGTACTCTACCATAAATATCTCTATTCTACATTTACAGCACCATGTTAATGCTTTACCTTCCTGTCTCTTCTACCAGACTGTGATCTTCCCAAAGAAAGATGGTGACATAGTTATCTTTGCATTTTCCATGTTGAGCATACTGTCTGATATATAGCAGGCATTCCATATATTTATGGTTGAATGAAGAATGAATGATTGAATCTTCTTTTAATGATTTGTTATCTATTTACGTTACAGCAATAGACTTGTTATATCTGAGATTAGCAATAGCTGGAAAGTGAACTTCAAAATAAACCAAAAACAAATTTGTTCCAAACCAATTAACCAGTATTTATTTAGCACATGTCTATCATTACAGCCCCTGTTCCTTCCCACAGGGAATTTCTATTTTATCAGAATTTCCCATGCAGGTTATGATGTTACAGTGATGGATAGAGTGGCCTGGAAAAATGATATTGAGGGCATAATACCTAGTGGTGTTACTTACCATCAGGCAGCAAAAGCCAACAGAAGTACAAAATGTGTGCAGATTAAGGTATTAAATGCCTTAATGAACACTAGCATCAGTATAAGTTTACTGATGTTAATAATATGTGCCAATATTATATATTTATCTTCTACTTCTAGGTGTTATACCACAGCCAACATAAAATTCAAGGGCTATGTTTAGTGCAGGAGATAAAAGGATTTCCTAAATGGACATGGTCTTGCATTAATGACAGATCTTATCTTCCTGGAGATTACATTGTAGACAGAGAGTACATAAATTCAAAATTACCAAAATAATCGCCCATTACACTTGTGATAATATTATATAGCAAAAGCAAAAACAAAAACAAAATCATATATGTCTCCTATCTGTTTTTAATTAAGGCACAAAAGCCATTTTTGTCTCTGAAAGTTTTTTAAAGATTTGGACGATTAGTGTACATTTTCTGTCACCAGAAAAGTCACTTAGTCCAATTACAGGTTCAAAATATCTATAGAACCCAGTTCTTTTTACAATTAGACAATACTTATAATGAAAGAAGAAACATTACACCTGATACAATAGAAATAAAAAGGATCTTAAGAGACTACTATAAACAATTACACACCAATAAACTGGATAGAAGAAATGGAAGAATCCCTATAAATATACAATCTACCCAGTGAATCATGAAGAAATAGAGAATCTCAATAGATGATAATGAATATGTAGATTAAATAAGTAACCAAAACCCTCCCAGCAAAGTAAAGCGCAGGAACAAGTGACTATATGGGTAAATTTTACCAAACATTTAAAGAATTAACATTAATCCCTCACAAACTCTCAAAATATCAAATAAGAGGAAATAGTTCCAAATTTATTTTTGGGACCAGCAATTCCCTGATGGCTATAGTCAAAGATATTACAAGAAAACTACAGGATAACATACCTGATAAAAAATCCATAGCAAAATACTAGCAAGCCAAATAAACAGGACATCAAAAGAATTACACACTATGACCAAATGGAATTTCCCCTTTGGATGCAAAGATGGTTCAACATACACAAACAAATGTGAGATATTACAATAACAGATTAAAGGATAAAGATCACATGATTATCTTAATAGATGCAGAAACAGCATTTGATAAAATACAATATTCTTTTATGATAAAAACTCCCAACAAATTTGATGTAATCGAATGTACCTTGAAAAATTACAGACCATACATGAAAAACCCACAGCTATCATCATATCACAGCTATCAATGGTAAAAACAAACAAACAAAAAAACCTCAAACTTTCCATCTGAGGTCAGGAGCAAGGCAAGGATGCCCAATTCTCACCACTTCTATTTAATACAGCACTGGAATCTTAGGTAAATTGGGCAAGAAAAAAAAAGAAAGTCATCCAAATTAAGGAAGAAGAGAATGTATCTCTGTTTCCGGATGATAGGGTCTTATATGTAAAAAACCCTAACTCCACAGGACAGCAAATTCTGTAAGGTTGCTGTACAAAATATCAGAAATCTCTAATACTTCAATACACTAAGACTAAATTATCTGAAAAGGAAATTTAGAAAACAATCCTATTTACAGTAGCATTAAAAAGAATAAAATACTAAGGAATAAAGTTAACCAAGGAAATGAAGACTTACATTTAGAAAATTATAACACATTAATGGAAGAAATTTAAAAGGACACAAATAAATAGAAAGATATTCCATGCTCATGGATTGGAAGACAAATTTGTCAAAATGTCCATAATACCAAAAGTTATCTACAGATTCAATGCAACCACTACCAAAATCCCCATGGCATTTTTTATTGAATTAGATAAATAAATAACCCTGAAGTTTATATGGAACCACAGAACACCCAAAGTAGCCAAATGAATCTTGAGAGTGAAGATCAAAACTAGAGACACCACACTTCCCAATATCAAAATATATTATAAAACTACAATAATTAAAACATAATGGTAATGGTATATAGACATACAGATGAATGAATAGAATGAGAATCTAGAGATCCAGTTGATAAACTCACATCAATTTATCTTTGTCAAGAGTGCCAAAATACACAAGGGAGAGAGAATAATCTCTTCAACATATGATATTGGGAAAACTGATGTCCACAAACAAAAGAACAAAAACAGACCCTTATCTTACATCATATACAAAAATTAACTCAAAATGGATTAAAGACTTAAAGATAAGATTGAAAATGTAAAATTCTAGAAGAAATCATAAGGGAAAGTGTCATGACCCTGGTCTTGGTAATGTTTTCTTGGTCATGACAAAAAAGCAGAGGCAACAAAAGCAAAAATAGACGGGTGGAGCAACATTAAAATAAAAGACTTCTGAACAGCAAAGGAAATGATCTACGGGGCAAAAAGTAACCTAAAGAGTGGGAGAGGAGGAGTGAGATGGCAGAGAAGTAGGAGACCCTGTTTCAACCGGTTTTTTAAACTAAGTGAAGTATCTACCAGAACACTCTGAACACCCATGAAATCAGCCCAAGATGTAGGATTATACACTTCTAAATCTCTTCAGGGAGAGAAGACATCAGTGGAGAGGTAAAGCAGAGGGGGAATGCTGGGACTGTTATCAGAGGATAAACAGAAGGGGGAGGGAGCCACCAGAAGTGACCCATTGGAAAGTAATATGCCAATATGAAAGTGCCCTGTGATTGGGGACCAGCATTAACTTGGAGTCTGGTTAAAAGCACTCAAGAAGAGTAAAAGATTTTAAGGGGCAACTGGTGCAATTGGGCAGTCAGGGTCCACGCCTAAGCCCATGGACCCAGGACAGCCACCACCCAGCAACCACCCAGTGACTCAGCAACAACCCGTACCAGAGGTAGTGTGGCGGAGCCTCCAATTTCTGGTCCCTGAGCCCCTGGGTTGCAAAGCTTGCACCACCACTGGGCTGGGCACATTCTCACCGCCCTCCACCAATGAGGGAAGTCTGGTGGGTGTTCTCTGGAACCACAGCCTTTTGTACTCTGTGCTCACTGCATGACCAGGGTCTGAACCGTACTCCCCACCTGAGCCTGAGAGAGCTCTGCGTGGATGCTAGCTGGTGGTCTCTAGGACCTGCCGGGGGTTTGGACACTCCCAGCCCATGCCTGAAGGAACTCAGCAAGATCTCTAGTTGGGATCCTTTGGTTGTGACCTGAGCAACCGTGAGGTCTGGACCCCAGACTGCAGTCCAGGCAAAGGCAACCACCAGAAACAGGCTCCCTGGACTAATATCACTCACGGTTTTAGTGGCACGGGGGTGCAAAGACAAGTGGGCACTTCTGGCAACCCTTGAGACAGTGGCTGGGGGCGTGCACTGCCTGTGGGACATCGCACAGTTCAATAGAGTTTGCAGAGGGGGAGTCTGTGTATTCTGGACCACCCAGAGGAGAGAAGACTGAGGCTTCTCTCTGAGGCAGAGGTATGGGTGCAGTTTGCTTTCCAAAAGCAACAAAAAGCCACCAAATAACTAAAACCTCCAGAGAACAAAAGCCTGAAAAACTGGTTTCCACAGAGCCCAGCCCCTTCATAGGGGTAGGAGGACTCAACCCAAGCAAAACTGACTGAAAAACAATGAGGCAGGTGCCCCTCCCCAAGAAAGCCAGGCAAAAGAACAAGAGGACAACCACCTCAGGGTCCCCATAAAACTGTAAAATCCCAACATCAAGAGAAAACAATATAATAAGCCCTTGGTATTGCCCTAAAACCTTTATATTTCATAGATAAAACTTTATTTTTGATTTGTTCTCACTATTGTTGTTCTTTTTAATTTTTTTAATCTACTTACCATTAATAACTAGAGATTTAATACAGCGTATTCCATAATAATCTTTTAACTTGAACTTTTTTCATACATATACCTGTTTTTTTCTTCTTTTCTATCTTTTTTTTAACACACATATAGATATAAACTTCAAGGTAATTCTCTTTCCCTAATCAATACTACCCCTACATATAAACCAGTGTTATTCTCCCTTTATCTCTGGAAAGTTGAGTCCTTTAACAAAGATACCAAGATACACCCAGGAAGAACCAAAATAACCTTCCTTGCCCACATCAAGGGTATATAACCACCCTCCCATCTTTTTCTGCTGTCAGTGTTTCTGTGTATTTATTTTTGTTATGGTATTATATAAATTTTGTCCTTGGGGTTCATTTTGGCTGGGTTTATTGTTCTTGTCATTTACTTTTGTCAGTCTTTTTGTTTTTCCATTTTTATTGTATACCTTATACATCTTACTTTGGGGGCTTATTCTGGCTGGGTCTTCCCTTCTCTCTCTCTCTCTTTTTTCCTTTTTTCTTTCTTTTTGGTCATGACTTCCAATAGCTCCAAAGTCTTCCAGGGTGCACCTTGCCTGGATCATGGTTGATATATTCAGCTAATACATCCCCTCAAGCACCTCTCACCAAAATGACTAGAAGGAGGGACACTCAACAGAGGAAAAATTCAGAGATTGTGCCCTCTCCATAAGAACTATTGGCTAGGGAACAGTATGGATATACTGGATATGGATATACTGTTTATATTGGATATAAACAGTCTGTTGGAAAGGGAATTCAGGGTAACGAATTATCCAGGCAATGGTGAGGTTGGAGAAAACCATTAGGATAACAGAATCTCTAAGGACAGAAGTGAAAGGTGCCTGGGAAAAAGTTAAAAATGTTATCAATGAGATACAATCTAATCTAAATACTCTAACAGCTAGGGTAACTGAGGCAGAAGATAGAATTAGTGATCTAGAGGACAAACTGATAGAGAAAAAGGATCAGGAGGAGACACTGAAGAAATAACTTAGAAGCTATGAAAACAGAATTAGGGAAATAAATGATGCCATGAAATGTTCGGAAGTCAGAATTAATGGGATCCCTGAAGGGGTGGAGAAAGAGAGAAGACTAGAAGACATAGTTGACCAAATTCTGGATGAAAATTTTCCCAATCTGGGTAATCATGTCCTAGAGGCAGAAAGAACATCCCCCAAGATCAACAAGTTTAGAAAGACCTCGAGGCACTTGATTATGAGACTGATGAATAATGATTTTACAAGAGCTTCTGAGGGAAGCTAGGGGGAAAAGATTCCTTATGTACAGAGGAAGGTCCATCAGAATAATGTCAGAAATATAGCAAGCCAGAAAGGGCTGGCAAGACATATTCAGAGCACTAAATGAGAAGACTATGTAGCCAAGAATAATTTACCCAGCAAAGGTGACATTCAAAATGGATGGAGAGAAAAAGAGCTTCCAAGACTGGCAAGGTTTAAAAGAGTATGTAACCACCAAGCCGGCACTACAAGAAATATTAAGGGGAGTTCTATAAAAGAAGAAAAAACCCAGGAGTAACACAGAACAGAAATTTATAGAGAAAATGTATAAAAACAAGGACTTCACAGGCAACATGATGTCAATAAAAACATACCTTTCAATAATCACTCTCAGCATGAATGGCCTAAATGCTCCCATAAAATGGCAAAGGGTTGCAAATTGGATAAAACATCAGTACCCATCCATATGCTGTCTAAAAGAGACCCATTTGGAACCTAAAGATACATCCAGACTGAAAGTGAAGGAACGGAAAAGCATTTTTCATGCTAATGGACCTCAATAGAAAGCTGGGCTAGCGATTCTTATATCAGATAAATTAGATTTTAAACTAAAAACTGCAGTCAGAGATAAAGAAGGACACTACATCATTCTTAAAGGGTCTATCCAGCAAGAAGATCTAACAATCGTAAATATTTATGCTCCAATACGGAAGCAGCCAACTACATAAACCAACTGTTAATCAAGATAAGGAGTCATATCGATATGAATACATTAATAGTAGGGGACCTTATCATACCACTCTCAGTAACAGACAGATAATACAAGTGGAAAATCAATAAAGAAACAAGAGCATTGAATGACACATTGGACCAGATGGACCTCACAGATATATACAGAACATTCCATCTTAAAACAACAGAATACTCATTCTTCTTGATTGCACATGAAACTTTCTCCAGAATAGACTACACACTGGGTCACAAATCAGGGCTCAACTGATACCAAAAGATTGAGATTATTCTCTGAATATTCTCAGACCACAGAGCTTTGAAACTGGAACTCAACCACAATAAAAAGTTTGGAAGGAATTCAAACACTTGGAAGCTAAAGACCACCCTGCTTAAGAATGTTTGGGTCAACCTGGAAATCAAAGAAGAATTTAAACAATTCATGGAAACCAATGAGAATGAAGACACATCAGTCCAAAACCTAAGGGATACAGCAAAAGCAGTCCTAAGGGGGAATTACATAGCCATCCAAGCCTCCCTCAAACTAAAAAATCAAGAATTCACCAGCTCTTTTTACACCTGAAAGAACTGCTAAATCAACAACAAATTAAGCCAGCCCCATGTACAAGAAGGGAAATAATCAAGATTAGAGCAAAGATCAATGAGATAGAAACTAGAGATACAGTAGAACACATCAATGAAACTAGAGGCTGTTTTTTTTTTTTTTAAAGAATCCACAAGATCAATAAACCACTGGCCAAACTAATCCAAAAGAAAAAAGAGAGGACTCAAATTAATAAAATTATGAATGAAAAGGGAGAGATCATGACTAACACCAAGGAAATAGAAACAATCATCAGAAATTATTATCAACAGTTATATGCTAATAAGTTAAGCAACCTAGAAGAAATGGATGCATTCCTAGAAATCTATAAACTTCCAAAACTGAATCAGGAAGAAACTGACAATCTGAATAGACCCATCTCTAGTAACGAGATTGAAGCAGTAATCAAAAACCTCCCAAAAAACAAAAGCTCAGGACCTGACAGATTCCTTGGAGAATTCTACCAAACATTCAAGTAAGAAATAATACCTATCTTCCTGAAGCTGTTTCAAAAAATAAAAACAGAAGGAAAACTTCCAGACTCTTTTTATGAAGCCAGCATTTCTCTAATCCCCAAACCAGGCAAAGATCCTATCAAAAAGGAGAATTTCAGACCAATATCACTGATGAATATGGATGCCAAGATTCTCAACAAGATCCTTGCTAATAGGACGCAACAGTGCATTAAAAAGATTATCCACCATGACCAGGTGGGATTTATCCCTGGGATGCAAGGGTGGTTCAACATTTGCAAATCAATCAATGTGATAGAAAAAATCAATAAGAGAAGAGATTAGAACCACATGGTCCTCTCAAATGATGTAGAAAAGCATTTGACAAGATAGAGCATCCGTTCCTGATTAAAACTCTTCAGAGCATAGGGATAGCTTCATAAAATCTATCTATGAAAAACCCACAGTGAATATCATCGTCAATGGGAAAAGCTTGCAGCCTTCCTGTTGAGATCAGGAACACGACAAGGATGCCCACTCTCACCACTCTTATTCAACATAGTATTAGAAGTCCTAGCAACAGCAATCAGACAACAAAGAGAAATAAAAGGTATCCAAATTGGCAATGAAGAAGTCAAACTCTCTCTCTTCACAGATGACATGATTCTTTATATAGAAAACCCAAAAGACTCCAACCCCAAACTGTTAGAACTCATACAGCAATTCAGTAACATGGTAGGATACAAAACCAATGCACAGAAATCAGTTGCTTTCTTATACACTAACAATGAAAATATAGAAAGGGAAATGAGAGAATTGATTCCATTTACTATAGCACCAAGAACCATAAGATACCAGGGAATAAACCTAACCAAAGAGGTAAAGGATCAGTACTGCAGGAACTACAGAACACTCCTGAAAGAAACTGAAGAAGACATAAAAAGATGGAAGACCATTCCATGCTCATGGATCAGAAAAATAAACATCATTAAAACGTTTATGCTGCCTAGAGCAATCTATACTTTCAATGCCATCCCGATTAAAATTCCACTGGCATTTTTCAAAGAGTTGGAACAAACAATCCTAAAATTTGTATGGAAACAGAAGAGATCCCAAATTGCCAAGGAAATGTTGAAAAAGAAAAACAAATCTGGGGGCATCACATTGCCTGATTTCAAGCTTTACTTCAAAGCTATGATCACCAAGACAGCATGGTACTGGCACAAAAACAGACACATAGACCATTGGAAAAGTTTCAGAGCCCAGATATGGACTCTCAACAATATGGTCAACTAATCTTCAATGAAGCAGGAAAAAACATACGGTGGAAAAAAACAAACAAACAAACAAACAGTCTCTTCAATAAATGGTGCAGGGAAAATTGGACAGCTATGTACATAGAAGAATGAAACTCGACCATTCTCTTATACCATACACAAAGATAAACTTGAAATGGATAAAAGAGCTCAATGTGGGAGGCAGGAATCTATCAAAATCCTAGAGAAGAACATGGGCAGTAACCTCTTCAACATTAGCCACAGCAACTTCTTTTAAGACATGTCTCCAAAGGCAAAGGAAACAAAAGTGAGAATGAACTTTTGGGACTTCATCAAGATCAAAAGCTTCTGCACAGCAAAGGAAACAGTCAACAAAACAAAGAAGCAACCCACGGAATAGAAGAAGATATTCACAAAGGACACTACAGACAAAGGGCTGATATCCAATATCTATAAATAACTCCTCAAACTCAACACACACAAAACAGATAATCACATCAAAAAATGGGCAGAAGACATAAACAGACACTTCTCGAAAGAAGACATACAAATGGCTAACAGACACATGAAAAGATGTTCATCATCAATAGCCATCAGGGAGATAATTAAGATTAAGATACACCTTACACCAGTTAGAATGGCCAAAATCAACAAGACAATAAACAAGTGTTGGAGAGGATGTGGAGAAAGGGAAACCCTTTTACACTGTTGGGGGGAATGCTAGTTAGTGTAGTCACTTTGGAAAACAGTGTGGAGAATTCTTAAGAAATTAAAAATAAAGCTACCCTGTGACCCTGCCATTGGACTACTGGGTATTTACCCTAAACATACAGATGCAGTGTAAAGAAGGACCAACTGTTCCCCAGTGTTCACACCAGCAATGGCCACTGTCACCAAACTGGGGGAAGAGCCAAGATGCCCTTCAATAGACAAATGGATAAAGAAGATATGGTCCATATATACTATGGAATATTATGCCTACATCAGAAAAGATGAATACCCAACTTCTGTATCAACATGGATGGGACTAAAGGAGATTATGCTGAGTGAAATGAGTCAAACAGAGACAGTCAATTATCATATAGTTTAACTTACTTGTGGCACATAAAGGAATAACATGGAGGACATTAGAAGAATGAAAGGAGAAGTGAATTGGGGGAAACTGGAGAGGGAGACGAAGCATGAGAAACTGTGGACTCTGAGAAACAAACAGGGTTGGCGGGGAGGAGGATAGAGGTTAGGTGAGCCTGGTGGTGGGGACTCAGGAGGACATGTATTATATGAAGCACTGGGTATGGTGCATAAACAATAAATCTTGGAACATTGAAAAAATAAAACTAAATTTAAAAGGAAGAAAAAAAAAGAATGGGATAAAATATGTGCAAACCATACATCTAATATTATATTAGTACTCAAAATATATAAGGAACTCCTACAATTTAATAACAAAAATAAATAAATAATCTGGTTTTTAAAATGGGCAAAGGACTTAAATAGACATTTCTCAAAGATGACATACAAATGACCAATAGGGTATGAAAAGATGATCAACACCCTAGTCATTAGGAAAATGAAAGCAAATAAAAACCATGATGAGATATCACTTCATATCTATTCGGATGGCTACTGTCAAAAAAAGAAAATGCTATCCACAAGATGGCTGAATAAGATATCCCTAACAACATAGCAGCCATCCATGGACAACATGCCTTTTGGGAGATGTGAGATCCAGGTAGGATATGGTGAATCCCAGTGCAGTACAAGAATGAGAAGAGCCATTTGGAAAAGACAGACCAGCCCCTAGGTGGCTGAGTCAGAAACAGTTCCATAGACCTGAGAATTTGGCAACAAACCCATTTGTCTTTGCTTCTTGTCATCAAAAAATACACTGAGGAATCCAGGAGAAGTCTCGCCTACCAGTGTACCAGGTAATAAGAGTATAGACTTTGGTCCTGGCTGTGAACTCTGAAAATGCCCTTTGAACTGACTCCAGCTACTCTGAGCCACAGTTTAGGAGCTTCTGGAGAACACTGACTTACACAATCACCCGTGAATGAAAGACCATTTATGGGAGTCAAGGAGTCTGGTAGAAGTACAAAATACCATTGGGACAACAACAACAAAAAATCAAAATTGGACACACTTCTGAGGGTAAGAGGAAAAAAATTGACTTTACCTGCATCACTCCCGAGATAACAGAACTCAGTGCTAAGAGATCCCTGATTGACTCATGATTTCTCTTATTGTAGAAAGTGGCAATGTGTGAGTGAGTGCTTGACCTTCCCAGCTGTGTAGGTTGCTACCAGAATGGAAAGAGGCCCAACTTTCTCTTGCCTCTTCCACATTGAGTTATGACCTGAAAAACTAAGCCTGATGAGAATCTGGGAAAAGAGAAGCCAGAACTCAAAAAGGAACAGATGAAAGGAATGTAGATTCTACTAATTATGTCCATCAGGAGGCATGCTCATGAACCAGTGGGATGGACACCACCTGTTGATTCCCCCAGCTGGACCATGGGTATCTGCAGTGTTTTGGTACCTCTTCAAAATACCCCATTATGCAATGGCTGACGTCCTGGGTATGCTTTCAACAACAAGAGCAAAGCTTTTCTAGACAGCTGATGAGCATGTGTAGAAAGCTGGCCCAAATTTGTGGACCTGGAAGGGACAACAGACCTGAGCATTCAGCACCACCCTTGGAAAAGCAGAAGATAGTTGTTCATACAGGGCCTGGCTCTAGATGATTAAGAGAAGGAATACAAGCTTAAGAGCTCTGTCATAAATACATACGCAGATAGGGATGCCTGGGTGGTTCAGTCAGTTAATATATGACTCTTGATTTTGTCTCAGGTTATGAGACTAAGTCTCGTGTTGGGCTTCACTCAGCACAGAGTTTTCTTGAGATTCTTTCTCATTCTCTCGCTCTTTCCCACCCTCCATTCATTTGCTCTCTTTCCCTCAATCTCTCTCTCTAAAATAAATAAATAAATAAATGAATGAATGAAATTATATATATTATATATGTGTGTGTGTATATATGTGTGTGTGTGTGTATGTAGCTAACACTAGAGCACCACCCAAATATATTAACTAAAATTATCTATAGTGGAAAATGATGCAATCTTATATATACAAAATCCTGGAGACTCCACCAAAAACTATTACAACTAATGAACAATTCAAGAAAGTTGCAGGATAAAAAATCAACATTCAGAAATTAGTTGTGTTTTTATACACTAAAAACAATATCTAAAAAAGAAAGAAAATAATACCATTTACAATAGCATAAAAAGTAACAACTGTAAAATTTGGGAACAAATTTAACCAAATTTAAGCCACCTATAGATTCAATAGAATTCATGTCAAATTCCAATGGCATGATTTCATAGACAGAAATTCATGGAAATGCAAAGACCCTGAATACCCAAAGCAATCCTGAGAAAGAAGAACAGAGCTAGAGGCATCATTCTTTCTGATTTCAAACTATTACAAACCTATAATAATCCAACAGTCTTGTACTGGCATAAAAATGGACACAGACACCAATGTAACAGAATTGAGAGCCCAGAAATAAACCCTCACATGTACAGCCAACTAAGGTTTGACAAAGAAGCCAAGAATACTCAAGGGGAATGTATAGTCTCATCCCCATAAATGGGGATGCACATTCCCCATATGCAAAATAATGAAATTGGACTCCTATCTTACACTACTCACAAAAATTATTCAGAATTGTAATAAAACCCAGTGTGATAAAAGCGCGAAGAGAAGAGCGGGAAAAAGCTCCTTGACATTTGCCTTGGCATTGAATTTTTTTTGGATATGACACCAAAAGGACAAGCAACAAATACAAAATAAATAAGTGGAACTACATTAAATTAAAACAATAAATTTTCTGGGGCTCCCAGATGGCACAATGGGTTAAGCGCCCAACTCTGTTTCAGCTCCAGTCATGATCTCAGGGTCATGAGTTGGAGCACTGTGTTGGGCTCTGCACTTAGTGCAGAGTCTACTTGAGAGTCTCTCTTCCTCTCCTCAGCCCCTCCCTACCCCTGCTCCTACTGTCCTTCTAAGATAAAATAAATAAATCCTTTAAAAAAAAAAAAATCTTCTGCCCAGCAAAAGAAATAATAAAAATGCAACTTACAGAATGGGGGAAATATTTGCAAATTATGTATCTAATAAGGGGCTAATATCCAAAATATGTAAGAAACTCATGTAACTCAATAGCAAAACAAGACAACAACAAAACCAACAAACAAAAAAAAACACAAAAATCAATCTGATTAAAAAATAGGCAAAGAATGTGAATAGATAATTTTTTCTAAAGAAGAAATATAAATTACCAATAGGTTCACAAAATGATGCTTAATATCACTAACCACCAGGGAAATGTAAATCAAAAGCCCAATGAGATGTCATCTTACTCCTGTTAGAATGACTGTCTTCAAAAATACAAGAGAAAACAAATATTTCTGAGGATGTGGTGGAAAGGTACCCCTGTTCACTGTTGGTGGATACAAAAATTGGTGCAGCCAGTATGGGTAAGAGTATGGAGGTTCTTCAAAAAATTAATAATATAAATATCATATAATGCAACAATTCTATTTCTGGGTATACATCCAAAAGAAATAAAATGAGAATCTCAAGGATATATCTGCACTCCCATGTTCATTGCAGCATTACTCACAATAGTCAAGATACGGAAACAACCTACATATCCATCTATAACGAATGGATAAATAAGTGTGGTATATAAATATAAAATTAATTATTCAGTCATGAAAAAGTAGGAAATCCTGCTATTTGCAACATCATGCATGGACCTTAAGAGCATTGTGCTAAGTGAATAAGTCAGACAGAGAAAACAAATATCTCATTTGTGTGTGGAATCTAAAAAAGACTCATTCATCTTGAATCTTAGAAACAAAGAGCAGAAAGATGGTTGCTAGGAGATGAGTGGTGGAAAAAATGGGGTGACATGAGTCAGAGTATATAAAATTCTAGTTATAAAATGAATAAATTCTGGGGATCCAATATATAGCATGGTGACAATGGTTTGCAATATTGTGTCATAAACTTGCAAGTTGCTAAGAGACTAGATTTTAAGTATTCACACACACAGACACACACACAAACAAAAGAACAAAGAAAAAAAAAGAAGGTAATTATGCGAGCTATGGAGGTATTAACTATCCATATTGTGTAATCATTTTGTAGTAAATACATATATCAAATCAACACATTGCATAAGTTCGAGAACACCACAATGTTATGTGTGAATTAAATTTCAATGAAATGAAAAAATAGGATGTTTGCATCATATTCATAGAGTTTGGCTTGTAGTTTTCTAATGTATTATGAGAACCTATGATATACCACAGAGGACAGAATAATTAAAACAGCATTGGGATTACCTGGTCCTTAAAGGTTGGCAAATTTCTATGTGAAGTCATTTGGACCTGGTATTTTGTGTGTGTGTGTGGGGGGGGGATGTTGTCAGGTACTTTTAAACAATTATTTTCTATATTACTCCTATGATTATTGCTCTATGTAGAATTTCTGTACTGGGTCAATTTTGGTCAATTTCATAATGTATTTCTGTTTATTTCTCCTTATATTTCTTGATGATCTGCTTTAAGAATGTTGGTGCTATGTTATCCAGTGCATAAATACTCAAAACTGGAGTTTTAGGGCACCTGGGTGGCTCAGTCATTAAGCATCTGCCTTCAGTTCGGGTCATGATCCCCGAGTCCTAGAGTTGAGCCCCACATCAGGCTCCCTGCTTGGTGGGATGCCTTCTCTCCCTCTCCCACTACCCCCTGCTTGTATTCCCTCTCTTTCTGTGTCTCTCTCTGTCAGATAAATAAAATATTAAAAAAAAAAAAAAACCTGGAGTTTTATGTTAGGCTATGTCTCCTTTTGAGAACTATAAAACGTTGTTATTTGTTAAAAAAATTTCATGTTGGAGTGCCTGGGTGGCTCAGTTGGTTAAATGACCAACTCTTGATCTGGGTTCAGGTCATGATCTCAAGCCCCATGTTGGGCTGCATACTCAGCGTGGAGGCAGCTTGAGATTCTCTCCTTCCCCTCCTCACTCCCCTACCCTAATGCATTCTCTCCACCTCTCTTAAAGAAATAAATACATCTTAGAGAAAAAAGAAAAAAATATATGTATTGGTAAGGATACAGAAAAACTGGATACAATGTTGATGGGAATGTAAATTGGTGGAAGCACTATGGAAAACAGTACAGAGGTTTCTCAAAGAAATTAAAAGTACATCTATTATATGATCTAGCAATCCCATCTGAATATATTTACAAAATATTTGAAATAATCTCAGAGACATCCGTCCTCCTATTTCCATTACGGCCTCATTCACAATAGCCAACATAAGGAAACAGCTGAAACGTCCATTAAAAGATAAATGAATAAAAATATTGTATATACATGCAAAGTAATACCATTGTCTTAAAAAAAGAAAAGGACGTCCTGCCAAAGGCCACAACATGAATGAACCTAGTACACATTGTACTAAGTGAAATAAGCCAGACAAAGAAGGACAAATACTACATGACAACATTTATGTGAAGTATCTAAAATAGCCAGATCAAAAAAAATAATAATAAAAGTAAAGAAATAAATACATAAAAATAGTCAAACTCTTAGAACTAGAAAGTAGAATGATGGGTGCCAAAGCTTGGGAAATGGGAAATTTCTGTTCAACAGGTATAAAGTTTCAATTATGCAAAATAAGTAAGTTCTAGAGATCTGCTGCACAACATTGTGCCAACAGTAACACTACTGTATTGTGTGTTAAAATTATGAGGGTAGACCTCATTTTCAGTGTTCTTAAAGGAAAAAAGAAAAGAAAAGAAAATACTTATAAATTCTGTTGAAAATAAAACTTTATATAGAATGAATTGGAGAGGAACATCAAAATCTTTAAAAATAAAATGATATTCTCTTCTGACAAAGTCTATTTAGTTTCTATATTCAAGAAATTAGTATTTAACAATGAATGTAAACTTGTTCTTAAATTTCTTGAGGAACACATGATATTATATTTACCTGTGTATTCAAGGTGAAATCCTGCAGCAGAAACACTGATGTCTGATTGAAAATTTAGATATAGATTATTAGATGTACTATTCAACAGATGGGGTATTGTTGTTCCTGAAATGATAATTGAAAAGGCAGGTCAGTGATCACATAATAGAGATTACAGTAAAACTAAATCAGTTAACTACTAATCAGCCAATAGATTATCACTGAAATTACGTATTGGTTAAATGTTCTTTCAGAAATTTTTTGATAAAAATATATCTTCCACATTTCTTTTTCATTTTATTGTTTGTGACTATCTCCTAAGAGATAGTCTTTGGATCACTTTGGGATCACTCTAGAGCACTCCCTAAAAATAGGCAGAACAAAGAGCTGGTTAAAGCAGTAAATTTTACAGTTCACCTAAAATAAATGTTTTTAATTTCATGTGGATTTCAATTTTCCATGCGTGAACTAACAGGAAACTTAATTTTAAAGTTTGCAGGTGATTTTTATAGAATAGTAACGTAAGATTATGTGTGGATTCAGAGGATGTATTTATTTATTGTCCTTTTTATTTTATATATATATAAAACACACAAATATATTATATATGCATTTCATGTTATGTATGCTTTTCTATGTAGTTACTTACTTACTTCTATGTACTTACTTCTATGTATTTAAAGTATCTTGATGTATCTTATACTCTGACAGCAAAGCTGGTAAGTAGTGTTTGAAAAATCCCAATTATAAACTAGTGTTAGCCATGTCTCCCAGCAAATACATTATAATGATGTACTTCTGAATTTCTAAAGGAAATCAACTTGACTTTGTTTGATTACTGAGTTGAAAACATAAAATATCCGCTTGAACCAATTACTTCCTGACTATTTGACATTGAGTAATAATTCAAGATCCTTAAGATTACAACTCAAGCAGTTTCAAATGACAAGCATAAAAATAAGTGTCAATTCTATGTTTTTTTTTAATTGTTTTAAGATAGCATATTATTTGATAGCATTGCAAAATTTTTTTGTAACAGTTACTTTATCCTTTGTACAACCCTGTGGACCTTAACCACTCACTGATCCTTCTATAAAAGAAGTCAGGGCTAATTCATTATAGAACATATAATTGCTTTGTTTTAGTTTTCAACCTGTTATCTGTCCATAGTATCCTTACTGAATCACTGAAGATAGAGGTAAACTTGACCTGCCCTTAGCCTCCTAGAGAATCTTAGCGATTGAGAGCTTTGGCTCTGGAGCCACACCAGCTGGGCTCCAGCCTCATTTTAACATTGGCTGTACAAACTCAGTCAACTTAATCTCTCCAAGCTTCAATCACGAACCAGAACTGCTAGAAAGAGTCAACGAGGAAATGGATGACAAGCCTCACATAGAGCTAGCACTTGGTAAATCAATAGTTTTTGTCACTTTTATTATCGTCATTGTTTTATTCATTACTAAGAAAGTAGAAACACCTGGGTGGCTTAGTGGGTTAAATAAAGACTCTGTCTTCAGGTCATGATCTCAGGGTCCTGGGATTGAGCCCCGCATCGGTCTCTCTGCTCGGCAGTGAGACTGCTTCCCTTCCTCTCTCTCTGCCTGCCTCTCTGCCTACTTGTGATCTCTGTCAAATAAATAATAAATAAAATCTTAAAAGAAAGAAAGAAAGTATACCTCCAATTTATTCTACACAAATGTATATTCAAAATGTTAAGAGATTTCTTCCAAGAAAGACTTCTACCTTAATCTATATCTAAAATACTTTCTATGACTAAACAAAGTCACTCCTACTCCAGGTATTTCTTCTTTCCTTTTCTCCATGGTGATGCTGAAAAACTGGGTATCATACTCTATTTTAAAATCTATTAAAAACTTAAAACCATTCACACTGATTCAAGTACATCTGAAAATAAGAAGTTGGTGGTTAAGCTATGTTCCTCTGTCTACAGTTAAAAAGTATAATAAAGTAAAAATTAGAGTAAGATTTGACTTCACTTTTCATACATTGGATAAAGCTGTTAGATTATTGCATAAATTACCTTTAAAAACCTTAACAAATTTAAAAGCCTTCTGGTCTTGGTACCTGGGTATATATTAACTTTATATAAGTTTATTAATTTTATAGACATAATTTTATATTCTCTTTATTCTCACTCAACAGTACCTTGTAACATTTACCATGTTGTTACACAGTCTCTAAAATTATTTTAATGGTTGGGTAACACTCTATTGAGTAGATAGAGCATAATTACCAAGCACTGTCTAAATTTTAACTATTTAAGGGCACACATATTATTCTTGAACCACAGCTCAGCTGAAAATATTACTATAAAGGCATCAGTAAATAATTACATAAATATAGTAAGAATATAATAAGGTTTTAAACAGCAATTTCAATGTCATTACCTTTAATGCCTTTCAAACTTCTCACCTTGTAATTTAGCTCCCTGTGTATAGTTTATAACAAGCAATTTAAATGGCCAAATCAGAGTTCTAGGAGCTCTTTTAAAAAGAGAGAGAGATTTTTATATTCCTAATTATATCTCTATTTTAATTAAGCTCAGCTCTTCTGTTTACCTGAATAACTTCCAAGTCGTGGAGCATTGTTGTCTCCCCCATCATAGAAGTCCAGAGAATCCCAATTATGTTCTGTAGCAAAGCTCACAACTTGCACCTGCGAAATAATACTTTCTGATAAGAAAACATATGTCTAACAAGATACTAATATTTCCCTCCTCCCCACCACATTAGAAGAGCGAACTCTGAGCTGGGACCATGTCACTGTGGCCCTTCACAGAAGGATTTTAACAGAACTGATCTCTGCCATTGCGGCACTAGCTTACAGGAGCGGACTTTGGTGAGAAGAGCTGATGGGGCACCTAGTAGTGTTCACTGTGGGTATAACACTGATAATGTCTGTCACCATCTCAGAGCATTCGCTGTGGCTATGGGTTGGGGGGGTGTCTGGGTGGCTAAGTTGCTTAAGCATCCGTCTCTTGATATTGGCTCAGGACATGATCTCAAGGTCATGAGATGAAGCCCCACATGGAGCCAGTGTCCATTCAGCATTCGGCAGTCTAATGGAGTCTAATGGGACTCCCAGTCTAATGGAAGCATTAGACTCCCATTAGGGAGTCTGCCTGTCCTCTCCCTTCCCTTCTGCCCCTTCCCCCATTCTTCTGTCTCTCTCTGTCTCTATAAATGCAAAGTAAATAAAGAAGTAAAATCTAAAAATAAATAAATAAATAAAAGCTTTGGGTTAATTAATGTCTTAGTGCCAGGAATCCAAGTGCATGTCCTAAACAACTGGTTAACTTATATTTTGGAGTTTTAGATTCTTGCCAGTTTAACTAGGCTTATACTGGATGTATTTTATTTTTCTTTATTTGCCTAATCTTTGCTCAATTTCCTTTCATTAAAAAAATTAACATTATCCCCTATGCACATTTTTAATAGGTCTCAATATGGATGACCAAAATTATACTCAATAACTCATTTGGGCACATCTTTTAAAGATTATTTTTATGAATGGAGTCATAATAACTAAATTACTGTGAAGGTCCCTAAAGTTGATAAGGGAAATGCTGGAGTACAATTCTCTCCTATTAAATTTTATTTAAAGAAAGAGGCATGTGTTACTTTATCGCCCTTCACTTGGCACAGCTTGAGGTTTGCAAGAACCCACAGGACCCCCACAACTGTGGATGTGATCTTTTTTCCCTTTTTGGAGTATATATCTTACTGTTTTGGAGGAAGGGAAGGACTAACTCTATTAAAATAAATTTGTATAGCTAAAGTCTGTTATAATTGTAAACACTGCACTCACTCACTAAATAATTGTAACAATGATATTCATTAAAAATTTCTTATCCACAAAATAGACCATCATCATTCTTCCCGTCAAGTGAATGCTGGTGCCTCTTTTCCAGGGGTGTGTGCCACATGGCAACAGATACCCTGCCTGTGTGACAGGCATGAGGCCCAATGGCAACGGTCCAGGCAGGATGAAGAATGGAATTAAAGCTGTATGATTGTAATATTATCACTACCTCCTTAAACAATGATCAGTTCTCTCTTCATATCTGAATTTTCTTTTCCTACGATTCAGAGGAAGAAACGATTATAAAAAAAAAAAGGAAAAGAAAAGAAAAAAAAAGTAAGGATTCATGCAGGAGTTGACATTTGAGATAAGCTAAACGTATTGAGTGGTTTTCCACTGAAAGAAATTTCTGAGTTATAAAAATGTAGAGGGGGCAAGCCATGAGGTGGATTTAGTGAACCATTGGTAATCCAATTTAGCCACAGGAGGAAGTATTTACATATGAGGAAATATGCATGCAAAGTTAGGAAAAGCAGAGAAAAGTTCCAAAGAGTCAGCTTAGTGGATAAATACAAGAGACTGTGGAGTGAAGATGCTTGGATTTGCAGCTTCTTGGCTCCCTCCACTGGCTACCATGGAATCCTAGAAGAGCTGTTAATCTCTCTAGGCCTTCAATTACTCTTATAAATCATTGTAGTAAAGGTACCTAATTCATAGAATTGTTGTAAAAATTAAATTAATTTTAGCTGAGAATAGTGTCCAGTGTGTATAAAGGATTTAATATATCTTAGTTGTGAGAGAGATTGGCCAAGAGGCTATAAATACTGAACACCACCACAGTAATTATGTGACTGAGTAGTCCGCTGAAGGTTTTAGGAGGAGCAAAATCTGAACTGCTTTAAGTACTGCACAGCATTGGATGAAAAAAATATAAGTGAAAAGATGATTTCAGCGTCCACTGCAATAGTCGGTGTGAGAAACAATGAAAGATTGAAGTAGGTTGGAAGCAGGAGTAAATAGTACAAAGGGGGACAGAGATGTCACAGGTGTTGCTACAGGGGAAATTACTGGATTTTGTATAATCTGAATAAGGGAAGGAAGTGAGAGGGAAGACTGAAGAATAATTTATCTTTTTTTTCTAAGCTATGGAGATCAGAGGGGTGGTGAGAAGAAAAATGAAACATCTGTAAGAAAGCCTATTATCTTCATGAGAAGAAGAAATTTTGTTTAATTCTGGATACTTATGTATAGCAGACTGAATACTGGCTCCAAAAATATCAGGTCCGCTCATCTCTGGTGCCTACATACATTGCCTTACAAGGAAAACCAAAAAAAAAAAAAAAAAAAAAAAAAGGCCTTTCAGATGCAATTAAACTAAACATCTTGATATAGGGAGATTATCCTGGATTATTCAGATGGGTTCTAAATACAATCATAAGATAGATGTCAAAGGAGATTTGACACAGACAGAAGAAAAGAAGGCAAGGTGGCCATGCGGGTTAAAAAATGGAGTCGTACTGTCAGACAGCAAGGGCTGCCACCAGCCACCAAAAAGTTAGAAGAGGCAAGGACATGTCTCCTCTAGAGCCTGGGCAGAGGGAAAATTGGAGGGTCAAAGCATAGCCTTGTCAGCACCTCAGTTGCTGCTCAGGAAAACTGCTTTGGGACTTCTAGTTTCCAGTATTCTGAAAGAATAAACTTCTGCTGATTTATTTATTTATTTACTTATTTATGTAAACTTCTGCTATTTTAAGCTCTCATCAAGTGCATGGGAATTTGCTGCAGCCACAGAAGACTAACACAATTTGCCACTTGGAGTCTGGGCACATTGTGAATGTAGTTTGGCATAATAAACACAGAAGGTGTGGGAGACTCAAGTAAATGACTGAGGATCCACAATGACAAAAAGCCCAATATGAGTCAAAGTAAAAGATTTTTTAAAAAGCAGCTATTTATTCAGCCTTAAGAAAAATCTTGCATTCGATGGAGCTGTCCATCACGGCAACACGATAGCTTTATGAGGTAATGAATTTCCAATCACTAAAACCAGATATTCCTCATATAGACATTCAAATCTCATTTTAATTTGCTTGCTAGATTATATTAACTCATGATGATCATTCTACAAATTGACACAATTAAGTAACGAGTGTTCTTCTGCTTGATAACTCTGTTATTATAGCCCTTTCGGAATTCTCCATCAATAGACTTTGCTAAAATAGACAGGCAAATGAATACACTAGTCCCTACAAACTTCTCATGTAAACCTAGTATAACAAATCACTCCATTTATTGAAGCTATTTCTAAAGATAGCTCTATCACTCTATATTATCTGGACCTTTTTCAGCATATTTGAATGTTTCTTCTTTCCACCACTGGTTATCCCATTTCATCTCAGAGAGAATTTGATGAATATTCATATAATTCCTAATTCACCCAGATATTCATCCTAACTGAATAAAATAAAATAAGCATTGCTTTAAACCTGCTATAGTAGTCAGGTAGCTTTTAGGCAAAGTTAGTAAAATTTCAAATATAAATCACATATTACATATGTGTGTGCATAGGTTATATAATTTCCTATGATTTAGGAATATGTCTAAAATTACCATACATATAAGTGGTTAATTAGAAGAAAAGAGTTTGGCAGTCCTTTAGAGTATTTAAAATTAAAAACCTAGTACACCTCACACTCTGTAAGTCTGATAAATAAATGCTCTGTTAAATTCAAATCCTGTTTTCTAATGTGTGATCATTAAATAAAATTCTTCCTCAGTGGAAGATTTTATAGTGTTATTAATATTAAGAGTCCAACTTTGAGCAGTGTTGGGCTAGGACAAGTGATACACAATGTCCTTTGTCTTCAGAGGTCTTAGTTCATCATGCTGCTTTAACTCCTTGAAATAGTCCAAAACTCCACTGCTTGGGGAGGTATTCACTGGTTCATTCCAAAAATATTTACTGAGCGTGCTAGCTGCCAGAGCAGACTTAGGGCCCTCATGAGCTTACGGATAATTAAGTAAGCTATAACAGTAAAATGTGATGGGTGTTATAATAAAGAAATTACAGGGACCTATGAGAACATACAGCACGGGACTTAACCTTTTCTCAAGTTTATGGAAAGTCTTTCACAGGAACTGTTTTAAGTTGAGACAGAAATGATGACTAAGAATAAGCCAAATAAAGGAAACTCAAGAAGAGTGTTGCTTGCAAAGGGAGAAACATGCACAAAGGCCCAAAGGCAAAAGAGAGCTTTCATAAAAAACTAAAATAATGTAAACAGAAGAGATAAGAAATGAGGACAAAGCACAAAGGCATAATCAACTTGTCAAGAAGTTAAGGATAGAGGGTACAGTTGAAGTATTATAAGCAGGAAAGTGGCATTGTTGGGTTTTGAATTTGGGGTTATTCTCTTTGCCCTCTGAGGAATAGATTGGGGAAAAAAAAGAACCTGAGAGAAAGATGACGACCACCCAGTCTTAAGCGGTAACAATTTGGATGGAGAGAAATAGACTTACTTGATTTATGAAAGACAGACCTGACACTGACATATTTCATTGTATCAAGTAGGAGAAGAAAAAAAAAAATCATCAAGATTTCTGGCTTCTGCAACTGAATGGATGAAGGATTCATTCCAAGACAGAATACACTAGAGAAGTTGCATAATAATGAGAAAAAATCACGAGGTCAATTTTGAACAGGTTGAATTTGAAATTCCAGCAAGAAATTTAGCTGAACGTGCCCCGTGGGCAGTAAGATATAAGACATGCAACTTAAGTGAAAGGTCTGGGTTAGATATTTAGGTCTGAGACCTAATATTTATTCAGTTCTTCATTAAAAAAAAAAAAAATGTTTTCTGATGGTCTATTATGATGCAGGTCCTGGGGATCATCAGCCAAAGACATGGAAGTAGATTAAATGGCAGAGAAAATGGTGTAAGTTAAGATGAACAAACACCACACAATCTCTTAAGCGCTGTATCTGATGTGGTGAGTAGAAAGACAAGACCATGTTCCTAGATACAGAATGAAGAGCTTCTGATGTAAAAAATAAAACAAAGTCCAAGAGAGTATTGGTACCGTGAAAACTAAGGAGGAAAACCATGTTTTAAGAGTGACAAGAGAAGGGACGTGATTAGAATGCTGATGTCAGAATAAGTAGAATGGGCAAAACAATGCATTTACCGACCTATAGGTCCTCAGTGATTACTATGAGTGGCTCGTTTAGAGCACTGAATGCTAAAGCCACATTGCAGGGCTCAAAAACAAAAAAACAAAACAAAACAAAAAAGAGATTAGAGGGGAAATGCTAGGGTTTGCTTTCTTATTATTATTGTAAGCTGAGACAGAAAGGGACAAGTTGATAATATTTAGAAGCTCTAGGATAACCTTCATAAACTTACAACTACATGAAATAGCAAATATTCTATGAAGGTTCTAAAGTTATCACCTGTTTTCAGATTTTCTATACGATCTGGAAAATGGACAATTCTAAAACCTTTGTTCGTTCTACCGGTCATGAGATAGGGTTTACTTGTTTTCCCAGAATTTTACAGGTTGGCCATAAAATGGTTGCACAGCTAGTAAGAATAAAAGCATAGATCTAAGGTCTTTTCATTTTTTAATGTCCTTTAAAACACTGTAATACATTTCATATTTTCACATTGGTTTATTGACTTATTTTATTCTTAGCACCTGTCAAGTGATTTTTTTTAATTTTCTGAAAAATTACAAAGATAAATTCAAAAAGGCGATTTTTTTAACTAAAAATTATACTATTAATTTCAGTTTTAATGAATGATTTCTTGGCTATGTTTTCCATAGCTAATAGATATCTCAAGTTTCCATAGGAAAACCTTATGACTTAGTTGGAGAAGTAATCAAGTTATTTTTATGAAATATAGATTATATAATATTTTGTGAAGAATAATTACCTTCCATGGAATATATACAGACTCAGGAGTAAATTGCCATCAAATTATACAGAAACAACCTCCTTCTAAAACAGAGTAACAAGTCAAATTTCTCTTCCCCAGTTGCAATAATATGGTATATCATGTTGATTACAGACAAGCATCCATGTGCCTTGCTAACAGAGAACTGATTTTGTTCAACTAAATGAGGACAGTACACATCAGAGGAAGCCAAGACCCTTACTTAATCTAGGTACTTAATATTGATTTGTTTGAGCCAAATCATAATAAATCTTTGCTACTGGCCAGTATATGGCTTAGGAATGGATCTGCTTGCAATTTTGATCAATAGTACAGCAGGGAAAGTCTACCGGAAGGATTTCTAAAAAAAAAAAAATTTTAACCACTGTAAAGGTATGTAAGATAGAAACATTCCATTTTGGCTGTTGGCCATTGCTGTGTAAAGCTGTTACGTCTAGAGCTTCTGTAGCCATCTCAAGATCATGAGAAAAGACGCTTGAGAACTAAGTCAACATGCTAAAATGGCAGAGAAGAGAGAGAGAAAAAAAACCTGTATCAAGAAGGACACACAACTAAACTTCTGAAATAAACAACCTTTACCCCATGATTCCATGTCATGTAGAGCAACATATTTTTTCCTACTGCTGATGCCTTCTTGAATTGGTTTTCTGTTTTTTGCAGGTGGGAAAATTAATAAGTATCTTTCTATTCACGTTCAACCATGCCCGTGAAAAGCACTGGCTAAACCTTTAGAAGTAACCTGCAACCTGTCATCTCTGAAGAGGATTAACTTCAAACATACAATGAAAAGGAGAAAAATTTAAATTTCCTTACTTGAATGCCAGCTCCCTCCGGCACTGTGATCTTCCATACGCAATTCAGATTGTTGTCATAAGGCTCAGGGTATCCAGGAGACAAAATAGTCCCTTTGCGCTTAGTTAAAATTCCACCACAGGGCACTAAAAGTAAAACAATTCAAGAGAGGGAGTTAATTCTAATGCAAAGGATTAAAATAAGAGAAAAGGTCAGAGATAACATCTTAGACAGATACTAGAACTGCAAACACAGCCAAATCTTACTATTTTTTAAAACTCATAAGAACAATGAAAATTAAATCTTTCTCCCTAAAAACTTTTAAAAATAATTAGATGACATGAATGAATAACCTTACAATGGCATATCTAAAGTCATACAACTATTAACTCAATAACAGACTATCACCTCCAGTACTAAAAAGTGCAATGGTACATTTGCATTAAAATCGCTCATGTCTAGAAATGGAATTTTTTGAAGGATTATCTTATATTTATGATTTTTTTCTATATGCATCCTTTAAAGAGTAATAGCATTTCTTCAGGAGTAATCAAGGTGATAGCAACACTTATACAGAGCCTACTGTTTGCCTAAGACTCTTAAAAGCAGTGTACAGATTTTTAACTCATTAAAGCCTCCCAACAATCCAATGAGATATAAATAATCTCTTTATTTTACAGGAAATAGAATCACTAAGGAATTAAATAACTTGCTTGAGATCACAGAGCTAGTAAGAGATGATGATGAAATTTGAATACTGATAGTTTGGCTCCATAGTCCATGTCCTTTGGTGGAAGAGGAAACTTGATATGGGACCAGTCTGGTTATTGCCAGTACAGTAGACAAGAAAAAAAAAATGTGTAGACCTGCTCTGAAGTCAATAAAGGCTCTATCATTTTTTAAAAGTACTAAGTATTAATCTTAAAATGCTCTTACCTTCTATCAGCTTGGCTCTGGGCATGACTTATCTTACAATGTTAAATACTGTGTGACGTTAGATATGTTCCTTATACTCGCTGAAACTCAGAAATGTTGTATGTGAAATGATAACGCAGTTGTTTAAAAAAGGGCTTTTGTGAAAAATATATAGATAGGATAATGTACATAAGGAAGCTAGCACATTGGAACACAGGGAGAGGTCAATAAAATATACTTCCTTTTATTATTTCCTTTACAACTATTATTATTTTAAATACCACTGGCACTCTGATGCTTGAGCATTTGTTGTTGTCTCATTATAACAGTGGGATATCAGGATATACCTTTTATAATAATTTTTTAAAAAGTTAGTTTTCTGCTGCTTCCAAAGCCTAATGCAAAAGCATAGGGCAGTTACTCAGAAGAGTACTACAAACGTTTTTAATAGCGTAAGAATGTATCTTCAAAAAAAATTATTTTGTTGTAATTTCCTAAAATTTTATATTATTGCGTTCTGTATTAATTCAGGTTAAATGGATCAGGAAAAAAAAATAGGTCCTTTAAACAAAAAGTCAACAGTTTTAGATGACTTAAGAAATGACGTGCTAGGAATGGAAGAATATAATAGAGATTCTTCTATAAGACTTCTATAATAGAGATACACTCCCAAAAACAGATTAAAAATAAATGATTGATAAAGTGCTGATTCTGAGTTCAAAGAAAGTACGGTTGGTCTTCTACATTGGCATTATCCTACCTGACTCTTATATTTGTCTCGGTTACTACAGTAATCATACCAATGGGCCTCGTCACAGTGGCTATACTATCCATGTAATATGTCTCGTTATTATTAAAATGACCTTTTTAAAATTAAAATTTGATCATGTTATTTCACTGTTGAAAATCCTTCAAAAAATCTCCCTGTAGTGTCAATTCTAAAGATAAATACAGCTAACTTTATCAGTCTCTAACTGCATCTTCAGGCTTATAGGTACTCATGGTTTCCCAATATGTCACCATCACGATCCCCCTTCCCAGTTCAACCTACTGAACTAACATACTCTCTTAATAGTGATTTGGTATGTCCTTCTCCCACGTAGCAAGCACTACCATCCATGGTCATTCAATGTTGGTTTTACCTATTTACTTCTTTGCTAACACCCGTATTCGTTAAGTGTCCCACAGTTTTCCATAGCACCAAGTTCTTTCCTAGAGAGCTCTGTTATGGTATAGCTCATGTTATGTTTTCATGTATTCTTAATTTTAGGCTCTTCCAACACACTGAAGTCTGAGAAGATGAAGCAATTCACTATTTGTCTGGAACTCTGCTCACTGTGGCGCCAAGAGTCTAACTCATTTACCCTTCACATTCTAAGGTTTCCTTCCCTGCTGCTCCAGTGACAAATCCCCTGTTCCTCACTTTCCAATCTGTCCTCCATCCATTTCATCAGTCTTTTGTCTTCACTCCATTGAAATGACTAAGCCAAAGTCACCAAAATACTCTTGTTGTAATGTGTTGTTATTCAATTCTTAATTTGCATTTTGCTCAATCTCTGAGTAATTATCTCCTCCTTTTGATCACTTCATCTACCTTGAGCCTTTCTTTGGCCACAAAGACACCATATTAGCCTGCTTTTTTCTATACCACTGGTGATACAATCAATCTTATTCTTCCTCTCTTCCTTTCTTTTTCCTTATCCTTTCTTCTTCTTTCTTTCCTTCCTTTCTTTTCTTCCTTCCTCCCGTCCTCTTTCCTCTTTCTTTCTTTCTTTTCCTTCCTCTCTCTTTCTTTCCTTGCTTTCACCTTTTCTTTCTCTTGTCTTCTCTTCTTTTCTCTTCTCTTCTTTCTTTGTAGCTTACCCTCCTCCCTTGATCTTTTAAAGGTTGTACACTCTCTGACCTAAGCTGTCTTCTCTTTTCTTTCTAACATCACTTAAAAATGCCATCTATTTCCATGTCATCGATATAGTAGGACTACTACATGTCTGTTATCTCAAATTCTGACTTTTGCTCAGAATCCTGCTATAATCTGCCTAATAAGCCTCTGAAAACTAATAAGTCTAAAACAATGCTCTTGAAATTTTATCTATACAATTCTCCATCTCAGTAAATGTCACTATCACCTAGCTCTAAGCCAAAAATCTAGGATTCATTCATCTTAATTTCTTTTCTTAGATTCAAATTCACATTTACATCTATGGTCGACCTATCAGTAAACTTTCCCATCTCCATTTAAAAAAGTATATCACGAAGCTTATCAATTCTCATCCTTGACTATGACCTTCCTATCAAAATTACCCTTGCTTATCCTCTCCACTATTGCAATTGCCATTCCATCCTCGTGCTCCTATGCCATCCCTCCTTACAGAGATGTTTTAGAAAGTAGCTCAATGAATTCTCTCACTGCTTAGAGAAAATTCAAGCGTCCCACATACTTTGAGGGTCCATATGACTTGGCCTCTGCTCTGCTTCCCCAGACTCTTCTATCATGCTTGCCATCATTCACTCTGCTCCAGATACCTGGGATTCTTTTCTTTTCTTTTCTTTTTTAAAGATTTTATTTATTTATTTGACAGACAGAGATCACAAGTAGGCAGAGAGGCAGGCAGAGAGAGAGAGGAGGAAGCAGGCTCCCTGCTGAGCAGAGAGCCTGATGCTTGGCTCCATCCCAGGACCCTGGGATCATGACCTAAGCTGAGGGCAGAGGCTTTAACCTACTGAGCCACCCAGGTGCCTCAGATACCTGGGATTCTTGCTGTGGCTTGAACATGTCAAGATCTGTCTCTGCCTCATAGTCTATACACATGTTTACTTCAAAGATTTTATAACCCCCTCCATTCATTTCATTTGTATATAAAACAGCCGCATGCCCTGGGTGTCTTGGGACCTCCGCCCTTTCTTTACTTTTCTTCATAGTACATACTACTATCTGAAAGAAGAGAACACATCACTGGTGTGTTGCTCAGTCTCCCTCTACTAAAATGTAAACTCCAAAAGGGCAGGAATCTTATCTTGTTCTTCAAAGCTAGATGAGAGATTGATACTTGGTAAGCACTCAGTAAATGCTTGGTGAATAAACTGTTGACAGACTTGTTGTATATCTGTGATATCTGTGTATATATTGTGGTTATACGTTCCTGTTCATCATTTCTGCATTATTCCTTTCTCCCAGTGATTTCCTAAATAAGCCATATATAACAATACAAAGTTTCATATTATTGTGTATAAAAATACTATAAAAGTATCCCCAGCTATACATTACTATACACAGGATATTTTATAAAGTTTCAATTCCTATGTATATTATTTATCTGAATATTTGTTTCCTATTTTAAAAGATACATATATCCCTACTGATCAGTAATACACTATATAACATATGGATTACAAGAGCAATGGGCTTTAGACAAGCATCCTGTGTTCAAACCCTGATTTTACTTTTATCTGTAAACCACAGAGTTTATGCTCTCTTAAGAGAAGCAATCTTATCTACCTCCTGGTATTGGTATCAACATAAAAAAAAAAAAAAGAAAAATGAAAGAAAAAAAGAAAGAAAGAAAATGCTTAATAGTTTTTTTTATAAATACTAATTGCTATTTATTATTATTATTATTTTTTAAAGATTTTATTTATGTATTTGACAGATAGAGATCACAAGTAGGCAGAGAGGCAGGCAGAGACAGAGGAGGAAGTCTGCTGAGCAGAGAGCCCAACGTGGGGCTCGATCCCAGGACCCTGAGATCATCACCTGAGCTGAAGGCAGAGGCTTTAACCCACTGAGCCACCCAGGCGCCCCTATTTATTATTATTTTGAGTAACCTTTTCATGGATGGGTAAATGGATAAATAAATGAATCAGTGAATGAGGGTTCAGCTCCTGTATTTCCTTATCAATTTCTCTACTGCTCTAGAAAAGATGATATAAATGGGGTGTTGTCATGGAGAAAATACAAGTAAAAGTAGTTCTTTCTGAGATTCTGAAGTTTCTGTGGGGGAGGGGAGGCAACCAGATAAAGGTGATGGGATAAGCAGCTAATTGAAGACTTTCTGCCTAAGGGCAATAAATGGCAGGTTCAGGGGCTTTTCAAAAAAGACCTCCCACTAACAAAAGTACTTATGCCTTAGGCCATATATTGTCAGAGCTATTAGTGGCTGCAGGGGGTTATTTGAATCACAGAGTCTCAGAGGGAGGACAGCTTGGTGTTTTATGAGACTGAAAATTTTAAGAAATCTGAAGTGTAACAAGGTCAAATTTGGAAGATAAAAACTCAGTCTTTGGCATATATTTTTCAGTTTTATATTTATTCCAAGCCCAATGTTCTTATCAAAATATCATTGTACTTTATTATAATTTGCCTAAGAATGGCTGGATATGACAGATTTGTGCACAATTACTAAGTATCACTTAGATACTGGTCATTTAAACTTGTAGGTCCCCTACCTTAGTATTTGACCATGTTAACTGTAAGGACCACCCATCTGTCATGACTAATGGGGCTGTTTTTCACTCAACGGTTTAATTTTAGTCTGTCAGTTTTTGCAAAATTATGGAACATTTCATTGTGTTTTACTATAGCCAAAAGAAAAAAAAAAAAAAAAAAAGGAAAGTGTTGGTAACCATAGTAAGAACCATGAAACTAAAATAATGCAGAGGAGATGGAAATCATTAGGAATGTGGAAAGCTGCCTTCTTTTGGTTTCAGATGGATGCTCACTTGGCTTAAGTTGTTAATTGAGTATTCACAGAATAGTAAACATAGAGAAAATACAATTATAAAATCTGGTAAATAGATTGTCAAAGATGATAACTAAACTGTAAAGAGTAAAAAGAGAATTTGTTCTCTCTCAGAATAAAACTACCCAGATCATATGTAAATCTATTGTTTGCTCTTTCCTACAGAAATAGTCTCAGAAGAGTTCCAAACTTCCAATGCTTGTAAAGGTCTAAGCAAGCAAAGTGAGCAAGAGCATCAGTATCTGGTGAGGAGGGTATGTGTTGTAATGAACACTGGGTATTATATAAGACTGATGAATCACAGACTTGTACCCCTGAAACAAATAGAAAAAATTAATTAAGAAAGCCTGAAATTGAAAATACATGCCCCCCGGACTTGGGAAACTGTCCAGTTGTTTGACCTCTACAAGAATTCAGGAAATTATCATAGCTAATTGCTAAAATCCATTCCCTGAATGAATGTTTATTGACTATGTATTATATGCCAGGTCCTCTTTTGGAAGAACATAAAAACTATAGTGTCAGGACAGAGGTGGACAAGAAAGACTAAGAAACTAAAAACAAAACAAAATAAACAAAAAACAAAAACAGACAAAAATCTCCCAAACGATACGTAATATGGTGGATGTTTGTCATTAAAGAAAAGCAGGGTAAAGGCATAGAATAAATGGAACTTGGGTAGCAGAAAATTATTTTGGATAGGATGTTCAAGGAAGATTATCAGTTTGAATGAAGTGATGTAGTAAGCCTAAAATTGGGAATGCATGTTCCAAGCAGAAGAAATAGAATGTTCAAAGATCTTGAGGCAATTAATATTTTATTCATGACAAATGTTGATGATGAACTAAAATTAAAGATGACGCTTTGGGGTCCCTGGGTAGCTCAGTAGGTTAAGCATCCACGAATTAAGCAACTCTTGATTTTGGCTCAGATCATGACCTCAGGGTTGTGAGATTGAGCCCCACGTTGGGTTCTATGATCTGCAAGAATCTCCTTGTCCCTCTCCCTCTGCTCCTTCCCCTCCCCACTTCAAATAAATAAATAAATGCAATCTTAAAAATAAAACAAATAAAATTAAAGATAATGATTTGATACTAACCTAAAGATGACTGGGTATTTGACTCTCATAGTTGAATCTTTAAGGCATCTAACCTTTTCCTTTTTTGAATATTTTAAGACACAATTATTTTTATTCAGAACATTTTGAAGCTAAAAATATTTACAATTAAAAATAGAAATATTAATTAAAAATAGAAATATACAATTAAAAATATGTATATTTTCATTTGGCAGTTAGACCAAATAGTAGACCCTAAACTGAGTTATCATCTGAGTGCCATTTAGAATCATCACCCTTCTAGTTTTGGACTCAATTTTATCATTAAGATAAAAACATAAACCTTAGTAATAATATAGGGGTTTTCTTCCACTTTAAATAAAGATATTTTATTTTTAGCGTTTAGAATTTGTATTCTTTTTATCCCACAATATATTATTTTTCTCTCTTTCTCTCTTTCCTTTTCTTATTCCTAAAATATCCTTTTGTTGGAGGCTATGGCATGGTTGGAGTCGAGGATCAAACCAGGCCCTGACTTGTGTCTCCTTTAAAGTCTGGACACCTTGATAATGGGGTAAGGACAGGAAAGTTGAGTAACACTGAGAAAGGGTCCATGCTATGTGTCGTGCGCTTGCCTACATGACTTCTCACACACTCTCCCTACAAAAGTGAATAATGTGGTCAGGGTCATGAATTCTTAGTTGGTCCTTGTTGTTCCTGTACCTCCCATAACCCACTCCCTGGTTGATTGTCTTGCTAATGGCTTTAGCCCAGACTACCTGGCATCACGAGGTTGGCTTGTAGTTAACGTAAACTTGTTATAGGAACTTCCCGTCATCAACTAAGTACTGATGTATTACTCCTCCTATTGCAGTCTGCTTTGTAAATGCTTGTAAGATGTGGAATAAAATCAGCACTGTTGGACATCCTCCCCAGTGTCCCTCCTGCCCCCATCTCTTTGTCTCTTAATTTCTTTTCACCATCCTCTTAACCCTCACGTTTCCTGGTCAATTTGTCACGCCGGCTGAAACATCCTTTCTTTCATTTTTCTGGTTTTATTCCTTCTTTAATGTCTTTTTATCTCTTCTTCTAACCCTGTCTCATTTTTCATATTTCATAGATAAAAGAAATTTCTTTGAATAATCAAGTTTTTTAACTTTTCAAGAACAGAAGGAAAGTCTGAATGAAAATTTTTGTTAAATATACATAGTCAAAACCAATTACAGTCGTATTAATCACTGTTTAATTTTTTTTTCTTTCTTTTTTTTTTTTTTTTTGATAATGAGAATACAACAGAGGGAAAGAAAAAATTGTAAGCAGGCTCCATACCCAGCTTGGAATCCATTGCAGGGCTGGATCTCATCACCCTGAGATGATGACCTGAGCCAAAATTAAGGGTCAGATGCTTAACCAACTGAGCTACCCAGGTACCCTACCACTGTTTAAATTTTAACTTCATTAATTTTATACTTTCACATATAATGAGAACAAACCAAATCATTAACATATGCCTTTTATTTTAAGTCAGTTCCTTTTCAACCATTTGTCCTTAAATATGGCAATTGGTAGAAAGAAATTTCAGTCTCCCAAAATTAAATATTTTATTAAATTAATATTTTAATAACAATTTTTAAATAACTGCTATTTTAATTTTAATTTTAATAAATATTTTATTATTTTAATAAATAATATTTTATTTTATTTTAATAAATAACTGCTATTATTCTCAAGAAAATTGTTATTATATGTCATCCAATGTCTTTTTTAAAAGCTTTAAGTGCAAAAAAAAATGTTACATTCAAGGGACCTTAAATTATTAAATTGGAAAGGATGATAAGAGTCCATGTGTTTTGCCTTTTAAAGATATAAAAATCTCCTGTGGAAGATAGTTTTTACATTTATTAACTTTAAAATGTTATTAAAACATATCAACAAATGAGAATCAATAATATCAAGCCTTTTGTCAGTACTGTGTGTCAATTCTATATTCTAGATCCAATACCCTTAGAATTAAAGTTTTATCTCCTGCTTCTGTGAGGGAAGATTTGGAAACAACAAAAACAACTTAATTATTGAGTACTTACTGGATTCTAAGAACTAATAGTCACAATAAACCTACAAGGGAATTCTCTTATATTCTTGATTTATTGATATGACAATTGAGAATAAGAAATTGTGTAAATTTTCCAGGATCATGTAGTGACTCACCCACATCTCAGTGTTAAAGTCAGAGCACAAGACTATTATTGCCCAAGACTTAATTAACCCTTATACTAAGAACTTAGATTTCCCAGCTGTGGGAATTTTATTCGGTTTTACATGATTATTTACAATTTTCCCCATTAACATGATAAATAGACAAATAGAACCTTTAACAGATAATTTATAAAGTTACACTTCAGTACTCTGCATTGATAACAGGTTCTCTGAACACTCAAACTAGAGCAATGATATTTAAAGATTAATGAGCTAGTTTATGAATTGCCAGATGTCATTGTATCATTCTACTTTTATAAAAAATGAATATTTTCAAGGAATTTTCATTATGTATATGAAACTAAATGAAGACAGTTACTTACCTAGTTACCTTCTATTATACAGTATTGATATTTTCTATCAATACCTACATAAATAAAGTAAAAGTGACACAAATTATGTAAATAATTACCGGGAAAAGTGAGACAGAAATAATGACTGATTCTTGATATTTATAGAGAAATATTAAAAAATCTATTGTGAGGCTGAAGAGATTTATTATTATCATGTGTCTGTCTTCAATTATTAAGCTGATTTAAAGCAATGTAATTTCCGATTTATGCATATTGCATGACTAATTTTGGCATAGACATATAGGAACATTTCTCTCAGCTCATGGTCTTTAGTTTAGGATAATTTATTTATTACTATTTTATAAGAGTATGAAGTCCACATATATTGTGGCTCAAAAGGAGAAACATCTGTTTTGTCTTTATGAGAGTATAAAAGTACAAAAAGGGGAAGATCTGTTGGTTCCATTAACCCTACCCAGTTCCATGCTAGCTAAAATACTGGAGGGACATTAATTCCCAATGATTTGTTTTCTTGTACTTGTTGACTGTCAAAAATGTATTTCAATAGGATAAGAAATCTCACATTATAAATAAAATGTAGATATCAAATTAAGAAGGAATTAGCTTATAAATCAAAACCTAAAAAGAAGCAGTCCTCTATTATTTAGGCTGGTATGGGGTCAGAAAAATTTAGTTACTGCCCCAGCTCCACCACCCACTATGTCCTGATAGTTTAAAAATAACTATTTTACCTCCCTAAAACTCAGTTTCTTCAACTGTAAATTCTTAAAGTAACTTTTCCAATTGGTTTGCTGTAAGGATTACATTAAATATGTATGTAAATTGCTCAGCATGAAAGCTGGCAAACAGAAAGGATTAAGTAATTGCTAATGGTATCAGAAATTGTGGTTATTTAGCTAAAAGATGAGAAAGCTGAAGAATCATTTATAGCCTTCTACTGATTTAAATTATTTTTATAGGTAGTTTTCAACAAAGAAAAGAATAACAGAATAATAGCTCCCATTCCACTTATTACAGTGGGCAGAACTAAAATATTTGGTGTAAGAAAAATGCCCTGTGAAATATGCTAGCTGTTTCTGTTTTGGGGCTGGTGATAACAACTTCCTAGGAAGACCACGCAACCATCTTCCTTACTTTATATTCATAATAGCCTTGATTTTTACCATATTCTTAGCACAATTACTAATAATGTCCTGATGTGGATGGAAAACACATGATACTTAGAGCAGACATATCCTAAACAATTACATCTTCTATAAATGGTATCAACAGAATTTACTCCTTCCTCAGAGAAAATCAGTATATTGATTCACAATTTGAAAGCACACTTTAGTTTAATGAACTATGAGCTAACATTATATTAAATCTCTGTTAAAATATGGTAAAATATGTTTTCAAAAATTAAAAATTAAAAATATTGATGCACATAATTTCTTTCCAGGTATGGCATCTGGGTGGCTGGCTCAGTGGCTTAAAGCCTCTGCCTTCAGTTCAGGTGGGTCGTGATCCCGGGATCCCAGGATCAAGCCTCCCATTATGCTCTCTGCTCAGCAGGGAGCCTACTTTCTCCTCTCTCTCTCTCTGCCTGCCTCTCTGCCTAGTTAAATGAATAAATAAAATATTTAAAAATAAATAAGTAAAATATATTTTATATACTTATAAGTGTATATGTGTGCATATATACAATCATGTCACTCTATGAAAAATTGGAATTGGGATTATTAAAATAAAAACAAAATTTTGCTTATCTTTTATTTAAATAATTCTTCCCCTTATTTTGTAAACCACATACCAATATAACTTTAATGAAAAAATTCAATTCGCAAGAGCTATTTCTTAACCTGAGATTAAATTTTACCATTCTTCTTTTAAAATAATACTGTATAATCAGGGGTACCTATGTGGCTCAGTCATTTAAGCATCAGACTCCTAATTTCGGTCTGGTCATGATACTGGTGTCCTGAGACCAAGCTCTGCCTTGGACTCTGTGCTCAGTGTGGAGTCTGCTTGAGATCCCCTCCATCTCTTTCTGTCCCTCACTCCCCACTAGTACATTTTCTCTCTCTCTCAAATAAATAAATCTTTAAAAAAATAACATTATACCATGTAATCAAAGAAAATAATTTTCAGATATGCTCTCCGGACAAAAGAGTAATAAACTTCCTAGCATAACTTTTCCATATCTATAGAACTATACAGGAGCCAAAAGTCATTATAATGAACTTGAAGTAATATAAAATTCTAAATTTTTTGTGGTTTAGGAACTATTTTAATCTGTTTAATATAATTTGACAGGATTAAGAGCTTATAATTGTAGAAAGTGTATATTCTATTTACCAATTTAAATTAGATACAGTCTTGCAAAAATGAAGTTTTAAACAATTAGATTTCTGGCTAACTGTATGTATTCCACTCATCAAAAATGTATCACTTAGACTTATGAGATCTCTTATTTTGTATTTTTTACACATATTTACAAATAATAGATAAAAGAAAAAAAAGATTTATTTTCTAATGCATATTTTGTAATTATTTTGATACCAAAATAGAATACGTTAAAAAAAAATCAGCTTCTGAGATCTTTAAAAGATATATAAATTCTTTACATACTGGCTTAGGAATCTCTGCATAAAATTTTAGAGATGTTTATTTCAACAATCCCATATTAGTAGCATTCAAATTTTGTGTTATTGGCAATATGTGCATATATCTTCATACATCTAAATCAATAAATGAGGAAACTATCCAGCTAATTCAACACAAAATATTCTTCATTGATCACATTATATCTGAACTACAGCAAATATCCATATTTGCTTGTCCTATTTAGGTACATTATAACTAACGGAATATTTAAAAATTAAGGTATAACTATTAGATCTAAAATAGAATTATTGATAGATGCAAGATAACTAATTTTGATATAAAATATGTACAGTCACAAAGCATTCAAGTTTACATACTCACCAATACAGGTAGGTAAGGAATCATTCCATTGGGCCAAAGAATTGGGCACAGTATCACACCTAATTGCAATGGATCCATGGAGAATATATCCTGGATTACATTCAAAAAGAACCAATGAACCAACTGCAAATTCATTGCCAATCCTTCTTCCAAATCTTGGTTCAGGCACAGAGCTGCACTGTGTAGAACTTGTTCTAGGAACAGCTGTGTACAAATAATTATTGATTTTAATTTCATATTTGGTAGAGAAATGCAGATTTCAAAATGTAGCTATTTAAACAAATTTCAAAGAAATCTTCACTTTTTATCAGCACTGAAATTAACAACTTGAATATATTTCTAAAAGTTCTAATATTCATACAGAAAAAATATAATTTAAAATGAATACTGCTATTGTCATCAAGATTTTTTAATTTAAAAAAACATCTTACTTTTAATCCTTTAAACAACACCAAGTAAGTTTTTTGTTTTTTGTTTTTTTTTTTTGGTTTTACTAAACTCATTAATATAACAAAATAGTTTGAATTAGGTATTTCCATTTACGGGATGATGACTGAAAGATATATTTTTTCTTTTTAAACTAGGATACCATGTTCCAATATGTGTCAGGTTACATGAGGTAATGTCACATTTTATTTTTCAGTATTTCATAGATTTAAAAAAGAAAATAAACATTGTACTAATTTCACAGTTTGTTCACAAACTTAATTGTTCAAAATGTGTTTGTTATTGAATATAATTATGTTCAAAGCTAAGTATAAGTCAGACAGATTAACAACAATAGAAGTTTTATTTAATAATCATACAATATCAAATTTGAAATTGCTTTTAGTTTTTATAGGTATGTACTTCGATTGTGACTTTTTTTTTTTTTTTGGTTTAGTAAAATAGAATGATAACAGGATGTTTTTTCTTTTTAAAACACATACAGATGGGATTAAAGAGTTTGACAACAGCCCAAAAAATGATATGATGAATTCCAAATAGACTGATTCCTCTTATGTGACTTGTAATAGTGCCTTTTTAAGTTCATAATATCATATACTGTTTAATGAAGGAATACTATTAAAAATGAAACAGTAAAATATTATAGACATTATAAATGGGATAAAGTTAATAAAAGTATCAAATCATGTATGTTTATAAATTTCTTAAAAATAAAGTTCAAGTTACATTTAAGAATAAATACTACATGTTCGTACACAATTAAAACAAAATGTTTCAAATTATAGCCCTTAATATTTTAATGATAATGTTGAAGCTTGTCTATAAAAGGTGAGAAGAAACTATGTAAATAAGCTTTCAATTGCACAAAAATATTTAATAGCCGTGAAGAAAGTTTGGAATCTCCTGAGAGAATGAAAAACTAAAATTTTAGAATGAAATAATGATTTCCCTGCTTGTCTAAGTACATCAGCACAAAATGCTGTACATTTTTAATTTAGAATGCTAGGCTATGGGAAAAATAGAAGATGCAGAGAGTGAAGAGTTGTCAGAAAAAAATGTTTGAAAACAATATGTTGGAAGGAAAGGAAATCATACTTGAGAATGATGATGGAAACAAAAGGTCACTTTTAACTTTGGTCAAATTAACAGTTTTCTAGTGATGCGGGAGGAACAGGGCGAAACTTAAAAAAAAAAAAAAACAACTAAAACCAACTTTGATCTCTCCTATATGGTTATGAGGATCTCATCATTAATAATTCTGAACATAGCATGAGGAAATTGATATCATTCCTTAGTGTGTTTCTAGGCTACAGGGTCACTTACCTTGATAAACAAAGTGAAATCCCTTAGCTGTTATTGGTCCAACTGAAGTAAATCGAATTGTGATCTGATTACCTGAACTCAGTGGAAGTGATTCTCCTACTCAACAAAACAAACACTAAGATATCATAAATAATTTCATTCAGTAAACCTAACAAATTATATTAATTTAAACTGTTATTTGAAAATGTCAATCTATGTTCTATCAAATTACTTTAAGATAGCCTACCTCTGACAATATATTTTCTTTGGGTTCAGTTTCAATCTCAACCTTTTTACCATAAGGCTTTTATTACATTTTGATACATATTGTCTCATTTCAAAAATAATCCTTAAATATTTTATATTACATTAAATACCACAGACTCAGTGACTAAATTTTATATTTACTTGATTACAATCCCCCAAAATAGTTGGTTATATTTTTCTCAAGCGTTTGAGTTTTCTTGTGTTTCTATTTTTGTTTAAAATAAAGAGTGATTCTATTTTCAGTTTATTTTTCATATGGATGACATAAATCTCAACTTTCACTCTAATACCAATCAAAGTCAGTCTTTAATCAATAACTGATGCATGGCAGTTCTATTAAAGGATACCTGAATGGGATCCTGAGAGGGAAGATAACAGAGAAGATTGCTGAGTTGGCCCATCATACACCTCAACAACATCGTGGAGTGATGTCTGGAAAAATACAAACTGGCCAAACACCACTGATCAACAGGAACCAGGAGAAGCAAACAAATCACCAACCATCCAAAAACGAAAACAAAAAACAACAACAAAAAAAAAATAGAAAGAGGAGGAGAGAGAGAACAAAGTATTACAATATAATACTCATCTTTTTTCTACCTTTAAAAGAGGGTAGGTGCCAATTGGTTGATATGCCTAACACACATATCTCAGGTCATAAGGTAATGACCATGGCCTAAAAGCAATAAAATTTTTTAAATACTATTTTTAAAAAAATAAATTAAATGGGTATAACATTTATCTGTAGATCAGAAACCGTAAGGTTGGTGATTAATACTTTACGATAACTCTGATTTTTCCCATTGGTAGTTTCGTTCTCTTCACTTTGTGACTCTCTTCTCTTTTTCTAATTTTTTTCTCCTCTTTTATATAAGATAGACAATATTTTAACTTAGGGGGATTTCTTTAAATTGCTTTTAAAATGCTGTTCTGGTATAAGTAATAACTTCACTGGAAAAATATCAGCAAGATACTTTAAAGGTACAGTGTTTAGTTTACATTTTGACTTGACAATGATTCCTAAGCATTGTTAATATTTTGCCAAAATCAAGAAATATAATTTAAAATTCCTCAGCTATTGAGATATATAATTTTACAAAATGGTTGTTTTTTCATGGTAAATACCGATCTGAAGTACTTATCAATAGATATTTATAAAGGTCTCTTTTTTGTACTTTTCCTTTAATTATATGTAAACTTTACATGTAGAAATGACCCAAACTATAACTTAAAAGAAAGAACCTGTTCCAGAGCAGAAATAAGCTTGTATTTTGGGTTATTTTAAAAAAGAAAAAAATAATAAAAAATTATCCTTAAAACACTTTTTGAATAGAAAAATTATGGCATTTAAAAGAGTACTTTTTTAAGTTTAATAATGATAAGACAAAGTGATTTTTATAAGCTCAAAATCACATTACTGTAATTAAACTATACATATATATTTTAAAGTTCATTATAATTTACACTTGAGTCAAGGTTATGATAATCCTCTGATGGTCTTGAAGACAGCCTAATTCATCTGAAACATGCTGAGTTTATCATGTGAACACATACACATAATACTGTAAACAAAGATACACTTTTTTTTTCTTTCGTGCCTGCTAAAATAAGCTGGTGATCTCAGTCCAGTTCTTTGTGCGGTAAAGGGAAATGAAGGCAGAGACAGAGTTGTTGCTTTGAACAATTCCTACACATTCCTGTGCTATTTTTCATAAATAATCCTCCTGAAAACATTTCTTAGAAGTTATGAAAACACATTTATGTTTCTATTGAATCAGTTACATGCATTCTACTTTTTTTTAATAGTTTACAAGTCATATGACATTTCAGTCCAGACCTTTTTAAAAGACCCATATATTAGTCCACCAAATTCCGAGCCATTTCCAAAATATTCCAAAAAATATTAAGTGTTTTTGCATTTTTTTTTAGATTGGTGCTTGATCTGTTTTCAACAGTGTCTTGAAAAGTTTCTACTATAATGCAGATGTTGTCATTGCCTGTCCAAGTGTCGTCCCCCCCACTGCCCGCAATTGTGTTAGTCTAATGACGGGCACTTTGCTAAAAACACTGTGCAACGAGGCTCTTGGTAGATGAACTCTTCTTTCTCTGTAACTTTTTTGGGAAGACATAAGAAAAAGAAACTACTTAAATTTAACATCGTTTAACTCCTTCTGCCAAATATTTCAAATATTTCCTTAGGAAACATGCCCAATTCCCAAGCAAACCACCACATTACAAACAATATCTAAAAAAATCCCAAAAAACAAAAAACAAAACAACTCCCCTTCAAACAAACAAACAAAACAACAACAGTCATCCAAGGGTTTTTCTAAGGAAAAAAGGAAAAACAATGATTTTTCTTGTTTTTAGACCTCTTGTTCACAACTATTACCTTCCTACAGACAGACCAGAATTTTGTGTCACTTGTGAACTAGGTATGTTAAAAGGGTAACTTCTAACAACAGAGCCGTAAACACTGCATATTTGTATCATGTTAAGTAATGAAAACTGTGGGGCATGCCCTTGGAGTGTCCTTAGTAACTTACGCCTGCAATTGGTGGTGCTCATTTTGAGATGACAGTGGGGAGAACTGAGAAGGGCAGGGAATAAGGAGTGGAGTGTTGAATCCAGCCTCATTAAGCACTTATAAACTAGTAGTAAGCTACTACTCTTCAACAGGCTCTAACTGCAATAACTTACCCAATGGAAATCTTAACTTAAAAATAACTTTTATTAGGAAAAAAAAAAGTTACTCTGAGAGTATACTAAGCCATTATATGAAAAGTAAAAGTTTAAAGTATATTTTTGCATAACTTTTCTGTATTTTGAAAAATCAAGAACACCTGCATAGTGATATGATTTCCTATACATTACCAGGTTAAGTATTGCCTCATTAAATTACGTTAAGAGCCCTAACCAATTATTTCTCAGCTAGAAACCTCAAAAATTAATTGGTAAACCTTGTGTTTTGCTTCCCCAGGCCATCCACAAATGTCTTTATTTAGTTAGTTTTCTTACATTCACACAGCAGTAGGTCTTCTGCTTCTAAAATATTCTGAAGGGCCACTATACCCTTTGCATGGTTGAGGTCTTTGTAGGAAAATACTGTGAAACACTATAAGATGGATCAAAAGATAACTGGATGTTGTGTTCGGTGAGATGTTTTTTAGCCTACCCTTCTGGGTCACCTGTGTTTTGGGGGGGCGGTGGCATATGCAATGGTTTATTGTCCAATGGACAGACCTGTAAATTCATTTCAGCATTCCATGCTTATCTCTATATCTATGTATCGATCTGCCTCTCTATCCACTGATCTATACTTGGCTATTGAATTCTATATTAAACCACTGTAGTATTTACTAAAACCCTCTTTAATTCCTGAGTTAAATACAATTTTTGATAAAAAAAATTTTATAACATGTTTACTTTATATTTGCATGGGACTCAACTTATACTCTCTTTAAAAAACAAAACAAAACAAAAACACTGATCTACATACCTCAGTCTAATGACTGGACCATCATTTTATTTCTAACCCCCAAAGTCTGGGCTGATTAGGCCATCTGAAATGATTAGCGAGCCCTCTGTCTTCTTTCTCTTAGTTTCCAACAGAGACACAAAGTTCTCTGCGTCTCAGCTCCAGGGCAGCTTCCCTCTCTCTGGGGATCTGCTTGTGAATATCAAAAGGACTTTGTTCTCAGGCTATTAGAATAGGCTATAAACACTAAGCTGCTTCTTAAGGGAAGCACCACTCTACGTAAATTTTTCCCCTTTCTTAAGCATGATAGATCTTAAAAATAATGTTTTAACTCCTTTTTTCGAAATCCATTTTATAATGTTATATGTGTATTACTGCAAGTTATAAAAAAGAAGAAAAGGGAAGCCTAATAAGGCAGAAATAAACATGTAAAGTACCCCTACAAATCAGTCTATGCAAAGAATCTATTTATTATCTCTGAAATTACTTCTGAGCCTCTTATTTTCCATATATTTTATTCTAGAATACAGTTTGCTAATCTAACTAATATTGTTGATTCTATTCTATGAGGTACCAGAAACAAGGGGGGTCAGAAAGCCAACTGGTCCAGAGAGTCTTTCTCTTAGACCCCATTAACTGTATTTGTAGTCATTCAGGTGGCAGCTTATCTTTACCTATGGAAAGATATTAAGTCAGCCAATTAAATTAATTGTAAACCAACAATAAGACATGTTGGGCACATCTTTTAATGCAGATCATTGCTGTGCTAATCATTTAATCCATTCTTAAAAGCTAGTCCTCTACCAACCACAGAAGGGCAACATGTAGGAGGTGTTCTAGGCTGCATTAAAAAAAAAAAAAAAAATTATAGGGAAGCCTGGGTGGCTCAGTCAGTTAAGCCGCTGCCTTCAGCTCAGGTCATGATCTCAGGGTCCTGGGATCCAGTCCTGCATGGGGCTCCTTGCTTGGCAGGGAGCCTGCTTCTCTCTCGGCCACTGCCTGCCACTCTGCCTGCTTGTGCGCGCTTTCTCTCTCTCTCTGACAAGTAAATAAATAAATAAAATCTTAAAAAAAAAATTACAATTTAAATTTTTTAATAAAGATTTTATTTATATATTTGAGAGAGAGAGTAGTGACAGAGAAGGAACAGGGGGAGAAACAGGGAGCCTAAGGCGGAGTTCGATCCCAGGACCCTAAAATTATGACCTGACCCAAAAACAGACACTTAACCAATTGAGCCACCCAGGTACCCCTACAATTTAGATTTTTAAATGTCACTTAGTCTGCTTAAATCACTTAAATAGAGAAAACCTCTCATTTAGATCAGATTGATAGGCTATTCACCCTAACTTTAAAATTTCCTAGTTCATTTGCTCCCCCATGAGCAAAGAAACTCAGAATGAGACAGGACATTGTGTTTATCTGTTTTTCTTTGTAGATAAAGCAAGGTTTATTTGACATCTAGTTTTTACAGTATTCTATCCAACCAGGATAGAAAGGCAGGGGTCCATCTACTGAGACAGTTTGCATGATGCAAGTGCTCATTTAACTAAGTTTCAAAAAACATTTGTTTCCTCATTCTGCACCAACTCTGCCATCTCTCCTTTAGCCACATTTGTTTAAGTCATGAGACTATCCATTCTGCTTAATTTAGCCATTTCAAATGTACATCAATAAACGATGAAAGGGTGGCTGGAATGCCATAAAGAAATTCCTGAATATTAACACATCTCCAGAACTAGAAGGCACATTGCAGACCAGCAGTCTGCAGTATCTTGGTGGAAGTATCTTGGTGGAAAACAGCACAGTAGACGGGTGAGGTGTGACATCGTGCACGGTATGGCTGTGCGCCCAGAGGAGTGTGCATTTGTTTAGAACATAAATAAGTAGTTCTCTACTCTCGATTGTTGCTGAGTGTTCCACCGTTGCCTAAGCAAGTCAGAAACTTGGAAGTTGCACTTAATTCTTGTACCATCAAAATAACTAGCTAGGGCATTCATTGTACAGAGGCTCACTGATTTAGCAATTAACTTTAAATGAGGATAATAAAACAAACATGGGCACGATTGATGTTATTCAGTGATTAGGATTGAAGTTATCGAATTAAAAATAAATATTGAGTTTATGCAAACACAGAAGGGTTTTAATTTTGCCTTTGTCAATTTTGTTTTCCTCTCAGGAAGGAATCAGTCACAGAGTATCCCAATGGCACACTAGTTTTAAAAGGAAAAAAAGCCTTCAGACTCAGATGAGACCATGACGAAAGGAGCTGATCTGACCATTCCTGTTTACGGTAAAATTAAATGTCTAAGAGTGTGTGGTAAATTCAGGTCTCATTCAAACTTGCTTTGATTGTAAAAGGGATCAGATTTGGTAGAAGAAGGCAAGGAAGTAGGTCTCTAAGGGCAGTGACAGACTGTCATTAGATTTAGATGGACTAATGCTTTAAAATCACAAATCTATGGGTCTGGAATGCCCCTATAAAGATATATGAAAACTAGCAAATGAAGAGTTGGGTCAGATTCTGGAATTGGACTTTAGGACTGAATCTAGGACTCAGGATACGAGGCAGTCTCTTCACCTTTCCATGCCTCAACTTCCTCGTCCATGAAATAGGGAACAATAATAGTACCTACATTCGTAGGACATCGATATTTATAAAACACTCCGAACAAGCACCTGAACACAGTAGGATGCATTAGTTACTACTATTAGTATCTTAGCCTTGTAAATATATATGCTACTAATTCAATCTGAAAATTCAGTGGTGGGCAAAAGTTAATTGACCGTCGAGGTTAGATAGCGTATTTTTTTCCCCCTCATACTCTCCTTTCCACGCATGCATATTTAGAACAACGTGTAGACTTAATTGGGTCAGAAGAGCATTCCAGGTGTTTTAATCAAGGTTCATTGAACTCATGATTTCAAAATGGCTATGCTCTTCTCTGTCACTTGATTTTACATTCTGTCCTTCTGGGTGGAATATGAAAGTAGGATGAGTAGTTTTCTATATGGACTAAGAAAAAGGGAGCAAGGTGAGAGAGCGTTCTACTTTGTTTTAGTTTGTTCCCTTCATCTTAAGTCCTAGTCCCTCTGTTGCAAAAGCATTGAAATACTATCACAAAAGAAATAGTTCCCCACAGAGGGGAATCTGGGCAGGAAAAGGAAAAGAAAAATATTGTAAATTCCTATTAGATCTCGGCACGTTTCTCAACATGCCTGTTATCCTTTTCAAAATCTATACATTCTTTTGTGTTCTAGGGTTCATTTTGATTGTATTAGGCACTCAGCTGGTTAGTTGCTCTGTGAAAAAATTGTAAAGAAGTCCCCCCTTGTTTTGCTCAGCTTGCATTTTATTCACCAACACGGCACAGAAGAAAACACACATGTGCACTCACGTTACCAGCAGAACAGAAATGAGACTCACATCAAAGACGTATTTGCAACTGTACCTGATTATGTGTACAAGCATAAAAAAATGACTGTTGGTGACATACCAAAATGTTTCACTACCTTTATATGAATTTTGTCTCATACTTTTCACCTCATATGAATACTTCAAGACAATATTATAGAAATGTCCATGTATGCAAAATAATTCCTTTTTCAATTAGTAACATATATATATAGTACTCTTTGTTCTTTATATGCTCTGACTCTGAAACTGCTTATTGTATAAAAAACTCCAAGGTTGCTTTTGGGATATAATGGTCACTTGAATACTTTATGATTTTAAAATCATTCTCATTTAAAGATGATTACAAGTATCCAATTAAAACCTCAATTTTATGAAATACATATATATAGGGTGAAATATTATACATAATATAGTACATAAAGTGATATATATATATGTGTATATATATATATATATATATATATATATATATATGGAAATATTTTAACAACTTATTCAAAAGCACCAAAAGACAGAACATTTAAAATCAGTCCCAAATCAAAGTAGTGTGCTACTTATTTTCAAAACATCATCTATGGGGTGCCTGGGTGGCTCAGTCCTTATGCATCTGCCTTGGCTTAGGTCATGATCCTAGTGTCCTGGGATAGAGCCCTGCATCAGGCTCCCTTCTTGGCGGGAAACCTGCTTCCCCCTCTCCCACTACCTCTGCTCATGTTCCTGCTCTCGCTCGCGCTGTCTCTCTCTCTTTTTCTCTCACTGTCAAATAAATAAATAAAATCTTAAAAAAAGAAAGTCATCTAGCACTGGAAAAGTTTGAGTAGAAGTTGCATTGATATAATAATAATTGAGAATTTCATCAGTTTTGGAAACGTTCACATTTTCCACATATCAGTTAGAATCCAAATACTTATGGTTATTATAATACAATACTAGTAAACTATTAACTCACAATGAGGTGCTTTACACTAAGATAGCGTTTTAGTTAAGTTTAGACATGTGAATCATACACTAATTATCTATGGGCTATTTAAATCAGATAGAAGTTTGCCTCCACCATAGGTCCTGCAGTCAGTCTTGCCCTTGAGCAAATAACAGCTATGTTAGCATCTTACAGAGTACCATGAAAACATGCTGGTTCTGAAAAGAAGTATACCAAAATCTTTTTATTGCAATTTTGTAATAATCAGGAAAAGATGTTATTTAAAAAACAAAATCATATTTCTGACCAGGGTACCCAATTATCTAGTAACCTAAGTAGCTCCAGAAATCTTGTCCTGTTTTGAATTTGTAACAGTAAACAGGATAATTTATTTTCCTGTTAGCAGTTTCCTCTATGATACCTGTACCAATCTATAAGCTAGGTTTACTGACTAAATCCATGGTATTTACTTTCAGGCTTCTCTGAAGCTGGGTGTATATACTGTGACCATTTGCTCATCACAAATTTTCAACTGTCTATAACTTCTTTTAAACATATGGGCATTATAAAAAAAAAAAAAAAACCCTTATAGCAAATGTAGTTCAGTTTTCTTTAATTGTTTCAGGAACAAATATCTATTCAACTGCAAGCCAGCAGCTTATCTGCAATTTGGCAGTTGTAACATTTCCCAATAGCTGAAAATTAATTTGGTGTTCAAAAAGCAATGAAATCAAGAAAAACACAATAAACAATTCTACTGCATGTTTAAAAGAATTAAAACAGAAAAGCAAAATTAAAAGTTTAAAGTGTTACAATATTTTATTAGCACTTTTATTTTGAACTCAATTTCAATTTGGATGAGTATTTTCCTCTAACCATTCTTAAGTCTTTTTTTCTACACATTTGGCAGAATATGTCTGCCAAATCCCAATGAGGCCAGACAGATTTAGGTCAGGAAAATATTCTCATGTGGACTATAACATAAGCTAGTGGAATTTTTTTATTATGGAAATTTCCAAACATATACAAAGTAGAGAGACTAGTAAAATAAACACCCATGAACCCATCCATCCAGTTTCAACACTTTTGAACATGTCCAATTTTGTTTCATTTCTTCCTCCCATTTCTCATATATCCTCAACCTGGGAATACTTTAAAGCAATTCCCAATATCCTACTCCCTTTTCATAAAGGCTTCAATATTACTTCTAACAAATGAGGACTTTAAAAAATAACCACAACTAAATACTGTATCTAATAAAACTAACAATAATTTCTATAATTTAATAAGCAGTTCTTGATTTCATTTCCTGATTCTCTCCTCTCAAAAAAAAATATATATTTATATATAAATATACATACATATACATATATATGTATACGTACACATAAATATACGTATACATATATATGTATATATGTATGTATGTATGTGTGTATATAAATATAAATATATATATTTATATTTATAATTGATTTGATTAACTCGGGATCCAGACAGGATCTACACATTCTATTTGGTTGCCTCTTCCAATGTATGAAATCTCTGACCCCCATCTTATTCCGGATGTCATATACTTGTGGAAAAATATGTGTCTTCTGAAGGCAGAAGACTGAAGTAGGATAAAACTCAACTGATCAAATTTTCCTGTCATCTAGGTTTTGCTGAGAGTTAATTTGATGAAGCTACTATGAACAAGCGATTTTCTGTGCCGACCACCTCTGGAGGTGCTGCTATACGAATACAATTCCTGATCCTCTGAAATCCCATTTCAATCAGAGCATTTTGTTTCTCTGTTTTATTTAAGGGACTTTCACATACGATTCAGCATTAAGCCTGGATTCAAATTCTTGCTTTCACTGAATTCTTTACACTCTGCATATTGCCTCCTACGCATGCCATGCCTTTTCTGCAGGCTCAGCACCTCGAACCCCTCAACTCTCAAAGATCCCCTGCCTAAGAATTCTCTAATTGGCAAAATTTACATCTACTTTAGGATGACAGATGGAGGGGTTCATCATAGGGCAACATTTTAAAAGAATTTCTCAGTTAAAAAAATTTTTTTTCTTAATAATAAATAAGGTATTATATATCCTGTAGACTCTTAGACGTTATTAGCAGTAGATTTTAGAACTGAGAAAAGTAGCAGGGACAGCTCTCTTTGCCCATTGGTCCTGTACTGTGCTTTAATAAAACCACCTTTTTGCATGAAGAAGCAGCAGAAGCAGAAGGGTGAGAAGAAGAAGAAGGGTGGGAAGAGGATCTGGTAAATAATTTTTGTTCTCATAATGATTTACAAAATAAAATATTAGTAATAAAAAATCTTGGATTTGCAGTTCTATACACCTGGATTTGACCAGCTTTGCTATTCAGTGTTGTATGACCTTCACCAAGCTAGTAAACCTTCCTGAATCTTTTTCCTAAACTACAAAATAGTACCAACTCTAGGATTGTTGTAAAGATTAATCTCTAAAGCATCTCACTCAACAGGTGCTTAATAAACACAATATCACACACACACACACACCATACCTTGTGACCTTTGTAATCTCTTATTTTAAAAAATTCTATATATAATTATATAAATAAATCAAATTAAGCATTATTTTTTTAACTCTACCAAATGTGATAGTAGTAATAGTAGTAATCTTAACAATGAAAACAAATAAGAGTAATAGCATACCAATTTTGGTAGACACCTTATCATTCATTTAGTCCAAATCATCAGGTGTTAAAAATATCCTTTTAGTCCTTTAACCTTCCTCAGAGAATACATATACACATATTGAAGCATAAAAGTGTTATTAAAATAAATCTATAAGGGGCACCTGTGTGGCTCAGTGGGTTAAGCCTCTGCCTTCTGCTCAGGTCATGATCTCAGGGTCCTGGGATTGAGCCCCGCATCAGGCTCTCTGTTCAGCGGGGAGCCTGCTTCCCTCTCCCTCTGCCTGCCTCTCTGCCTACTTGTGATCTCTCTGTCAAATAAATAAGTAAAATATTTTAAAAAAATGAAATTAATCTACAGGATATGTATTATTCAAAGAACACACTAAATTCTGCTAGAGGGAAACTGGTCTTATTTACTGTTTCAGTTCTCCAAAAGACTTTTCTTCTATAGCTATTTTTTTTTCCTTTCAGAAATTGTCTCAAACTATTATATTGTCCATAGATAGAAAAAAATATTTTATGCTAGTCTGGAAACAGCTACTCTTCTTCTTAGTACACATAAAGTAACTTATCTCATTATTGTTGTTTTTTTAAAAAAAGATTTTATTTATTTATTTGAGAGACAGAGAGTGAGTAAGAGAGAGAGCATGAGTGGGGGAGAGAGTGGAGGGGCTGAACAAGAAGCAGCAGCAGACTCCCCACTGAGCAGGGACTGCTCCCGGGAGTCCCAAGATGGGGCTCCAGCCAGGGATTCCAGGATCATGACCTGAGCCAAAGGCAGCATCTTAGTCAACCTAGCCACCCAGACGCTCTTCACTATTGCTGTTTTAACATTTTTACCACCATTCTTGTTGAACTTATCACTGATTTTTGGCAATACTATATCAAAAGCATCTAATATTCTTCCAGAACTTCATTCCAAATCCCTTACCATTATTAAGTTAGTTATTATTTACTATGTGCAAAATACCATACTATTGCTGAGAAACTTACAAATGGAAATTCTAGATATATTGGTAAATTCTGATATTGACAAATATTGATAAATTTGTTTCTCATAAAGATTTTTGACCAGAAAATCATTTAGGTATACAGACAAGGCTGAAAGAAATTAGAGATAATTTTTTTTCCTTCACTTGGTGCACATATAAAATTTGTTTGGATTAATAACATCATGAGTTGATAAACAATGAACCTGTTGATATTTGAGGTTGATGCATAAGTCTATTGTTATCTGCCTCCTGACCCAGAACTTTGTACATACAGATAAATTTAGCTCCTTTTAAGAAAGTTTATGGATATATTACGTTAAACAACTTTTCACTGAATTAATAAAATCCCACTTTGTGGATGTGGCCTTTTGTTAACGTAGAACTAGATCTCATGGAAAATTAGATATAAGGATCAGTGGAGACCTGTCTTGTCTCTGTTCTCATATTGGGACAATTTACAACTGATGAATGAATTATGTTCAAAAAATATTATCAGCATACTGTTAAGACTTTAAAATGTATGTTCTCATAAAACAATGTAAAAATGACAGGTGCCCAGATTAACTCAGAAGATCAATTTGATCTAAAATCTGTGTAGTTCATGAATATAATGGAATATTTTAACTGCACAAAAGATTTCATAATCTGTCTCAATTCTTTGTTTTAAAGAAGAGGTAACTGAAGTACAAAATGGTTGAATGATTTGTAACAATAATCCTATAGGAACATGCATGCTAAGCTCCAATTAGAACAACGAGAAATACCCGGCAGGATTTGGGACTTCATCGGGAGAAGAAAAGTCAAGGTCCCTAGACATAAATAACATAATTACTACTCCTGCATGGAAAACACTGCTTGATTCTTTTTTTTTTTTTTTAAAGAACAACTGGCATACAATAATATATATTTCAGGTGTGCTATGTACAGTACAGAAATTCAATATTTTATACATTATGAAATAGTCACCATAACTAAGTTGTTTCATCTGTCACTATACAAAGTTGTTACAATATTTTTAACTATGTAGGTTAATATACACATATTAACTATGATAAATTTAAGTTAGGCACAGTAAGAGATTAACAAGAAAACTAAAAATAAAATCAAACAATTATAACATTATGCTGTAATAAGTTATGTAAATGTGATCTCTCTCTATCAAGATATCTTATTATACTGTACTGACTTCTTGTGTGACGATGTGGGATGATAAAATGCCTACATGATGAGATGAAGTGAGGTGAATGACGCAGGCGTGATGTACCCTTAAGCTATTATTGATTTTCTGACAGTACCTCAAAATAGGACCTTCTGGGTCTTGACCACAATTCACTGCAGGTAACTAAAACTGTGGAAAGCACAACAATGGAGAAGGGGGGACTACTGTATTCAAATTTCTTGGGTTGTCTAGATATGTCAGAATCCTTCTAAATATTCTAAGTTACTTAATAAGCTACAATTCCAATGGAAATATCTCATATTACAGCATAAAGAAGCTTTTTAGTTACACGTGCAAAATTTATTCAAAGACCTGTATAAAGCATTTAGCTTTTAAAAGAAGCTCTGTGAAAAATGTGTTTTGGATTGTCTTCAGTGGAAAAATGGTTGAAAATTAATCATTTTGTATCTGAATGCAAAACAAGCTAAAATAGCATCACCTCAGTTCTTCCCAAACTACTTGTAGGAAAAATTAACTGTTCAGAGCACTGATCAGTGCTAGACACAAAGATAATTTAAAAATATGACTTCAAAAAAGAGCAAGCTATTTATTAATTTGTTTTTTATTACCATAACAAAGAATAATTAGTAATGCACTTAATTAAATATTTAAAACTAATTTATAATCACATTATTATTTATTAAGAACATATAAAGATATAAAATAACTTGTGCATGTGAATCACTTTATATTATATATGGGTTAAATAGTTTACAAAACCATAGTAACTAGCTTCAAAACACAAATGGAATATTCTGTTGTGGTTTTTTTTTTTTTTCCCCCTCAGTGGATGAGATCTTATTTTAGTAGAGACTTTAAAAGTCACCCTGGAGATCAAGGATACAATATGTAATTCCATAAAATTATTCAACTTCTCCCAAGTATGTCTGACTTTGATCCAAATTATACTCAGATAAATTTTACTTCTTTTCCTATTTCCACTCTTCTATTTCTTATTTTTCATTTAATAAGAATTTTGTTTACATGATTCTTTTATATCAATTATTCTGAATAAATAACTAAATTTTATTTTTTCTTTTTTTAAAGATTTTATTTATTTATTCAACAGCGATCACAAGTAGTCAGAGAGGCAGGCAGAGAGAGAGAGAGAGAGAGAGGGAAGCAGGCTCCCTGCTGAGCAGAGAGTCAGATGTGGGGCTCAATCCCAGGACTCTGAGATCATGACCTGAGCCAAAGGCAGAGGCTTAACCCACTGAGCCACCCAGGTGCCCCTAAATTTTATTTCTTAATTGTTAATTGTTAGAGAATTTTTACAGTTAGATTATGCTGGGCCCCAGTCAGCACTTACCATTAAGCAAAGAATTCACAGGTAAAATTAGACCATTATAACTTATTTTATATATGATATTCCAAAGTAAACAAGAGATCCTGAAAACCTTTGGATTGAATGCTGTAAAAGGGTTATAAACCACATGTAAAAAATATATGTAAAAAATACATGTGGTTTATAAGTAAAGTTTTGAGAATCAGAGCTATTAGAAATTTTACACAAAATTCTATTTTTATACATTTTTTTCATGTTTAAATAGATATACTGTATTAAAAGATATTCTGACTTCAATTTGTGAATTCCAAATTTTCTTTCAGGTTAATTTGGACTATTTGATGGATTAGATAATTTATTTAGATTCATTGGAGGGCAAAAAGGAGCTGTGAGAAAAAAATCTAAATGAAGCATGCTGTCATTGTTTTATGGCCACATTTGCTATACTTACTTATGCTGGCAGAAGATTGATGTACACTGTCAGGTTTTACCTATGATGACGTGAGCAGTAGGCACTATTACCTTCATTTTGAGGAAGAGGAGACTAAGGTTCCAAGACCACCCCTACGGGAACTTGTGTAGCTCAAATTTATACTCACTTTTGATCACTGTAGTAAATAATGGCATATCAAGTATACTGGACACAGACTGGATAAGTTTTTCACATTTCTTCTTCCATATGATAAAACTATTTTCATTAATAATCAGAAAGTGAATAATAGATAATAATGACCAGAAAGAAATACAGTGAAATTTTTTTACACTGTTTGTATAATATATATGCTTATATATACAAAATACATACAATAGTATACACACACACACACACACACACTCACACACACACACACACACACACACATATATATATAATATGTGTCATTGTATAATGACATGTATTATAGTAGTAAAAAGTTCAAAATAAGAAAATAAATGTTATGGTATAAAAAGGAAAGATGTAATAGAGCAATATTTTACTTTTATGAATGTAATTTTGAAAAACATGAGAAAACAAACCTTTACTAAATTTTGTACACTTTCAGTTATTTACATCTTAAGCAGAAATAAAAATTGCAGGTGTTTACCTAGGATGGATTAACTGAACTAAGTCAAATTCTGCTTCTTTGCCTGAAAATCAGTGCTCTATCATAATGATACTATTTGAATGAAGGAATAGATAGTCAACAGGGTTGGAGATATGAACTATAGTGAACCAGAATGATTCTAAATTATTAAAAATTTACTTTAAAAAATGATTGTGTGTGCTTAGTTTTAGTGTATCAAGGGCACAAATATATAGTAATATAAAAATAGAATTAAGACAAAATAAAAATACTGGGAATTGGTGTGTGTGTGTGTGTGTGTGTGCATGCGTGTGTAAAAGAGTATAAAAATTAATTACATATTTCAGGTGCCTAGGTGGCTCAGTCGATTAAGTATCTCCCTTTGGCTCAAGTCATGATCCCAGGGTCCTGAGACTGAGTCCCAAGTCAGGCTCCCTTCTCCCTCTGCTTCCCATGAATAAACAAATAAAAATCCTTAAAAAAAATTGATTATACATTTCAATAGATAGTTTGCATTGATTGCAAACTTTCTATAACATTTTTACAAATGATTCTTTAGCATTAAAGGAACTAAATAGAATCACATGTCCTTTTTTTTTTTTTTAATTAGGTAAAAAGCTGAAAAAAATGAATTACTCCATCCTATGAGTGGTTCTTGGACACTCTGTGACCTTTTCTTCTTGTATGTTCATGAAGCCAGGCTTCATAGCTTGATGCCATCACTTGTAGCTCCTAAAATTATTATGTTCTGCTCCTATAAATTCTCTGATGCTGTGTATCTAGACTCTTTCATTTTCTTAGCTAATGTCTAGTCTCTCTGAAGACTCAGAGAAGTTATCACTGAATACTCAGTATCATTACCTCAGAATTTGTTGAAGGAAGGGCTGCTCAAATATGCTTCTATCGTATTCACTGCTTATTCTGGTCTTTCAAGTTATTACACTATTTTGAAATTTTGATTTAAATACCTTTTTTTTCTGCACTACTTGAAATTATTTATTTGTGTATCCCAGTGCCTACTTTTCTGGCACTCACCACCTATTTGTGCAATGAGTGTGGAAACTCCAATTATGTAATCCCCCCAACCCCCACTCCCCAACATAAACCAGAAGTGCTGAGACAATGTTTTCACTCTTTTCAGGTAATCAACACAATACCTCACAATCATTTCAAATACCAGGTGTGAGAAAGGGTGCGTCAGCACGGCTCTCCTTTTTCATTTTCTCTGTTTTGTCTCACAAACAATCAATATTACTTAAGCAATTATCAATCATATCTGACAGAGCTTCCTTAAATATAAATGGAGTTGTCACAAGTTGCTTAAAAGGGGTAGCAAAAATGAGGGTATTTAGTTCAGTTCACTCGAGATTGATGGCCTCATGTCCTTACGAAGGCAGTACAGATGCCACCAGTCAAATAAAGACAAGCTGCCTGTCCTCTGCCAAATCTCTCCTCACTTGAGGAAAGGTATTTGCCTAGTTACCCAATCCACTTCACAATATTTAGGATGACCTATTCTGTGTCCACGCTAGGTCCTGAGGTGTAAGTGTTGCTTCCTGGAGCTGTTTCCGTAGTTCTCCCTTCTTAAAAACATGTACATAGAAGCGCACAGGTTCTTACTTTCTATCTTCAGAATGTGTCTTGATTCTAGTTGACCACCCCCCTCTCTTCCCTATTCCCATCACCACCTCCTCATTTTGGACTCACATTATCTCTCACCTTCTCTGTGACATCCCTGTGTACAAACCCAAAGCAACTCAACTTCCTGCTCCACACCTGTATGGAAGTAAGTAATCTAAACTACAAATCCACTTACGTCGCTTCCCTATGTGACAGTTTAGCTGTGGAAATGACCAGATGGGCTGCATGAATACTTTGGTATTTTCATCAGATCCTGCCCCTCATCCAGTTATTTCCCTGGCGTCTCATTTCTAAAGCTTACCTAAAGTTTCATGCGCACCACCACTTCTGTTAAGAAAAATGCTTAGAGATACTTTTTTCACTTTCTGATAGTAACAATAAACCATATTGATGTTTTATTAATGCTCATTAAATAATAATAACTGCTTTTCAATTTTTAGAGTTTTGACCTGTCGTTCACTCTCTGGAAAAGGAATTTGGAGGTACTAAAATCTAAGCTAAAATCAGAATATAAAGAATAAAAAATAAAAAAAAAAAGAACTCCAGTACACACAAAACTTACTCTTAAAACAGAGATGCAAAATCATTTCATAGTAGAAGGTAAAAACTTGGATATACCAAGCAAACAAATGATCTTAAGGAAAAGGGGGAAAAAATAGGCTTGAAACCCTGGTCTTAAGTTCAAGGACAGATTAGAAATCCAGTCAGTATCATTTTATTTAACAAATATTTATTGAGTGCTTATAACATATAAACAAATATTCTTGGAGCTCACAATATACAATCCCTGCCTTCAACAATCTCTCCTTACTTACCACCCTGAACGATAAATTCTAATGGTGGAGATTTTTTTTCTTTAGTGTTCCTTTCATGCTACTCCTTGCTCAGAATGCCCTCCCTGTTCCCCTCTAACTGTATGACATCTACCACTTTGCCAAGAGGAAGCAAGGCTTATCTCCTACACGAATCCGTTCTGAATTTTCATCATACAACCCCACGCATTTTTAACCCACTTGAACTCCTGGATATTAATACCTGCACCATCCACTCTGATCTGCATATATTGCTCTTGTTCCTATTTAAAGGTAATCCTTGATGACAGGCACTCATGCTACATTAGGTATTGGGGACACCAGTGTAAAAACAATGGGCACAGTTACAAGTCTCATGGAACTGACAGTGTAGCATAGAAGACAGTAAGTAAGCACTAAATTAGAGGTATACAAAATGAGTACTATGACCCCACCGTGTGATGGAATAAAATAAAGGTACAAGAACATTTTTTGCGCTACTACTATGAAAACACGTAAGAATGACTTTATATGCTCTCTTCCTACACAGATTTCATCTTAGGCAGAGAGTTTCAAAAGAAATTGTGGTTAATCATCAAAAACTGTGGGAAACCCTAAAGTCACATTGAACTTACTAATATATATAGGCAATCTGTAATTAAACACCTTTAGGACCCAAATCTCCAAAGTAACAAATTCATTTACAAACAGAGAAAATAAAAAAGAAAACAGTTATCACCAACCCCAGGGCTTCCCTCTATAACTCTCAGATATATTATACTCTGAGAAAAAGTTACATGAATGCAATTAAATCACTCATATGTAATTAATTATATTAATCACTACCTTTGCCAGGCACTCAGGGTCAGTTTGAAGCATGCAAGCATCTAGTTGATAATTGCTCTATTTAGTTGCTCCTTTAAACTAGTATTTTTATTTACTGAGGTTAGAGAGAAACTGGCTTTTAAGTAATAGAAATGAATCCAATTTTATGTTCAAAATATGGGATTATATGAATATGGACTTATAAATGCAGATTTATGAACCAGACACTACGTATCTTAGGAGAAATAGTAAATGGTTCACATAAATCACCTGGTAAACAGGCTTATGCCAGGCATTATTCCTTTCCAGAATTCCAACTGATGGCAACTGCTGATTTCAGATAATACTCAATTCAACTTAATGTTGTCAAGAGAGAGAAAAGGGGATTTAATTTAATTGTTAGGGCTGTGTGTGTGTGTGTCTGTGTGTGCACGTGTGTGCACGGGAGCATGCGTGTATATTTACTTCCACCTGAGGTAATGAGACAGGGATTCTAGTTGGGAAAGCGATCAATTTCTATTTTTATTTTTTTCCTGTGGACTATGTCTGTGCAGCTGCCCAAATTCTGCCAGCCCAAGAGCAAACTCTGAAGATAACTCAAATATCACTGTCATCAAGCCAGTTCCTAACCTCATGGATATTAAGGTAATTCATATCATTAGTATATAGGCCATTGAATTACCATGGAAAGAGAAATAAAACTGAGAGAAGGCTTCACTGGATGTCAGGCACCTGCTGTCTCCTTGAGTTTTGATGCTTAAAAGGCATGTTCTATTACTAAATAGAAAAATTAATTTTATCTTTAAAAACATTAATACTTTAAAAAATGTCTTTCTTTTTAAAGCTGACTGGGAATATAATAGAAAGCTGAGGAGATAACTTCCTTAAGAATCATTTCAGGAAAAGACAGTTTTTCACTGTATATTTATTTTATACGTAAAACACAGAGTAGTATACTTTAAGTTTCAGATTGTTAGTAATGACTTAGAGAAAAGGACAGCAAGAAAAATGAATGGTGATGAGCTATGGCATGTGTCTACTATTTAATTTCTTTAGAGAGGCAGAGCTTGAACAACAGAGAAGTGATGGATGATTTCTGTGGACTGCACTACTCAATAAATATATGAAGGCCACCTTGAGCTGTAAAATCTACTCTCTCTACAAAGGGAACATTTTTTGAGCTGACCCAGGCTTGTCGCACTGAATGTGAAGCTTGCTATGCTTTATAGCTACATGTTACTTTTCAGGCATTGACTGGTTACGTGGTGAGCATGTGTGAAGCGCTGCATATTGAGTCACTGCCTCAGAAATAAACACACCAAAAATGGGGTAGAGAACAAAAATGTTACTAATGCTCAGAAACATCCTTCTTCATTTCCAAATGTATTCCTCCTCCCTGTACCAGCTTGCAGAACTTTTCTCTCTCTTGGAGAATCCGCCTCTCCACCTCAGTTTTGTTTTTTTGTTTTTTTTCCTTTTTCCTTTTACCTCTCTGGTTCTGCCTCCCCCACTCTCTTCTCTTGATTCTGCATGACACAACCCGACTGACCCTCTCCTCTTGCTTCTGTATGATGTGACCCTACTGAAGCATACGAAAACTAGCAGATGCCTCTTGCAGGCAAAATTAAATGAGTGAATGGGGCGCCTGGGTGGCTCAGTGTGTTAGGCCACTGCCTTCGGCTCAGGTCATGATCTCAGGGTCCTGGGATCGAGCCCCACATTGGGTTCTCTGCTCAGCAGGGAGCCTGCCTCTCTGCCTACTTGTGATCTCTCTCTGTCAAATAAATAAATAAAATCTTTAAAAAAAAATTTAATGAGTGAACAAAGTGATAATCTAGAACAAAGTGAAGAGTAAGGTTAACAATGCTCATATATTAATAAATATGTTCTTAGCGCACAAAATATTAATAAGTATGTTCTTAGCACACAGTAAGGAAAACATGCCTATTGTGTTTGGTATTGCCCCTTTCTATGTACTCAAGGATTTAGAACAGAAAGTCAAGACCCTAGGAGTTTGTAAAGATTTATTAGATCAGAACAAGTATTATATTTTTGATGACTTAGAGTGGTATGGAATGGAAAAGAAATTGACAAAATATCAGAGAAGAGGAAAAAAAAAAAAGATCAGAGACATCCCAGGAAGAAAGGGAAACTAAGTATGAATTGGGTTGAGAGGCAAAACATTCCTTCAGGTGGCTTTCCCTCAAAAAGTTTGAAAGTTTGTAACGACATTAGTGCTATACTATAATTTTTTACATAAAGACAAAAAACTCAATTCTGAAGAATATTTACTTTGATGCTTTGTTAGAACTATTTCCTGTGATCCAACCACATTTTGGCACGAATTACAAAGGCAGAAAATTAACTGTGGCTGGAGTAAGTTTTATTCCAAAAGTACAGGTTGTAAGTTCAGGTTGGTAAGTTCAAACAGAAGTTTGCATGAGAGCCGTGCTATCATTGTTTATTTAGAAATAAATTTAGAGAGTAAGCTCATATTCCAAGAAGATGAAATAACTCACAATTGTAGACAGCTACCTCCCAAGGGCAGCAATGATCTAGAGCAGGAAAAGAATGAAGAATATTCCTTGTGTGTATTTTAACATTCTCTGTGGAACAGAATATAAGTTCTTGTGGGCAGAGAAGTCTAGAAACATATATATGTGTAATTGTCACCTTAAAAACATCTACCTGAACAATGATCACAATTTTTTGCTTTACAAATAACTGCACAAGTATTTTTTTTTCAGAAGTATTTACTTAAATTAGTAATTACCTTTAGGATTTAGTGAGTTAATGAATTAAACAGAAAGTAGTATACCACTGATTTTGGTGGCAAATTCTTTGTTGGGATCAATTATTGCATTTATTGTATGAATCTCTACTGTTGCAATCCAACTGAATTTACTTGTGAAGTCCTATTAGTGTGCATTTGGTCTGGTAGCTGTTTTATTACTTAAATGGGGTATAAGGGATAAAACTGCTAGGGAACTGAGTAGGTTTTCAAAATAATAAATCCAGACCACTTCCATCTGCTGACAGAGTAAATTTAGAGATCTTCACGCAGGTCCAAGCATTCTTGAGAAGTTTTTCAAGGCACTGTGAAATGGCACTTCCAAGTAAAATCTGACAGACTCCGATTGCAATCCCCTCACTAAGTCACAAACAAAACAACTTTGGGCAAGTTAATGAAATAAGCCTGCCTCATTCCACCACTATAAATATTAAATGAGATAATAAGGCAAACCCCTAGCATAATCTTTGTGCATGATCATCATGATTACATTTACTTTTATACAATGTAGGTGGCAGAGTTGGGTTTTAGAACTAGTTTTGTTGTTTAACTCACAAATGCAACTGGCAGTTGACTCTACTAATTAATTTATTAACCTCATCATTATTGTCATAGCTATATTTGTAAGCGTGGTTTTTTTACTTTCCTCCCCACAGCTACAAGCATTCTTCTCTCCCTATTATGGACTTCTTAGTCCTTATGATTTATATCAATGTTGTGTTGTTATTATTGCCATGGGTGTTTTCATAGTGTTACCCCACCCCTCAGAATGAGGTCATAAAGTTCTCAAAAGAGAGAAAAACAGTAACATTTAATTCCTCTCGGCAGAGGTAAATTTACCATGTGGTTAATGAAACTGGATTTGCACCGTGTCCTCCTAGGACCCTGGAAGAGGGCCATCAATGTTTTCACAGGAATATATGGTTTGGCAACACTTGCACAAGTAACATAATGTTTTTTTTTTAGAGAGGGTTCCCTAAGCTAGCTCAGCTTTAGGCTATATGAAGCCTGTCCATGAACTCAAAAAGAGAGTTTATTTATTTGTAAAGTTGCATCCACTGTATTTTTTTTTTTAACAAATTCTATAAATAGTTCACCAGAGTAGGTTTTCAGTTAACAGTACCTCTGACTGACTGCACACATTCAGCAAACAGGGAGATACACATAGCTTCATCTGCTCTTAATACTGAAGAACAGCTACTCTTGGAGCTGGCAATCAAAACAGCATATTTTTTTTTTTTTTTGGAGGGGGGTCAGAGAGAGAGAGAGAGAGTGAGAGAGCACAAGCAGACAGAATGGCAGGCAGAGGCAGAGGGAGAAGCAGGCTCCCTGCTGAGCAAGGAGCCTGATGTGGGACTTGACCCCAGGATGCTGCAATCATGACCTGAGCTGAAGGCAGCCGCTTAGCCAACCGAGCCACCCAGGTGTCCCTCAAAACAGTATTTAGATTTTTGGATGAGTGAGTAAAACCAGCAACACTGTATCACCATCAAGACCCTGCATGACTGACCATAAGATACGACCTTTACTGCCCACTTGTATGTACCCACTGACCTTTGTCCCACATTTTCTTTAAGCTCTTCTTTCCAATTTAAGACCTTGTGGGCAAAGCATCCCATGATAGGAAGCAAAACTATCCCCTCAAGCAATAGTCACTGTCAAGATGAAGAGTTCTGGCCAGCTCAGATCACTTAGACCATACTGAGCTCAACCACTGACTCACACATGTACAGATGGACCATGGATTGACCAGTAGTCACCAGCTAAAATCTCCACCCAAGAAGGAACACAAACTCACTAACATAATGTACAATGTATGTATGGGCATGTTTTTTTAAGGCACATGTGCAACATTATACCTACTTCTACATATGATGATAAAACTCCCCTTTCTGAATATTCATCCTAACCCTAAACAAAAAGAACCCATTCACTTGCTTAGGGCGTCCTGGCTTTGAAAGTTATTCCCTGTGATCTCCTTATTTGCTGCAAATAAAGTTTCCTTTTTGTGACAACTCCACCCAGTGTAGTCTCTACCTATAACTCACCAATGAGTGAACTCACATTAGTTCAGATATAACTGGGGACTATCAGTTTGGGGATGGTGTTTTTTTTAAATTAAAATAGATTTGATTCAGGGCAAACAATATATGGAAAAGTGATGAACAAGCAGTTGTTTTTCCTGAAAAAAAAAAAAAAAGAGAGAATATATTTTTGATGTGGGAGAGAGAGCATTAAATCCTCAAGCATATTGCAGGGGCCAAGGACAGGCCACTTCAAGATGGGCCACTTGGGCATAAATATTATTTTGAGTTAAAAGCAATCAAAACCAGCAGATTCAATAAATTTATTTATCTTCCCGTCAAATGCCTGCTTGTTCCAGGAAGAGAGTTATTAATAGAGATCTCTTTTTACCTAAGAAATTTATCTACACAATAGAGCAACCTTTGTTTTCCAAACATCTCATTTCACTTTCCTGCTAATGGTCTTTCTCTCCTTTGTATCTTCAGACTCTTACCCCTCTCCTCAGCTTAAATAAGTATTTGTTGCCTCACTGTCTTTGGAATTTCCATGTTTGTGTGGATTTCCTGTATATATGCTATTAAATCGGATTTTCTCCTGGTAATCTGTCTCATGTCAACTTGATTCTTAGTTCAGCCAGAAGCACCTTAAGGGCAGAGGAAATTCTTCCTCTTCAACAGTGCCAACAACAATAATAATAGGAATAACCACAAAATATATCAACAACAAGCAGAGTTCTAAATGCTTTATAAACATTATCTCTGAACCTTAAACAATTCTGGGAGGCAGGTATTAAGATCCTTGTTTCAGAGATGAGGTACTTGACATCTAGCATTAAATAATGGCACATGACCATGCAGGCAGTGAAAGACAATCCAGTACTAAAACCAATTCTGTTTGACCTAACCATTGCACCTATTGCACATCTGGTGTATACCAGAACTGAAAATCTTGGCTTATAAAAGTAGGAAAGTGGTTGCAAAACTTTATTCATCATTAGCTCATTTCTAAGGCCAAATTTCTTAGGTGCATTTCAATGAAGTCAGATCCAAGCTCTGGAAACTAATAAACCTTGGATATATGATGCAACAACTTAAAATATTTTTGTTAAGTAATCATTTTTCACAGCAGTTAGAAGAGTGCTTACTAAGGCAAAACAATAGATGGGACACATTTTTTAACTTGGGTACATTTCAAGATAGCTTAAAAAATGATTTATGACTTATATCTCAGAATTGTGCCTGATATACTATGCACTGAAAACAATGTGCATTTTTCCTCATCTATTTTTCCATTGTGTTGTCACTGTTAATTGGTAGATATACTATCTTGGCCATCTCTCAAACAGTCTGCAAGGATTTTTGTTTTGGGGGTATTTATGAGCACAGGGCATTTCCTACAGATATGAAATAAAAAACACTTTAATTCAATTAAATTTAAAAATCATTTGTGGTAATGACCTGAGTACCAGATGATGAAGATAAAGAAAAGACACATTCCCTCAAGTGGTTTCTAATCTAGCACAATAGCTGTCAAATAGAGTGATCATGGGAATCGTGTTGGATGTTTTTGAAATTTGTGGAGGAGATGCTCCCAGAGAACCTCAGTTATGACACTGAACAGAGCCCAAGAAATCTACATTTCTAAGAATCACTCCACTGATTATTACATTCCTTGTCCTCCCTTTGAGAAAATTATCTAATAAAAAGGACAGACATGTACATAACTAAGTACAATATAAAATATATTTAAATAAGTATAATAAAGAAAATTATAGGGTAAGGAAAGACTATTTCCTTTCTTTGTCTTTTGTGAATTTAAAAAGAAATCACTGTTATAGTCATTCTCCACTTATGAAGAGAACTATTAAGACAAAGACATGAGCATTTATTAATGAGCATTTCAAATACCTCCATTTTGACCTCAGTCTAAACCTTTTGATTAAGTTTTTCTTTCCAGCCTATCTTCTTTTTTTTTTTTTAATATTTTATTTATTTATTTGAGAGAGAGAGAGAGCGCATGAGAAGGGAGAAAGTCAGAGGGAGAAGCAGACTCCCCATGGAGCTGGGAGCCCAATGCCTGACTCAATCCCAGGACTCCGGGATCTGACCTGAGCCGAAGGCAGTCGCTTAAACAACTGAGTCACGGAGGTGCCTCCAGCCTGTCTTCTTAACTCAGGCAAAAAACCTGGAGGGCAAAACATCCATTTTGGTAACGAAACTACCCTCTTAAGCAATAGGGATTGCCCTGACTTTAGCAGGACCCCATGTGATTAATCCCAAAACAGTGATCAACTTGACCTTTACTGCTAATCTGCATCTACCCACTGACCTTTGTCCCACACTTTGCTTACATAAATCTAGAAGTATTTTCAGCATTTTGGAGATAGCCTTTGAGATGTTAGTTGCTGCCTTTCTGGTGCTGTCTTCACTGAATTAAACTCCTTTCTTATTTCACCAACACTTACCACTTGTCTCTCTGCCTTTGGACTTGAGTTGGTCTATTTGGGACCCTGGAGCCAGGTACTTTTGCATCCTGGTTATATCCAGAAAAGGCCCCCTTCTTCTAACCACATTTAAAATTATTTATACTACTATATAGTACATCCCATACTGCTGACCAGAAGAAACTGTTCCTAGCTACAAAAATAGTTTTTCTGCTTTAAAAAAATTCTGAGGATGTTTTATTCCATTGTGTATACACAGACGTATTTTACTCCTTGCATTTTTATTCAGTAATAATGCATTTATTCAGTAATAATTGTTTCTTTCTCAGTTTTAGCTGGATGTTTTATCTTAGTGTAATTGGAGTCTACTGAAACTCTGACATTTTAAATATTATTGGAAATGAAATCAGTGTATCAATAAGATGAAATGTGCTACAAGTCTACACAAAGCAAAGACATATGGCGTTTGAATGAATGTGAATGCCATTGTGAGTACTCAACTGTGGATGCTCAGTGGGACACCCTCATGGTTTTGTGTCTAGTCTTTATCCAGTGTGGACTTTACACTTGGTTGAATGACAAGCTCTTATTTGAGCACAGCTAGAGACTGATTAAGTTAGTTTCTGACTATGCTGTAGCGTAATTCACTGGATTTATATAAGATTTAGCACTTGAAACAAAGGGGATATGAAGAGTTATATCAATATTAGAATGTTGAAAAGGAACAGCTTCTGGAGTAAAATCAACAGCTGAAATCCATTGAAACATCCATAGATTTAATTATTTCTAACATCTTCCATGTATTTCTGTCAAATGTCATTTCCAAAAAGCAAACGAATTTGGTTATATTTCATTTAAGTATCTCATAAAAGAGAAAATAAAACCATAGTTTAGTGTATACGTATTAAATGAAGAGTTTATCTATAATTTGAATATTCTCTTTCAGAAGAACAGAAGAACAGATTGCGAACACCTCCGATTAGGAGTCATCTTTGCATAGTCTTTGGTATGATGGGGGTTCAATGTATGTTCATTGAACAGATGAACAAAAGAATCCCTGGATTCAAGAAGAAGTATATATAAATATATAAATATAGATATTTATGTAGCTATAATATCTATATTTATATCTATAATCTATATAATATAAGCATCACATAAGACCCAATTTTCCTCTCTTTAGAGCTTTCTTTGGGCTGTGTATCTATACAGATCTGAACTATATAAATCATATAATTTAGATATAAAAAACTTTTCTTGTATGACAGAACATACCCTTTTTGTCTTTTGTTAGATTTTAGTGGGTTTTTTTTTTAATAGTTCAAATCTGTGGCTTTCCAGTATTCTTATTAATGTTAATTCTTACAAAACTGTGACAAGCAAGGTAAATGCAGTAGTAGTATGCAGTACAAAAAATAATGATTTTTTTTTTCCAAGTTCACCTAAGTACTTAAAAGCCCAAAAGGGCTTGAATTTCTTTCTTCAGTGATGTCTCTCTCCTTCCCCTCTTATATTATTCAATGTTCATTCTACATACCACTTAACATTCAAGGATGCATTTTCATTTTGCTTTCTATTTGCTGTGTTTCATTTATCCCCATACACTATTACTGACTCTTGAAGGGCAGAGACTTGAATGTCCCTCAAAAATAACTTCGATATTGTTAAATGTCCTGAATCACTGAGATTGTCTAAAGTCAACTTGGATTTTTCCTTCTCACCTAGTATCTCCAACCATGCCCAAGCAATCACTGGGACCAGAAGAGTTATCTCTGACATGCTTCCTGATGTCACCATTTTTCTTCCATTCATAGTTGAAAGTTGCCATAGCATGTACAGTAACAAAAAAATATGAACATAAGTGAAAACTGACCCATTTAATTTAAAAGCCCAAGTTCAGCGGTTGTCATTTTAAGAGGCAACTCTTGGTGAAAAGATCTACCAGGAGGTAGAGTTTCTTGCAGATAGATTCTGATCTCTGATTACAAATATAACATGACAGAATGCTGACTATTAAGATTTCTACTGGAGTAATTAAGGTAATATTTTATTGAGTTCATTATCAATTTTCCTATTTAAGTGACTAAATTAAGTTCATTGATTTTCCAGAACTTCCTGAATTTCCAGAACGCTATCACCAACACTAATTTCAACATTTCCTCTTAAGAAATTTGCCTAGAAACATTTGTCTGATGGTTCTTTGATTTTCAGATTGAAATGTGAGGTAATGGATATAGCAGAATAAGTTTTAAAAAATGAAAAGAAGGAAGGAAAAAAAACCTCAACTTCCTTTTAAAATTTTATTTTAAAATAAATCAGAGGGAATCCCTAGGTTTCTCTAGGTAGTGTAAAATTGGTGAAAGGGGTCATGTATTATATATTTTTTATTTTGGTATAGCTAGTGCCCAACAGTACCAAGTCATAATAGGATAGTCAGAATTTGGTTAAATGAATTTTAAAATTGTAATTCAGTATAGTAACCTCTTGACTCTTAATATTTGCAATGTAGGCTTTCATATTGTGTTTCTAATGAGTCTGTAAATGAATTTTATGAATCTCTCCTGATGTTGCCTGAATTCTAAGGAAAGATAAAAATGAATATATTCTAATCCAGGCTGTTAGTCACTGACTTGTTGTCTGACTGACTTTACAAGATACTAACTCTCTCTGTCTAAGCTTTCTCCTCTGTAAAACTGTAATAATCATGCTGTATCTGCATATGTCTCAGGTGCAGTGATAATGATATTCTGTATCTGTAAACATTTTGAAAAATAAAACATGGGATAATATAGTTTTAAAATAATAATTCCACTTTGGAGATTGGAACGATTCTCTCAACAATAGCATAAATGTACATAATCTGTATAAATATTTTAAATAAACTGTTTATTTATACATTCAAGTAACATTTACAGAGGCATGAGATGCAGTAGGAAGAGTTCAGGGCTTAGAGACATAGTCAACATTTCTAACAGCACTGCAATACCTGAATTTTCCTGTCAGCTCTGTTACTTACTAAGTGTAAGATGATCTGTAAATTTCTTAACTCTCTGAGCTTCAATATCTCCATCTAAATATTGCGGCTTTGACACATCTCAGAGAGATATATTTCCTTCACTCTTACCTTTTCCTCCTTTTGCCTGTAGCTGAGACAATTTAGTATCTCCAGTATCATTTCTTTCCTTTGATGTTTTAATTTTTAATAGGGCATATGGCAATCTAGCTAGAAACTCCATTTAGGGGATCTCTTTAACCTAAAGGTAGTTTTATGATTTAGTGTTCACTACTAGACAATCAGCAGAAGTGATGATTACAACTTTCCTGTCTCATTTTTATTTCTGTTGTTTTGTTTCAAGTTCTTATTTAAATTCTAGTTAGTAACATATGGTGTAATATTAGTTTCAGGAGTAGAATTTAGTGATTCACCACTTACATACAACACCCAGGGCTCACCCACAACAAGCGCCATCCTTAATACTCACCACCCACTTAACCCATTCCCTCACCCACTGCCCCTCCAGCAACCTTCAGTTTGTGTTCTATGGTTAAGAGGTAGCTTTAGGGTTTGCCTCTTTCTCTCCCCACAACCCCATGTTCATCTGTTTTATTTTTTAAATCCCACATATGAGTGAAATCATATAGTATTTGTCTTTCTCTCACTGACTTGCTTCACATAGCATAATACACTCCAGCTCCATCCATGTTATTGTAAATGTCAAAATCTCATTTTTTTTCTATGTTTGAGTAATAGTCCAGTGTGTGTGTGAGTGTGTGTGTGTGTGTGAGTGTGTATGTGTGTGAGTGTGTCCACTTCTCTATTATTCATTCATCGGTCAATGGACTTTGAGTTCTGTGTCTCATCTTTATTTTTTTAAAGATTTTATTTATTTGACAGACAGAGATCACAAGTAGGCAGAGAGAGAGAGAGAGAGAGAGAGAGAGAGAGAGAGAGAGAGGGAAGGAGGCTCCCTGCTGAGCAGAGAGCCCGAAGCGGGGCTCGATCCCAGGACCCTGGGATCATGACCTGAACCCAAGGCAGAGGCTTTAACCCACTGAGCCACCCTGTGTGGCACCTCTGTGTCTCATCTTTAAAAGGAAATGACTTGCCTCCCTTTATCCATCTTTCCCACAAATGGGAATGCAAATGTAATGCATGTGGGTCAGATTCAACCATGCAGATAAGGCCAACAGCCTGGCCTAAGGGATGTCAGAACAAAGTAGCCCTGCAGGCCTTGTCTACCGTGGGACTTTTATACAACAGAGAAATAGACTTCTATTTTGTACCAATGTACATTCCCCCCCCAAGGTGTACAAGGATTTCTATTCTCCACATCCTCACCAAAACTCGTTATCTCTTATTTTATTGATAATAGCCACTCTAACAGGAGTGAGATGATCTCTCCCTCCTTATGGTTATGATTTGCAATGATTAGTGATGAACATCTTTTCATGTGCCTTTTGGTCATCTGTAAACATTTAAAAAAGTCTAATCAGGGGCGCCTGGGTGGCTCAGTGGGTTAATGCCTCTGCCTTCAGCTCAGGTCATAATCTCAGGGTCCTGAGATTGAGCCCCACATCAGCAGGGAGCCTGCTTCCCACCCCCCACCTCTGTCTGCCTCTCTGCCTTCTTGTGATTTGTCTGTCAAATAAATAAATAAAATCTTTAAAAAAAAAAAGTCTAATCAGATTTTTCTGCTCTTTTTAAAAAAATGATTGTTTGGGTTTATTTATTTATTTATTTTTGGAATTGAGTTGTATGAATTCTTTATATATTTTGGATATTAATCCCTTATCAGATGTACGATATGCAGATATTTTCTCCTATTTGGTAAGTTGCTTTCCATATTGAGTTTCTTCTGCAATGCAGAAGTTTTTTGTTTGATGTATTTGTTTTTCTTTCTTTTGTTGCCTTTGCATTTGGAGTCAGATCCAAAATATCATCACCAAGGACAATGTCCATGAGCTTACAACCTGTATTTGCTTCTAGGAGATCCATAGGTTTTGGGTCTTATGTTCAAATCTTTAATCCATTCCAGTCAATTTTTGTTTACTATGTAAGATGATACTCTAGTTTACCACTATGGATAACAGTATATACATTTCTCAAAAAATTAAATATAGAACTAACTACCATACAATCTAGTGATTCTACTTCTGGACATTTATCCAAAGAAAATGAAAACATTAATTCAAAAAAACATGTGCACCACTTAAGTTCACTGCAGCATTATTTACAATAACCAAGACATTGAAACAATCTAAGTGTATAATCAATACATGAATGGATAAAGAAATGGGGTGAGTGTGTGTATGTGTGTGTAATGGAATATCACTCAGTCATAAAAAAGAATGAGATTGTGCTATTTGCAATAACATGGTAGACCTTTCAGTATTATGCTAAGTGAAATAAGTATGACAAAAACAAATACAATATGATCTCGCTTGTATGTGGCATCTAAAAAATAAAACACAACAAACACAAACAAACAAAATAAAACATAAAGGGAACAAAATGGCGGCTGCCAGTGGGAGGGAGAAGTTAAGGGTAGGTGAAATGGGTGAAGGGGTTCATGAGGTACAAAATGCTGGCTATAAAATAAATAAGTCATGGGGCTGTAACATACAACATGGTGGCTATATTCATAATATTATGTGCATAACTGAAAGTTGCCAAGAGAGTAAATCTTAAAAGTTCTCATCACAAGAAGAAAATACTTTAACTTTGAATATTGATGGAAGTAACTAGACTTATCACAGTGATTATTTTGCAATGTGTACAAATGCTGAATCATTACACTGTACTCCTGAAACTAATATAATGCTCTGTATCAATTGTATCTCAATGAAGAACAACCAAAAAAACCCCTTGATTTTGTTTAAGCCTCTGCATTTGGGGGTCTCTGTGATGCATTATTTTATTCTCTATCCTAATAGCATAATTTCCCTTTTCCTTTTGCTTTGCCCTTCACTCTCTAATCTTACTTACTGAGTGCCCACCTGGTGCCAGGCATTTAGATATGGATTTATTTAGAAAATGTATGTAAAGTGCTTAGCAGAGGGCTGAGGACAGTGATGCTAAGTAAATGCTCTTCTTCCATCACTAAATGCCAGAGCTATTAAGAACATACAAGAGATGTAAAATGAATTCATGACATTCACACGTAGTAACCAGACATGGAGTAGCAAGTGATTATTTTGAAGTAAGTTACCTCACAATTATTTAATGCCAATTAGCCAAGTCCAAATATGAAGGAAAAGAATGAATGCTACCATTAAAGTCTGAGAAATAGAATCTTTTGAGGATAAAAGAGCACACAGTTCAGAAAAATTAAATTTCTAGGATGTAATTAGGCAAAATACATCTTATCAATAGTTTTAAAAATATTAATGGGATAAATGTAAAATATTAATCTCTACATGAATTGCTACTTATACAATATATTAATTATGTATGGTAAACATATAGTTTTTTTCTTTTTCTCTTTTCTGTCTTTTGGCTGATCTATTTTCATATGAATATGGAAAAAGCTAAGATGAAAAGGAGTAATGCTCTATATTTACAACTATCTTTATATTAAAATCAGCTATATTAGTTCCAGTGAGGATAATCTTCATAAGAACAAGTAATATTTGGTTTTAATAACCATTCTTCTCTCAATGGTTAGCAAAATTATCTGCCCCTTAATAATAGCAGCAGTTTCAATAGGATTTATTCATTATATTTGTTATTATTAATAATATTAATAGTGCTATTGAATGTTTACTATATGCCAGAGTCTGTCCTAAGCACTTTATGTATGTTGACTTCTTTAATCCTCATATCCCTGTGAGGCAGGAGGAATACTTATCCCCATTTTCCAAAAGGAAAAAGGAAGATAAAGAGATTAAGTAACTTTCTAAGAATCATACTGCATTACCATGTAGTAGAACTGAATAAGTATTTTTAAATGCATAAGTTTCACATCGTTTTGATGATTTATTCAACATGAATTATTGCTTCCAGCTTATAAAAGAATTAGTGAAAAAAAGTTCTAAAATGAAGTGTATGTACATCATACAGAATGGCTGGAAATAAAAAATGCTGATAATATTGGTGTTCATGTGGGACCAATCATCTCACGGTTTATCAAGAATGTAAAATGAAACTATTTTGGAAAACTATTTGGCAATTTTTATTTGTTAACAAATGCCTAACCTGGGATCCAGTAATTTTGTTAATAGGTATTAACCCAAGAGCAATGAAGACATATGACTACAAAAGGATTTAAAGAACAATGTTCACAGCCACTTTATCATAGGGCAAAACTAGAAATTATTCAAATGTCCATCGAGAAGAAAATATTTTAGATAAGTGCCTTATGGTTCATACGATGGAATACTATTCAGCAATTAGACAAACAAAATCACAGACCAAGCTACTGTTGCACACAATAATGTGAATGAGCTTTTTTTTTTTTAATGTGAATGAATCTTAAAAACTTTATGTGTAACAAAAAAAGCCAGTTATAAACGAGTACATATAGTGTTGCTTCATCTCTGTTTTGCAGGAAAGACCAAATTAATTTACAGTGATAAAAATCACAAAAGTGGTTTCTAGGGGAGACAGGAAGACTTAGGGTAACTAATAGCAAAGGGGCACAAGGGAACTATGAAAACAAGTAAATGGGAAAAAAAGACAGTAAGTAAAGGAATCCTCATTTAAAAGAGCCAGACACCCCTAAAGGGGACGCTCTTCCACACCTACCGTACCATGCCTTGCAGTCTGCAGGACCAGGAAGGAGAAGGAAGATCACTTCCTCCCCAGCAACATACTAACCACCTCTTGTAGGGAAAGAGAAACTGCCACAGCCAAGAACTCTCATCTTTCTCCACTGAGTTTTGTTCAAACAACCCCCCTCAATTTCCTCCTGAAACCTACTGAAAGCTGACATTGCTTTGTCTCTTAGAACTTGCTTATGGTGTGCCATAGTTTGCTTGTCTTGAGTAGCAATTCACAATTCATTCATTTTGAATGAATTCTATTCACAAATTCATTCATTTTGCAGGTGAAATACCCATCTACTTTTTTTTTTTTTTAAAGTTTGGCAGAAATTTCTTTTTTTTTTTTTTTTAAGATTTTATTTATTTATTTGACAGAGATCACAAGTAGGCAGAGAGGCAGACGGACAGACAGGAAGGGAAGCAGGCTCCCTGCTGAGCATAGAGCCGGATGCGGCTCCATCCCAGGATCCTGGGATCATGACCTGAGCCGAAGGCAGAGGCTTTAACCCACTGAGCCACCCAGGCGCCCCTGGCAGAAATTTCTTAACGAAAATGTTCTATATATTGATCTGAGTAATAGTTACAAAATGCACACACTTGTTAAAAGTCATTGAGTTGTATACTTAACTATAGGTAAATTCACTACTTGTGAATTTTATCTAACCATATGGTTAAAATAAAAAAAAAATTGCATGTGAATTATACCTAACTACATATGATTATATAAAAATAAACATGATATTAAGATGAGCTAATCTTTACAAATTAAACAGTTCAAAAATAAGCATATAATATTAAGATTAGCTAATCTTTACAAACATTTCAACACTAGATATTGCAAAGAAGAGAGGAGAAAAAATAATCCTTTCTGGAAGAAAACACATAGTCATTTTCCTGTGTTAAGGTATATGTGGTATAGCCTAACAGCAGCTAACCTTAAGATGATACTATTTTTTATTTTATGAAATCATGTTCCAAAGTCAAGTGTAAATTTCCTAAGCTAGTGCTTTCAGTTCCTTCTTTCACGTAGTGGAGACTAAAAAACTGCCCTTAAATAGTCTGATAAAGTTTTTGACCATGGTGAAGTAACAACTTTAATTTCAACATTGGTTAGACCTTTGATAACAGAAAATATATGATTAAAAGCTTTTCTGGACAAATATTGCAAGATACCACTTGTATGAACTATCTAAAATAGACAAACTCATAGAAACAGATACGGGAATGGTGGTGGCCCAATGCTGGGAGAGAGGCAAATGCGGAGTGGATGTTTAACAGGTATAAAGTTTCAGTGTTGCAATATGAATATGTTCTACAGATTCACAGAACAACACTTGTCTTTGGTTAACTACTGTATTGGGCACTTAAAATTTTAAGAGAGTAGATCTCATGCTAAGTTCTCTTAGTACCCTACCACAACATAACCTTCTCTTAAGCAATTCTGAAGAGAGGTAAACAAGTATTATTTTTCTCTGAGGAGATTTTCTAAAACTTATTATTTATTTATTTATTTATTTATTTCTATTTTACTTTGGAGTCAACTGAGACTCAGAGAGATTCTTGAACTCTCAGAGTGCATTAGCTTAGAAGAGTTAAGACCAGCACTTAAAACTCAGTGGTCTAAAGACAAGGTTTGCATTCTCAGCTCATTAGGTAATTTTGTGCCAGCCCAAAACATGCTCAGTAACAAACTGCCTTACTTACACAAGCACAGATATTTTTAGAAAACATCAAAAACTATTATTCAACAGGGCAAGAACTCTACCATAGCGGCCCTCTACAATTGACGCTTGGAAATGCCAAGAACCAAACACATGGAACGGGACTTCTAAGTTTGAGGACACCCTCAAACTTAAGTGTGCATAAAAGAATATTCATTTTAATTCAGCACCCTAAATAATTTTTATGCAAGTAGTTCACACTTTTAAGATATATTGCTAAGGGCATTTGAAAATTTATACCCAGAAACGGATGACTTTAAAGCTGTGTTTACGACATACTAAAACAGGGCAGTTCATCCATTTTCTACCTATGGCATCAAGGCTTCAGAATGAAAAGCTTTTGAAGATTCCTTGATCTTTATAGTTTTAGATTTTATTCTGTGGTTATTTTGCAAGTCTCTAAAAATTATTTTACAATAGAAAATGCTAACATTTACTATATATGTGAAATTTCTCCCTTTTAATTTTTAAAAATTTATTTACAGTATTTTTAACTTCCATTAAAAATATTCAACAAATATTTTTGAGAATCCACAAAAGGTAGAAACCGTTATGTAAGGTCAACAGCTTAATTCTGTAATAAATACATACTTCTGAAAATTGTAATTTATCATATTTTAATTTACTTCATACGGTTGTAAACGTTTTCAAAGTGTTTCAAAGAACTTGAAGACTTATGTATTTATTTACTTATTTGAGAGTGTGTGCATGTGAATGGTGAAGGGGCAGAGGAAGCCGGAGGGACTTATGCAGAATCTGTACTGAGTGCAGATTCTGGAAGCAGGTCCGATCCCATGACCCTGAGATCACCCCTTAAGATCACAACCCTGAAATTGCGAGCTGAGCTGAAACCAAGAGTCAGATGCTTAACAGACTGTGCTACCCTGGCACCCTGAAAAAATGTTAAATCTGGAGTGAATTAAGAGGGGTGAATAGTTAAGATATTCTTTGTTAGGAACTGAAGGGGATCTCTGGGATCAGGGATCTATATGTGGAGTGGAAGTGTTTTGTTTGTACTTTTGATCCCTTCGCATTTATTTTTCTTAAAGTGTACCTTGAATTTTTATTTATTTATTTATTTTTCCTTTTGCATTGCAACCCATGTAATTTGGGCGGGACTGGCTACACCCAGTCTAAGGGGTAACCTTAATCAGTGTAAATAAATCAAAATTTCCCATTCACTGGCTTTAGTGAAGGGCTCGGGGATTAAAATGTAACCCAGTCAGAATCCTTGAGATACCAGGAAGTATCCTTTCCTACAGTGTACAAAAATTTGTCTCCATGCATTTTCTTCCCATTCATTCATTCTATTTCCTAGGAAGCTCTCTGGCCAGTAGGTCTCTCTTGAACTGTTCTCTGTCCTTTAATTATTCCTTCCATAATGTGGTTCCCAGAAATTACACTAGTCTTGTCAATTTTCTCTTGGGGGGGAAAAAAATCTTACTTTTTGGTAAACTTATTAAATTTATTAATAAGTAAACTTATTAAATTTCCCGACCTAAAACACTTAATAAAAAAAAACTAACTTTTGAACTGTCTTTCTAGATTCCTCTGATGATTGGAAGATATTAGAAGCCATTCAAATCCCAGTCCAATATCTCCCATGTTTTTTAGTTTCCATTATATACTATATGGTATTTTTTTAAAGGTGTTCATCACTTTCCATCAGTTATATGGATGATATATTTTATCTCTTAATCTATACTGAAATCTCCTTTAAGACATTTAATCAGCATTCTTTGAAAAAGTAAAAGCTAATCATATAACATGCTGTAATTAATTCATTAGCTTTTGAGCCTTAGAATTTAGTTTTATAAAAAGCTTAATGACTCAGAGTTTGGAAATTTTTTACTCAGAAGCTTCTTAGGAATCCATGTGAGTACTAAACTATTTTAACTATATTTCTTCCGAGTTATTACTGTTATATAGAAAAGCCAATGCATATTTATCTTTTATTCAGTCAGTTTTATTACCTTTTAAAAGCTTCATTTGATTTCTTTCAATTTTCTAATATGGAATTGTATCAATTGCAAGTAATGATATTCTGCCACTTTCTGTTCAATATCCATATACCTGTCTCATATCTTATGACTTTTCTAAAATAAAAGTACATAGTAAGGCTTGTAGACATCTTCATTTTTTTTCTGAAGTTCTAAAAGGAAGTTCTCCAGATTTATCCAATTAGTAATACACTCTTTTTTTTTTGAGGTTTTAATTTTTTTTTATTTTTTATAAACATATAATATATTTTTATCCCCAGGGGTACAGGTCTGTGAATTGCCAGGTTTATACACTTCACTAGTCATACACTCTTAACATGACTAAGAATATATTTTGTAAGTTGAGAAGAGATAAATTACATATACAACATATATATAGATAGATGTGAATATATGCTGTATATGTAATTTACTGAGCATTTTTTACATCCTGGGTATTAGTATATAATTACTTTATGTGGGGAATTCTCCTAATAACTCTACAAGAGTATTATCTTCATCTTATAGGTGAGGAATCTGAGGCCTGTAGAGGTTAAAAAACTTATATGGTGTCCTATGTCTATTAAAAATGAAAGCTAGATACATTAGGCTGTCTGCAAATTTAGTAACCAGATCATCAAAATATAAGACTAATTGCATTTTCTTACATTGTCGTTAGTATACAGAACAGTGCATACCACATATAGTTTGAAACACTAGAATACGGAAGCTTTAAAAATTTCACTTCTGGAGTAGAAAGGTGATGAGGAACAAAATAAAACAAAACAACAACCTGAAGAAGGTGGATGGTTGTAAAAAACGAGCTATAATCACTTTAAATAATTTTGTGGATGAGAGCACAATGATTTCAAAATACCAACCTATTGAAAATTGATATAATATAGCCTTACAAACTGACAGACACCCGAACTAAGATGTTATAAGCGAAAGGTGATATCCAATGAAAGTTAAAGAGCAATTACTTGTGGGTCAGGCAACATGAGGATATAACCTACAGCAAAACAGCATGGTTAAGGTTGTCATAGTTTGAAACTACAACTTATTATCATTGAATTATTTTGTAAAAGGATTCTGTACTAAAAAATAATCTTCAGATTCAAGACGCACATTCAGAGAGAGAGTGTACTGGCTTGCTAAAATTAGTGTTCTAGTCTATTTGGCCCATACATTCTTTTGTGAAAATTAACAAAATGTCATCTGACTTATAAGTCAGTATCTTGTAAGTATGGTTGAAGACTGTGAGTCCCTAGAGAACTTGTGAAACCTTGGTTTGGAAACAGCAAAGCTGAGGACTGAACTCAGTGAGTTCCGGATATGAGCATCCCCTGAGGCTCCTTTTGAACATCTTTTTCCTGTAATTATAGGAAATGCTTTTGAATTTGTGGTTGACCAGCCTGAATCACATGGATGGCATAAACTTTGCTTCAAAAGAGCAATTAAGTCCAATGAGGTAGGCAATTTCTTATACTTTCTGGTGGGATTGCAATTGACTAAACCTTTCTGGGAAGCAATTTAGAAATATGTATCATCAGGAGCTTCAAACGTTCATGCCCTCTGACTTAGCAATTCCTCTTCTGGGAAATGTGTTTATTCTAACAATATTTGTAAAGGTAAAAAGAAAGTGGAGGTGGAGAGACAATCTGAATGTCCAGGCTTATAGAAATGGTTAAATAAACCTTGTGATGGAATAAATATTATGCAACTTATTAAAAATCATGATGTTGAGAAATATTTAATAGCATAAGGAAAAACAAAGTTGGCCAAAAAAGGGGGGTAGAAAATAATACATATTTTATGTTTACTATTTCATTAAATCTCACATAAATTACTAGAAAGAAAAAGGCTTAAATGTTTAAGTATCTCTAAATAGTAGAGTCATGGGTGGTTTAAAATAAGCTCTTTCTTTGTGTTTTCTATTTTCTTTTTCCTACAATATAAAATATTTAAAAATAAGTCAAAATACATATTTTTAAAGACTTAAAAGTATTATTCTTAAAGGTTTCAGAAAACATTCAATGTGATTTAAAGGTAAAGTTACTCTTTTTTAAGTGTACTTTCTTTTTTCAGTTTGTTTAATTAATTATATGGCTTTTTAATACTGTTTGCAAATCAAATTAAAAATTATTTATAGTCTTTCCAAAGTTAAATTGTTAAATTTAGATTTCAATGGTGTTTCTGTCTTATTGAGTATAAAGACATTCATTATTTAAAACTTTTTTTTTAAAACAAAGCTTGGAATAATTTATTATCTTGGTTAGATACAAATTTTCCCCAAGGCATCTGCTCATTTGGCTTACATTTCCGCCACGGAACCAGTGACTGAAATCCTCCCCAGCTGTGATTTATGATCTGTTTATATACAATCTGCCAGACCACAGTGCCATAAAGCTTGCAAGATTCTCAGGTAAAAGGAAAGTGAGATAATACAGCTTATCCTCGATTTCCCTATGTTACATTGTTTAAATCTTTGCAAACTACAAAATTGACGTTGGATATAAAAGAATGAGAAGTTATTAAATGAACCCATACCTAGTGTTTTTGGAAATATTATTCTTCCATGCTAGGTTCAAGTTTTTAATAAGTTGTTCGGAGACAAATTTAAAATATGTACATCATACCAACACACGCATAGCTTCTTAAAAACATGAGGATCTTTAATTGAAGAATAAAAAAGCTGATGTGAAAACATAGTTATTTTAAAAGTATGAAATATCATTTCTAAAAACGTATGAATACAGTTTAAGAAATTAAGAGTAGGCAAAAATGAAACCATGTTTTCTAAGCTAGCAAAATTGTTGTGATTAAGATTTCTTGAAAATTTCTTAAACATAGAAGTGACTACATAATCCAATACATGTAACTATCATTCATCAAAGATGTGCAATACTAGGTGGAAAGGCGAGATTTTGCTGATTATTCTGAGGAATTTTTAATGACCACTTTAACTCTTAGAGAAACTATTTTCAGTATTTTCACTTAGCAATTGATTATCTGGTAATTATGGTATCCATATGTTGCTTATTTAAATAATACATTTTTTTTTCTCTAATTACTGGTTTGAGAGCTCAAACAACTCATCTATGCACATCTAATATCATTCTATGTTCTACCAGGACATGGCTGCTTTGGCCATATCATCATTTAAATGAATGAGTCAGTTCACTTGAACATAGAGAGATTCAACCAATTAAAATCAAATATAAGCCTTTATTTACCAGAACATCATTGTGAACAAAAAACATATGCCGCTCAGGTAATACTCTACATAGATAAATAATTTTGTGTATGTTACCTTATTTTTCATTAACTATTATTTGGTTACTTCTATCACTGCAACAAATTTTAAAAATGTACTTCCTAAAATATTTCACAGCATTGTATTTCTTGTCTTCTGAGCCATGATCCATGAAATACAGTGAATAGAAAAAAAAATGCTGTTAAAAAGAAAAAAATTGCCTAAAAGAAGTGATGTTACTACAAATATTAGTTAAAATTAACAGAATTTAGTACATGCCATGAACTATGATAAATGTTCTAAATAAATTATTTCTTGTTTCTAGCTAGAAAGCCATTTGGCTGGATTAGTTATTTCCTCCAATAAAGAAATATGAGTAAGTAACTTGACCAAAGTAACCAGCAAGTGAATGGCAGAACTACAACAAAAATGCAGAATAGTCAGAGAAATGGAACACAAAAAATAGGTCAAGAAATAATAAAAACTAAAGAAATTTACAGTAAAAAATAGAAATGGGGGGGCAGGGCCTGGGTGGTTCATTCATAAGCATGTGACTTTTGATCTCAGCTCAGGTTCTGATCTCAGGATCCTGAGTTCAAGCCCCACACTGGGCTCCATGCTGGGCATGGAGCTTTCTTAACAAAAAAGAAAAGAAAATTTTTTTCAGTTCCCTCATCTTAGAGATGAGGAATCTGCTGAGACCCAGAAATGATAAATAACTCATCCAGCTTTCACATAGCTTGTTAACTGATTGATAAAGGTAGCACTTGGTCTGTTAGTCTCTGGAAACATATATCACCCATTCAAATCCAAGGAAATCTAAGGAATGAGAAAATAAGAAACTGACAGAATATCACACAGTGGGCTGCCTCAGTGCGAAAATGATCCCAGACTATTTTCTATCAAATCTTAGTGATACAAGTTGGGGATTAAAAATATAAAAGGTATATATAGTTGTGTATCCCATTAATATTTCTACAAATAATACTGGTAAAAGATCAATTGATTTTTATAAACCTTTTTTTGTACTGAAAAATTTAAATTATCTACTCATGACAAGTCTAGTTTTATCTATAAAAACCACACCAGCCCCAGCTCCTGAGATTATTTGGAAATAAATTCTAGATATCATGTCATTTCCTAGGTAAATATAAAACAATTTTACAGCAGAAAAATATGGAGGACGATCATGTTTTAAATGTTATGTAAAAAATGGGTGGTGGGGACCTAGAAGAGAATGTCTCACGATAAATTTTGTAAGTAGGTGAGAACTGTGAATGTGGACTTCATGCTTCAAATAGGAAATCCACAGAATGACTACAGCAGAAATCAGCAAAAATGGAGGGCAAACAACCTGGTAAATCTTAGACAAATATGGTGAATCACTGAGGGTGATCAGCAGATAGACCTACGAATCCACTGTCTGTGGAACTCAGGGTTTGTTCAATAAAGGATTCTGGTACAGAGTTTCTTCTCAGCGCAATCAATCAACACTGTGTAGAGACAAATTGTTCTGTGGAACAAATAATATTAATAAAACATGCATGTACTTTCTGGGGTGGAGGAGAGTCTATTATCTGAAGAAAATAAGTGGAACCAAATACTTGTTCATACTAAAAAAATATATTTAAAGTAGAGTTTTTGAATTATTATACTTCTTAAAATTAATCAGTGAGAAAAAACAAAACACTGAAAAGATTATTACTAACCTTTACTTTACCACATGAGCATGTCTGTATGCACATGTTTCTTGTTTTATGATGATAGTCATCTTATGGATTAGGTTAGAGGGCCAAGGCAATTTTCTCTATTTTATAGGAGATTATATCAGAGAAGATAAATGATTTGCCTGAGGTCACAGTGGTGATAAAGCTGTAACCCAAGGGCACCTGGCTGGCTCAGCTGGTAGAGCATGTTTCACGCTGCTCTTGATCATTTGAGGTCATGAGTTCGAGCCCCTGTTGGGCATAGAGATTACTTTAAACAACAAACAAACAAACAAACAAAAATGATAAAAACCTGAAAACCAGTTCATATTGCTACCAAGTTTTTCCTCTGACATCAGAGGATATGTTTTAGGATATATCTAGACACAAACCCTCATTAAACATGAAAGCAAGCTCAGAAGATGATGTTAAAAAAAAAAATCATTTTGAAGAAAAAAAGGGATGCCTGGGGGGCTCCGTCAATTAAGTATTTGCTTCAGGCTCAGATCGTGATCACAAGGTGGAGCCCAGAGCCAGGTTCCCTGCTCAGGAGGGAGTCTCCTTCTCTCTTTGTCCCTCCCCCCTGCTCCTGTGTGCTGTCTCTCTCACTCTCTCAAATAAATACATAAAATCTCAAAAAAAGAAAAAAGATACAAAGATTAACCCATTAGTTAATATAAAATATAAAACAAATGTGTTCTTGAGAAATTATAAGCAAAACTAAAATCATACATAACTCTCTATTTCAAATTGATTTATAAAATGCAGGAGCTATTTTAAGAGATTTATTGATGTTTTCTCCCTACACCCACAGAACTTTATGCCTTGCAGCCTTTTCTCATACAGAATTCTAATTCTAGTCTTTCTACTATACCTTAGGGGAGTGGACGACATGACAGAATAGAAACAATGGTCAGAGCCACATCTTTTGTACTTCAAAAATAAAGTATAATCATCAAAATAAAAAATATTTGGAAATATGACTGGCTAGGTAGATGAACTTATTCCTTTGCCGTATTCCTCCTGTGTCACCAACATCCTGGATAGAGCTTTCCTATCCTGGAAAGGAAGAGAGGAGATAGTGCGGACAAACTTGGAAAATGAGTGTCTCCAAAGTGAATGTACACAGTCCTCTCCACACCAAACACCAAGAGGCATTTTGGGGGAGATAAGGAGGTACTTGGGTCTCTGTTCTTGGGAGAAATTTAAGTCATCATCAACCCTGGACAAAGTCTTGCGCATCTAGGCATTCAGATGCATCTTGGGAGAATCAGAAGGAGGTACTTGGTAGCCATGATGAAAAGGATGAAGCAGCAGATTCTGTACAGGCATGGATCAAATAGGAATGAGGATTTATCTCAGTAGATACTATAGGACCAAATGCTACATCTTAACCTTTCCCCAGCTCCGCCTTACCTCTTCCCTGTTCCCAAACTCTCCATCATTACACTGCTGGCCTTTTTAAACTTTAGATATTTAGATAACACTCTAGATAAAATGGGACATTTCATTTCTTAACCATGTGGATTTGTAACATTTTACATTATATCACACAAAAGCTTCACAGAATACTTCACCACAAAATTTACTAAAATATTTGAGCGGGAAATATGGGTCAGAGAACATGCTATGGGTTTCTAACAGCATTATGCCTCTTGAGAATCTCAGTTTAGTTTTTTTTTTTTAAGATTTTATTTAATTAATTAATTTATTTTTTATTTATTTGACAGAGAGAGGGAGATCACAAGTAGGCAGAGAGGCAGGCAGAGAGAGAGTGGGGGGAAGCAGGCTCCCTGCTGAGCAGAGAACCTGATGCGGGGCTTGGTCCCAGGACCATGAGATCATGACCTGAACTGAAGGCAGAGGATTAACCCACTGAGTCACTCAGGCACCCCGAGAATCTCAGTTTAAACTAGAAATCCTCAATGAAATTGTACAGGCTCACTACTTCCAAACAATCCAAAGACAGGTAATGACACAGATAATAAAAACAATTTTATAACTTCAGAAATTCATCTTCAACTTAACAAATGTTATTTTTATAATATAATCAATTATGATTTTTTTGTATGAGGTTTACTACTTATAATGCCTATGTCTTAAAATTTTTTTAATTGGCTGCCAAAGGCAGGTCCCTAAAATAAATTAGAGCAATGACATAATTTGAGTTGCTGTCTGCAAACATAATCAATTGCAAGAGTTTCCTTAAGAAAATAGGTGTAGCCTAATTTTATGAGTATTAATATGGGGTTACCAACTGAGTAAGCACTTAGTTGACTGAAACATGAGTATACTAATCTTCTGATTACTTAATATGGTAGATAAAAGTCTGGGAAAAATATAACAATGTGTCATCCTTGTTCAGTGTAAAGGGTTACTTGATTACTTTCTTAGTCCTATCATTCCCAGAATCTCTCTCTCTCTCTCTTTTTAATGTGCCAAAAGTTGTCAGTTCTTACATTTCAATAATATACAAAATATAACTTCTGACCACAAAGAACTTACATATGAATTCAGTATTTTGGGGGCTGTAACTAAAAAAAAAAATGCCCAAACAAATATATATGAATGAATGTATATACATACACTATCACATATATGTACACGTGGATGACATCACATTGACATATTAAGTGCTCTGAAAAGGCTTGGAGGAAATAAATCAAAAGGGTTTTCAAACTTCTTTAACCCAAACTTTTTTCAGGTTTTCTGCCTAACCTTCTCCCCAATGTATTAATGTTGCCTTCTGATACTTTTGGAAAGTCTGATGTAGTAAATTCTAAAGAAAGAAATTCCTTTCTCTAGTGTAGGGAAGAATATTTCTTCCAGCTTTAGTAGGGTGATACAAATTTCCCATCAATTGTATTCATTTGTCTGCGGAGTAAAATCATTCACCAATATGAAGGGTCTTAGGCAAATGTCCAGGACTGATAAGTTTGCTGGATATTCTTTCACAATAAACTGGTAATTGGCATTGTTTTTTATAAATTGTCTCCTCTGGGCTTGGAGAGTGGGAATCAATATGAACCAATCTCCTAAAGTTTGACAACACTGAATTTTGGAACCTGTAAAGCTTATGATCAGAGTTTGGATTAGGCTCATGTTCAGAAATCAGGAGAGACCAAAGGTCTCATTGCCTGTGTGATATCACTGTCCTTTCTACTTATTTATCTATTTCGATCGTTCCCTGTCTAGACTATGAAGAATATTAACTCTTCTATACATTTTTTTCTTAAATATTTTATTTATTTGACAGACAGAGATCACAAGTAGGCAGAGAGGCAGGCAGAGAGAGAGAGGAGGAAGCAGGCTCCCTGCTGAGCAGAGAGCCCGATGCGGGGCTCGATCCCAGGACCCTGGGATCATGACCTGAGCCGAAGGCAGAGGCTTTAACCCACTGAGCCACCCAGGCGCCCCTCTACTATACATTTTTTATTCATCTCTCATACTCCCTACAATTTCCTCCTTTCTCCCACTGCCTAAACTAGCCTTTTCCTTGTTTCTTACCTGTGCCTCTCAGACAGCATATCTCCCCTGCCAAAATGACAAACCTAAAATTATTCACCTAGCTGTTATTTTTCTGCTTAAACAGCTTCAGTAGTTCCTAAAGCATGCGTGATGCATTTTACCCGGGGCTTATCCTTCCCTTACAACATACTGCAATCTTCACTAATCTCCCTAATCCAAATTGGATCTTTCTGTTTTGGGTTAGTTTGTTTTTGTTAGTTAGTTAGTTAGTTAGTTTGTTTGCTTTTTTCACTGTTCACCTCTATGAGCAGAATTTGGGGTCATAGTTGTGTGTGGGTGTGCATACATGTGTGAGTGTGTTTATAGATTTTGAGTATATACAGTTATATTTACAGGAGGACTCTCGAATTATTTAATCAATATGACACGGGCACAGCCGGGGCAGAATTGATATTAGGCTTCATATTACTCCTTCAGTTTCTGGGGAAAGGACCAGGGAAAAGTGCTCAGTGGCCAGAGAAATGTGGGATTGTTCAGGAGGCGGGCAACAGCAGGGAAATATTTCAATTCTAACAAGTAAAATGGCTGTGCCAGCATGTACCAGATGAATATTATCCCTAGATTGCCCCACTACAAAAGTAGAGTATATGCTAATGAGACCAATTAAGCATTTCTGTTTCATTGGGCATCAGATATCCTCAGCCTAGAAAATGTCTCTCTGAAGCAGTGGGAACTCAATAAGCATTTTTGAATTGATTTAAACATGGCATACAAAGCCTTCCATAATCTGGTCTCTGTCTGCTTCTCTGGTTTCAAGCATATTAGTTTCTGTGCGGTGCTCTGCTCTCCAACCAGAGAGAAAAATATGTAGTTCCTTTCAGAAACCATGTACCATATATCTATGCTTTTGTCTGTGTTGTTCTGTCTGCCTGGAATATTGTTCTTCGAGAGACTAACAATTGCACATTCTCCAAGACTCAGGCCACACACTATTTCATCAGGTAAATGTTTCTGACACTGTGACCCCCATATCCCAAACCTGCCATCAGTCTGCCTTAGGTGTTCCTCCTCTGTTTTTCCTTAGCATCCTCACAAACATCTATTATAGCAGTTTCCATAATCTTTTTTAAATAAACTGTTCCTTTGTCTAATACCTTTCTTATGATCTCCTGAAGGGCAAGAACCATTGTTTACATAACCTGTAAACTCAGATTCTAGCTCAAGGCTGAGTGTGTACACACTGTTTAAATAGATAGTTGATATGATTACAGAATAATTACCACTTATCGGCAATATAATATAGGTCTCTGCCCACAATGTGGTTAGAATTAATAGTAGTGTATTTCTCTGAATTTAGAGATGGTGGAGAAAAGCAAAAAGATAAGAAAAAGGGATAGTAAGTCATTAAGTTCCCATACCTCTAAACACTGCAAACATATTAGATTGAAAATTATATTCATTGCACAGATGAATTTTGTTCAGACCATCCTGAATTTTAAACACTGTAGAATTTACTGCTTTCAAGAACGTGAACTTTGAGTTCACCACTGTAGTGCCTTTCCTTACTATGTCCGCATCCTGCTCTCATTTAGCTCATCTACCATGAAATCAATGCTTTTATTTTTACTATCTTTTTAAATACTTTGTTTATTCATTTGAGAGAGAGAAAGAGAGGGGCACGAGTAAGGGGAAGGGCAGAGAGAGAAGGACAATCACAAGGAGACACTAGGCTGAATGTGGAGCCTGACGCAGGGCTTGATCTCTTGACCCTAAGATCATGACCTGAGCCGAAACCAAGAGTCAGATGCTTAAAAGAGTGAGCCACCCAGCGCCCCCAAACCAACGCTTTTAACTTGGATTTTAATTGGCAACATCTGTTGATATAAAATAAACATCATACCAGGATTAAAAAATACATTATATGCAAGTTTGCTATGGGAAGCAATATGACAGATGAAAACTCTGTAGGTTTTTCAGTCGATAACAGCTTTTGTGAATTTGGAAAATATTTTAGTTACACGTCTTTTTTGGAGTTTTACCTATTCAGCAAAATTAGCGAGGTTGATATATTAAGAGTTTATATGAACTGTAAGAGAATCCTAGTTAAATTCCTTTAACTCACAGCCTGGAACCACACTTCCGTCATGGGTGATGTGCACCACGTATTTGTACACTGACCACAAAATAAACACCATCTATCCTTTCACTTATTTGAAATACAACTTACTGAGTTTTCAAATAAATGAACTGCTTAAAAATTCTGACTTTTTTGATGGGTCTAAAACAGAAAAATTAAATCATAAGTCACCAAAACAGAGAAAAAATTCTATTTTAGTTTTAATCAGCACTGGATTGCAGTGTTAAACAAAAGACATCATTATACCATCCTGAAATATCAGTGGGAGAGTGGCAAAAATGATGGGTATTCCATGTTTACAAAAGGCTCTGCCTGTGGCATGCTGTGTGTTTTTGTGAATCATTTATCTTCTAGCTTTCATCTGTCATAGTGTGAGATATTACAAATGTGATTCTGCATGACAGAATAATGAAACACTAAAAACGACTTTGTTTAACGACTTCTCCATAAGAACTTTTCCAGAAAAAGTTATGAATACATATAGAGAATTGTGCTTTTTTTTCCTTTTCATTAATTCAAATATTTTCCCATACCGAGTTCTGGAGGGGAGACCATCAATTTTATAGTAAAAGTCTGTAGGTAAAGATTTCTCCTTGTATATGAATATTTGAGTTTACCCAAGGACTTATTTTGTACCTAAGTATAACTATTATAGTAGAGTAGAAAATAATTTTCTAACTTTTCTAGTGCCTGAAAAATGAGAAGTTCCTTCAGAAATACTTATGGATTTTTAACTATAGAGGTGATAAAGGTAAAGATGACTGAGGATATTCTGATGCATTAAAAATCAGGAAAGAAAAAGAAAGAAACCTTAAAAAGGAGAATGTAGCATAATGCTGTTACACAACTTACTTTACTTTTTCAGGAACATAAAAGATTCAGAATTTATACTAAATTCTTAGTCATTTTTGGAATTAACTAAAACCACATAAATTCATGTAATTCTAAGATCAGACTCCTGAGTTATCAAAAAGTTTGGTAGGACTCTCCTATATTTTACTTCACTAACCACTAATAGCATACTCTTCGATTCAAAAGTAAATTGCGTGTGTGTGTGTGTGTGTGTGTGTGTGTGTGTGTGTATTTAAATTTTATTTATTTATTAGAGAGAAAAAGAGCGAGAGTGAGCACAAAGCAGAGGGAGCAGCAGGCAGAGGGAGAAGCAGCCACCTCACCAAGCAACTAGCTAGATGTGGGACTCGATCCTAGGACCCTGGGATCATGATTCCAGCTGAAGGCAGACATTTAATCAATTGAGCCACCCACACGTCCGATACATAATTTTATATATATAAAAGTGGGGACGTCCCAGCCCATTGAGTCAAAGCTTTTCATCTATTTATTTATTTATTTATTTATTTATTTATTTATTTCACAGAGATCACAAGTAGGTAGAGAGGCAGGCAGAGAGAGAGGATTAAGCAGGCTCCCTGCTGAGCAGAGAGCCTGATGTGGGGCTCCATTCCAGGACCTGGGATCATGACCTGAGCTGAAGGCAAAGTCTTTAACCCACTGAGCCATCCAGGTGCCCCAAAACTTTTCATCTTATACATAAAAAAGTGAGGTACAGAAAGCTTAAATAACTTACTCAAGGTCACATGGCCAATTAGAGGTAGATAAAAGACCACAATCCAGAGCTGTGAACTCCCAGTTCAATTTTTTTTCCCAGTATTCCACAACAACTGTTCAATCTTCTCTTTAGTTTATTATTGTTACCATCACTGACTTATGACTTTGAACTTTAATTCAAAATAAATTTCAGCAATCTGAGGACAACTGGTATTAAATAGCTTGATGGGGCAGCCACTGAACTTATCAACTTGGTAAAATACAACAAAAAATAAAAGTGAATATGGATGGGAAAAATACTGTTACAGTGAAACATCATAATCACTATTTAAACAAATTATTGTAAGTTGTCTAGACTGATGTTTCTGCACATTTTTAAAGTTTTCTTCTGAATTATTAAGCATCATTAATTTCCTATAGCTGATTTTTAGAAAATTAGAGAAATTTAAAACATCAACAGTGACATCCATTTCATAATGAATTCAAATATACATCTATCATAATGACCTAAGAGATCATTTGACAGTTATTTTAAGAAATCAGCTAATAAAATTCTAGAACATACTATACTCATTTTCTTGGAGGCTGAAAGGAAATAATTTTTTTAAGTGGAAAGATAATATAATGGCAATAAGAAGTTATATATATATCAATATATTTAAGATATGATATTATGCAACTTATAAATTGCAGCTTTATAAATTACACCTTGTATTAAAGGGAGCAAGGGCATGTTTTGATATCTGACTGCTGACGGATTTCAACCCCCACTGCTTCTCTTCATCCTCAGCCACATATCTGAGCAAGCTGATTAGAATGCCTGAGTTCTCCTTCCTTTAACAATAGGGGGAAGTTGAGCTCACTTAAGCACTGACATGAACACAGGAACACTCACACCACTACCAACTTATTTGGATAGAATTTCAAAGCTTCTCTCCCTTCCCTGCTGTCTCATGCCACTTTGGACCTGTTTCGGAGCCTGCTCTTTTCTTCCCAGAAAGCCTCATTATGTGACTAATTAAAAATGTTCACGTTCCCGTATTGTTTGTGTGGTGTTGTCTATTTCAAAATCCAAACCAAGAGTAGAGTAAGCTCGACAACAGATGTAGTGAGGAGGTGTCCAGGTGATGAGAAACAGGACTGAGCAACTTTCTTGCTTTGCTTTAGTAACTGGCTCTTTTATCTGCTAGCAATCTTGCATTTTCAGCTGTGCTGCTTTGTGTTGTATTTGCTGAGTTCTATAGAGTTTTTATCATAGATTTAATCAACCTACATAAGAAATTTTTGACATTTAGTAACACGAGTTACTAAAAGTTTACTCCTTAAAGTTACCACAATACCACAGTACCACCCTTGGGTTGTGTCAAGCATGATCCTTTCTGTATGCCTCATGTGGAATTGTATGTCTTGATTATAGCATAAGCTGTGACTAGTGCAAAGTTCAGAGGAATCGTTTTATGCTATGACTGTTGGTTTTGTGTCTCAGCCATGCATTGGTCCTTCTTCCATAGAATTCTCAGGAAAAGTTCTGATACCATGTACAATATATAGGACTTTTGGGTGGCCAGTTGTCTGGAAGAACAGTTATCATGTAGCATGCTGAGGTCTACACTCCTAGAAGTAGTTGGCTCACAAAGATTTTATGAAAATGCTTTTGCTATTACTGATGCCCAGGTTTCTTTGTAAGATGCTGATCCTTAGTCTTATAGAGAAACAAACAAACAAACACACACTTATGGCATCTATGTGGGAAAATTAAAGACTTAATTAAAACTCCATTTAATTCTGGATCCTTAAATCCTATAAGGAAACAATTGTTAAACGGAAGCCCCTAGCCCTCATGTTATAGATCTGACACTTTCTAGACAAAGGATTTTACGAATATAAGAGGAGATTCCCCCTCCTCCATACTATATTTTGTTAACAACTAAACAAACAAAGTAAATACAAGGTGAGGAAGAAACAAAAAAATGAAAAAGAGATACACAATTTGACCCAATTAGAAATCCAAAATTTAATACAAGACTTTTTAAAGTGAAAATATAAAATGTTTCTAATTATCTTTTGTGCCTCTACAACACAGATTTTGAATAACTTTAATATCTGCCTGAGATGTACCAACTGGCAAACCTTCATGGCCTTATATCATTATGGAGGCTCAAATTATAGTTATTCCTGGGGATTTCAATAAGTTTAGAGCTAATGAACTTAGGCACACCCTATAATATAAAGGAGCTATGAAATATAAAATAGTGAACAAAGAAGTATGCCTTATCTTAATCATCAGAATTATGGCCCTGTCTAAATATCCCAGAGTGGGCATGGAAACTCCAACCAAAAATGTACTAAGTTAAATTATGTCTTTGGCATTTACTGAAAGTTTGACAAATTGAGACACCATGGACATTTCTCCATAATTAAAATGGTTAATATGGCTCAATAGAAGTTCAAACAAAGTTTTCAAAGATTGAAACACACTACAAGACTTATTTAGAGAAGGGCTGTTCATCTGATTCCACCTCTTAAGGGCTCCATAATTACTACTATTCAAATTACTGGCTCCATCCAATCACCAGCTGGTAAATATTTTGCTATTATTTATTTGGCTCATATGTTGTTTAATACCAATTTCCACAGACTCTCAGTTACAGTTTTTTTTTCAGCTATGATGGAGTATAACACTTTTTGACTTCAACTTTGAAGGGACATCTCTACCTGACTACCCATGAGGTCTTCAATAGCTTGGCCAATGCACATACCTTTGTAGGCAAAATTATAAGTGTGCCCAAGTTTATTGAGGAGCAGAGGTAATGATATCCTACTGATGACATCTTCCTTCATGGAGATGCATTTGCCACAATCATTTAATACATACAAATATGAGGAGCTCACAAAAAGGGAAGTTTTCATTTTCCCACACGTAACAGAGGGCCCTGTCACCTCAATTAAAATCCTACAAATGACTTGGTCAGCCAGAAGTCAATCCATTCCTGACACCATTAGAAATAAACTTTTTTTAAAGATTTTATTTTTATGTAATCTCTACACCCCATGTGGGGCTTGAACCCACAGCTCTGAAATCAAGGGTTACACATTCCACCAACTGAGCCAGCCAGGTGTCTCAAGAAAGAAATATTGACCTTCATGGCACCATACTGTTGAAACCTGCTAAACAATCTTCTAGGAATTTTTGGATTTTAAGGCAATATATTCTAAATTTATAATTTCACTTAAGCCCATGAATGCTGTGACTAGTAAACCGGTCTACCTTGAATGGGGCCATCTAAAAAAAATGTCTCTAGACTCTTTCCAAATTGAAATACAACAGGTGCCGTTCCTCAGAGATTCTGTTACTCTAGTGACTTTACCAACATCCTTTCATAACTCTTGGAGTCTCTGGACCACCCACAATAGCCAGAAGTTGCCCTTGAAGTTCTGATACAAGAAGATTCCCCTCTAAACTCCATGTCATATGCCATTAAAGTAGCAATGCTGCATACTGGAATCTCTTGGAAACAGAGGCTCTTGAAGTTTCTGCATCTATAGCTCTGTACATTCAGCTGCCCATTGTGCCTTGGGTCAAGGAAGTGTACCCTGCAAGTTCGGTATGGTCACTAAGCCCTCCTTGCTTAAAAGAGAAATGATAGCTACATATTAGAGCTAAACATAGACGTTATTGCCTACCCTACCTGCATGAAGGTGTGGCTTTTCTGGTTTTTAGTTCCTTACCAGATGCCATGCTTTTGCAGAGGTTCCTCTTCTGAACCTCTTAGCTACCTAAGTAACTTTTTGGGATCAAACTGAGTGAAAAACAAAGGGAATCTGTACACCTTACAAACAGTAAAACCAAGATCATTGACATGATTGAACACCCTGGAAAGCTGCTGTTTTTAATACTTTAACCAACACATCCTGATAAAAGACTCAACGATCAGTACAACTGCCCAAACTTTGGACATTCTTATACTAGATGCCCTGGTCAATGAACGGCCCCAGCTGAATGTGTTTTAGACCCTTGGACCACTGTCAATTGTCTGAACATGTGGTCCAAGGTTGCCCCTTACAGAGTAAAAATTTCTGGGAATTTTATCTCAGACATATTCCAAATACAAATCAGTGCAACACCTATCTCTACATATAATAAGGCCACAATATTAAGGCTTCATCAAGACACTCCTTAGCCTTTTCAGAGTTCTAGATGTTATTGATAGTGTTCAACACAATCATTTCACTTCTCACAATTCAAAATGCTGAGTCCTGCAACAAGACATTCAATGGAAATTTTGTTTCCCTTATCTATCTCTGGATGCAAGCCATATAAATTGACACTGTTGCTTAGACAAATTAAAATATGATACATTTCAATTATCAGTCAAACACCAAGAGTGAATTGTGATAAATCTGATCCATTTCTGAAGCTTAATTATTGGCAAGTTTCAAGTCATACTCCTTCCCTATCTGGGGTAAGCTAATAAGAAACCTGGGGTATGTTCTCCTTCAGAAAAAATGGGAATTTCAAACTGCATAAACTCTGGCCAGTGTGTAGGAACTTTCACTCCAGCATGACAATAAAGCCCAAAGCCAGTTAGCTTTGTTTCCTTAAGCAGTTCTGGATCTGACTGAATTCAGGTTTGGATTGTGCCCTGCTCTTCCCAGAAAGTCTCATTATATGAGTAATATATCTTTCATACCTTTTAGTGCATGTGTGGTGTCATAAGTCTTGACATCCAAACCAGATTTGGATGGGGGATCCTGGTCTAGCTGGTAATGAAACACAGCTTCGTCTAATTATATAAATAGTACCCAAAGAATTGAATTATATAAATATAGATACATATAATAATGACACTTTCCTTTCTCTAAAATGTTGGGCTTAAAAATAAGGGTTTCCTCCCTTATAGGCGCAAAATTAACATATACATTTCTTCATATTGACATTAATAGAACCATTCATTTTTAAAAAGAGAGAATGCTTTTCAACTGTTCTATATCTAACAAATAATGATAAATAGTAAATATACATTCTGAATAAACACACATTTTGTGAACATTTGTCATTGTTAGATAAGTAAATTCAATATTTACAAAACAGTAATCATTGATTTTGATGCACCGTTAAAAAATGAAGTGTCATAGAGTTTAAAAGTAGAATATAAAAAGCCTTTATTGACTGGAAGAGTTCATTCATTACTGAAAACTTCACACCAGGAAAAACAGAATGCCAATGACATGATTTACTGACCTAATGAGCATACAAAAATAATCTCAAAACAATTTGTCACTACAATTTGGGGAAAATTAGTGGCAATAAATTACTGAATTAAGTATAAAGATAGGTAATGACAACATAAATTATGTAAGGGATGCTGAGTAAAATAGATCATTGAAAACCACCGAGATATAAGATCAAAAGACAAATGGTCAGGTATGTGTCTGGGTTTTAAAGGAGAATATACACAAGAGTAAAAGAATGGCTACTCGTTTTAACACACAAGATGACAATAGTTAACTTCCTACCTGTGGTTCAAAACTACAGTAGTCAGTACTAAAAAGTACAGATACCCACAAGAATAAAAAAAAAAACACTATATGGGTATATCTATCTATCTATCTATCTCCATATAGTGGGTGATATAGATGTGCATGTGTGCACATCTTAGTTTCAATCTACTGTTTTTGCTTTTTTCTTTCTAAATTCTAAGAAGACTTAAATTTTTAAGTGCTACATTTTATAGACCAACAGTAAAAACAGTATTGTGAAAAATAGGGTATGCAAAATAAATTGTATTTAACAATCATTATGTAAATACCTAAATCTGTAAGATGGAAAAGAAATACTAAATTTAATGAATATAATAAGAATTAATGAAATATTCTTTATCTAATCATTATCAGTGCTTATACTATAATATTATGGTAAAGTCTGAGAAAAAAGCAAACCAAAGAACCCCACAGCTATCACCCCATATTGTAGGCAACATCAAGGGAAAAAATGTTTCTAAATTAACCTTGAGGAAAAATACTACAACGAAAAATAGGAAAAATAATGGTTGTGAATAAGAAACAAATATAAAATGTGTGAAAGTAGGAGAAAAATTCAACATGATGTCAATGATTTAAAACAAAACAAAACAAAAACTCCCTCCAGCAATACACAAAAGATTTTAGTAACTGTCTGTGCCCCTTGTACAGAGTAGACCAGTCTGAGAAGTTCATGTGATTTAGGAATTCATTACTTTGAAACCTATGCAAGCAGACTGCACTGATAGCACAAGATAAAGAGCGGGCAGACTGACTGGGAAAATGAAGAAGAAAAACCTGACAAAAGTTTTCAGGCATACTTCTAAGTTTCTACATTTGGAAGCTAGTCTTGGGGGCAGAGTTAGCTTTGTACCTTAATAAATATACATTCAAGGTGGGCCTTTTAGGAGGTGAAACTGTCTGGGATGCCAAACAGAAAATTAAGTCACCACAGACTAGATATACTCAAGGTGATTTGCACGTTGGACTTCTCCAAAAAATCTAAATGTCAGTTTGCATTCTACAGAGCTAATATTTATTACATGCATTAGAGAGTAATTTTTTTAAGGTTTTCTACATAAAAACTGTGGTAATATAGTCCATCCTCTGTAGTGAGTTGAGTAGCGTTGTTCCCCCCAAGCCCAACATCTGCCTAATTTGTATCTACCCAAGAGCTCAGAAAGTCATTGTATTTGGAAATAGGGTCTTTGTAGATGTAAAGAATTAAATATTGATATGAAATCACATTGGATTAGGGTGTGCCCTAAATCCAACAACAGGTGTCATTATAAGGAAAGAGGACAAAGATACATGCAGAAACAGAAGAGACACACACACAGGGCAAAGGTCTTGTGAAGACAGAGTCAGAAATCAGAGTGATGCAGCTATAAGCCACAGAAGGTCAAGGGTTGTTGAAAGCCACCAGGAGCTCTGAAGAAGTAAAGAAAGATTCTCCCATAGGGCTTTCAGAGGGAGTGTGGCACTAAGGATAACTTGATTTCAGAGATCTAGCCTCCAGAACTGAGAGAATAAATATCTATGGTTTAGTCACTGAGTTTGTGATTTTGTTATGGCAGCCTTCTGACACTAATACATTCTCTTTTATACATAATCCTGGATTGTGAGGAATGGGTGACAGAAGGGAAGTGAGGTTGGAAACCTGGAAAGGGATGATCATTTCAAAAAGTAATATTCTTTGTGAAACTAATTTAGGTTTTATGCTATTAGTTATGAATCATTTATTCTGAATTATAAAGAGGTCCTTCAGTATTTTTTTTAAATCCCATCTCCTTAAATTACTTCATGCATCTTGGTTCAGCAATTAGTCTATCTAAAATATTTAATTTTGTCCTTCTATTGTGTTTTTCTCTTGGGCTTTCTATAAAATAAGAACTCCATTAATTTTCATCCTAAGAGAAAACAAACACAGACATTAGCCTCTGACTTGTACCCTACCTTACTGCTGACCTAGCTCCTTCTGTTTTTCCTTAGTCAGAATTGTTAAAATAGAAGTCCACAACATTTATTCTCCAATTTCTATAATTCTACCCTCTCTATAACTTGATTTTGGCAGCTATGTTCTAGGTAAAAATACATATTAACAAAAATATTTTTCCTCTAACAGTGTCAATAGTTGTCCCACATTCTAAAGCATCTTATCTATATCAAATTCAAAATTGAAAATATGCTTTGCATGTTTTGGTACTTCAAAATAATGTATTGCATGAAGACTTAAACAATCAAACCATAAAAGGGAAACAACTATAATTAAAATTGAAAAATGAAGGAAAAATAAAACATATTTTATTAATAAAAAGATAGTATAGTTTTTAATCACCAAATCCAAATGAAATAGCTTAATTGTTAACATGAATAAATGTTACTCAATGATCCAGAATTATTCTAGTTCTACATATATAGAACAACCATAATCCTGCAGAATGAATATTACCAAACTGACCCTAATATCTGAAGTTCAATGAAATCCAGTGATGCTCGCGAAGGCATTAGGAATTGGCAATTTTCTTATCCAAAAAAACTGAAAGATAGGAATTGACTGACAGATAAATATTCATTCAATCAATCAGTAAAGTAGGGTCATATTATGTTCACATTTACCTGATACGAATTCAATTCTACATTGGGCAAAAATAAATAAATGAAAGCAATTTGGTAGCGCATGACCTATAAAAAATCAAGGTAGCTCATCTGGTATTATCTAAAGACACTGTTACCTGTTCTGACATTAGAGGAAAAATGTCCTGTTAGAATTATTCAGAGACTATATGGCTTATACAAAACTAGGTAGATGATCATTATGGGTGAGTTAAGGGATTTTATGCGTGCTGTTGATTACGTGTGATTTTCTCCTTATTTAACAACTGTAGAACATTAAACTTCATAAAAAATGAAATTTCAATGAATGAATTGAGTGTATTTGACATATATTATGCTAAATGATTAAAAAGTAAAATTCTAGGTGTGTCAGCATATAAAAGATACAGAAGAAGATTATAATTTGAGATAAGTGACAAAAAAAAAAAAAGTGAAAAATAATATATTAGGAATTGATACCAAAAAGCCATAAAGCAGTGGCAACAGAGCGAAATTATGAGAATGAAAGGAAGAAGAAGCAAAGTAGAAATGTGTGCTACTCTTGAGACCCTAATAAATCCATTAATTCAGGTTATTTTATTTTTGGTAAGTGGCAGTGGAGTGTCTTCAAATGTGAACATAAATGTGTGTGCAACTGTATCTCTGTGTATGTGACTGATTCATGTGCTATTTTGCCAGTCACTTATACATATCATATCATTTAATTATAAACTAACCCTATGAGGTAGACATTTATCACCTCTACTTCAGAGATGAGAAAAGTAAAATTCAGGGCAATGATGTGACTTATCTAATGAGAAAGAGTAATGAATTGTGCTTTGAATCCAGAAATCTGACTCCAGATTTGTCATGTCTAACGTCGTAATGAGCATGAACTATGTGAGATATATTTTATATATGGAATTTCATTCACTCTTTCCAACAACTCTGCTCTGCAGACATAATTAGCTCCATTTCAGAATTAAGAAACTGAGTCTCATAGAGCATATGTAACTTGTCCAAAAACAGATAGCTATAAGATGCGACATGCTGAAATTAAAATCCAAGTTTGTCTGACTTTGTAAGTAGTTTGAAAAACAGAATGATGCAACATTTGTAAAAATAAAATCAATTTTACTAATAAGTCAAAGTACATTTGATTTCATCCACAAATAATCTAAGATGTATTTAAAAATTAATATTAAAACAACTGATTATTATTTGCATTAATTTTTACATTAAGATGATTACATTTAATTTACATTATGTTTACTACGATAGAGTCCATTCTGTAGAAACTCCTTAATTTACTTTTATTTTAATCCATACTTTTTCCTTCCCTTTTTGAACACACATAGGCCACTGTAATATATCTCTGTGACCAGCCTGTCTATGTGTCAGGAAAGGAAATGTCTGATTTTTCTTTCTCATTTTTTTGGCCACATGATATTCAAAGAATAGATTTAATAAAAAAAATTGACAGCTTATAAAGACAACTGAGCTAACCATTCAACCTTCTGGACCATCATTGCTAGGGTTCTGTCAGCAACCATGCATTGCTGGCATTGGGGGTCTATAAACTCTTCTGGCAAGGAAAGAACTATTTTGGGGGCACCAAAGGCAAAATAATAATAAAAAAATTTAAGTAGACAATGCTTATCTTTCTAAGTAGACAATGCTTCTCTTCCTAAACTGTCATTCTCAAAGAACTCAACTCTGATTTAACCAATCAATATGCTAGGACAAAGAGATATTTTGTAAAGAGACACCTTGCTAATGTTGGCATTACTGTTCTATATCAAGGTTAAACACAAGGTTCAGTACTTCTGATGACAATGTTCTCTCCGTTGAAGATCTTGGGCTTGTTTCAGAAGAGAGAGGAGGAGGATATACAGGTAATATCAGGTTATAAGAAATTGGACTGGAAGCATCAGCTTATTTCATATATCAGCAGAAACATTAAGTCAAGATGTGATCCAAAAATCCTGATATGATAAAATCCATGTCCTTCTGCTAAAACCTTTGTCATTCAGACCGAGACATTCATTACAGCTGTAGCAAATCCTTTACCATGTAACACAATGCTGTAAATCTAAATTGCAGAAGTCTGAACTTTCAGCCTCTCTCCCATACTTTACTGCTCACTAAATATCCTTTGCCTATCCGTCCATAAACAGAGCTTAACCTGGGTGAGATCCAGCTGGATCTTAGATGCAAAACCTTTAGAAGCTAGGTAAGTGACTTCTAAGACTTGTGATCAGGGAGGTGTGAAGGCAGCAAAGGACACATTGTCTTCTCAGTGCCAATGCGGAACAGATTGTCAGCTTGACGAGAGGAGCTGAAATGTCCTTTGCTGTCTTTTCATATTCGTTGCTGTCCCAGATACTAGGTACTTAAAACAAAAATCTTTTCTTCCTGGAAATGTGTTTGAAAAAGTATAAAACAATATGATTGTTTTGTACACACTTTTGTCCTTATTGTAATAGTTCTTTATTTGACTTTATGCATACTTTGCAGAGTACACTTTGCTTTATGCTCTGGTAATTTCCCATTTTATGTAATTCCAACATGAAGGCACTTGCAAGGTTACTGGATGTACTTATTTTTAAAAATTAAAAACAATCCTGTTTTCATTTTTATATTGTTGTTCACCTGTGTACTTGACTGTAAATTCAGATTGAGTAAAATGACCTCAAAATTTTATTATTACAAAGCTACTATCTATAAAGAATTACAGAGTAAAGCACTTTATGAATAGTGAATATTTTCATTAAAAAACTAACATTTTTGAATAGCGTGTAGTGGAAAATAAAGCATGTCTGGAATGAAATACTATGTGATGAGGTGAATGTTACTTACCAAACTCCTTTGGAACTGCTATAGAATAAACACAATTATGTCCAACACTGTAATTTTTGGGATAGTTTGGTGATAGAACAGTGCCTTCTGAACCTGTTGAACGACTTCCACAAGGTGCTAGGAAATAAAAATGACAAAAAATATTTTTTAGAAGAACTTAAAAAAATCATGCTATGGATATTTTCTTGTTATAAAATTATAGCTTTTGAACTTTAAGGTGTAAGACTTCTTTCCATCTTTTAACAAGATCCATCATTGTCAAATATTTTAAAAAATAAATTGTGGTCATATAAAATTTTAAGTATTCAGATCCACTCTTCTCAGAAATAAAGTTAATATAATAGTATCATAATGGTACTATCTCTAGAGGTAATAATGGTAGCCCTGCTTTCATTTATGGTAAAAGTGTAAAGATAACCATCTTTTTTATAATGATGAGAAATTACATATGCAGGTGGGAAACTGTTTTACTCACTGCCAGGCTTTGACAAGATACTCAAAATCAACCTTGATTATGCTGCCACCAAATTAAGTATTTTTATTCATGGGACAGGAACGGCTGCATCAACACATTCACCCGCTCATCTAAGTAAAATACTCTCAATAACCTTTATCCATTTATAAGACTTATATTTGAATCAGAAGAACTGCTGATGGTGTACAGAGTCAGATTGTTTTTTGCTACCTCAGCCCCAAATGTACTATGTTCTTACAAAAAGTGAGGGTGAAACCAATGTTTCTGGCAAATTTGTAGACCACGGTTCTGCTGTTCCCAAGATAGGGGATTACATTAGGTTTTATAGTTCTGGGCTATGAAATAGACCTGGGCTACTGAGGCAGATTTAGGTGTTGAAAACATAAAGATGATAGTTGATATTCTCTAAGTGAATGAGATCACCCAGAAAACTATGCAAAGTGAAAAAAAGATGGCCGAAGACGAGTTCTGGGGAACGCCAAGGTTAGGATCAGATAGAGGGTGGCAACAGAGAAAATAGTGTCTTGGAAGCCAAGGGAGAAAAAGAAGTTAAAAGAAAGTGTTTAACAGCGTTAAGTGTTGCAAAGTGGGAATAAATGAAAAAGGAATCTGAATAAATGAAAAAGGAATCTGTGTGGATTTGGCAACCTGGAGTATCATAGAGCAGGGTCTTCCTTCCATCCATGATTTTCTCAAGGAGGGATTCAGTCTAACTGCAGGCCCTCTGGCCTCGCCCCTAATCTCCACCCCCACACCCGAGGTAGAGGTAGAATGAGGTTCCCCACTGGTGAAAACAGGATGGGAATTTCTCCTTTACCGCAGATGGGGACCATTCTGCTTGAAGAGCCCACTGGCTGGTCTGCTCCTCTGCAGTGTTAAGTATTACAGGGAGAGTCTGGTGAGAGAGTGACTGATTGTTGAGGGACACCTGTAGTGGCCTTAGAAAGCCTACTGTTTGAGCTCCTCTGCTTTTATCCATATTAAAGCTAACAGCTTGCTTTCCTTCAGCCTATCCTTTAATCAGCTTCGAACCTGTGCAGAGGGGACTCCCAAGCAAAACGGGAATTTTTGGTACCATTAATACAACAGTTTCAACTAGAGCAGCTTTCTGTAAACTACAGCCTGCCAACCAAATCCAGCTCAAAATGAGGTTTTTTACATTCGTACAGTTACAAAACAAAACTAAGAGTATGTGACGGTGATGTATGCGGCCAAAATCCCACAATACCATCTGGCCCTTTACAGAAAAAAAAGTTTGCTAACCCTTGAAGTAGAGACATGGTAGCTAGATTGTAGTTGGATAAAGAGTAAGAGGTCTTGGGGCTCCTGGGTGGCTCAGTGGGTTAAAGCCTCTGCCTTTGGCTGGGGTCATGATCCGGGGATCCTGGGATTGAGCCCCGCATCAGGCTCTCTGTTCAGCAGGGAGCCTGCTTCCCCATCTCTCTCTCTGCCTGCCTCTCTGCCTACTTGTGATCTCTGTCTGTCAAATAAATAAATAAAATCTTAAAGAACAAAACAAACAAAAAAAGGAGAATAAGTGGAATGTAAGGAGTAGTTAGGGAAGGGTGGAAAGCTGAGTTTTTGTTATTGTTTTGTTTAACAGGGAGGAAGGACTCATTACAAAGGGAAAATCAGAGGCAGCCCCAGAGTCTAGGAAAAGGTAAGATCAAGAACAAAAGTTGAGTGATTAGCTTTGGAAAACTTCGGGGACACTCCTCTGTGACCTGAGAAAAGGGTTGAAGGAAACTAGAATTGCATAGATTTAATTATATGTTGGAAATGTATTGGAGTTAATGCTGGATTTTCCTTTTAAAGAGAGCTAGATGCAGTCAGTGGTGTGTTGGGTGACTCGAGAAGAGTCCTGACATTTGAAAAAGTAAACATTTTGATGGATTCCTGGCCAGAGTTTAAAATATAGTAATATATTTAAAACACATACATACAACCCCAATAGTATCTTATATCACATAGGGTGGCTAATGAATGTTCTGCCTTTTAATGTTCTATAAAATGGTAATAGCTAGAATTAAACATACTAAAATTAGAAATCCACAGAACAACAAATTGACAGTGATGATGATAACCAAAGATGCATTGCTCTCATCACTTATTATTGTTTGAGATTACAGTAGTCAGGTGCATTCTTAGTTCAACACTGATAACTTTATTTCGCTGATAATACTACTGATGAGAGAATCATTCAAGAATGAGTAGCATGTTTTATGTGAACTTACCTTCTGATTTTAAGGTGCTCCAAAATTACAATACTTTGAGTGTCTGTGACAGTAATTCTTATTTTTATATTTGGGAAATATGAATAGCAATGAGATCTTCTACCTCAAGTTCAGCTTTGTGACTTAGTCGTGAACATTCTGCATCCCACATTAATATGCCTCTGACAGTCTCAATTTGCTTTTTACCTTTTATTTTGCATAATGGACATTTAAGACAACTTTTAAAAAATATCATTTATAAATATAAAAAATGTGAAGTTTTTTTTTTTTAAACCACTGGTGAATATATATGAGGTTGCAGTATAATCCTATGTTCTTAGGGTAAATAATACTACGTTAGATTCTGTTATTTGGACTAGTAGCAATAATTTTACGTTTCTTCTGGTCAGTGCTTATAGCATGTCCTAGTTTATAATAAATTATATTGAATACTATAGTGACACACTATTTTATGTAGTGTGCAGATAATATAAATAAGGGAAAATTAACTGTGCACTGAGATACCAATTTATTTTAATCTGTTCTATGTTTCTAAAAATCAAATGCAATAATGCCTAAGCCAGAGCAACTTTACTAATTCTCCTAATATTGGTTCCTAGAAGCTTTTTATACTCTCTCTTCCTGTTTTAATTTCATCTTACTGGATAGTACAGAAAGGGGAAGCCTTTATTTTTTTCTGGCTCTGTTAACAATCAGTAGAAGTCAGAAGCCAGCCAAAACTTTGAATGCTATGCTTATTTTTCCCATTTGAATTGTACCTGAATTTCCCATTTGAATTTGTCACACTTGCTGTGTTTCTCTAAATAGCCCATATCCCTTGGAATGCATTAAATGTAAGAACTCATCTGTACCTGTTCCTGATTATAACTTATTTGATACATCTGACTACTTCTTAAATCTATGCTTAATAACATTGTTGTAGAACACATTAATTAGGAGAAGAGAAGAAACTTACTTATGGCTAAGTAAGTTTGGGAAATACATGGATTAAAAAAAAATAGTTCTTCACTATATGGCCTCACTTACGCTTTAGTAAGATCTGGGGAATGTCATGTTCTTACTTACACAATTACTTGATCATGGACACTGTTTCAGTGTAATGTCTCCCAGGACCAATGTTCCCTAGAACACACTTTGCAAAATGCCAGACTGATGATTTCAGAATGTGCTATCACTTTGGCAATAATCCTAACATTTATGTTATTGCCCATAATTGATTATAATTTTGTAGTTCTAACAAATTGTTTTATATATGCACATAGAGCTGAAATATTTTAAAGATTTAAAATGTCAGACTTAGCCTATTTTAAGTACTATTATTCTTGACACGCTTTCCCTGACTCTTGGGGTCCAATACATCGATTTGTTAGTTGTTCCCTTATATAGCTCACCAGTTTCTCTCTCCTCTCCGCCATGGTAAGTACCACAATCCAGATTCTCAACAGTTTTCACTTGGGCTCTTCCAACAGACAACTAGCTCCACTCATCTCCAGAAGTTCTCACCATTGCTAATGACTTTTCTAACAGACAAGTCTTATCATATTTCTCTTCTCTTTCTAGAACAATTCTGATAAACATTATGTTCTCCATAAATGTCTGTGGGATGATTGAATGAACTATCCTTGCAAGACCAGGCAGGCTACTATAAAATGCTGTTCCATCATTAGCATACAGCAGAAACATTTCATTTCATTTAAATTACCCCAGAAATTCACTAAATCCCCAACAGAATTGAGACATACCCTCTCTTAATAAATCCATATAAGCCTACTTTTTTTTTTGGTGATTGAAATATTCTGGTTATGAGGAATCACTGTAGCTTTACATTTAGAGACAATATTATGTGAAAGATATGTATTTAAACATTCTTATTTAAGTAAGATATTTAAATATTTAAAATTTAAATAATTTAAGATACTTAATTTTTTTAAATATTTAAATACATTTAAACATATGTATATAAACATTGGAAATACGTTCAATGACAGAACTCGTGACAGCCACATGGATATTGAGTTCCACTGAAGGAATAGCAAACTCTTGTCTACCATTTTACAGTAGCAAATCCATGCTAACATTTTAACAATCTGGAGCATACCTTCATTGAGTGAGCGACGTCACTCATACAGTTTAATTTTGTATGATTTTTCTTGTTCTCATATATATATTTTAATTCTCTTTGGCTGAATTTATATGGCTTGATTTGTATAAGTAAAATGTGCCTGTACTATAACTATACTCTGTATGTATGTTTTACTCTTGCAGTATAAAATACACAGTAGACAGATGTGGTATTTCCAGGGAAACAAGAGGATGAGTCTGCAAATGAGTTTCAAGACTTCTAGTCATTTAGTGAAAAGGACTCCCCACCTATGGTTTGATCATGTGTGTGGGATAAAGGAGGAAGACTGAGGAAGAAGAACAAGGAACTTCCCAGTAAGTGAAATAGAAGAATCCCAAACCATTTTTATGGAAGAGATACTTTGGAATCCACATATATTTGAGACTTTATAATACATGCAACACAGCCTTGAGCTACTTTCCATTTCAAATCTGCTTTTCACTTGTGTAATGTTTAATTTATTATCAAATATACTCTATAATGAAAATTATTATATAATATATAAATTTTTCTCAGAAAGCAAGTTAGGTACTTTTAAAAGTGATGAATTCTTGTAGGTCACAAAAGAGCAATATGGTATATTAAATCAATAATTTACTAGATGTAGCCTGTGACTCCTTCAGTTTGAAAGAACTGCTGTACCTTACAAAAGTTCTGGCCCACTTCTAGTAAATTACTTATGCCCTGATACAGCCTGATTGAATGTCACAAATCAAAAATTCTGGTTTAGAAAGTATTTGAAAGTTGTATTGCCCATTGAGCTTTTTTCCCCCCTTTCTTTTCTTTTATTTTCTTTCTTTCTTTTCTTTTTTTCTTTTTTAAGAGAAGTCCTTTCATTAACACTTAAACTCTGGAATTGAATTTATAATACAGACAACTGATATTCCCAGTATTGACTTTGAGATTAAAACTACTATGCTTCTTCTGTCCTTTGTTTAAAACCTTGTTCTTAGCTTAAAAAAAAAAAATCTTATAATTCAGCCATTCATTTCTCTTTTTTTTTTCAGCCATTCATTTCATGCTTCTCTTCATGTCTCCTGTATAATCATTTCATTTTGTTTATCTTAAACAATAAGCCTCCAATAAGGCTATTCTAGCATAATGGTAATAATTATTTCTTTAAATTATAAACTGTTACTCTAAGTAACTTATTTATTTTTATTTTCATTTCTTTCTCCATTAGTTCTGGTACATTCACATTTATTTATCTGAAAAACTAAAGTTAATATTGCCATGAGTTTCCTATTACCTCATCTGTCACCTAAAAAAAAATAAAAAACAAAACCAAAATTCAGTCTTTATTACTTGTGAATTAATTTTGTGGTAAAATTCGACACTCCTGTTTAACACTAAAAAAACAAAAAATCCATCTCCATGTTGTAATCAGTGGCTTGTAAACTATTTTAATCACTCACTAAGTAAACTTAGAAGCATATGAGCTTCTACATCTGTCACCTCACTGATTGCCTGGACTCACTCATTTGATTTTGCTGGCTAGGAAGGCCCTCCCTTCATGCCCCAGTGCTCGATGAGCTGTGTTCTCCATCAGAGTGTGTTCTTAAAGAAAGAAGAATCGTACTATGACATAGACCTATGAGTAGCTATATTCCTTGATAGATTTGCCATGCTACCATATATAAATTCTACTAATAGTAAGGATGTTAGTGGTATCTGTGATGCCTGTGTCACTCACTTTTAACCTCATTTTCAAGATTGAGGTATAATTCACATACCATAAAATTCACCCTTTTAAAATATACAATTGAGTGTTTTTTTTTTTTTTAAAGATTTTATTTGTTTATTTGACAGACAGAGATCACAAGTAGGCAGAGAGGCAGGCAGAGAGAGAGAGAGGGAAGCAGGCTCCCCGCTGAGCAGAGAGCCCGATGCGGGACTCGATCCCAGGACCCCGAGATCATGACCTGAGCTGAAGGCAGCGGCTTAACCACTGAGCCACCCAGGCGCCCAGTGGGGTTTGTTTTTAATAGCATATTCATGAAGTAGTGTAACCAACCCTCTACTTTTAGAATATTTCTGTCATCCCCAAAGGAATTCCTATATTCATAAGCAGTCGCTCCCTATTCCCTATATTCCCAAGTCCCTAGCAATCGCTAGTCTACGATTTTGTAGAAAAGTGTATATGGAAAGACAAGTTCTTAAAATGGTTTTAGTTGAATTGTTGATGTTTTTTAAAAACTAAAATCCCTCTTCATTGCTTAGTTTGATTTCCAACTCATTGACTTTAAGGGATGGCAATTTTTATTGTTTAAAAATTATTTTAAAAGTTAATATATTAGTACAAAATGAACTTAAAAAAAATCCTCTGTGACAATTTATTACTCCTGCCTGATTGCTTTACAAACATGATTTCTCAGGGAAGTCTTCCCTGTCTTCTAGACTAGTTCAGAGGATCCCATCATAACAGCATTCCATTATGTTCAGAACACTTAATTGCAACTTGTTTTGTATTTATATTTATATAAAGCCACTTATTTATATAGGGTCTGTCTCTGTCTCTGAGCTCCCAGAATCTATTAAGTCAAAGTTTCCATTTCCTTTTTATACACGATTTATACTTCCGGAGTCAAGCATGGTGTCAGTTTATATAATGGCTTTCAATAAATATGTTATAATTGTCTCTTTTCCTAATAGGACAGATCAGTTCTTTCCTGAATCAGAAAAGTCCTAAAACTCAGTTTAGGAGCGTGGGAAGAAATACCCGGTCTTGGGGTTGGCTTAGGTTTGAAGCTATTTAGAACCTCAATATGGTTCAGATTTACTCACTAACTCTCCCATATATTTCAATCTAACTGACTGGTTTTGGGATAGGATTAAGAAACAAATTCCCTCTTGCACAGAGAGCTCTGTATTGTCTTTTTTTTTTTTTTTTTTTTTTATGTGTATGTGTTGAAGTGAAAGGCTCACTGGCTTAACATAAGTGTAAAATGAAATTTTCTGTGTTTAATAAAGGGGAAGGAAGCAGCAACTCCTTTAGGGTGTCTGTTTTAAACCATAATAGGCCCAAGGTTTTGATTTTACAGTGCAAGACTGCTGGCCTTCTAGAAACATACTTTAGAAATTCACTAGGGTTTCTTACAAGGTATAGTCACAAGGTATACAGAGACAAGTTGTATCAGTTTGTCTCTCAAGGAGATAAAAAAAGAGTTATTGGTTCTTTATAAATTTGTATGAGATTCTGTCTGGTCTTTGTAGCATCTTTCAAAAGCATCCTGCAATGTTCATTATATTCTAAATATGCTTATTCAATAATATACCTGCTTCTTTTCTCTCTAGGTTTTGTGGGTTGAACATTCTAATAGGATATTTGTTTCTCCAAAAGAGTTCTCCAATACAGTGTGATTCTCAACATGACCAAATAGTTACTGTTGTATCCTTTATTTTCTTTATCTGTAAGGAGAAAAGCTGTGGGCTGATTCAGTTTTCTGTATAAGTAAATTTTTTTTTTTTTTTTTTTTTTTTGTTTTCTGTAAAAAGGGGTAACACATTAGGGAGGCATGTTTGAAGTCTGACTTAAACATAAAAACTACATGACGGTGGAGAACACAGGTTTCTTCGCACAATGAGAGGCCATGCAACTACCCATCTGGAGACATGGTGTAGTGGCTGAAATGGCAAGGGCAGAGAAAATAAAAATTGTTTAAATAGGAGCTCCAAGTCAGTGGTCACAAGAAAATGTGTTCTGAATTATAAGCATTGATTTGCAATCAGATTGCTTCTTACATAGGGAACTCGACATAGGATGCTCCAGAATTCATAACAGTAGGGATTTATTTATAACAATGCTAATGATTCTCTAGACTAGCATGGAGGAGGCCAACTGGAGTGATAATGTCAGTAAGAGGGTCTGGAAATAGCAGGTACTCAATCACATTAGTTTCCCTCCCAGTTTCATTTTAAATAATATTCCACCCCTCCCCATATGAAAACAAAACATGCTTTGGTTTTATCTCAATACTACTTTAAATTTTTTAAAATAGAAAATACATTTGGAGTGCCTGTCTGACTCAGTTGGTAGAGAATGTGACTCGATCTGGGGTCATGAGTTGAAGCCTCTTACTGGGCCTACTTAAAAAAATAGGAAATACATTATACTTCTTTGTAGAACATGATTCTGACACATAATCCATATATTGTGTCTGTGAACAAATTCCTATGTATAGCTAATGAAAGGCAGATATTTGATGATACTCAGAAATAATTTACCTCTAGGCCTTTGTTTTATGAGTCTTTCATCCACACACTTTAATTATGTCACATATTTAAATGGCATCAAATGCTAAATGGCTCAGTATATTAGATTACATAATATCTATATTCATTTATAATGCAACGGGACTTCACACTTGCTTTAAATCTCAAAAAAAATTCTGTAAACCTTAAGGACATTTGGAATAAGAGATTAGCCCAAGGCAAGCCTTGCCATTTAAGCAGAAGATCTGGACTAAAACTTGAGTTAGCTACTTCATGCACTAAAGCAATATGAGTTAATTAAAAGTAGGTCAAATGATGTTACTAATGAGAGATAACTGTAGAGTTGGAGAGGTATAATTATGAAATGAACTTTTTATTTTTCATTTTGTTTGTTTCAAATTTTCTCTTCAGTTGATAGTACAAGAAGGTTATTTATTTATTTAGCATTATTATTTAAAGCTTTTATCATTCCACATAGAGTTGAAAGTTGAACAATGAATGGGACTGGATGACTACTGGATGTCTAATCATAACACTCATGTGTATGTACTTTGGACAGACTTATAGTTATCAGTGACTGAGTTACAAAATCTTTTTTCCACCCCCAGAATCTAGGACTTATATTAGCATGAGAGAAACAAAGAGATTGAAAATAATGGTGCAGATGTTCAAAGGAACCAACACTGACTATATCTGTTAGGGTATTTGCATTCTGTATAAGGTTGTGTTTCGAATGAAATGCAAAAATGCATTTCAGATGAAGACTTATTATTAGTTATCGGTAGGAATTTGCTTTTTCTTAATTCTCATACTTAACTTGGAGGAAGGTTTCAGAAATAAATGGGAAACCCAAAATTGTACCACTTATTTTTGAAGCCATGCATCCATTCATGAAACATTTAACCACCTGAAATATGCCATAACTGTTAGGTTCGAAAGATATAAAAAAGATCAATGCAAGGTCATTTGTAGAATTAATCAGCCTACCTAGAGGACAGTGATTAAGCCTGGACTCCAAAACTACTGGTAGGCAACTGTGACTTTGAACAAGTGACTGAACCTGTTTTTGTGTCTTGGTTTCCTCATCTGTAAATGAGAATATTAGTAGTCCCTAAATCACAGAGTTGTAGTAAGGCATAAAATAATATGTGTAGAGAACTTGAAACTGTTCTCAGCACAGACAAGTTATTATCTCTTATCAGTCCTCTCTATGGGCTTTCTTGTTGAGCTGCTTCAAATTCTATCTACTTTTCCTGTTGCTCTTTCCTCTATGTGTTTATAAATGCTGAACCCTAGGTGTGAAACACACCATCTCCTTATGTCTTGTACCTCACCTGGTTCCTCCTTATTTATATTTTTAGGATTCAGCTCATGTGTGACTTTCATAAGGAAGACTTCCCTGATCTCTCTTTGTAACCAGGTCAGATGTGCTGCCATGCTGTGCTCACAGCTCTGTTTTTATTTCTAGCAATGGACCTTACTTGTCCTTATCCCATCTGATTATAAATTCTCTAAAGGCAAGAACCATATTGAATTCATAGTTAGTGCAGGACCAGGCATATAATTGTACTTTTGAATGCCTGAAAAAAAAAAAAAAGAAGGCATTATACCATCTCTTCTATTCTAATACTTTCGCCAAATATGTTTATTCTTAGGGTCTTATTATTATAATTAACTGTCATTGCGCGCTCACTGTATGCCTTAGTGGAAAAGATCAAGAATGCTGCATTGGTCCAATTATAAAATAAGTAAGTCATGGGTATAGCATGATGATATAGTTAGCAATACTGTCTTGCATTTTTGAGAATTACTAAGAGAGTAAATCTTAAAATTATTTATCATAAGAAAGAAATCATAAACTGTACAGTGATGGATGTTAACTATACTTATTGTGGTGAACATCTCACAATATATAAAAATATCAAATAATTATGTCGTACACCTGAAACAAATATGTCTATTTTACCTCAACTAAGAATACTGTATTAGTACTATGGCTAGTACTCCCAAATTTAATGATTTACCTTTCAAATTTCTAAGGCTCCAGAATAATGGGCTTTACACACACCATAGATATCTTTACCAAGGACCTATTATTTCATCTTTAGATTTATTTGATTCCATCCTGGAAGCTTTAGGGAGAAAGGGGAGGATAAATTGGAATGTTTTTCCACTAGTAATATGCCTAAAGGAAATATGAGAGCTTCAGCCAGAAAAGCATTCAGACAGAAAGGACAGCAAGTGCAAAAGTCCTGAGGCAGAAGTGTGAACTAGTGCTTTCAAGAAACATCTAGGAGGCATCTGTGGCCCAAAGAATGTAGTAGAGAGGGAGAATAATAAAGGGGTTAGAGTATATATAGGCAAGTTAAGGAGCTTCGTATTATAATATCTGTGGCGTTAACTCAGATTTAGAAATCCAATGGTGGATTTTGATATAATTTGACATATGTTTTTATTTATTTATTTGTTTGTTTGTTTGTTTTTTAAAAAGATTTTGTTTATTTGTGTATTTATTTATTAAGAGAGAGAGTGAACATGTGAGCAGGGGAAAGGACAGAGGGAGAGGGAAAGAGAGAATCCCAAACAGACTCCAAGCTGAGCGCAGAGCCCAACACAGGGCTCGATCCATGACCCAGAGACCATGACTGGAGTCAAAATCAAGAGTCAGACGCTCAACCAACTGAGCCACTCTGGAGTGGCTGACATATCTTTGAAAGATTACTTTGTCGTGTTCATGAGAGGTTTTATCAAGAAATAAGGGAAAGAGAGAAACTAGCCAGGAGAGAGGCTAAGAGATAAGAAATGGCTAGTGCCCTAGCTCAGGCTAGAGGTGTGTTTATGTAAACAACTATAATGCCATTAGATGAAATAAATCAAATAATGAATATTAAGGAAAAATATAGAATCTGTCACTAGTTGTGTTTCATTACCTTTACATAATATTGAGTCATTTTATGGATAAGAATAATAGGACTTCTACTTTAATCCAGTATGTCCACAGATAACTAAAGTAACACAGAGTTTCAACAGATACTTTTCAAGGTATGAGAAATAAATAGGGAAAAAATTATTTTCCAAACACCTTCTTTTTTTTTTTTATCACAAAGTACATTGCAGTTACAGATATTTTGTTCTGCTATCATTTAATACATGTGACATTCTTATGAGATAAACCGCAGGGTTTCTCATTGCTGAGCAGGACTTACCATAGGATGCTATCATTTTGGATCTACTTCTGACAAATACAATCTCCCAGTGTCCAACATAAGCTCTTGAAAATATTTTCTTTAGATTCAAAATGTACACAATCTTAAACAATGATTAAAAAAAAACCCTATCTTCTAAAATAGACAAACTTTATAAATTCTTAGGGTTCAGTTCAGGTTAAAAATATTTACTGAGAGCCTGCTTGGCTTATATATATAGCTTATGCTATATATATATAGCATAAGCTATATATAGCTTATGCTATATATAGCATAAGACTTTATGAATTTATGGGTAAAACATTATAAGAAAAAGCAAAATATTGCATTTAAAGAGCTTAAAAGAATGGTCATGTTGGTGTTTGCTTTTTTTTTTCCTTTATATTTTTATTTATTTGACAGAGAGAAATCACACCTAGGCAGAGAGGCAGGCAGAGAGAGAGGAGGAAGCAGGCTCCCTGCAGAGCAGAGAGCCAGACTCGGGCCTCTATCCCAGGACTCTGGGATCATGTCCTGAGCCGAAGGCAGAGGCTTTAACCCATTGAGCCACCCAGGAGCCCAGGTGTTTACTTTTATGTAAAAAATAAAATAAAAAACTTTCCTTATTTTGGCACTTAGGGATTATAGTCTAATAGCTCCCTACTCACATACTCTAAAGCAAAGTCTATCAGTCAGTCCAGATTTCCTGCCCATGTTCTCAGAGACAGTAGTCAGTATTTTATTGTAGGGTAAAATAAGGGTACAATATTTTATTGTAGGGTAAGACTTAACATGAAAAGCAGCAGAGCCTGACAATCTAATTCTCAAACGTGAATGAAATTAAAAATAGAGGCATAAGCAAATTAATGTATGACAAAGGCACTTGCTAAAATACACAAAAATAACTTAATTCTGGAATATTGAGGAGAAATAGAAATTAATAGAAGACTCAGCTAAGGAATAGGAAAATAAATGGGAGTGTAGGGCAGGCGACCATTGCTTTAAAATACTTTAAATGGCAATCTACATTATGTTATTTTCTTAGATATCACATGTATAATTTACTTTTATAAAAAATTCAAAATTTATCTTAATTAAAAAATATATCCTTATGAACAACAAACCCTCTGGCTCTATTACACATGCTTTATCCACTAATTTTGACTTTCAAAGTATTAAATTATTAAATCTGAAAGTCAGACAGTTCTGTGTATTTTGGATTTCTATGTAATTACTATGAGGGAAAACAAATAGATATGTGTGAACCGATCAAGAAACTAAAATATATTAAGTTCTCCTTATAAGACAATAACTCCAGACCCAAATGTTGTATTTTTAATTTATTTTTTACATTTTATGTACTTATGTTTTTAAAGTAAGCTCTAGGCATAATATGGGGCTTGAACTCATGACCCCAAGATAAAGAGTTACATGCTCTACCAACTGAGCCAGCCAGAAACCCCAGAGCCAAATGTTTTAAATAAGTTATTTAATATAATTCTCCCAACAACCTTATAAATTATACAATATTATCTCATGCTTAGATACACAAAATAAATTGTGCAAGGTTACATAACTGATTTTAGGTTTTCTCTTGTTTTTAAAATCATTATTTAGAGTTAAATACATACAGTTCTAAAACATGGGCTTTTTCTCATCCTTTCCTATACTAGAAATTATCAGTTGTGGTCATATTTTTAACAGGAATGTATCTTAATATTTTTTTGTCATAATATAAGGTATATCAACAGCATAAGTAATAACTGTTTTCCATACTATCTTGGCATTATGGGTAGAAGTGTAGTCATATCCAACTCACTTGATAGTGAAAATTATTCTTTCTTAAGAAATTTTTAAAACTCTAAACATTTGTGCTATTTTTAGAAGCAAACGTGTAGCCATATCAGAACATTAATGAATCAGATTTAATTGATGTTAAAATGAAAGAAATATACTAATTTCACTAAATATAACATGCAATGCAAAGTGCAATGCATGTTTTCCAGTGCTATGATTCTTTTAAATCACTGAAAATCACATGTATTAATATTATAGTATTTGCCAGGAAATTTACTAGGCCCTCTCTATGGATTGTAATTAATTGCATCTTCACAATAAGCTATTAAATTAGTAACTATGATCCTGTTTTAGAGATTTAAAAATCAAGACTTGGCTTGCCAGAGGTCATAGATACAGTAAAAGGTAAAAGGATTTGAACCCAGGTCTACTCTTCCCTCTGTTTTGTCTGTAGATATGACTATTCAACAAACATGAAATAAACTTAACTAGGTTATATTTGATCCCATGAAATATGTTTGGTTTGGAAGGACCATTTGTATATATTATGGAATATTCCATGCTGAAATTAATATTTCTATGACCTATCAATCTAGAAACCTGTTGGAAAGAAATAGGATTATTTTAGGGAGGCATATTCTTAGTGAATGCATACTCTACTCCAGTTCTCCTGTCTTTTTCAGGTAAGTCATTGAAAACCATGTACTTAATCATTTATCCCAGTGATTAATACCTATCCTTTTGATCTATTGTTTTCTGTAATCTTTTGGTTTTTCTCTGACAGGATTTTGGTTATTTCTTGTCTGGCTCCTGGAAGTTTTCTATGTTATTTTAATGAATTTTTGGATTCTTTTTTTGTAGCTCTGAATTTTAAGACAATATAATCAGTCTTTCTCTTAAGCTTTCTAGAAACTATCCTGTCATCAATTCATTTTTTTCTCTTTGGCAAAATTAAATACAAAGTAATTATTTCTCCTTTTATTCCCTTTTTCCTGATAGATAAAACCATCAATTCAAGAATTAACTGGCTGTTCTGTTATTAACAGAATGACCATTTAATAGATATGTACCTTTTCTTTATTTCTTATTACAACATTTTTCAGTAAAGAATTTCAATTACCCCCATTTAGAGATGAGAGACTCTAGAAAGGTTAAATAACCCATGTGTAAGTCAGAAATCATACGCATATAATACATGAAAATGTTATACAATGAGGAAGAATTACTATGTGCAACAGACACCAAAAATACATACTTTTAATCATCAGGTCAAAATTGTTGCTTTTTTTGCTGAAATTCATAGTAAGAAATATACATTATTTTATAGCAAATATGCACATATACATTGACATGTATATGTACACATATACACACATACACACCATACTGGTATATTCATTGTATTTTATTTATCTCTCTATATGTAGCTGAAGAAAGTCCCACAAAATGATATTTCTCCTTTCTGTGGCCTTTGAATTATAATATTTTTCTTTTTTTAATATATTTATCTTTTATTTTATTTTAATTATTTTATTTTATTCAATATTATATCAATTATAAAAATGTTGGTCATAACCCAGTGATTGGGTTTTATGACTCAATGGTGGTGACCCACAATTTGGAAAATCTTCCCTAGATGATATCATCTTCATGTCAATTTTGTACAATGCATTAGGATCATTCAGCTGACTACAAAGCCTGTGGTAACTTTCCACAGTGATATCACTGTTTCTCTCTCCTTACTGAACTTTTTTTTTTTTCCCACTATATCTCTGTCCTTGTAGAGTCGCAGGCAAGCGTATGATTTTTCAACATGCAACATTATTTTATTTAGTTACAAAATCCACCTTCAAAAGCTTGAAATAAAAATTTCCATGGCCCACAACTGAACTATACATTGCTTTATTTTAGAATGTCCTGTTTTTCATTAAAATAATTTTTCATTAAAATAATTTTTAAACCACTGTGTTGGATTTCATACTTAACATTCAGATATGGGTTTTGGATAGGCCATAGGTCTGGAAAACTGGTCTTTGTTTTGGAAAATCCTCTTGGTATTTATCCAGAAATATATATTCATGAATCATTATCATCATCACAACCTGCTCCACTGTTAGCTGGGGACTCCTACAGTTTCCCCTCTTGAGTTCACTGGACAGACTTTTCAGAATTCTGAATGGGCTATTCATTTACTATGGCTAAACGCTTAGCAAATTCCACACCCTATGTGAGGGTGATGTTTTTGTTTCTGGTGCCTCCTCAGTAACTTCCTTAGTCTCAAAAACAGTATCATTCAATATATTTTTCCTAATTTTTTTTTTTTTTTTAAGATCAGCAGCCTTTTCTTGGCTATAATCACTGTCATTTCCTGCATCAAACTGCATCTGATGCCCTGGCTTCCTATAGCTGTGGCAGATATGGTAAGAGAAATGCTAACTTACATGTCTGATATTTTGTTACTGAAACTAATTTTAGGTCTTCCTCCATTTTACTGTGTGCTTGAGTCTTCCCTCCCTGCTAGAGCTGCCTCAACAGGTTCAACATGGTATTCACTTACAGTCAACCTTAATTTTTAGGAAAAAATGTGTAGTTTGGATAAAGATTTCTCACAAGTTCTTGATAATATTTAAATCTCTGCATTTCTCTATTTTATTGAAATGTCACTTTTAGTGTGTTCATTCTTCATTTACTCAACCAATATCTTCTGAGCACCTAATCTTTTCAGGCACTCCTCTAAGTCCTGAACGTAGAATAGAACAGCAATACCCTTATGCTCAGAGAGCTCACTTACAATAATGTGTGAAGTGCTTTAGAGACATCTGGGAATATAAGCACTTTTCCAAAACCATTTCGTTAATGAATCCAATTTAAATATCCTTGATAAAGTCTCTGGCTTTATGGTCTATTTCATACTTGTAGCTTGAATGCAAAATGATTGATTTTTAAAAATATAGAAATGGCTTTAAATGATTCTTGATTCTGTCTAATAAAAAAAACTCAGCAAAAAAAAAAAAATGTTTTTACCATGACAACTTGGTAAGGCTCTATTCCATCCAGGTCTTCCATCATCTCCCATGATGCAGGTGAGTGTCGAATAACCTTGAAGAACATAACCAGCATCACAATAATAGGTGACTGTTGACCCTAATTTATAATCCATTCCAAGTCTGGTGCCATTCATTATATTGCCTGGATCAAAGCAGGATTCTCGAAGTTTTGCTGAAAAACAGTGTTGATACAAAATGAATTGTTTTAGGATCCTATTTTCTTTGAATCCTTTAATATTTCTTTATTTATACCTCTAGACAGATGGGAAAGTACCAGCATCCTTTCTGTTACTGTTTGAGGGTCAAAGTATAAAGTAGCCCATAATCATACCTGATATTTTGCTAATTCATATTGATGAGTAAGAATATAAAATTTTTCATTGGTCTTCTCATTAAGATTAGCATCTAATGTACAAACATAGGGTTTTAGAGTTTGTTATATACTGTTATGTGCTATAATCCATGCATAAATATTTCAAAATATTTTAGAAAAGAAGGGCTTACTTATTTAATATTGCTTTATGCATTGCATGGAGCACTGTGTGTTATATGCAGACAATGAATCATGGAATATCAAAAACCAATAATAAATAAATAGATAAAGTTCTTCTCCCAAATAATGTACACTCATTCCATGTGACTGAACTGGGAAATGATACTACTGCCTATGTTGAGCTCAGTTCATTTTACCACTGGGAGTAAAGTAAAAGAAACTTTTCTCTGCCCTGAAATCATTTCTTGTGATCCATCTCTTCTAGTCAGTCCCCTCTTTCTATCATAGGTCTTCCCATTATCAAACAGTAGCAAAATTTTTATGACATACAGACCATGAGCTCTTGGGATAGAGAGTTTATGCTAAAGTCAAGTACATTTATTTACCTATTTATTTTTAAGATTCTATTTATTTATCTGTCAGAAAGGAAGAGAGAGAGTGTGCAAAAGAGCACACAAGGAGGGAAAATGGCAGACAGAGGAAGAAGCAGGTTCCCTGCTGAGGAAGGAGCCCTATGCAGGATTCCATCCAAGGACCCTGGGATTATGATCTGAGCCAAAGACAGATGCTTAACTGACTGAGCCACCTAGGCATCCAAAAGTCAAGTACTTTTACAGCTAACACTAAGAGACAAATTGAATATTAAGTCCATTCACAATGAAGGAACTAAAAGTTTTCTGTATGCCCAGATAGTGAACTAAAGAGAGTGACAGGAAGGAAGAGTCAAGATGGCGGAGAAGTAGCAGGCTGGGATGACATCAGGGAGCAGGAGATCAGCTATATAGCTTATCAAACCATTGCGAACACCTACAAATCCAACAAGAGATCAAAGAGAAGAAGAGCAACAATTCTAGAAACAGAAAACTGACCACTTTCTGAAAGGTAGGACTGGCAGAGGATTGAGTCCAAAGCAATGGGAAGATAGACCTCGGTGGGAGGGGCCAGCTCCCGGCAAGTGGCAGTGCAACAGAGCACAAAATCAAAACTTTTAAAAGTCTGCTCCACTGAGGGACATCGCTCTAGAGGCTAAACCGGGGTGAAGCCCATGCAGGGTCAGCGTGGCCCCACATCCTGCAGGGTCACAGAAGGATTGAGGATGTCTGAGTGTCACAGAGCTTGCAGGTATTAGAGTGGGGAAGCTGCCTACAGAGACAGAGCTGAGGAGTGAGCTCTCAACTCGGGGTTACCTTGAACTGTAATCCATGGCACAGGCTACTGCTCTGTGAATGAAGTCCCCACAAGATCCGGGGAGACACCCCCTGGGGGAGCTCAGAGATCTGTGGGGTTTGGAGACTCCAGGAGGAGCTGTGTGCCAAAGACAGAGATGCTTGGTCACAGGCTGGGTGAGGTTGGAACATGGCCGGAGGCGAGGGAGACAGGAGTGATTGAATGCTTTTCTCTGAGGGCGCACTGAGGAGTGGGACCCCAAGCTCTCGGCTCCTCTGGGCCGGGGAATGGGAAGCTGCCATTTTCATTCCTGTCCTCCAGAACTCTACGGAGAGCATTCAGGGAACAAAAGCTCCTGAGAGTGAGCCCGAACGCATTACTTAGCCTGGCCTCTGGTAAGGGCGGTGCAATTCCGCCTTGGGCAAAGATACTTGAGAATCACTACAATAGGCCCACCCTCCAGAAGATCAACAAGAAATCCAGCCAAGACCAAGTTCACTTCCCAAGGAGAACAGCAGAATTCCAGAGGAGGAGAAAGCAAACCATGGAATTCATGGCTTTCTCCCCATGATTCTTTAGTCTTGCAGTTAATTAATTTTTCTTTTAATTTTATTTTTTTCTTATTTTTTTAACTTTTACCCTTTCATCTTATAACTTTTTTAAACTAGTTTATCTTAACAATACCTTTCATAAAAAAATAATAAAAATCTTTTTTGAACCTTCATTATTATAGTCAAATTTTATCCTTCATTGTATCTAACTTTATTTTTTGTATACACAGAGGGTTTTTTCTTCTAAAAAATTTGGGATACAACTACTTCTAATAGATCAAAATGTACCCTATATCTTACTCCGGGCTTGTTCTAGTCTCCAGCCTGAGCAAATTCTCTCTACTTTTTTTCTTTATTCTCCCAACCAACTTACTCATCAACTCCTTTTTTAGAAATTAAAAAAATTTTTTTTCACCTTTATAGGCATATTCCATCCCTTCATTCTGTTTACCTTTATATATGTTTTTAATTCTTTAAAATTTTGGGAGGTAGTTTCTTCTAAGAGACCAAAATACTCCCAAAATTAAGTGGGTGACCCCATTCTAGTCACCAGTCTAATACACACACACACACACATATATATATAATATAAAAAAGAATATATATATTCTTTTTTATATTTTTTCTTTATTTGTTTTCTTTTTCTAATTTTTTTTTCTGAACTTCTTTTTATCCCCTTTCTTCCCCCCACGATTTGGGTTCTCTTCTGACTTGGTTAAAGCACATTTTCCTGGGGTCTTTGCTGCCCTTTTAGTATTTTATTTGCTCCTTCATATATTCTTATCTGGACAAAATGACAAGGTGGATAAACTCACCACAAAAGAAAGAACAAGAGGTAGTAACGAAGGCTAGGGACCTAATCAATACAGACATTGGTAATATGTCAGATCTAGAGTTCAGAATGATGATTCCCAAGGTTCTGGCTGGTCTCGAAAAAGGCATGGAAGATATTAGAGAAACCCTCTCCAGAGAAATAAAAGCCTTTTCTGGAGAAATAAAAGAACTAAAATCTAACCAAGTTGAAATAAAAAAAGGTATTAATGAGGAGCAATAAAAAAATGGAAGCTCTTACTGCTAGGATAAACGAGGCAGAAGAAAGAATTAGTGACATAGAAGACCAAATGACAGAGAATAAAGAAGCTGAGCAAAAGAGAGACAAACAACCACTGGACCATGAGGGGAGAATTAGAGAGATAAGGGACACCATAAGATGAAAAAACATTAGAATAATTCAGATTCCAGAAGAAGAAGAAAGAGAGAAGGGAGCAGAAAGAATTATTGGAGAGAATTATTGTAGAGAATTTCCCTAATATGGCAAAGGGAAGAAGCATCAAAATCCAGGAGGTACAGAGAACCCCCCTCAAAATCAACAAGAATAGGTCCACACCCTGTCACCTAATAGTAAAATTTATAAGTCTTAGTGACAAAGAGAAAATCCTGAAAGCAGCCCGGGAAAAGCAGTCTGTAACATACAATGGTAAAAATATTAGATTGGCAGCGGACTTATCCACAAACACCTGGCAGGCCAGAAAGAACTGGCATGATATATTCAGAGCACTAAATGAGAGAAATATGCAGCCAAGAATACTATATCCAGCTAGACTATCACTGAAAATAGAAGGGGAGATAAAAAGCTTCCAGGACAAACAAAAACTGAAAGAATTTGCAAACACCAAACCAGTTCTACAGGAAAGATTGAAAGGGGTCCTCTAAGCAAAGAGAGACCCTAAAATAGTAGACCAGAAGGGAACAGAGACAATATACAGTAAGAGTCACCTTACAAGCAATACAGTGGCACTAAATTCATATCTCTCAATAGTTACCCTGAATGTAAATGGGCAAAATGCCCCAATCAAAAGACACAGGGTATCAGAATGGATAAAACAAACAAACAAACAAACAAAAAACCACATCAAAATGCTGCCTATAAGAAACTCATTTTAGACCCTAAGACACCTGAGATTTAAAGTGAGGGGGTGGAAAACAATTTATCATGCTAATGGACATCAGAAGAAAGCTGGGGTGGCAATTCTTCTATCAGATCAATTATATTTTAAGCCAAATACTATAATAAGAGATGAGGAAAGATACTATGTCATACTCAAAGGGTCTGTTCAACAAGGAGCTCTAGCAATTTTAAATATTTATGCTCCTAACATGGGAGCAGCCAACTATAAAAATCAATTAATGACAAAATCAAAGAAACACATCGACAATAATACAATAATAGTGGGGACTTTAACACTCCCCTCACCAAAATGGACTGATCATTCAAGCAAAAGATCAACAAGGAAATAAGGGTCTTAAATGACACATTGGACCAGATGGACATCACAGATATATTCAGAACATTCCATCCCAAAGCAACAGAATACACATTCTTCTCTAGTGTACACGGAACATTCTCCAGAATAGATCAAATTCTGGGTCATAAATCAGGCCTCAAGTGAAAAAGATTGGGATCATTCCCTGCATATTTTCAGACCACAATGCTGTGAAGCTAGAACTCAATCATAAGAAGAAATTTGGAAAGAACCCAAATACATGGAGACTAAACAGCACCCTTCTAAAGAATGAATGAGCCAACCAGGAAATTAAAGAAGAATTGAAAAAATTCATGGAAACAAATGATAATGAAAACACAATGGTTCAAAATCTGTGGGACACAGCAAAGGCAGTCCTGAGAGGAAAATATATAGAGATACAAACCTTTCTCAAGAAACAAGAAAGGTCTCAAATATACAACCTAACCCTACACCTAAAGGAACTGGAGAAAGAACAACAAAGAAAGCCTAAACCCAGCAGGAGAAGAGGAATCATAAAGATCAGAGCAGAAATCAATGAAATAGAAACCAAAAAAACAATAGAACAAATCAACGAAACTAGGAGCTGGTTCTTTGAAAAAATTAATAAGGTTGATAAACCCCTGGCCAGACTTATTAAAAAGAAAAGAGAAAGGACCCAAATAAATAAAATCATGAATGAAAGAGGAGAGATCACAACCAACACCAAAGAAATATAAACAATTGTAAGAACGTACTATGAGCAACTCTACACCAACAAATTTGACAATCTGGAAGAAATGGATGCATTCTTAGAGACATATAAACTACCACAACTGAACCAGGAAGAAATAGAAAACCTGAACAGACCCATAAACAGGAAGGAGATTGAAGCAGTCATCAAAAATCTCCAAACAAACAAAAGCCCAGGGCCAGACGGCTTCCCAGGGGAATTCTACTAAACATTTAAAGAATTAATTTCTATTCTCCTGAAACTGTTCCAAAAAAATAGAAATGGAAGGAAAACTGCCAAACTCATATTATGAGGCCAGCATCACCTTGATCCCAAAACCAGACAAGGATCCCATCAAAAAAGAGAATTACAGACCAATATCCTTGATGAACACAGGTGCAAAAGTTCTCACCAAAATACTAGCCAATAGGATTCAACAATACATTAAAAGGATTATTCACCATGACCAAGTGGAATTTATTCCAGGGCTGCAAGGTTGGTTCAATATCCACAAATCAATCAATGTGATACAACACATTAATAAAAAAAAGAACAAGAACCATATGATACTCTCAATAGATGCTGAAAAAGCATTTGACAAAGTAACAGCATCTCTTCCTGATCAAATCTCTTCACAGTGTAGGGATAGAGGACACATACCTCAATATTATCAAAGCCATCTATGAAAAACCCACCGCAAATATCATTCTCAATGGAGAAAAACTGAAAGCTTTTTTGCTAAGGTCAGTAACACGGCAGGGATGTCCATTATCACCACTGCTATTCAACATAGTACTAGAAGTCCTAGCATTGGCAATCAGACAACAAAAAGAAATTAACAGCATCCAATTTGGCAAAGAAGAAGACAAACTATCACTCTTTGCAGATGATATGATACTATTTGTGGAAAACCCAAAAGACTCTAATCCAAACCTGCTAGAACTTGTACAGGAATTCAGTAAAGTGTCAGGATATAAAATCAATGCACAGAACTCCGTTGCATTTCTTTACACCAACAACAAGACAGAAGAAAGAGAGATTAAGGAGTCAATCCCATTTACAATTGCACCCCAAACCATAAGATACCTAGGAATAAACTTAATCAAAGAGGCAAAGAATCTATACTCAGAAAACTATAAATAGTACTCTTGAAAGAAATTGAGGAAGACACAAAGAAATGGAAAAATGTTCCATGATCATGGATTGGAAGAACAAATATTGTGAAAATGTCTATGCTACCTAAAGCAATCTACACATTTAATGAAATCCCTATCAAGTCCCATCCATTTTTTTTTTCAAAGAAATAGAACAAATAATCCTAAAATTTATATGGAACCAGGAAAGACCCTGATAGTCAGAGGAATGTTGAAAAAGAAAGCCAAAGTTGGTGGCATCACGATTCCAGACTTCAAGGTTTATTACAAAGGTGTCATCATCAAGACAGTACAGTGCTGGCACAAAAACAGACACATAGATCTATGGGATAGAATAGAGAGCCCAGAAATAGACCCTCAATTCTTTGGTCAACTAATCTTCGACAAAGCAGGAAAGAATGTCCAATGGAAAAAAGACAGTCTGTTCAACAAATGGTGTTGGGAAAATGGACAGCCACATGCAGAAAAATGAAATTGGACCATTTCCTTAAACCACACATGAAAACAGACTCAAAATGGATGAAGGACCTCAATGTGAGAAAGGAATCCATCAAAATCCTTGAGAGAGCACAGGCAGCAACCTCTTCAACCTCAGCCACAGCAACTTCTTCCTAGGAACATCTTCAAAGGCAAGGGAAGCAAGGGCAAAAATGAACTATTTGGATTTCATCAAGATCAAAAGCTTTTGTACAGCAAAGGAAACAGTCAACAAAACCAAAAGACAACTGACAGAATGGGAGAAGATATTTGTAAATGACATACCAGATAAAGGGCTAATATCCAAAATCTATAAAGAGCTTAGCAAACTCAACACCCAAAGAATACATAATTCAATCAAGAAACGGGTAGAGGACATGAACAGACATTTCTGCAAAGAAGACATCCAGATGGCCAACAGACACATGAAAAAGTGCTCCACATCACTCGGCATCAGGGAAATACAAATTGAAACCACAATGAGATACCACCTCACACCAATCAGAACGGCTAAAATTAACAATTACAGACGCTGGCGAGGATGCGGAGAAAGGGGAACCCTCCTACACTGTTGGTGGGAATGCAAGCTGAAACAGCCACTCTGGAAAACAGCATGGAGGTTCCTCAAAAAGTTGAGGACCTCAGCAATTGGACCCAGCAATTGGACTACTGGGTATTTACCCTAAAGATACAAATGTAGTGATCCTAAGGGGCATGTGCACCCGAATGTTTATAGCAGCAATGTCCACAATAGCCAAACTATGGAAAGAACCTGGAAGTCCAACAACAGAAGAATGGATAAAGAAGATGTGGTATATTTATACAATGGAATACTATGCAGCCATCTAAAGAAATGAGAACTTGCCATTTGCGATGATGTCGATGGAACTAGAGGGTATTATGCTTAGCAAAATAAGTCAAGCGGAGAAAGACAGCTGTCATATGATCTCCCTGATATGAGGAAGTAGAGATGCAATATGAGGGGTTAAGGGGATATGAAAAGAATAAATGAAACAAGATGGGATTGAGAAGGAGACAAACCATAAAAGACTCTTAATCTCACAGAACAAACTTAGGGTTGCTGGGGGGAGGGGGTCCGGTAGAGGGTAGTGGGACACACTATAGTACAGTGTGTGTACTGTGGTGAGTTCTGTGAAGTGTGTAAACCTGGCGATTCACAGACCTGTACCCCTGGTGCTAAAAATACATTATATGTTTATAAAGAGAGTGACAGAACATTTTGAAAATACATAGAGAAACAGAAAAATCTGTTCATTCATTTTGGGGAATAAGCTCTAAAACAAACCATTTGTTAACAGATCTAGGCAATGCTTTAATATTTCCATCTTATTACTATTATAGATTCCTTAAGAAATAGTACAAAAATGTAAGGGACATCACAAGTTCAGGATAACAAATGTGATTTTCTACATTAGAATTTATTTTATGTTCATGGGAAGCTAGAAGGTGGGTGTATTTCTGCACATGACTCATGGAATCAGTGGGATTTAAATCAGCAATATCTTAGTGTTTGGCTATCACAGAAATTATTTTATTGTAATATATCCAACTCTGATTAATTAAAGCAGTAGGAATACATATTTCTTCCATTCATAAAACTTTACAGAGTTCAATGTACTTCAACATTCATAGGAAATGTGAAATTTGTGCTTTAGAAAGAATACTATACAAGATTTCTCCCAACTCAACTAAAGAGGAAATGGCAGAGCTAAATATTTAAATGATTTTAATAACTATCAGAGGAATGAAGTTCTGCTTTCCTTCCTTCCTTCTTTTTTTTCCAATAAGTACTTAAAAGCCCATACTACCCAAATAACTGGAAATAAGGCCGTGGACAATCAGAATGTATTCTGGCCAACATGGCATTTACAATTTATTAATTATATTAAATAAGTGCTTGTAACTTTAATGATTATGGCATAAGGGGAATCAGTCAGGAATCTTCCTGAAGACTTGATATCTAAGCTGAGCATCAAGAGAGAAATGAGTGGACCAGCTGAAAGAGAGACAAAGTGCATGAAGGGGATATGTGTGCAAGTCGGGTCAACCTGACACCTGAGATTCAATCCAAAGCTAAGTTATTTGATCATCTTCCAAGTGCACATGCACAGATGCATATACATGAAATTTACACCCTACATATTATTCAGAATTCACGATAAAAAGCAGTTCTCAATCCAACAAACTTTATTTCTTCCTTGGTAAGAAGATTATGCACACAATACCATTTTCCAGAAAGAACCAGCAGCGTTAATACTCAATTTGGTTACTAAGAATGAGACTTCAGTGTTGCAGGAGTTAGATTGTTTATTTTAGAAAGGAAAACTGCACATTGAGCCTTTCCTTAAACAAGCAGGTGAACACAACATAACTGTTAGGCAGAACAGAAACCTAGCATTTACAGCTGGCCTTCGTGAAACTGAGCAAAGCCCCTTGAGGGAAAAGGAAGAAGTGAAATCTCTTTGGCAAGTGATGAATCGTTTGAAAAGTTTGCTTTTTCCTTCTTTAAGGTTTTCCCAATAGTTTCAGTGACTTATCTGTGAATCTATATTGCAAATGTCTTACTTTTTGAGGAAAGGGAAATATGGCTAATAAGTGAAATATGTTGCTTCTGCCACAGTTTTATATTGCTAGCCTCATTTTGAGAGGAGTCATATATCTCATTATTGTGTTTATATACTACATTAGATCCTTGGTGAATAGTTTTCTATGAATAATACTGCCCTTACTTCCAGGTCTGCCATAGCAATTATCTGGAAATTTTGGAAACACCTAGAGAATCCTTATGCAAAGGTCCTTTCTATGGAAAGGAGATTTGCATTTTTGAAAAAAAAATTGTGAGGCAGACAGGTTGATAGTATTATTTTTATGAGTAATTAAGTTTATTTGCTTTCATAGTAGTTTGCCTACTGAATGGATCCTCAGCAAAATACTCCTTGCCTTCTGTTCTCCAAATAGAGCATATAAGATGTCTGCTGCAAGACAGAAGTAAGCATAAGCAATAAAACATATCTTATCTATGGGTTGTTTTTTTTTTGATATTTTATTTATTTATTTGACAGAGAGAGAGAGAGATCACAAGTAGGCAGAGAGGCAGGCAGAGAGAGACACAGAAGCAGGCTCCCTGCTGAGCAGAGAGCCTGATGTGGGGCTCTATCCCAGGACCCTGGGATCATGACCTGAGCTGAAGGCAGAGGCTTAACCCACTGAGCCACCCAGGCGCCCCTTACACATGGTTTTTAAAGAAATTTTTTTTTTAAAGATTTTATTTATTTATTTGACAGAGAGAGATCACAAGTAGGCAGAGAGGCAAGCAGAGAGAGAGAGAGAGAGATGAGGAGGAAGCAGGCTCCCCGCCAAGCAGAGAGTCCGATGCGGGACTCAATCCCAGAACCCAGAGATCATGACCTGAGCTGAAGGCAGAGGCCCAACCCACTGAGCCACCCAGGCACCCCTAAAGAAATTTTTATAAAGCATTTATTTTTCAGAATTTTTCTACAGGCAATTAAAAGTATCCTACATGCTTATTTTAATGAAAAAAAAAAGTGGCATTAGAAAGCCATAAAGATTTCTGTGCCTTGAAGATTCTGTTGGAAAAATGAAAGCTTTACTATGCTTATTTCTACTTTGTTCCTGAAAATAGACAGGTGTTGAGATAATATGGCCTATCTCTAACACTATGAAGTTTCTTTTATCATAGTTTGCACAAGACATGGTGATAATTCTATTTGTTGAATTCGTAGGTAATGACTGATTTATAAATACATTTTTTTTTTCTAAGAGAAGAAGAACCATCAATATTTTTATTGTTAAAAGGAGATTACTTTAGGGCAACTGCGTGGCTCAGTTTGTTAAGCATCTGCCTTGGGTTCAGGTCTGATCCCAGGGTCCTAGGATAGAGCCCCACATCTGACTCCCCACACAGTGCAGAGCCTGCTTCTCCCTCTGCCTGCTGCTCTGCCTACTTGTGATCTTTCTGTCTCTCAAAAATAAATAAATAAAATCTTTTAAAATTGGGGGATGTTTACTTCAAAATTTGTTCCCACATAATGCTGTATGCTCACGAAGGGACCATTATTATGAATGTCTGTGTATTATGTCTGTGTATAATCCAAAGTAGTTATAAAAAAAAAAAAGTAGTTATGTATTATTTTTGGTTTTGAAGGATGACCAGAGTATATAATATCCACCTGCCTGTTATTTCCAAGACAGTGGCAATGTGTGCATGGGTATATACCAGCTAGCATGAATTCAGCAACTAAGAACTAAGCACCCTTCAAATGTATATGCATTATATTTCCCTCATCTGATCATAACCAGTCCCAAGAGGCCTCCCTATTGTAAGTGTAAGAGTTCATCTAAGGCCAGATGTCCCAAGGTACTTTAGAGAATAAGGATAAGCCATACATGTATCTCTTTTATTTTGGAAAGTATTTCTGCAATGAAAATTAAATGATTGCCCCCAGAACACCTCAGGGTAACATTGCAATGTAATAAGTTGTTCTTTGAAAAAAATATATCTTAACTTAAATTGGTATGTTAATTTAGAATGTAATTTATGAGACTGTTAAGGTTCTTGGAGCAGGTGGCTAACTTACACCATATATAAACAACTGGTCATAAGTCTTCCGCTGTACATATTGGTGTCTATAAATTGGTATCCCCTGCCAGCTAAAGCACCAGCTGCCAGGAGGTCCTCTTCAGCAGCACAAAACTGTGTATATTCTCTCTCCATCAGAATCAATATATCTTGTTAAAAGAATACAAATATTACTACTATATGAGTCATTTGTATAAATGTTATAATTATGAATACTTAAATCGTACTTATTAACATCATAATCTCAAATGGTCTTAATATTAAAACAATGCAAATGAGAGCACTGTTTAAACTCTAAATATTACTCCACTGTAAATTTGTTAATATTGTATCTCACTGAAATTACAGAGGAAACTAGGCCTGATTTAAACTCTTTGTGGAGATATTGTTTTAAAATTAGCCAAATATCTTCCCTTCGGCCCCAAACTTCGACTTCTCTGCTCCAGTTTACTATTGTCTACAAAATAAAAGCATATCCACAATTCTGTTTACGTAAGTGTAAAGTGCTATTCCTTCCAGAATCCATGTTAGCAGGCCTGTGTTTTTATAATGTTCAAAAACAGCATTGGTTCATTGCACAAGTTCTGTTTATTTGCACACAAATAAAAATAAGTTCCAGTGTCCATCTTCAAGGGGGAAATGGAGAGAAAGATCTGAACCCAAGCAGTTGTAACTATAATCTGGTGTGAGCTCTAATAAATGGAGGTGTTGCTTTTAAATGAAAGGTCTACTAAAAACATGTGTTTGGAATGAGTCAAGACTAAAAGCTTTACTTTTCAGTGCCAACAGCATGTGTTCAAGTGAAGGTAAAGGGCATGTATTATAAATGACAAGGGAAAACTTTTTACTATACAGAGCCTCAATGCATATGTCAGTTTATTTGGGGGATACACATTATACGAAAATTCTAAGGCGTCGCTCTATGGCAGAAATAGGCATAAGGACCACTTTATTAGCTCTAATAAACTAGACAATTAAAGTGGTAACTTTTTTTTTTTTTTTTTTAAATAGGATAAGAAACATAGGAAGCCTGGTGAAAAAGGCAGACCCTGGCGATCCTAAGGTGAGGAATGGAAATTCCCCATGGATGAAAACTGTGAGGATCACTCCAGAGAATTAATTAGGTTGGATTGAGGGAGTGTCACAAACTCTATACTAACATCAGAAAGAAATACTCTTCGGAGTATAAAAATAAGACTTCATGAAATTGTGTGTAAGTGGGTATTGGTGTAGTAGCTGAGCATGGTGGGGAGTAATTGTAGGGTCCAGGGAGAAAGACTGAATTCATGGCATGATTGACTATGATTTTCTCTCTGTACTTTTATATTTTTATTTGCCTTTATTCTTAGTAGTAATAATAACTTATGTCATTTCTCTGATATGAGGAATTTAAGAGGCAGGGGAGGGTAGTGGGGGTTAGGGAAGGAAAAAAATGAAGCAAGATGGATTTGAGAGGGAGACAAACCCTAAGAGACTCTTAATCTCAAGAAACAAACTGAAGGGCGCCTGGGTGGCTCAGTGGGTTAAGTCGCTGCCTTCAGCTCAGATCATGATCTCAGGGTCCTGGGATCGAGTCCCGCATCGGACTCTTTGCTCAGCAGGGAGCCTGCTTCCTCCTCTCTCTCTGCCTGCCTCTCTGCCTACTTGTGATCTCTGTCTGTCAAATAAATAAATAAAATCTTTAAAAAAAAAAAAAGAAACAAACTGAAGGTTTCTGGGTGGTGGGGGTAGGGATAGGGTGGCTGGGTTATGGACATTGGGGAGGGTATATACTATGGTGAGTGCTGTGAAATGTGTAAGTCTGATGATTCACAGACCTGTACCCCTGGGGCAAATAATACATTATATGTTAATAAAAATAATTTGTAAATTCCTTTAACTCTTTTTAATAATCTGATCCTTAGTCTTATCATTTGTAAAATAGGCATAGCAATATGTATCACCCAATTCTGTTGTTTAGTATTTTTGTTGCATTTATAAGTGTGCCCACTCACAGGAAGGATAGACATAATTCATTAAAAAGAGCTGATCATTGTACCTAGAATAGAGTAGGTACATAATGAACAGTTTCATCTTTTAAAAAATTTGCCTTTGTGGCCCTTTTCCTAAGGCAGCATAAATCATAGGTTTTTGAAATAATGGGACATGGAAATGGATCAAGCTGGGAAATAGGAATGCACATACAGTTAGCTAAGAAAAATGGAGAGAGTAGGTTTTATCTCAAGTGCTTAACTACATGGATTTAGGAATGGCTATCTGGGATGTTAGGTAGAGGAAGTACTGTGAGCTCAATTCCAGTTTCCATAAGACATAATGCTGGAATCGATCAGTACCATCGATTCCAGCATTCGAGCATCGTAGAATTGGCGGCATTTTTCCTGTATCTTTTCTCCTCATGACCTCTGGAAATGTTTTACAATAGGACCTATCTGTACTGACTGGCTTACATTTTTCTCTTTTTTCTTTCCTTGCCTGCTTCCTTCCTTCTTTCCTCTCTCCCCACTCCTTTCCTTTCCTCTCCTTTCTTTTTCCCTCTTTCCTTTCCTTTTTCTTTTCCCTTTCAATAGGTCTTATTTAGAAACCTATTAGCTTGTAGATACAAGAAGATATTTTTTTTTAAAGATTTTATTTATTTATTTGACAGAGAGAAATCACAAGTAGATGGAGAGGCAGGCAGAGAGAGAGAGGGAAGCAGGTTCCCTGCTGAGCAGAGAGCCCCACGCGGGACTCAATCCCAGGACCCCGAGATCATGACCTGAGCCGAAGGCAGCGGCTTAACCCACTGAGCCACCCAGGTGCCCCACAAGAAGATATTATTAAGGAGCCAAGTTATCTTTATAAAATGCAGGACAGAAATGTATCTCCAAGATTTCTTACATTTCAATGCTATTAGTTTATGTCTCTGATTGTGACTTGATTTAAAAGAGAAAATACCTCTTGTAGCTGCTCAAAACCAATCAAATAATTAGCACACAGTTATGTGTAGGCATTATTGTAAGACACTAATTGTACAGCAGTGAATAACAGAGTTCTTGCTCTTAAGAACCCTGTATTTCAGTGTATGTGTGGGGAGTTAGTGGAGTAAATCGGGGTGCATATGGTAAAAAAGCATGCAAAAAACCAAGAAAGTATCTGGTGATTATATGGCTATTTGAGAGAAGAAAAAAAAATGAAATTACAGAAAAAAGGAGTATAGGGCGCCTGGGTTGCTCAGTGGGTAGGGCCGCTGCCTTCGGCTCAGGTCATGATCTCGGGATTCTGGGATCGAGTCCCGCATCGGGCTCTTTGCTCAGCGGGGAGCCTGCTTCCCTTTCTCTCTCTCTGCCTGCCTCTCCATCTACTTGTGATTTCTCTCTGTCAAATAAATAAATAAATAAATAAATTTAAAAAAAAAGAAAAGAAAAAAGGAGTAGAAAGCACAAAATAAGATCTAAAAGGCAAATAAATATAAATGGAGTAAATTCAATGTACCAATAAAGAAAAGAAAAGTATAATTCCTATGTACCCCAAAATAAGTTTCCATAATATGTAAAACAATAATGGTCAAAGTTTAAAGGAAAAAAAAAAGAATTACAATAATATGTCCAAGATTGCTCAACCAAGGTAATTTTTTAAAAAACAGTGAGGATATAAATATTTGAGAAATACAATTAAAGAGCTTAATTTAATGGATATATATAAAAACCTTCACTCATCAATTAAATGGTGCTCTTCTTGCCTGGCACACAGGGACAGGCATAATAATTGCCCATACCACAGGCCATCCAGCAGTCATGCCCAGGAATTGGAATCATACACCTTTTATGGCAGTGTAAGTAAATTGAAAATGTATCATTAAGTATAGGTAGATAATAACTGACACTATTTCTAAGTAGCTGGTAAGCAGAAAAAAAATTATAATGCAGTGTATTAGGACAAGTTTAGAATGATTACTAATGAAGCTCTACACTTTTAAACTTTTGCAAATCAGGTAAAGTAATACTTAAAAAAATTATAGCCACAGAAGTTCATATTAGAAGACAACGATCTGAATATTAATAAGTTAAGTATTGATTTCAATAAACTAGAAAAAACGTAAAGCATCAGAGAGAATAGAAGGGAATAAATACTATGAATAAAAGCAATATTAGCACACATACTAAGCAATGTTAATAAAAACATACAACACCAAATAAAGTAAGAAAATACTGCAAATATGTTTATCCCACTACAGTTGAAAGCTTGGAGGGATGAAAATAATAGACAACAGACTTTCAAAAATCCAGGATAGGGATGCCTGGATGGCTCAGCGGGTTAAGCCTCTGCCTTCGGCTTGGATCATGATCTCAGGGTCCTGGGATCAAGCCCCACATCAAGCTCTCTCTCAGCGGGGAGCCTGCTTCCCCCTCTCTCTCTGCCTGCATCTCTGCCTACTTGTGATCTCTCCCTGTCAAATTAATAAATAAAATCTTAAAAAAAAACTAGGATAAAGTAGAAAACCTGGGGGATATATAACCACTAAGATTCTACTGCATCAAATCACCAAGTCCCTCTTTTTACAGGGAATTTATAGCAAATGCTTAAGAAACAGATGATTCCTATCTTATACAAACTATTTCTAGAAAAGTAAGAATTCTCCCAAAGTTAGGGGTTTGCATAATCTTGATCAAAACCAGAAGAAGATAATTATAAGGAAGGAAAATTATAGACTAACCTCATGGTAAGAGATCCAAGATAATGAATTTTTAATCCTTGGTAATAAGCCCATAGCAATATATACCATAATTACAAAAATTCAATATTTTAGTGTACTGAAATCAGCAAAGTATAATAAAAACAAACAAAAAAAGAAATCACTTTTATCCTATGAATGTGAAGATGTTTTAATTTTAGAAAAAGGATAATAAAATCCACCAAATTAAGAGTTTCACAAAGGAAAACCTTATAATATTTTCAATAGCTGATGAAAAAGCAGTTGACAATTTCTTTTTAAGATTTTATTTATTTCTCAGAGAGAGAGAGACCACAAACAGGGGGAGAAGCAAGCAGAGAGAAAGGCAGGCTCCTTGCTGAGCAATGAGCTCAATATGGGACTGGATTCCAGGACCCCGGGATCATGACCTGAGCCGAAGGCAGAGGCTTAACCAACTAAGCCACTCAGGCATCCTGAAGTTGATAAAATTAAATCCCATTATGATTAAGCAATTTTTAGTAAATCAGAAATGGAAGGGAACTTCTTAAAATTGACAAAATATATACATAGATAGTGTAACATTTTGGATAAGAATCTCAATTCTGGAGTCCACTCTGAATCAAATCTTAGCTCTGCCACATGATTGAGCCAATTACTTAACACTGTTGTGCAAAAACTTCTACACTCATAGAGGTAAATGATTTTTATATGTAAATAACCTTGAAATGTCCCCGAAAACAATGAGTCAAAAAAATGTTAGCCTTATTAACATTAGCCAACCAAGAGTAAATATTATACTCAGAGATAAAACATTAGATGCATTCTCTTTAAAATCAGTAATGACCAAAAAAAAAAAAAATCAGTAATGACAGAACAATGACTATCACTGTTTTAATTTGATGTGGTACTGAATTTCTCACCCTGATCATTAAGCCAAGGGAGTGAGGGGTTGGGGAGCATATAGATTAGAAAAATGAAACAATGTGAAACAAAGCAGAACTGACATTGCTGGCATAGAAAATCCAAAAAAGTCCATAGAAAAATTATGATAACTAATGAAAGTTAAGCCAGTTTGCTAGAGACTAAGTAATTACAACAATCCATGTATTAGCAACAACCAGTAAAATCTAATAGAGATATGATTAATTATAATGGAAACTATGAGGCATTTAAGATTTAGATGAGAAAGATTTATAAAGAAAATTATAAACTATTACTGAAGAACAATGAGGAAGGTATGAGTAAACTGAGAGATATGTCATTATAATAGATGAAAAGATTAAATATCATACATCCTTCTAAGTAATTTATAAATACAATGCAGTCCCCATCAAATTCAACAAGCAGAGAGAACATAATTCTAAAATCAAAATAGAAATTAAAATGGTTAAGAGACATCAAGACAATTTTGAAGAAGGATAAGAAGGGGGTACTCTACCTTCCTCATAGCTACCTTAAAGTTATAGTGGTAATACAAAGCTATAGTAGAATACTCATAATGGTCTGCCTAGATAGCCAGCTCACTGGGTCCTGTCTGCCTGGTGTATTACTCTCCATGTAATCTTCCACATGGCGAAATCGGTATGGTGTTTAAGTTTAACCTTCCATAAGACCAATACTTCCTAACCCATAGTTAGAAGGCCTAAATTTCTCCAGAGTCCTCTGGCTTGGAGTATTTGCAGAGAGCCCCAATAAATAGCTGGCAACCCAAATCCTCACTGTCTGGTATCAAGCAGCTTATAAATTCTTTCACTGACAAGGCCATTTTCTTACTTTCCTCTGTAAGACGAGAGACTCATAGAGGGCTCAGCCTTTCCAATGTAATAAAATCCACATCATGTCTATATCCACTAGATAGCATGGCCTTGGCACGCATTCCCAAATTTTGTTGGCACTATTGGAGGATTCCAAGCATCTATATATTGCTAATTTGTGAGTTTTCCCTTTCCCTACGAAAACCTTCCTTAAACCATGCCCTGTAAAGTTGTGGAATTAATCCTTACTTCTTTTGATAGACCTGAAGAGACATACCCCCTGTTCCATGGCAAATACAAAAGGAGTTTCAATTGTATATTTAATATTATATCTCTTAAGATAGGAATAAAGAGATCTGAAGCAAATATGACACAATTTTAAGGTTAGTCAGGTTGGATGGTAGATATTAGGGAGTTTGTCTTGTTATTCTGTATAAACTTCAGTTATTGAAAATATTTCATAATGATAAAAAGCCAAGTGGTAATCAATCTAAAATTGTATTTTTAGTACTCAATTGATAACTTGAGATAAATTATCAGTATATCCTTTTTGAACTCAATTATTGAAAAAATAAATTTTAGATTTAAACAACTAAGATCTATTTTTTCCTCATAGTCATAGAATAAAAAATATATAAAATATATAAATAGAATAAAAATGTATAAATAGAATAAAAAATGTTAAGAAAAATATATTTATAAACATCTAAAGCATTGTAATCCATTTAAATGCTTGCAGAAATATTCTAAAATATTATTATTATCACTATTTTTTATTCTCCCTGTTCTGAATACTGACACATTCAAATATCTTTGGACATCTTCTGAAATGTAATTATCAGTATACTTCGTTCTCCTTATCACTGAGAGTAGTCTCCAAACAAAGATGAATCTTCAGCTTGAAAAAAAATGTTTTTTAATATTTTATGGTTTTAGCCAACTACCACAGTGTACTAATTGCTAATTTGTTTGCCTGATACATTTCCTTTGGTAGTAATCTGGGAAATGCTAATTTCCTTCTCACTGATAGGAAAAGTCTATAGTGAGAGCCCTTTTATAAGATGAACTGTAGGTAGTCTGCATTAAGAAATACACAGACAACTGACAATGGCCAATACAGAATTATTCTCCTGTATAAAATACAATCCAAATCATGTTGCTGGAATCAAATGTTCACATTTACCTTTATATTCTAAATGAAATCCAGTGTAACTAACAGATCCATCACTCCGAAAAGCCAAATGCATAGTATTGGAGCTGCTCTCTATTCTCTCTGGTAACTTGCTGTCTTGAAAACTTCCAATCAGCGGGCTATTACTGTCTGGTCCATCATATATATAGAGAAAGTCATAGTTAGGTTCTATGCTAAAACTGAAAAAAGAGAGAGAGGGAGAAGGAGAGAAAAAGAATTGGAATGATTACTGCTAAGGTGTTAAGTATAGTAGTCAATACTCACATATATTATTCAGTCAATATCTTTAAAAATAACAGACTTTGGCAATGTAAACTAAGTTGAAAATTTACCTGGCAACAACACATTGAATATGAATATCAAAGCAGCAGAAAAGGGAAAAGACATCTTGATATTTTCAAATTTTCTAAGTTATCACTATGTCTACAGGGAATACAATGATAGTAAGGCAATTTCTAATGAAAGGGTACAGAGTTTGGAGTCAGAGAGATACGTTGAAGCCTTGCTTCTGCCCTTGGTAGCTACATATCCTCACATAAGGCACTTTATATACGTAAAATCTGGAGGACATCTATTTTAAAAATTTTTCATCCAGATGTCTTGCAGTATGAAAACACAACCTCTTTTTACTTTGTCAATGATATTATTTGACTTGAACTTCAAAATTTACAAGCATATTTGCTCTTAAAATTCAACTCTACATAACCAATTCAAGAAAAAGTTTGAAATGCAAAATTCACATTTAAATTACTCAAATGAGTTCCTGCACATTGTATTAGGTGTTCTTTTTTCCCAAAAGTAAATATAATTTCTTCTTTTAGAACTTGATGTAGGAGAAATCATACCAACACCCTGTTTGTCAAAATTGAATAATGTGCAAATAAGGACATTTCAGGATGTAAATTATTCAAATCAATATTTTGATATTCCAGGTTTGCCTTAACAACCTTCACAAGTATGAGACTTGTCCCCTAATGATTGCAGAACACAAACATTTAGAAGCATAAGACATGTAATCATTTGTCTATTACCTAGCTCATACTGTAGCAAAGAGAAGGATGAACTCAGTTGGGTCATTAAGGAAAGTCAAAAAGTTCATGATATTAAGTAAAAATAGTAAAGCTTGTAATTGTTAAATATGGATCAGTGAAAAAATTATCTTGTCAAATTTCATCATCTTTGCATATAAATAAGAAACTTGTTAGGTAAGAAATATTCTTTGCAAATCTACTGAGTTTATAGAGGTTAAATTTCCACACTTCTAAGTCTTTACTTATGTATGTATAAAGGACAGGAATCCAGGTAGTTTACTTGTGCATAAACAGTGAAGAAAGACTGGTATGATACATGGTTTCCAAACTTTTAATAAATAAGGTGCCTCATAACATGAGAAATTTAAGGGACCACCACACTGTTCTATTGTTTAATTTATTCAATATCTATCTTCATTAAAGCTAAATCAGTTAATTCCTCTTGAAATCTTTTGGTGGAATGTAAGGCCTAAATTTTGGTAATTTTTGTGTAATTTAGGAAAAATCAAAAGATAAGGCCTTATTTTGTTACTTATTACCCTTCTTCTGGGTCAAAACACAATATTTCCGAACTACTTTTCTTTCAACATTAAGATTTAATGAATATTACAACTACCTTACCTAGGTCATTGTTGGCAGAATCACTAGACGCAAGGGCTTTATAAATGATATAGCTGTATGTATTATCCTCAGAAAACCCAAAGCCTATTTAACAATGGAATGAAGCCCATTTGTTTTTAATTTCTAGTTTGGGCCTAAATAAGTACTTCAAAATACTACTTTGTAACTTCTTTAAAAATGAGAATAAAACAAAATCTTAGCTGTAATGACTATTTCTCCTGAAAAAAAAAAAAAAAAAGGTAGAGTACATTCTAATAGTACATTCTATTTTATAAGGCAATTTCATAAATATTAACTTGGTCTTCTCAAAAATCCTGTAGTATAAGGAAGGGATTATAATTTCCATTTTCCCAATGAGTACACGAAGGCCCTGAATGTCAGTGATCTCCCAAGGGTCACATAATACATGACACAGCTGGAAATCAAATTTAGGTCACATGTTTCATCTAATACAGCCTTCCACCACTCATTTATTAACTACTATAATTCCGCAAGCCCACTAAGGCCTATATCATTCAAATTGACATTTCTAATGTCTGTACTGCCATTTCTTCAACTGTAAAAATGAGTATAATAACCTCAGCAAGTTGTCTTATAGCTGGGTCCTGGCATATAACTAACATTGTCATTACTGTTACTTTGTTACTACCAATTATCAATGTATTACTATAAATTATAGAAATAAAAAAGTCTGCATATGTGCACTTTTATAAATTTTTATGAGTTCAAACTGTTTTTAAACCTGGTTTCAATATATTAGGGAAAAGAGTACATATTGAACCTTAATATTTTGCATAAATACCAAGCAGCTTTAACACACCAGCAGGAGGGATTGTGTTATTAGAGCCAAGCAGATCAATCTTGGACACTGAAGGTTAGGAACTTTTCTACTTAAAGAACTCTTTGAGTGGCTGATTCCTAGCCCCTCCCCTTGAAATATTAAGGGAAAATGTTAGACCAGGTTTTGTGACAATAGGTGTAAGTTCCATGTGAAGAAACAGGTTTATTCCAAAAAATAACCTATCTCAAGGTAACACAGCATGTGGTGGCAGAGTTTGAGCTCAAAGTCAGCCACCTTCTTTCCCACACAGGAAGCTCAATCCTCTGCTATTTCATTACTAAACTTTCCCAGCTACTGACCTTACTAACTGACAAATGTAAATTCTGGAACACTCCCATGTAAAGCTCTATCATGAGACAGCTTATGCTGAGAAATCATATGGGAATGATGCATCTCTTCTCCATTAGCTTGACTTAATGAGATCACCATAAAAATAACAGGTAGAATAAATGTTTTCACAAGCTGAAAGGTAATGTTGCACATAGGGGTATTGAGATTGCTACAAAAAGATTTTGGGTGGCACACAAATAGGAGAAAAATATCCTGGAAATATTGACCTTTCCATCTTGAAGTTTGGGAAAAACAGAATTTTTTGAAGCTGCAATGATAAATACAGGGAGAGAGAAAAGGTTATAAAGAGATCACATTTCGTGAAAGACAATAAACCACTTGACCTTTAGCATGCTTCCTCTACACTGAAATCTGGTGAGGAGGCTCACCCACTTGCCTTCAAAACTACACTGGCCTCTGTACTATTACAGAAGGCTACAAACTGCTGATTGCAAAGTATTAGTACTGGAATTAATGAAAATTAATCAAAATATCATATACAGAAAAAAGAAAAAAACTTTGCCTAGTGTAAATGCTAAGGTAAAATGACAAGAAAAGATTTTTTTAAAATGTGGAAATGTACAAGAACTCACCTGATAAATGCCAAGGAGATAACATAGTCTGTGTTGACGGTGATGGTCCAGTCACAGTCCCTGCTATGAGGATATGGATGAGGGAAGTTTGGTGAAAGAATAAAGCCCGAAGATCCTGTTAAATTGCCTCCACAGGGTGCTTTAATTTAAACAAACAAACAAACCCTTAAATGATGAACAAAATTTATTAGCTATCAATATTTATGTAAACACATCTCTAAAAAATTCAGAAGATTTCATACACATCTGACTTTTTCTAGTATTGGATGGTTGAGAATACTGTATTGTCTTTCAAGAAAGACCATGAAGGTATTAAAGACATATGTACATAGTTACATTGAATTTATCTTCTTCACTGGCTTCAAAAGACAAGAAGAAATTACACATATACTTCTCTCCCTTTCTAATACTACTTTGTTTCATGTAAAAGATAAGCATTGGGTGCCTGGGTGGCTCAGTTGGTTCGACTCCAGTTGATCCTGGAGTCTGGGAATCAAGTCCCGTATCAGGCTCCCTGCTAAGCAGAGAGTCTACTTTCCCTTTGACCTTTGACTTTCTCCCCTCTCATGCTCTCTTTCTCTCTCCCTCTCTCTCAAGTAAGTGAATAAAATCTTAAAAAAAAAAAAAAAAAAAAAGGTAAGCATTGAGAAGAAGGGTACAGATGGCTTTTCCATGGTTGCTGAGAACAAATATGAGGCTTGCGAGGAAAAGTTAGAAACAAAACAAAGCAAAACAAAATCTCTAATAATAAGTAGAATAATGGGACATGAGATACTTGGCTCATTTTCACGTCTTCCCTGGTACCTTCTTAAAATGTATTTATGGAGGAAGATTTTTTGACAATAGTGAATGAGTGAGAATAGATAATTATCTGTGAACATACAGCACTGTACAACAAAACACTCTTATACTGCATGTTTTCATCTCCCTAAATTCTAGTTGTCTGACTTGTTGATGAAAATAGACAGATACTACAGTTATTACAGCCCCAAACAAAGGTTTCTGTAACACTTCACTGAAGAGGTTCTAAAACGTGTCAGGGAAATTCAAAGAACACATTCTTTAAGGGATTATTGTTGAAGTCTGTGTTTAACAGTTTATGATCGAAAATAATATATCATATAGAATTGGCAGCTTCAGAAAAAATAGAGCCATGAAGATAGGGACGACTCCAGTGGTAGAGTGGGACAGTGGAGATATAAATACACACACACACACACACACACACACACACACAGGAGAGAAAGATTCTGACCATGTTCTCATGATATCTCAGACATATAATCAGCACACCAACATTCTTCTCTTATTTGAGTTTTAAAATTATAGTTTTCTCATATAAATTTTATCATTCAGTTATCAGACTTTTTAGATCCTTTTGACAGCATCGAGCCAGTTTTGGAAGAAGGAAAGTTTTGGTTCTAGCAACATTGCAGATCTCTGTTCTTTGCCTGAGTATAGATATGCAAAATCATCACTATAATTTGGTAATATCTGCCATGTAAATTATGGATGTTTGCTAGTGCATTTCTCCTCCACTAGTGCATGCCCCTCCACTACCCTTACCTTAGCATCTCAGTGACAGTAGATGCCTTTAGCCCCTACTCTACTGAGGATATTTATTGGCTCAGACTTAATTTATTCACCAGTGCTTACCTATCATCTGCACATCTTTGTAGATTTTATCAAATGATTAGACATAAATATGTCAGCTTTCTATAGTTCTCCCTCTTCAAATTTCAGTGTCTCCTGAATATTTTTCTCTATAATCAGAGAGTATAGAGTCCCTCCTATTAATCAGGATAATACCCTCAACCAGGTCACATAATCGCTCTTCCTTCTCTGGAATCTTAATTCATTTATCACCTTCAGTCTCTCTGGATTAATCCCGTTTGTCCACAGACATGTTCAGAAATCTTTCATCCAAAAAATAAAACAGAGTTCCTTATGACCAGTTTATTTTCACTTTTTTTTTTTTCAACTGAAAATGTTGAGGTTTACCCAATGATGAAGAAATGCCTTCACCCTTTTGTGTTTGGTTAAATGGCCCTACTGTGAGGAACCACACTTCCCTATATGACTAAGATAAAACTCACTTAGCATGTCTTAGGTAGGACCCTTTAAAGAAACTCCCTTATTTTCCTGTGATAAGACCCTATAGATTCCTGTTCTTTAACTCAAATGATTAGCTGAATTCATACTCATTAATCAGAATAACATGGTTATAACCAAACTTTGGTTAGGCTTCCATCCTTCCTCAGAGCCCCTGAACTCTGATCCACCCTCATTCTTGAGCCATCACACAATACCTCCTGAGGACAGGATGGGCTTGGAAGACATCATTCTCTGCTCTACTAATGGACTGAGCCACCCTTTCATCCCATTTCCTTATACCTGGTTCTTCCTAGTCTTATATACTCCACTGTATACAAGAAAAATCCCTTTTACCTAACTCTTGAGATGCTTGTAGATCTTAGGGTCACCCTGTTCTCCCAATCACAATGGTTCCCCTAACAATACCCAAACTGCAATAGTTCCTTATAAATAGAAGTCTCTCCTTATTTATGATTTGTTGGTTTTTGTTTTTGTTTTTGTTTTATTTTACAATGATGTCTTTTGAAAAGGAGGTCTAATCTCATTGGCTCTTTCTTCACCTGGGTGCTAGGTAGACTAACATGATTAACAAAGCAGTTCATCACGAGGAAAAAAAAAAATCTCCAAAAAAAGCAGCTAAGTCTTCATCCTGAGAAAACTTATCTTTGGGTTTAAAATTGTTTTTCTTTTAAATTGTATTTACAGAGACACAATAGCCCTTTTGTTCCTTATGGACTCTAGATGCTTTATTAGGTTCTTCGCACCTCTTGTTCCCTCTCCAAACATTGCTATCTCCCTCAGCATCCTTGCCCCCAACACAATCACTTCCTAGCCTAGCTTGGAATGCCTTTTGTATTGATTCATTTTATATTTCTCGTCATATCAGCAGCCTTTCTTCAGGGTTGACTTTCACCTTAAATTCACTCTCCTTGTTGGAACTCCACTTCTAATTTTCTTCTAGTGTCTTTGTACAGACCTCAGTTTTATTGCAATATGTGTCTTCTTCTACTTCATCTTATAATTGTAGTACTCTCCTGAGTTCTTTTCCTAGTCATCTCTGATTTCTGTCCTGTTATATTTTTCCATATTGACCATATCCAATTTTCAAATTCTAAGCCATATACCCAAAGGCTCACTAGCTATCTCTACCTGATAACATACAGGCACATCAAACACAGAGCAACTGACATATCCAAACCTCAACTCAAATTTGTTTCTTCTTTTGCATTTCTAAGCTGTTTGATTAGTGCTGTCATCCACCTATATTCCCAAGCTAGAGGCTTAAGATTCTTCTCTTTTCTTTGCTTCATCCATGCACCAATCTATCAAGAAGTACAATCAAGACTCTTAAGTTACAGATCCCCATAGATATATTTCAACCTATTCCTCTTTCCTTCCCCACTACCATATTTCTAGATCTGATTCTTACCTGTCTCCTGAATTATTGCAATGGTTTCTTGTTTCCCATGCCTCTGGTTTCCTTTAATTCATCTTTCTTCCAATAAAACACCTAATCATACTATGCTTATGCATATAATTCTGCAGTTGTTTCACATCGCCTGCATGATAATGCCCCAAATCCAAATCAGTTTTTATGACCTGATCCTTGCAACCTTCCCAATTGTATCAACCACCACTCTAGACACATAATTTATGCTCAGATACTATCAAACTCCTTCTAGTTGCTGGCACATCTATGTGGTTGCCCATGCTATCCATTTCTGCTGAAATGTTTTTTCTCCTCTGCATGTATAGAACTCTATAATGTTTCAGGATTTGCCACTGCCTCCAGAAAGTTTTCCTGGAAGTTCCCAACCTGGCCTCTAATTCAGCTCCTCTTCAACTTTCTCTTATATGCACAACAACCTCTATCTCCATCAATTTCCTCACCATACGTACTTAAATATTACATTCAGGTGTCTGCATTCATCATTAATCTGTAAGCTAAAGACGGTGTGTGTGTGTGTGTGTTTTTAAAGATTTTATTTATTTATTTGACAGACAGAGATCACAAGTAGGCAGAGAGGCAGGCAGAGAGAGAGAGGAGGAAGCAGGCTCCCCGCCGAGCAGAGAGCCCGATGCAGGGCTGGATCCCAGGACCTCGAGATCATGACCTGAGCCGAAGGCAGAGGCTTTAACCCACTGAGCCACCTAGGCGCCCCAAGACTGTGTCTTGTATGATGTTTTAAACCTGGGATTCAGCACATACTACACATTCCATAAAAGTTTGTGAAATTGCTAGTGCCTCCTTGTATTAAGAAAATAGTAAAACTAAATGAGATGAATGAACAATCTAATTTGTACCTATGTATTTTGATAAAAATAATAGCATATTTTGCCTTTAGAATTTATAAACTTACATGTGAATTTACAAAAAATTACAAAAATATGTGTAATAATGGAAAATGTACATATGTATGTATATATGTATAAAAGACAGAATGACAGCAAAATGTTGTGTGTTGTTTTTTTGCCCCCTCAAACTATGGTAGTGGCATTATGTGTAATTTGGGAGCCCAGGAGAGCAAATTTGTTTCAATTTTCCTTATCTTTCACAGGGAACATTGGCCTTTTTTTTTTTTTTTAAGATTTTATTTTATTTATTTGAAAGAGAGGGAGTGAGTGAGAGAGAGTGCATGAGCAGGGGCTAGGGGAGAAACAGACTCCCCAGATGAGCAGGGAGCCCAACATGGGATTGATCCTAGGACCCTGAAATCATGACATCAGACATAGGCAGACGTTTAACCCACTGAGCCACTCAGGCATCCTAGACTTTTTTATTGTCAGATGTACACACACACATATGTCCATATATATGTTTATATGTTTATATCCTTTATCAAAAAAGATACAGGGAAATTTTTTAAAAGATATAGGAAAATATATTACATATATTTTAGTCATCTTCTGGATATTTTCCATGATCATACTATAATTCAGGTATAAGATCATCTAAAAATTCTTCTGATTCCATTATTTAAGTTATTTACCAAAGTTTTCCCAGTATAGTTCATTGTTATAGTTGATTTTGGAAATCCACAAAAGCCACTGAAACAAGCAGAGGTATTATCTGACATTTGTATGTTCCAAACATTGAGTAAATAAAATTTTTCTTTGCCTTAAAAATACTAAACTTTAAATAGTACTTGGAAAATATATTTCTATTTTTATGCATCTAATCATCAAGCACCCAGAATAAGATTCTCCTTAAGTTGAATGGATTTATGAATTAAATTTTTAGTTAGGTTCCATGGAATTCTGACATAAATGGTTTGTTCTGAGTGTTGTTTCTCATGAGATAGTTGCACAGACAACTGTTGATAACTATTTCTCAATCTTAATTTTTAACCCCATTTAGGTTTGTTTGTGTATACCGACTTTGCAGCCCACCCACACTAATGTCTTTATTATTTACCTTTATATCTAGTGCTACTACTTTTCCTCTGGAAATGTCAAAGTAATCTTCACACTGTCAATTTTGTTGGAATGAATTCCATTAACTCTCTTAAAGATGCCGTCCTTCTATTTGGTACTTGCTTAAAGGCTAACTACTTCTATATGCAACCAAAATGCTTTATACTTCAGGGTCTGAGACATAGACTTATGGAGTTTCTAAAAGTTCAGGGTTTAATCTTTGGCATAGTATTTCCAATCATGGAGTTCTTTCTTATCAGTTTCAGAGGTCAAGATTTGTGCAGTCTTAGCAATTTTTCAGACTTTTTTTTTTTTTTTAGCTTATTTTCTTCTTCAGAGAAGCTCTAATGCGTATCTTCTCCTCAAGCTATCTTTTCCTACCAAAAAATAATACACAGCACTGTAATTCATAAAAAACTTTTCACAGCCTGCTCAATTTAAGAAAGATTTAGTGTTTCACTATTTGTTCCCCTAGAATTAGGACTTGCAAGCTAAAGTCTTGTCTACAAATGGAATTTTATAATAGCCCATCACAAAACTCTTTCATCTTTTATGTTTTGTATTTTAGTGTTTCCTAGAATTTAGTACAAAGATGTTGGATATTTTAGGATTCTAAACATAGTAACACTTGACATTATATAGCCTTCTGGTAATTCTAATAAACAACACCCTTTAACTAGTTTGAAGAGTTACACTAAATCAAAAACTCCTACAGTAAGTCTGTAGTATTCTATCATTTCTTCTTTACATGAAGATTCTCTTTATAAGAGAGTCAAATTCCAATTGTTTGGAATGCGGTATTTTAATTTAATTGGATGTTTTCTGGGTTAAATGAATAGAAAACAAACAAATGGAAAGTTCATTCTCTTTCTTTGAAAATGTGTTTCTTACCTGTATTTTAGTCCTTGTTTTTGTAAGTGTACTTATAGTAAATGTAAATTAATCAATGATTGATGATCTAGAATCTTGCAGTGGTACATGAAGAGCAACGTACGTGTGAAATGGAAATAATGAAGAGTAAATGGGAATATGGCTAAATTTGAACTGGTTCAAGCTATGCACTTATTTTGTGCCTTTTTTTTTTTTTTAAGTTTCTTTAATAAGCTTTTTTCTTGTTAGCTGTTTCATTTTCTACAGAAGTCTAAAACCTTCATTACTCCCTGGCTGGTTTGAGTGTTTAGATGTGGCTTACTTTATGCATTAAGTGTTTTTAAAATGCCAACATGTAAAAGACAGAAAATATGATGTGAATATATATATATATATATATATATATATATATATATATTTTTTTTTAAGCTTTCACTTCACTAATCAATAGGTTCACAAGAACAGGGAACTTCTCTGTTGTGTTTTACTGCTAAGACCTCCATATTTAGAACAATGCCTAGGACACACTGAATGACTAATGAATTTGAGCTTGCAACTCTTGCATATGAAGTTACAAGATGGGGGTAAAAAGAATCTAAATTGAGTGCTTGAGTTTGTTCCCTTCTGACTGAGGTACTAAACACTTTTCCTATAACCATGTGACTCAAAAACCACTATGAAATGATTACTGAAAATGCATTTATGATTTAAGTGAATAATTTATGATATAAGTGAATAAAGATAAGGTTTTGTTTCCTAAATGTGCTAGATTTGCATATGCTGAATACTATAAGAAATACAATCATGAACTAGGAATGAATGAATTTGGAATCTTCTCTCAAGGTGCTTACAGTACAGTAAGGAGAATATATAAAGAAATGAGATTTCGAATAGAGATAACATACTTTGGTCAAAATCTAATATAAATTCATGATGACAGTTCTAAAGCACTTGAGGTAAATTGTTTCAGATAAGACAATTTTAATTTTAAAAACTTAGTAATAAGATTTTTAAAAGATTATACAGCAGGTTTTGTGCTAACTTTTCTCATGCCAATAGAGATATAATAGGTTTCTTAATTTTCTAGAGTCCAACTTGGAGAATCAAAAACAGACCATGGAGGCAAAAGGCACTTAGAAGTATAAACCAAGCTGCTGTAAATCCTTAGATTATCAAAATAAAACCATATTTTAGTATTCATGAATTGAATGTAGAGCCAAAGCTTTGAAACTAAATTCAAATTTAAGTTTCAATAAAATTTTCTTTCTTATAAGAAATAGCTATCAGAGGGGCATCTGGGTGGCTCAGTGTGTTAAAGCCTCTGCCTTTGGCTCAGGTCATGATCCCAGGGTCCTGGGATGGAGCCCCACATCGAGCTCTCTGCTCAGCCAGGAGCCTGCTTCCCTTCTTCTCTCTCTGCCTGCTTCTCTGCCTACTTGTGATCTCTGTCTGTCAAATAAGTAAATAAAATCTTAAAAAAAAAAAAAAGAAATAGCTATTAGAGACACAAGATGAATTGGCCCATTTTATTTATTTATTTATTGTTTATTTATTTATTTGACAGAGAGAGCAAGATCACAAGTAGGCAGAGAAGTAGGCAGAGAGAGAGAGAAGTGTAGGCAGTCTCTCCACTGAACAGAGAGCCCAATGCGGGGCTCAATTCTAGGACCCTGAGATCATAGCCTGAGCAGAAGGCAAATGCTTAACCCACTGAGCCACCCAGGTGCTGAACTGGCCCACTTTAAATTCAGAATCTGAATCTATTCTTTAAATTTTAAAAGCACTGGGTAACTACATTTATATAGTAGGTAAGGGAGAATTTAGATTTTTCAAGAACTATAACGCTTATTTTTTTTTTTTTTTTTTTTTTTTTTTGTTTAGGGTCTTTAACCCATTCAGAATCTAATGCAATTTTGGACTCTTTCCTTAGGAAAAAATTATGATCATTTAAAATTTTGTGCATTATTTTGAAGTTTCATAGATTTCTGAAATCTTAGACCCTATATAAAACCATTCTAGAATATTGTTCTTAATAACATCAATACCCATTTTATCCATTGTTTTATACATTCATAAAATGTTAATTATTCTTTAATTCATACCTATACAGACTGGTGGGCTGGGCTGCCAGAAGTATCGATTTTCTACCTGAATGCAGGTTATTCTTTCTTCTCCTTGAAGCTCATAGCCTGGGTCACATTGAAAAACAACAGTGTCCCCAGGTTCTCGTCCATCCCCATTTCGAGTCCCATTCATGGGAACCCCTGGGTCACGACATGCAGTGGCAACAGAACCTATCAAAAGACAGAAACAAACCTTTAGTTTTGATGCTACCAAAATCAGTTTCAAAGTTCCAGACCTTACAGTTTAGAACCTTCTTCATATCTATGTGCTTTTAGAAATTTAACTTATAAAATGTTTGAGTCAATTTTTTAATCCCTACACAAAAAACTAATTTTAATTGTTTTTGTTGTTGTTGTTGTTGTTAATTTGTGTGCTAATTTGTTTCAAGAAGAGACATGACATTTTAGTAGCTCAATAATAGATTTCCTGAAAATTATTAGATGCTCTGTGAAAGACTGTGCAGAGGATGAAAAGAAAGCCACGGAGAGTTTTCTCTGCAACAGATCTATTCCATAAAGGACTTGTATCTAGAATATAAAAAGAACTCTTAAAACTCAAGTGTGGTCCAGGGGGAGGAAGAAGAAAAAAACATTCAATTAAAAAATGGACAAAAAACATTTCAATGAAGAGGATAGTGGATGGTACATGAAAATATTTGTTTAACATCATTAACCATTAGGAAAATACAAATTAAAACTGTAATGAGATATTACTATATACCTATCAGATCAACTAGAATAAAAAATAAAATAAGATCACTGAATGCTGGCAAAGTTCTGGAGAAAATGAAATTACTCAGGCATTGCTGTTGGAAATATAAAATTCTACTGCCACTCTGAAAAGAAGTATGGTAGTTTCTTATAAGACTAATGTGTTTACCATACAGCTCGGTAATTACACTCTTGTACATTTATCCCAGAGAGGTAAGGACTTAGGATCACATACGTATTTATTCATAGAAGATAAAAAGTAGGAACAACCCAAATATCCTTCAACAAGTGATTAGTTAAACTGTGTAATCATACCAAGGAATATTACTCAGCAATAAAATGGAATGACAATACACATGACAACTTAAGTGGATCTGAAAGGAATTAAGAAGAGTGAAAAAATACAATATCAAATGGTTGCATACTATATGACTTTATTTATGTAACATCCTTGAAGAGACAAAAATCAGAAAGTTGAAAAACAGATTAGTGGGCACCAGAGGTTCTGGGGGAGGGGACGGAAGGTAAAGATAGCACGAGGGATGCTTGTGACAAACTGTATGTACTGTGTCTTTATCATGGTGGTGGTAGTCATACAAGTCTACATAGAGCTAAGTAAACATAAACACACAGATATATGTAAAATTCATAAAATTTAAGTGAAAGATTGTATCAAAGTCAATTTTCTGGCTGGGATATTGTGTCATATTTATGCAAGAAGTTGTCATTGCAGGAAAATGGGTGAAGAGTATACAAGGTCTCTTTATTCCTTACAACTAGTTGCATGTAAAAGTGTTTAAAACTAAAAAAATTTTAAAAATCATTAGAGAAAAGGAGAGCAGTATGAGGCTACTGTTCTTCTATATCCAGTATATGACACATTTAACAATAGAAACTCCAATTATTCAGGTTAATGGAACAAAATATTATTTTGAATTACCATAAAGTAGATTTACCCTAAAGCATATGGCAATTAAGTATCAAGACAAAGAAGCTATTAAAATTTCCACTTAAACCATTATTAAACTACAATCATAAATGTAGGATGCAGCACTTGTATAAATTATTTTTTAAATTGCATATTAAACTAATGACACAAACTGCTGGATTACAGACACATAACTGATAGTCACTCATTCATTCACTTAATAGATCCCAAGTATCGTGCTAGGTTCTAGGAATACAAAGAGGAAATAAGCAGACACAAATAGAATTGAACAGACTTTCAAATTATTTTGCATAGCGGTGGTACCAAAAATGAAATTCTGCTATAAACATCCTGAGTGGGTACACAGGTAGAAACAGATAAATGAGGATAGACAGATAGATAGATAGATAGATAGATAGATAGATAGGTGATAGATAGTTAGATAGATAGATGATGGATAGATAGGTTCTTCAATATGTCAATCTATTAATCTGTCTAGTAAACTTGTTGTAGCTCATCTAATACACATATGCAATAAAGAAATCAGGGAATCTACACAGAGTATTGTAATGTTCTGACTCTTAATATTGTGTGGGAATCAAAATGAACATATCAAGTAAAAAAACTTGAGGAACAAAAAAAAAAAGGATATTGGTGGGATATTAAACCTGACACCGATAAAAAGTAATAACTCTGTTAAGTGTTATCAAGTGACTCCTGATCTCAGCTCAGGTCCTGATCTCAGGGTCATAAGTTCAATCCCCGTGTTGGGCTCCATGCCCAACATAGAGCCTAATTTAAAAAAAAAAAAAAAAAAAAGAGAGAGAGAGAGAGAGAGAATCTGTTAAAAAAAAAAAAAGGCACATAAGTGGCTCATTCAGTTGAGTATCCAAATTTTGGTTTTGGTTCAGGTAATGATCTCAGGGTCCTGAGATCAAGCACCCTGTAGACTCTGAGCTCAGCACCAATTCTGCTTGAGATTCTTTCCCTCTCCCACTCCCTCTCCCACGTCATGTATGTGCACCGGCATGCCCTCTATCTCTCAAATAAAATCTTTAAAAATAAAATAAAATGCAGTAATAACAAAAAAAGTGACCATTCATATATGCATATGTAATATACATATATTTTGTTTACTTTTTCAGCGGACTAAAAAAGTTAATTTTTAAAGGGTTACAATTTTAAGAGTTACAAAATGTGGACAGCACATATAATTTTACTGATCACTTAAATGAAGGAAAAGCTATGTATCTTTATATGTATTATAAAAAGACAAGAGTTTTGCTTCATTTTTCTGATAAAATAATGTTTCTGAGCAATGACTATGGGCAGGGACTTTATGTATATAATTCCTTGAATATTCCTAACAACCTTATGAGACAAGTGTCATTATTCTTCTTCTTGTAGAGGTGAGAAAACTAAAGTTTAGAGAGATTAAGTAACCTGTCCAATACTACAAAAACTAAAGAATACAGAAGCAAGATCTGAACTCAAATCTGTCTTAGAACCCCAATACTTAAATGTTATACTAGACTGTCCTTTTGTACCTGCAGCTGTTCCAGAGATGCAATTTTTCTCCTCAATAAAGTAAAATAAAATAGATAATGAAATAAAATAACAAACCCCATTAAGAAATTATGGGAAAGGTAGGGATTATATATATTGATAACTATAAAAGCTAGAGCTGTCATAAATTTGAACCATCCTAAAAATATTAAATTTACCTTCATAGGAATTCTTTTTGAAACAGTTGTTTTTAGTTGTTAATAACAAATCCATACTACAGAATACTGAGGGAATGGGGCAGGGACTTGGTTCCAGTATCAAAGTGAATTTGTTCTGTAATGGCTGTGTGTCCTTTACAGAGCATCTCCAGTGCATCACAGACTCTTCCAGTATTGATAGAGATCTTCTTGTGAAGTATTTTTGTAATAAACTGAGTCATTAAGGTTTTCTTGAATTGCTCTGGGATGGTTTTCACCCAAAAGAAACTGATATATGTAATTGTTTTACAACACATTAGTGGGGAGTGATGTTCTACATATAAGATTTATTTTTAAGATGGTTTTGTTGGGAAAGAATTGACATAAATAAGAAATGTGATCAACTTTCAATGTGAAAAGTGGTTAAAATAAGATGACTTTGATATGATAATGAACATATAGTTTCAGAAAATATGGCTTTGCCTTTGGGTCTGCTTAACTTGAAGAGAGGTGGTGAACACATACTGTTCCTTTTTTTCTCAATTAATAAACAAATTAGGTTAAAATTTTAAAGCACAGTAGAGAATGATGAGGCTTAAAGAAAGACTGATGATATATATGTGTGTGTGTGTGTGTGTGTGTGTGTGTGTGTGTGCTTGTGTGTGTATTTCTTTTTCCCCCTTGCTTGGAATTACTTGAGTTCTAAAAGCAACTAGTTAGATATGTACAAGAACAATTATTTGGTGTGAATGCTGTTGTCTTATTTACTTTATTTATTCAAAGTTTGATTTCCATACTGGGTATACTCTGTGTTTGTGGGCAAAATTATAATAATTTTAGTACCAATCATTCTTGTTTTCTGTATTGAATAGGAGGTATAACCATTGAAGAAAATAAATAACCACTTAAGGAGCCATACAATATCTCCTTGGGAATTAGAGGTAATCTCATGTAATTAGGATAGTTAAATTAGCAGTTTTATAATTCTAGAGCTTAAGGTATTAGTCACATATATAAAAATAGATAATTTTTATTTGATATTAATTTTTCACTTTTGTAGAACATAAAATTGTCAGAATTTATAATTATTTGCTTTTTCTTTTTGTTAAATACATTTTTAAGTAGATCTTTGATTCTTTTTATTTTCCTATTCTGGAATAATATGTAGCACGTTTCTATGTAATAAAGACTGTTTTGTAATTAAGTATTTTAATTTAGCAACTCCTTTAAACAAATTAAATATACATATGTCATAAAATAAGCGGTACAAGCCTTTCTCAAGAAACAAGAAAGGTCTCACGTACACAACCTAACCCTACACCTAAAGGAGCTGGAGAAAGAACAAGAAAGAAACCCTAAGCCCAGCAGGAGGAGAGAAATCATAAAGATCAGAGCAGAAATCAATGAAATAGAAACCAAAAAAACAATAGAACAAATCAACGAAACTAGGAGCTGGTTCTTTGAAAGAATTAATAAAATTGATAAAGCCCTGGCCCGACTTATCAAAAAGAAAAGAGAAAGGACCCAAATAAATAAAATCATGAATGAAAGAGGAGAGATCACAACTAACACCAGGAAATACAAACTATTATAAGAACATACTATGAGCAACTCTACGCCAATAAATTTGACAATCTGGAAGAAATGGATGCATTCCTAGAAACATATAAACTACCACAACTGAACCAGGAAGAAATAGAAAGCCTGAACAGACCCATAACCAGTAAGGAGATTGAAACAGTCATTAAAAATCTCCAAACAAACAAAAGCCCAGGGCCAGACGGCTTCCCGGGGGAATTCTACCAAACATTTAAAGAAGAACTAATTCCTATTCTCCTGAAACTGTTCCAAAAAATAGAAATGGAAGGAAAACTTCCAAACTCATTTTATGAGGCCAGCATCACCTTGATTCCAAAACCAGACAAGGATCCCACCAAAAAAGAGAGCTATAGACCGATATCCTTGATGAACACAGATGCGAAAATACTCAACAAAATACTAGCCAATAGGATTCAACAGTACATTAAAAAGATTATTCACCACGACCAAGTGGGATTTATTCCAGGGCTGCAAGGTTGGTTCAATATCCACAAATCAGTCAATGTGATACAACACATCAATAAAAGAAAGAACAAGAACCATATGATACTCTCAATAGATGCTGAAAAAGCATTTGACAAAGTACAGCATCCCTTCCTGATCAAAACTCTTCAAAGTGTAGGGATAGAGGGCACATACCTCAATATCATCAAAGCCATCTATGAAAAACCCACCGCAAATATCATTCTCAATGGAGGAAAAACTGAAAGCTTTTTTGCTAAGGTCAGGAACACGGCAGGGATGTCCATTATCACCACTGCTATTCAACATAGTACTAGAGGTCCTAGCCTCAGCAATCAGACAACAAAAGGAAATTAAAGGCATCCAAATCGGCAAAGAAGAAGTCAAATTATCACTCTTCGCAGATGATATGATACTATATGTGGAAAACCCAAAAGACTCCACTCCAAAACTGCTAGAACTTATACAGGAATTCAGTAAAGTGTCAGGATATAAAATCAATGCACAGAAATCAGTTGCATTTCTCTACACCAACAACAAGACAGAAGAAAGAGAAATTAAGGAGTCAATCCCATTTACAAGTGCACCCAAAACCATAAGATACCTAGGAATAAACCTAACCAAAGAGACACAGAATCTATACTCAGAAAACTATAAAGTACTCATGAAAGAAATTGAGGAAGACACAAAGAAATGGAAAAATATTCCATGCTCCTGGATTGGAAGAATAAATATTGTGAAAATGTCTATGCTACCTAAAGCAATCTACACATTTAATGCAATTCCTATCAAAGTACCATCCATCTTTTTCAAAGAAATGGAACAAATAATGCTAAAATTTATATGGAACCAGAAAAGACCTCGAATAGCCAAAGGGATATTGAAAAAGAAAGCCAACGTTGGTGGCATCACAATTCCGGACTTCAAGCTCTATTACAAAGCTGTCGTCATCAAGACAGCATGGTACTGGCACAAAAACAGACACATAGATCAATGGAACAGAATAGAGAGCCCAGAAATAGACCCTCAACTCTATGGTCAACTAATCTTCGACAAAGCAGGAAAGAATGTCCAATGGCAAAAAGACAGCCTCTTCAATAAATGGTGCTGGGAAAATTGGACAGCCACATGCAGAAAAATGAAATTGGACCATTTCCTTACACCACACACAAAAATAGACTCAAAATGGATGAAGGACCTCAATGTGCGAAAGGAATCCATCAAAATCCTTGAGGAGAACACAGGCAGCAACCTCTTTGACCTCTGCCACAGCAACATCTTCCTAGGAACAACGCAAAAGGCAAGGGAAGCAAGGGCAAAAATGAACTATTTGGATTTCATCAAGATCAAAAGCTTTTGCACAGCAAAGGAAACAGTTAACAAAATCAAAAGACAACTGACAGAATGGGAGAAGATATTTGCAAATGACATATCAGATAAAGGACTAGTGTCCAGAATCTATAAAGAACTTAGCAAACTCAACACCCAAAGAACAAATAATCCAATCAAGAAATGGGCAGAGGACATGAACAGACATTTCTGCAAAGAAGACATCCAGATGGCCAACAAACACATGAAAAAGTGCTCCATATCACTCGGCATCAGGGAAATACAAATCAAAACCACAATGAGATATCACCTCACACCAGTCAGAATGGCTAAAATAAACAAGTCAGGAAATGACAGATGCTGGCGAGGATGCGGAGAAAGGGGAACCCTCCTACACTGTTGGTGGGAATGCAAGCTGGTGCAGCCACTCTGGAAAACAGCATGGAGGTTCCTCAAAATGTTGAAAATAGAACTGCCCTATGACCCAGCAATTGCATTATTGGGTATTTACCCTAAGGATACAAACGTAGTGATCCAAAGGGGCACATGCACCCGAATGTTTATAGCAGCAATGTCCACAATAGCCAAACTATGGAAAGAACCTAGATGTCCATCAACAGATGAATGGATCAAGAAGATGTGGTATAGGGCGCCTGGGTGGCTCAGTGGGTTAAGCCGCTGCCTTCGGCTCAGGTCATGATCTCAGGGTCCTGGGATCGAGTCCCGCATCGGGTTCTCTGCTCCGCGGAGAGCCTGCTTCCTCCTCTCTCTCTCTGTGCCTGCCTCTCTGCCTACTTGTGATCTCTCTGTGTCAAATGAATAAATAAAATCTTTAAAAAAAAAAAAAAAAAAAAGAAGATGTGGTATATATACACAATGGAATACTATGCAGCCATCAAAAGAAATGAAATCTTGCCATTTGCAACAACATGGATGGAACTAGAGCGTATCATGCTTAGCGAAATAAGTCAAGCAGAGAAAGACAACTATCATATGAGCTCCCTGATATGAGGAAGTGGTGATGCAACATGGGGGCTTAAGTGGGTAGGAGAAGAATAAATGAAACAAGATGGGATTGGGAGGGAGACAAACCATAAGTGACTCTTAATCTCACAAAACAAACTGAGGGTTGCTGGGGGGAGGGGGTTTGGGAGACGGGGGTGGGATTATGGACATTGGGGAGGGTATGTGCTTTGGTGAGTGCTGTGAAGTGTGTAAACCTGGTGATTCACAGACCTGTACCCCTGGGGATAGAGTATTATGCCTCCATCAGAAAGGATGAATACCCAACTTTTGTAGCAACATGGATGGGACTGGAAGAGATTATGCTGAGTGAAATAAGTCAAGCAGAGAGAGTCAATTATCATATGGTTTCACTTATTTGTGGAGCATAACAAATAGCATGGAGGACATGGGGACTTAGAGTGGAGAAGGGAGTTGGGGGAAATTGGAAGGGGAGGTGAACCATGAGAGACTATGGACTCTGAAAAACAATCTGAGGGTTTTGAAGGGACGGGGGGTGGGAGGTTGGGGTACCAGGTGGTGGGTATTATAGAGGGCACGGATTGCATGGAGCACAGGGTGTGGTGCAAAAATAATGAATACTGTTATGCTGGAAATAAAAAAAAAAAAAGTGAAAAAAAAAAAAGAAAATAATACACTTATCACCAATATATTAACATGAGTGATTTCTATTTATTTTCTTCATTTTTTAAATTGTTTCAATTTTAATTGATGGAATAAACATCTGTATTTGTTCTATTAGGTTGATGTGTGTCATTCATTCCTGATTTTTTTCTAACATATATATGTAAACAGAAATTCCAACAAAGATAAAGGGTCTTAACCTGGTGTGTCACCTGTAATGATACCATGAAAGGAACATTCTGGAGATGACACATAGTAGGCTATTTATATATATTATATAATATCCAAATATAGCTTGGATTGAACTTACAAACCTTATTAATTGACAATAAAAGATAACTGCCCTTCTTTGTTTCTCTCCCCTCAAAGGACTGGCCATTTATATTAATGGCTATTCTAGAATTTGATTCACTAAGTGGCTACTGTAAATTCCTCTCTTTATACTAGATGACTATTCCATAGAAATGATAATAGTCACAGGGAAAAAGTATATAACTAAACAATGTGAATAGTTAATATGTAATATTTTTGGACACTATCTTTCAAATCCTGTTATGAGCTGTTTTTCATTTGATTGAGGAAAAAGTCCAAGTACTACAATTCTCTAGTAGTTAGTATTTTTCCAGTAAGAAAATTCAGGCTTACAAGGGATAAGAAACTTGCTCAACATCACACAGTTATTTACAGTAGTTGAAGTGGAAATGTAGACATGAAAACGTATCCAAGGACATTTCTCAAATAAAAATGTTATTGTCTTTGAAATTAAAAAATGCTTAACATGTAGACTACATTATTAAACTTGATTGATATGATTACTTAAAGTGAAATATCTAAAATATGTTATTAAACTTCAAGTGTCCTTTTAAAATCGAAAGAGCATCTACCTATCATTCGGATGCAGCAATCCAAAGGACTATATATTGACAACATTTGAATTTAAATCTAATTAGTGTTTTACTAAAAACAGTTGTACAACTATCAATGTATCTGTCTTATCCACAGGTATATATTGTGTCAAACTAAATAAACTCTGTGTATCTAAGAAAGAGAAGCAGTTAAACATGAAGAACAGTTAATTTAGAAGAGAGTCCAATAAAAAATGATAGTAATGATTGCTATCTCTATTGAGAACATATATCTTCCAAAGCACTAGGCTAAAAGTGAAATTTATACTCTTAATCTAAAACACCAAATCCTTATGAAGTATTATTATCATGTCCATTTTTAAGTGGGTAAAATGAGCCTCAGTGATGCTAAGTGCTTGCTCTTAGCAGAATGGGGATTTTAATTCAAGAAACAAGAGTTTTAACCACTATGGTATACAGTCTCAGTAGAATCTTATGCCATTACCAGATAAAACAAAACAAAGTCACGTCCTACTAATGGGACAGTTGTTTATTGTTAAAAGAATTAGATATAGTTTTAAATGGAAAGGAGGAAATATTGAGCAGCTTAGAATTCTTTATTGCTATACAACAAAAATTTCTTGCTGCTAATATTTCACCATAAAGGGGAGCAAAAAAGACAGACTCTAAGTTCTTTTCATAGGTATTATTAACAACAGAAATACAATCTAGCCATATGTATGGTAAATTTAGCCGTATATGTGCCTAATGGTATTCTTTAATTACAAAACTAAGAACATTCCACTCCAATGTTTTCGATTATTCTCTCTCTTCTTCTCATCTTTTGCCCAATTTCTTCTCTTACAGTTCACTGAGAGAGTAGAAGAAGTAACACAGGGATACCCTCACTTTAGCACCACTAAATTTATCATCCCACTGGTGTCTGCACCTATATTCTCTGCTTCCTCTGTGGCTGGAAGAGAGAAGGTGTTTTGCTCTGTATAAATTCAACAGTAGTTCTTGGGCTGCAGGTGTTAAACTCTCTATCTCTCAAAGGCTTTATTCCTAAACATTTTTTTTTATCTCTTCTGAATTACCAGTTCTTCTTTCCTCAGTGGCCCATTCCCAATAGCATACAGACATAATTTATATATTCCATCTTAAGTAAACAACACTCTTATTACACCTCCATCCTCTTCCAATTATTTCCCCCACTTCTCTCCTTTAACAGGAAACATGAAGCATCTCTCTTGAGGGAGATGTCTGTATAACTCTTTCCAATTTCATCATCAGCTTTGCATCTGATGTATTCACTGAACTGCTCTGGTCAAATCTAGCTGCCAGATCCAATGGTAACTTCTGTGCCTTCTTTTTTCAGAAACTTCTCTGCAACATATGCCACAACTGATTGCTCACTCCTTCCTTCTTCAAGCACTTGTTTTATTGGTGTCCCAGTCCTCAGACTCTGCTAATTTTCTTTTTGGCTTATTTGCCATTCCTTTTATAGTATCATAAATTTCTATCTGTTTAACCTAATGACTGTTTCTATCTTTTAACCTAATGACTGAGGGCTACAACACTCCAGGGATTAGTGCTTAATGTTCTTCTCCCTTCATACAGTTTCCTCTAGGATAACTTCATCTGACCCCATGGTTTTAAATACTCTTTTTAGCTTACTGCCTCCTAAATGTATATATTCAGCATTGATGTCCCCCTTGAGTTTCCGATCATGCTATTCAACGGCTTTTTTAGCTCCTTTACTTGGATATCTAATAGACCCATCATTTACCACACCCAAAACATTCATAAAATTGTAAGAACTTTTAATTTTCAGATTTTTTGGAAAGAAAACTATAAAAAAGCTATTAAAATTTCACTTGCGTATATAATTTTCCCTATGCTATTGATGTCAATAAAATCAAAGAAATGAAAGTTCCAGTTGGAAACAAAAAATTTCTTATTGCTAACTTCTAATTTATTAAACCATCTAGATAAGAATACCTTTGTTAGAATTAAATTCACCATATGAGTTAAAAAATCACTGACATTAGAAATAAATTTAATATTGGCAAAAATACAAAGTCTTATAATTTTTACTCTTTTTAAGCTAGTGATTTTACCTTGTACGGTAGCATTTGATATAAGTTGTACAGCATATGACTGAGTTTTCAACATTGTTACAACTCATCAGTGCTATAAATATACTTCTGACTTCTCATCTTGTGTTTGTTTTAACTTAAATGAGAGTGTAATTTAATCAGAAATAGGCACTTCACCTAATACATGCATATACCAATGCATATACAGATTTCAAATACAGTATGGATGATGGCTTGAACTATGATTCAGAGGTAGTGTCTGAATGACTGTCTTAGTGACCTTGGGCAAACTGATGTTCCAGTTTTTTTATTGCATTGTTTTCTGCAATAGGGAATAATACACTAAAATCACTCATAAGCTCCAGCATGTCCTTTCTCTTCAGAAAATTGACTCTTTGATATAAACTTGTTTATCTCAAGACCTTTCAAAAAAGAAAAACCTAGGATTTCATTTAGTTGAATAAGTAATGTTATCAGAAACAAGAGAGCCTTAGAATCTAGTCTCACCTATGGTAAGAAAGGACATTGATCACATTATATTCTTTGCCTGAATTTTAGCTGCCTCATCTGTAAAACTGGCATGGTAATATTTTACCTGCCTGATTTAGTATCAGATAAAATCTTAAAGTTCTATTCTAACAATTATGTTACATAATCTTATGAAAATATCAATTCTGAAGTGAATCATTAAAGACCAGTGGTTTTGTACATTTTTGCAATGTTAGGATTTGGCAAGGTCATGGTCCAGATTTGGTATTCACAAGGCTTTACATTCATTCCCCTCTTCCTGTTTCATTGCCTTATACTCCTGTATTGACTGAGAAATGGCACTATATTTTCCACTTCACTATCTATAAGGAAATCAAGTGGGGTAATGGGAATATTTAACCTGGAAGAAAATTCCATCCAGAGTCAAATAAATCAGAAAATATTTGAAATGCAGATGGTAACCTAGAGGTGGATTTCACCCAGGAGTATTTTGCCCTTGATTGAGCTCTTGTTTTGTACAAGATCCATCAATTTTATAAAGAATGTTCAACATCATTACTAGGCCTACACTCTGCCAGCTACTCAGTAATGTGGCTATCTTTAGAATTTCATTATGTTTCTAAGGCTACACCTAATGATATGGCAAGTCAGGTTAAAGTAGATGGCAGCATGACAGAGACATTCCCATCAACCCAGGAGGGAAACAAAGCTGTTAATGCATGGGATGCAAAAGGAACCTCAAAGTCAGAGTTGCACTATACTTCTAAGAATATAGAAATTTATTTAAAAAATGCATATTCAATTATTTAACAAGATTATTATCATGCACCCACAATGATCCAGATATTATGCTTGATATTGGAGATATATTTTAATGAGACACCACCTCCCTGCCTTCAATGTGGCTTATGCCTCAATCTGAGGACAAAAGTGGGAATAAAATTACTGATACAATTTTTGTGAAATCATAAGGCATGTTAGGTGAAAACCCAAAGTTACCTATACAGGAAACTGGTTTTATATCTAAAAATTATAAAAGACTATTTAAAAGTCTAATTTGAAATTGAATTCTAATATGGTATCACTAGAAAAAATAAGCAAAATCATACAAAAATGGTTTTACATTATTTTTAACTGACAATATATAGTCTCAGTGCACTTTGTTTTACATCATTAAACAATTTCCTATTCAACCAGATTTATTTAACATTTGTTAAGTACTAAGTACCAGGGGCAGTGTCAATTTCTAGGAATACAAATATTAATATGATAACATCTCTTCAAAGGAACGTAATCTAAGAGAGACAGCAGATGTGTACATAGCTTTAATATAATAAAATGAGTATTAATATTAGGTGACTTTTTATCATTCAAACTGGAAAGTTCTGGGAATGAAACATGGAATTAAAAATAATGTATGTAATTAAAAATATGTATTGACCGGCACCTGGGTGCCTCAGTCATTAAGCGTCTGCCTTCAGCTCAGGTCTTTAGGTCGTGATCCCAGGGTCCTGGGATTTAGCCCCACGTCAGGCTTCCTGCTACATTGGAAGCCTGCATCTCCCTCTCCCACTACTCCTGCTTGTGTTCCTGCTCTCACTATCTCTCTCTCTCTGTCAAATAAATAAATAAAATTTTAAAAAAATATATGCATTGACTAACAAAACTGGTATTATATTGATGAACATTTCAAAATAGCTATCCATACAAAAACTCTTTTTAAAGTAATTTCGTAAAAAATCATATATTTATGCACAAAGAAACATATTCTTTATATGAATTACCTAAACATTAAAAATAATGTAATCAAAATAATCATTTGTGGTACATATGCACATCATCATTGGTTTCTTGCCCATTATGTAGTGCCTTTTACTTTTTTTCCTAAAGAACTAATATATTCTTATTTTTATTAGTATTGCTAAAGATAGTTTAAATACATTTATTTTATTATTTTTTTAAGATGTTATTTATTTGACAGAGAGAGAGAGGTCACAAGTAGGCAGAGAGGCAGGCAGAGAGAGAGGGGGAAGCAGGCTCCCTGCTGAGCAGAGAGCCTAACAAGGGGCTTGGTCTCAGGACCCTGAGATCATGACCTGAGCCAAAGGCAGAGGCTTCAACCCACTGAGCCACACAGGTGCCCCGATAGTTTAAATACATTTAAAATTATTGACATGTTCAAATGATGTCTCCACAGGCCATACTATTTTTACTTAAGAAAGTTTTCTCTTTATAGGTGCTGAGATATCTGGTAAGTTTAGGGCTAATTTTTAAAATGGAGGAAAGTCTCAAATTGGGTTTTTGGCTTTTTTTTTTCATACAGAAATGTGCATACATTTCAGCTCAAATATTTTCATAGATACTGAATTTTATTTCTTTTCGGATATCTTTCTTTGACAAAGATTTTTACAATGTAAAATTTGTTAAACAAGTTTTCTTTTTTTTTTTTAAGATATTATTTATTTATTTGTCAGAGAGAGAGAGAGCGAGCACATGCAGACAGAGTGACAAGAAGAGACAGAGAGAGAAGCAGGTTCCCTGCCGAGCAAGGCGCCCGACATGGGACCCGATCCCAGGACGCTGGGATCATGACCTGAGCTGAAGGCAGCCGCCCAACCAACTGAGCCACCCAGGTATCCCAACAAGTTTTCTTATATTATGATTTTTTTTTTTTTAATTAGGCTCCACTCGCAGCATGGAGCCCAATGCAGGACTTGAACTAACAACCCTGAGATCAAGACCTGAGCTGAAATCAAGATTTGGATGCTTAGCCAACTGAGCCACACAGGCACCCTTAAATTATGATTTTTAAAATATTCACTTATAAGCTGTGTAATTGTTTTATCAATTTTATTCCATTCCAGCATAAAATATTAATGTAATACAATTAAACATAAGATAGTTTCAAATTGCAAGTAAAATAGTTTGCGCTTCCACAATTTTATAGAAATATTTAAGTTTTCCTGATGCTAAACTTTATTGTTGATAATTGTAATTCACCAAAAACTTCAAAGCTGAAGATCTTTACCATTCTAATAACTGAATATTTTGACTAAAGGTTTTCAACTGATTTAATGAAAACCACATTTAAAGTTTTCATTTTCTAAGAATTTCAACACCATAGCAGAGCATTTTGGTCAATTTTGCAAAAGAGTGTTTTGGAGACGCAAACCTTTCAAAGTCTGAATGACGAACAGCAGAAAGAGAAAATGGTACTGATATGCTAAAGTTTACTTATTCATTTTTTGAATCAGCATCCATCTGTCACACACACACAAATGTAATTCAATTATTTCACTGTATATAAATATATCTTTACATTTTAACATTTTTATTGTGATGAGTAACATTTCCTCAGCCACAGTTAAGAATTACATGTACACCAAACCAATTCTAGGTATATTTCTGTTCCTTAATTTTATGAGAGCTTTGTTTTTATCTGAGGCTATTTATCATCAAAATTTGTATTTATACTTTTATCACAAAACAAATAACTATATTTAATATTAAAATTTTAAAATGTGAACTTAGTCTTAAAAATATTCAAAAGATAATTGTCGGCTTAAAGTTAAGAAAAAAATGTACTAAGGTATTAACATATATAGAAGTGAAAGAAATGAAAACAATAGCCCAAAGGATTGAAGGGGAAATGGAAATACACCATTGTGAGGTTCTTATATGAGAAGTGGTGTAACAGAATTTGATGATAGATTTTACTAAGTTAAGAATGCATGTTATAAATATTAGAGCAGGTACCAAAATATGTATAACTAATACATCAAGAAAGTGAAATTAAGAAGAAAAATCCCATTTAAAAGTTGCATCAGAAGAAAGAACTACCTCAGAATAAATTCAACCAAGGGGTTGAATTTGCAGAAGACCTGTAGTTGAAAACTACAACACATTAAGGAAAGAGATTGAAAAAGACACAAATAAATGGAAAGATACTCCATGCTCATTGATTGGAAGAATTAATATTGTTGAAATGTTCATACTACCCAAAGTAATCTACAAATTCAGTGCAATCCCTCTCAAAATTCCAATTTCACTTTTCATAGAAATAGAACAAATAATCCTAAAATTTGCAAGAACCACAAAAGGCTCTGTATAGAAAAGCAATATTGGTAAAGAAGAAAAAAGCTGGAGCCTCACGTTCCTGACTTCAAACTCTATTACAAAGCTTTCATAATTAAAACAGTGTGTATTGTCATAAAAATGGAACACATAGATCAATGGAACAGAGTGCTCAGAAATAAGCCCACACATATATGGCCAATTAGTTTACAACAAAGTAATCAAGAATATACCATGGGGAAAGGACAGACTATTCAATAAATGGTGTTGGAAAAATTAGACAGCCAAAAGCAAGAGAATGAAACTATCTTCCATTATACACAAAAATTAACACAAAGTGGATTAAAGACTTGAATGTAAGAGCTGAAGCCGTAAAACTCCTAGAAGAAAACGCAGGCACTAAGCAACATGAGATACATCTTGGTGATATTTTAAAAAATCTGACACCAAAAGCAAAAGAAACAAAAGCAAAAACAAACAACTTCGACTGTATCAAAATAAAGAGCTTCTGCATAGCAAAGGAAACCATCAGCAAAATAAAAAGTCAACATCTAAATGGGAGAAAATATTTGCAAATCATATATCTGATAAAGGGCTAATATCCAAAATACATTAAGAACTCACATAACTCAGCAGAAAGCAGCAACTAGAGGACAAAAACAAACAAAAAACAATCTAATTAAAAACTGGGCAGAAAATCTGAACAGACATTTTTCCAAAGATGTACAGATGGCTAACATCTGAAGGAAAAGATGATCAACATCATTAATCATCAGAGAAATGCAAATTGTAATCACAATGAAATATTATTTCACATCTCTTAGAATGATTATTATCAAAAAGACCAGAAACTATAAGTGGTCTCAAGGATGTAATGAAAAGGTAATCTTTGTGCACTGTTGGTGGGAATGCAAATTTGTGTGGCCACTATGAAAAACGGTACATTGATTCCTTAAAAAATTAAAAATAGAATTGTTAAATGATCCAGCATTTCCACTTCTGGGTATTTGTTTGAAGAAAATAAAAACACTAACTAAAAAATACGTATGTATCCCCATATTCACTGCAGCAGTATTTACAATAGCCAAGATATGGGGGGAAAAAAGTGTTTATTGTTAATTGAGTGGCTAAAGAAATTGGTGTGTGTGTGTGTGTGTGTGTGTGTGTGTGTGTGTGTATATATATATATATATATATATATATATATATATATATGATGGAATACTATTTAGCTATAAAAAAGAATGAAACTTTGCCATTTGGGACAGCATGGATGGACACTCGGACCATTATAATATGTGAAATGAGTTAGAGAAAGACAGATAACATATGATTTTTCTTACATGTATAAAATAAATTTTTTTCTTATATAACAAAAAAATAAACAGAAAACAAAACTTGTAGATGCAGAGAGCCAATAGGTGGTTGGCAGAGACAGGGAATAGGGGAGGTGAAGAAATGGGTAAAGGTGTTCAAAAAGTTAAAAAAAGTTAATAGAGGAGAAATATAAAAGCAACAATGAACAGGTGGATCCAATAAAATTGATGGTAATATGGTAGACAAAGTCAACTATATGAAAAGTTTACATTAACTGTAAATGGCCTAATATTTCAAAGGCTATAAATATAAAAAGGGGAGATTTTTAGACTGTATAAAGAACTGAGACTCATTCATGTGCTATCTACTAAAAACCTACTTTAAATATACAGACACACCAAGTTAAAAGGATGCTAACTAGTACACCAATGTTAGACTACTCATAAAATATTTGAGACAAAGAAAGTTCAAGGCATGGTAAGTTATCAATGAAAAAGAGACATCTTTCTTCGTAATGAAAAAGTCAACTCATTAAAAAGCACTTAAAATGTTATACACATATCTTCATAATACACAAAGCAAAAATATGACAGGACAGAAAGAATAAGTAGACACATCCACAATTGCAACTGGACTTCTGAACCCTTCTCTTTCATGGTTGATTTAAAAAAATGGACAGAAAACCAGAAATGACATAAAATTCTTCAAACACAACACTATCAACCAACTATACCTAATTGATATTTACAGAACATGACATCCAATAATAGCAAGTGCATATTCTTTTAAAATAACAGATAGTACTTTAGAAAACCATATGCTGGACCATAATGCAAGTCTAAGTAAATTTAAAATTATTAAAATGGTAAAATTTTAACTGAATTTATAATACTAGATTTTTTTCCTTACAAAATGAACTTTCAAAGACAACACTTTGATCTCATGTAGTGGGTGTAAACAAAACTTTTACTGGAGTTAATATTTGAGGCAACAGATGCTACTGATTCTTGAAAGCAATGATGTGACTGATATAAAATTGAACTTACTGAGCTAATTGTGAAGTTCTTCTTCAAAGGAAGCTGGCACATTACTTTTCATATGCATGAGGAAGAAAATTTAGAACACGAAGCAATGAAATTGCTTAAGTAGAATTCTCATTTTCTCTGAATACAACATCATGTTTTTTAAGCAGATCTAGGTCTTCTGGCTTTCACATGGTCAATTGACACTGCTATGGTCCCCATGTATGTTAATACACATTATGTGCAAGTTCCATTTTCATAATCAATTTTATTTTTAATTGAGATATTATTGGGCTTTTTGATGATTAATATATGGACATTATGAACAAGGTGTACAGAATCCTTAATATGTAAGTATTAAATATCTAAAAACTATGTAGTTAATTTAAACAGCTATTCTAATGATTTATTGTCTGAAAATGTGTGGAGAATTTGTTCATAAAACAAGAATACCACGCATCAGTATCTTGAAATAACACACTCTTAGCTCTAAATTCCCAACATTTCATGTTTTACTATCATACACGTTACATTCTCAACCAAAATATCCCATCTGTCATATAAGGTTAATATATTAGTAGAAAAAAACAAAAACAAAAACTGGTCCATTACTACAAATGCTATTGTGGTGCCAGGGAGCACTTTCATTTAGGAAACAACTACACTAAAAAGAACATGGCTACAGAAGGCAAGTATTTTAAAATAACCAAGACTTATTTAATACATCAAATACTTTAAAATGATGATGCTGGAGTTAATACATGATCATGACTTCAAATGACCATTTAATTATATTTTATATTTTAGAAGATAAAATTTTCCTTCCACCGCCTGTCTAATGCTAACATGATACATGAAGTAATAAAGTCTCACATAATGCTATATTATACTATGTTTTGGTTGCACAGAAAAATAATCAATCATCATATGATTTCTTTTGTAAAACATTTTTACCACTTATCTAAACATATTTTATTGAAATGGGATTATGTGGACTCTCTGCTGCTTTTAAAAATGTGTTTCTTGATGTACTAAAATACTTTGACTTATAAGTACTAATAAAAATATTCTAGATTCTTTCATGCTATCTTTTGGGAGCCCAGTTTTAACTTTTTCAAAGATAAGTTTGCCTTACATCTTGGTGGATCTCTGCTTAGGCTCTTCTTGACAGCATCCTTTGGCTCACTGACCTGCTTTTTGGATGGTGAAATCAGCATCTTAAGAAGTGAATATTTAGTACATACATTTTTATTAAACATATACTTTTTAAAATCTCACTGCTGCCATCAATGTGCACTGCAATAAAATTAAAAAAAATATGTCTGTGATAAAATAAATAGTTGTGAATAGACCCCACAAAGTAAATAACAAAAACACTCATAGTAAGAACATGCAGACTATACGCTTCAGCTTTCCAGCACATCTCCTGAGCCTCTACTTCTGTGCCTATTTTAAGAACACATTTTTCCTGCTAATCCTGCCAATTCATGTCCTGACATCTTTATGTCTCTTTCAAACCACAGCAAGACTATGACATAACTTGCTGTTATACAAAAGAGCTTGCAGAGCAACAGCATCAAATGCTTCTCCCACTACCTTTCAAGATCTGAACAAGTTAGATGTTCATATCTGAGAATATTTTATTTATATACAAATGTCCTATAAATTCTCCTTGAAAGGGATGAATTACCTGGTATATGTAAAAGATTAGAAAGTGAAGATGGATTATCAGTATTTGTTTTTCAAATTTAATCATGCATTATAATTACTGAGCCATGTAAACATATCTCACACATAGCTAGATGAGATCAAATACAAGACAAAGGTCTACTAAATACATGTTGGGAATTTTAGCAGAACACTTCTCTATTGCTGTAGAATACTGGTCTATCTTGGCCAAAATAATGATACTTTACTAAAAAACAAACAAACAAACAAAAACAAATAGAAAATACAGATCCAAGTGCTAACCCATCAGGATGCTAGGACAACATGCATAAACTAAAATTTCCCTGGGCAAACTGGATCACATGGCAAATCTAATACAATTTGCATATAGTGTCAGAGCAGTACAGATGTGGAAGTGACTAATTCTGCCTAGGAGTTTATTGGTACCAGAAGTATCATTTGTCCTGGACCTTGAAAAATGCGAAAGAATTGATAGATTTTGAATGTGGACCTATGTGTTTCAGGAATATGGAAGAGAAGCAGAAATGTGAGAGGACATTGCCCTCTCAGAACAGTGTAGTTTGATGACTGGATGTGTATGATAAGTCGTGAAGGACGAGGCTGGCAGGTAGTTCGGGTGCAAATTGTGGAGGCTTCCAATGTAATTCCAAAGTTTTGAACTTATGACTGTGGGCTCATTAAAAAAAAAAAAAAAAAAAAAAAAATTAAAACGGAAAGGTGATGTCTGATTTGTATTTTAGAAACGTCAGGTGGGAATGTGAAGAGAAGTCTGGCTGGAGGGATAATGAAGTGAGTGGCTAGTTGACTGTCACAGCAATGCAGGCCATGATAATGAGGATGGGAACAAAGGCAGGGGCACCATGCAGGCTTTTGAGGCCAAGAGACGTCAAGCTCTCCTGGCTAAGGGATCCATTTCCTTGAGAATTTTCAACAGCATCGGCTATGGGCCTTCGTAATTCTCTATTACCCAGTGGGGTAGATTCTTAACAGAGAGGTCAGAATGTGAAGAGCATAGAAAAAGCTCTGTCAAAATCAACTATTCTGTGGGCAAATGACAGCATGATATCCCAAAGATGTCCTCCCCGTGGAACTAAAGTGGGACAAGAGAGGCAGATTACACATTTAAGCAGGGGATATAGAGGCTGACTGCTGAGAACCGAGGACAGCACACAGGACAGCATGAGGTGGCCGTGTCAGACTTAAGTAGCTCTGATTAAGCAAAAATGCCTTGCAGACTGAAACACCAAGAGGCAGCGACATACTCTGCAAAGAATGAACGGATCATGAAATGGGAGGCATGTGGCTGCCGTTAGTGGCTTAATGATGATTATGAAGTTGGTATGTGACCTACATTTCAGTTCAATTCACTTGCACCAAATTCAGTGAAATACATTTCGTTGGCGGCATTTTGTTGCTGAAGGCTCTTCTCCTCGTGTTGCCTGACTTGTTCCTCTTTTTTTAAAATTCATTATTTGACACTCACTAAACAACGGCTACTTGCTCAAAAGAGGATTGGGCATTGAGGAGGTGGGGGGAAAGAGGACAGAATATAATACAAGTCTGATTTAATTAAAATGATAACACCCTGATTTGGCTATGGCCGTCCGGGCTTATGCTTGTTGTCCTGCTTAATTTTAAATAGTGTCTTCTTCCACTCTTAGCAATTATCTTAGACTTGGAAAATAAATTATAGGATTGTCCTAAATAGAAAATGTCTTCTGTATGGACATTAGGGTGACAAAGGTACTCACAGTACATTTGGGGAGCAAAGATCACATAATTAAAACATCTTCAGAACAATGAATTATTAACTATTTATTTTCCTCTTTGAAAAAAAATACAGGTAGTGCTTGGGGCATGGGCTGAAATATTTTTCAGAAAGTGAGATCAGAAAATGTTTTATAAAGAGAAGTCTTGGTGTCAAGTCTGGAAAAATGAGCAAGACTTAAGCAAAAGGAGGAGAGAAATGGTTAAGGTGTAAAACATTTACACAGAAAGCAGCACAGGGTGTGTGTGTGAGTGAGTGTATGAGTGTGCATATATGAAACTAAAGAGATCTGCCTGAGTGAAAGGGAAAATGCAATTGAGAAATAATTAGAGATAAATATGCTTACTAACGGGTCCCTTAATAGACTTGCCTATGGTAAATGAACAAATGAATGAATGGGTGACATGATTCAAATTTACATAGGGAAGCAGACGTTAGGTAAGCCACTGAAGTGGCAAACTCTGCCCTTTAAGCCAAATTTCACCTATAGTAGTGCTTTATTGCCCTGTAGTCTGTTAACGTTTTCTTTAAGATTGTTTACTTTGAAGTTAAGATAACTTCACATAAAACTCCTTATTTTCAGTTTCGTTTTAAAACTAGCCTGTCCTGGGGTGCCTGCGTGACTCAGTGGGTCAAGTGTTCTGACTTCTGATTTCAGCTCAGGTCAAGATCTCAGGGTTCTGAGACTGAGGGGAGTCTGGTTCAGGATTCTCCTGTTCCCCTCCCCCATCCCTCTCAAATCAATCAATCCATCTTTAAATAAATAAATAAATAAATAAATAAATAAAAGTAGCCTTTTCACCTATAGGGCAAAATGACTATAGCCAGAGGGGACAGCGGTGCCTTCTAAACGGCCTTGCGAGCACTCCAACTTTCCCCCATGCTTCCCCACGGCTTTGCTTGCGTAAGCTGTGGTACTTGGGAGCATAATCAGAAACACAAGCTGATTAAATTGTAGAACTTCATTGTAACTAATAATTTATAATGAAAAACTTTCTATTTCCTCTAGCATATTAATACATGTATCTAAATAATAACAAGACCATAATTATGTCAATAACTACCAAGTATTTACTAGACACCTGTCACAGCAAACAGCTCCCTTCAGCTACATGTGGATTTGAGCCACAGCTCCAGGCATCTGTTAGTACTATGACCTTCAACAAATAAACACATTTTCTGAACCTCTCTGTATGTATGTGGAAAATGGGGATGGCCCAACATAAATCATATGGCTTTGTGAGGATTAAATGAGATTATGTATGTAAAATACATGACATGTTTTCTGGCACACCAAGAAAGATCTCATTCATGAAAAGAATATTTTTGAATTTGAAATCTGGACCTTGGAAAGCCACGTCAAAATGAGTAACAGAAGATATCCAAACAAGTGACTAATTTTCATTGATAGATGCTTGTTAAAATACAATATATTCACCTGAAAATTAATTTTATTTCAATGGGTAGGTTTTTAGTTTCAGATCATGAGTACAAATTTCTACGCATCTTAAAAGAATATTATGAAGACAGATTTATTAAAGTTCTGGTATGCTACATATTGTTTCCTTAAATGCCCTATAAGTACAATAGATATAAAATGCATTACTAATTTAACTGACAAATCTGCATTAAAAATTCCTGGAAGCATATATAAAATAGCTGGTATCTATTAAGCAGATGAACTTGACATTCACAAACACTAGCCTTAAGCAATTTTTCACATGAGTATAGTCAGTAGAGTCAGACTAGAAATCACAATAACCATTTAGGTATAAAGTATTATATATTACTCATTTAAGGTAAAGGAAAGGGGAAGTGTTAGTTGCCAAACAATAATTAGAAAGAACTGAAATTAAACCACAGTCAATCTCTGACAAATTGTTCCTATCTTCATAAAAAGAAAAATAATCAGTAAAAAATAAAAGATATAAATATGAAGAATATTCAACTGGTATTTTAGAATTAGAAGCCATTTATGTTCATCAATTACGTGGTAATTTCATTTTTCATTCTTTTTTCTTTTTCTCAAAAGATAAAGTATAAATTCACAGACACTGGCTCTTCTGCATTGATTTACACCTCTCTCACACAAGCTTAGTTTACACAATAAAAAACAGTTCACTTATGTTAGTCAATTACTGCAAACAACTCTGTTCCATCAACCAAAAGTTGGCCAAGTTGTTTAACTGTCTGAAACAGTTCTTGTGGACAGTCATTACAAACAGTTCTTGTGGACAGTCATTACAAAAGTTCTTTCTTTTCTTTTTTTTTTTACTTTTTTCAGAGGATTCCAATTTTATATTTGCTCATATAGTAATTATACTTCACTGAACACCAACTATACACTTAACACCAAATATTGTACACACATGATCATGTTAATTTTAATAATGTATTTATGAGATAAACATTATTATATTTAAGTGAATTAGAAAACTCAGCCTCAGAATGTGAGATCAGGTACACAAATTCAGTAGTTAGTAAAGAACCAGGACTTGATTTCAGGCACATTTCAGGAATACTGGTTTGCATGTTTTCCATTAAATGATCTTAGAAATTTGCATAGGTTTCTGTTAATGGGGTCTTTAAAGACCGTAAAATTAGAAAATCCTTTAGATAATTTTCTCAAAAAGGCAATGTATGTTGGCAATAAAAGCAAAACTATAACAATGAAAATTTTAAAGTTTTTATTCATTTCTCCAGCCACGAAGCAAAAATCCCTTTTGTAGAACAACATATATTTAGCCACTTAGCAGTGTTATAGAAAGGAAAAGAGACTGAAAAAAAAAAACATGCCATGAACACTGGTAATTACTTACAATGAATGACATTTTATTGTTATAGGAAGTGTTTAATTTAAAAGTAGATCTAAAATATTTTGTCAAGGATATCTGGCAATATATAATTAAGATCTTTAAAAGAAGAAAAACAAAATTAGTAAAAATATATGGTTGCTTTTTTTTAATGGCAAGTATTAATTTCCTTCCTTATCTACAAAAATTTCACATTTTGAAACATACAGTTTTATGGTAAATTGAGATTACAAGCTTTAATAAAGTAATTATTTCATTTGCTGAATTATTTTAACACCACCTATACTTTAAAAAAATGGCTTGACAAATAGAAAGAAGGTCTCAATGATTAATTGATTAATTCCAAGTTAGTCATATTGCTTTTTTCCAAGTATACTTTATCTTACCTGAAGATGAGTATGAAGACTAGAAATAAGAATATTTAAGATCATTTAAGTTTTAAAATTAAAGTTTTGGGCAATAAAGTTAAAGTACTATCTCAACAGCATTCTTATTTTGCATTTAAGAGATAAAATAATAACTCACTTGAAAACTGAATTGCAAATCCAGATTTGCTGATATAAAAATCTGTGTCAAACTGGATGGTTACTATGTTGAGCGTGCTATGGATTCCTTCAGGAATAAGAGATCCACTGATTTCCTTTAGGAGCATCTCATTTTCTGGTGGACCATCCCAAACTCGGAGTATATCATGTGATGCTTCCGTATCAAAAGCAAGAAACTGTAGGCTGTGGGAGAACCACATAATCACTGTTTGATTATTTTAAACATGAATTCACTTTTAAATAAAGAACATAACAAATGTGTATCTTTGATTTTATTAGATAATTTTTTTCATTCTATCAGATTAAAAATGAATTATATAAACAGAATGTATAACCTTAAATACATATTTTTTGAACAGCAGAATTTCATAGAATAGGATTAAAAGTACTCTTAAGTCACCTTTGCAAATTACAGAAACTTTAAGCATTCTTGTCTGTGTTCCTGAATTTTAACTATAACTGCAGTAGGTGATACTTATGGAGCATGGAGTACATTTCAGGCACTGACTGAGGTTCTATTACATGCTAGGCACTGTGCAAAATGAATTACATATATTTTCTCTGTTTGCCATAGTGACCCAATGAAGATGGAAGGTATTTTATTTTAGTTCTATAAATGTGGCAAACGGAGTTGAGACACATTAAATAAAACTGCCTATAGGGTGGCAAAGTCATGAACTGACTCCATAGTATCTATATTTACCAATGTTTCATGATTTTTTAATGAGAATTAAAATGAAGTTTATTCCAGGAAAGCAAGAAATAGTTCATATTAAAAAATCAATCAGTACATTCCATCACAATGATAGGCATAAGGAAAAAAAGTACATGAACATCTCAAGATATATAGACAAAGTATTTTTTAAAAATTCAACATTACAATCATACCCAGTAATCTAAAAGTAAAAGGGAATTTCCTTAATGTGAGATGAAAATCAATGTCTACCCAACCCTACCTGGCCAAATGCACAAACAAAAACCAAAACACTATTTCATGTTATGTCTGCTTTATATCTATTCTACACAAACTTAGTGTCTGATATTTTTTGTGGCCAGTGCCAAAAATTAGAAATCCAATTATAAAAACAAGCTCAATTCTCTCTCTACATATATCACACTCATGTTTGATATGTGAATAGTCATAGCTTTAAATTTGTATTGTAATTTAATATCAAATATTGTTCCTTAAGTTAGAAAAATTCCAGAATACTATTAAATTGAGTATTTTTAAGTTTACTAATTCTAATATTTAAATAAAACAATGCATGATCTACACTAAAGAAACACAGGCTGAGAATTGGTCTCATGTAGTTTATTTGGAGGTCTGCAAATTCCCTTGCAAAAGTAATCCACCAGCTGACATTGAACAATTCATGGAGCGCGCCTTCCAGCAAGTTATATGAAGGATAATATTTGTTTCCTATTACCACCTTCACCACCCAGAAGCCTTTCTGAAATTTCATTCATATAAAACAACAATTCTTAAATTTAAAGCCATTGTTTTGAGAGTGATAACACACCAGAAGCCTGTCTGAAATTTCATTTATATAAAACAGCAATTCTTAAATTTATTTATTTATTTTTAAAGATTTTATTTATTTATTTGACAGACAGAGATCACAAGTAGGCAGAGAGGCAGGCAGAGGGAGAGGTGGGGAGGCAGGCTCCCCGCTGAGTAGAGAGCCCAATCTAGGACTCGATCCCAGGACCCTGAGATCATGACCAGAGCTGAAGGCAGAGGCTTAACCCACTGAGCCACCCAGGTGCCGCCAAAATTCTTAAATTTAAAGTCATTGTTTTGAGAGTGACAACACACCAACTAGCTCAGATTTATTCTGAGTGGAGGATTTATTTGTTCATTTATTAATCTGTTCCTAGTCATATCCATAATAGTTAAATTAGGATTTAAAAAACATGGTAGCCTTGGAAACCTGAAGGCTGTTGTTTTAGGAGGTGATGGTTCTCCCTTCAGCTAGGGGTCGATAATGTGAAGAATTGTGGCCACCTAATTAAACGCAAAAGGAAACAGAAATCAAACAAGGCTAAAGAGGTAGAGAGCTGATGCTCCAGAGATATGTCTAAAGCCAGAATAAACGGAATATTACTGAATTCCTTTCTATGATTATTTCTTCCAAATGTTCATGAGGCTGAACTTAGAAGAGTGACCTCCACAACTTTATATCCTTATCAAAATGGTGGACTTAGCATCTTGAATCATCAAGATTGAAAGATTAAAGTCTCAAAGAAGCATAAAAATATTCTGAATCTCTGTGGTCTATTATAACTATAAAAATCTTCCCTCTAGGGATTATATGAGCTACCACTGTGACCCATAGATCAATAAATCATGCTTCTGAATATTTTTCATACTTTAAACAGATGAAAACCACATTTTTCTTTCCCAAGGCTAAAAATATTGAAAAACCTTAATGCTTGATATTGTATACTGAGGCTGATCAGAATTTTCAGATTCCCCAGTAATTTTGAGAAAATGAAATCCATTTACCTGACAATGTTTCCTGGATCTACCTCAATCATCCACATGCAACGCAGATTATTGTCATAAGGAAAGGGATAGCCGGGAGATAAGATTCTTCCTGATGATTCTCCTTTAAAACGACCTCCACATTCAGCTATTAAAAAAAATAATAAATTAAGTCATAATTTAATGCCAATCTTTGCAAAACCAATCAATGAATTTCTCAAAAATATATATTTTTCACCTTAAGGAAAATAAGAATTGATTGTCCCTCACCTTAAAACAAAACATCTGTATATACTTTTTCAGATTAATGTATTGGTTGAAGCAAAAATATACTATACAATAAAACAATAAAGTCTCAAGTTAGATCACATAAAAGATAGTAAAATTAACCTAATTAGAGAATTTAAAGAAAGGACACACTCAAGAACTCTGATTTTAGTATTCAAAGATTTTAAGATGTGTTGTTAAATAATGATAACTTAAAAAGAGAAAACAGATGGCAAGTTGCTCACTGCGCCTTGATTGCAGTCTGAATAATTCATCATCTTGCTACCCCACCTCTGAGAAAAACTAATCTTTACTGCAGTCCCTCAGGCCTTCTAAATTTCATTGTCCTTTTATTCCCCTTTAAATCACTCTAAACTCCTTCCCTTTTAACCTCCCAAAAGTCAAAGTGGCATTTTTATTAGATTTCTCACTTCAGTAAAATCTAGTTTAGTTTTGATTTAATGGGTCCCTAAATTTTATAAAACTCATCAAATTAAAAATGTTAAGTATTGTCATACAATATAATTTTTTTTAATGTCTTGGAAGATTTACTTTCCATTTTGATGCTATTTAATACATTGAGAAGTCTGTAGAGGTTTTACTTCAATATACAGATAAGCCAGAAGGAGCTGTCTGTATTGGAGATGAGAGAAACTGAGTATTGCAGTTAGTAAATTGTGCTACATCTCTAACCCTTGAAACAAGCATAACACTGTAACACATAACACATTTGAAAATTGTGCAGATTATTGGATAAAAAAAAAAACAAACCCTCAAAACAAAAACATTTTACTTTGTGCTTAAATATTTGAAGGTACTTCCGTATTTGTTTTTCTTGTTTTCCTCATTGTTTCTATCTTACTCACATTCAATGGCTGAATTAAGCTTCTTGGGTTTATTTTGTTTTGTTTTGTTTTGTTTTTATGATTGGAGCAAAGATAGTCAATGACAAACTTCAAGCATTTGGAAGAGACCTAATAACAACTGAATGCAATGGTTTAAATGTGTCGGCTCTATTCATATAGGTAAATTTATTTCAAAGATTTGTACGTATTATACTTCACATTAGTTTTATGTGTCAACTTGGTTACACTGTAGTACCCAGTTATTTTATCAAACACTCATGTAGGTATTGATGTGAAAGTATTTTATAGATGAGGTTAACATCTATGATCAGTTGAGTTTAACAAGTTATCCTTTGATAATGTGAGTAGCCCTCATCTCGTCAGTTGGAAGGCTGTAAGAACAAAAACTGAGTTTCCCAAGACAAAAGGAAATTCTTCAAAACTGCAGCATTGAAATCTGCTGAACTTCCAGCCTTTTGACTTTCCCTGTGGATTTTGAACTTGTCAGCTCCCACAACTACATGAGTCAATTCCTTAAAATAAATAAATCTCTTGATAGATGATAGATAGATAGATAGATTGATTTAGATATTCTACCGATTCTATTTCACTGGAGAATGCTGGCTGATATACACTTATAGAGGAGAAGCAACTTTATTTTCTACTACAACATTAATTTAATTTATAATAACAAGTTTGTTATTTTTAACATAAATAAGAAGATACCAGTATTTAAGATGTTATCACTTACTTAGATTTTTCTCATTTTTAACAAAAATGTAGATAACTTTGCACCTTGCGACTATTTTAATTCATTTTATGTCATTTCTTTATATTTTATCACTATATGGCATACATATACTATGAAAACAGATTTGATATTCATTCATACAGACTAACTTTTAATCAATTAAAAATCACACTAAGTTTTGTGTACTGTGTTGTATCTTGAATTTAAACATAGTTCTTTTTTATCCATATTTCTTTTATACAAATTTTACTTGGTGTTTTGACTCAAATGAGCCAGTGAGATATGCCATAACACTAGAGTTCATATTCTAACAGAAGTTTTATATTAAAAATGAAATAGTATTTAAAGAAGGTATGTAGGTTAAATTCTTCTGGCTATGGTGTTTCAAAAAATATTTGTTTGATCCTTGTATAAGCTTCAGAAACACAATTACCTAGAAATGATCCATATAAACAAAGAAAAGTTTCTTATGTGAGACTGGCAAATATATAGGCATAATAGATATTTAAGGTTAGTGAGCACAGAAAATTATGCTCTTAGGCCAGGTGGTGAAGCTATTAATTGTTGCCAGTAGAGAACAGCATCTAAAATAGAATTTCATCTTCTGTCATCATGGAAATCATCAGCATGACACACCATGCATCCAACTGTTTTCAGCTGTTACTCCTGATCATCCATCATTAAAAAAAAGAAAAAAATAGTTTACCCTTCTCATGAAATCTTGAGCAGTTATCAAGTCAGTAAGTTTTTTAAATTTTTTTTTAAAATATATATTTATTTATGTTATTGCTGGATGAAGAGCAGAAGGAGAGAGAGAGAGAAACTCTAAGCAGAATCCATGCTGAGTGTGAAGCCCGAGGTGGGGGCTGGATCTCAAGACCCTAAGACCACAACCTGAGCCAAAACCAAGAGTAGGATACCTAACCAACTATGTCATACAGGCATCCTCTCTGACTTGGGGGATTTGTAAATATAAAGTCCATTGATTTATTATGAACAGAACTAAAATCTTCTTTTTTTTTTTTAAAGATTTTATTTATTTATTTTACAGAGATCACAAGTAGTCAGAGAGGCAGGCAGAGAGAGAGAGAGAGGGGGAAGCAGGCTCCCCGCTGAGCAGAGAGCTCTATGCGGGGCTCGATCCCAAGACCCTGAGATCATGACCTGAGCCGAAGGCAGAGGCTTAACCACTGAGCCACCCAGGTGACCCCAGAACTAAAATCTTCTGATCAAAACCCAAATATCACAAAATATTTTAAAAAAGAAGAATGTCTTTAGCTTGGTTCAACATATATAGAAAATACATGTGTTTTAATATATTTGGTTTGTGATCTTAATTTTAAGGACAGCATGGAAAATCAGTATTTACAATTTATACTATCGTGCAACTGTAATTTTTAATGGTTTTCTGAGTATATTACATAGTCACATCAAAGAATACAATCTCAGAGAAAATTAATCAGTGCTTTATTTTTCTCATAACGAATTCCAGTGGGCTAGCTGTTGGTCATATTCCAGAATCCCAAGCTTTGTTAATTTATGTTGGTTATTATTATAGATATTACCCTCATAATCTATCCAAAATCCAATGCCATCTGAAAAGAAAGGCCTATGATTAAATTTTGGTTAGAGAAAAACATGTTTGCTTCCTATGTAAATCAATGTTTCAAGAAACCAGCAGAGGCCTTGTGACATCAAACACACCATGTAATTAGATGCAAGGACTTTAATGACTGGAATTTCACTTTTTTCTACTTGCATTCTAGTAGGTTTTAATGGAGATTCCTATGTCAATCATATCAACTAACAAAGAAATTTTGAAGGTTTAAGTTTCTAAACTCATCAATTTATATACATTAAATATGTGCAGTATTTAGATATTAGTTACACCTTAATAAAACGGTTACCTTTTTTTAAAGTGTTGATCAATTTTATTTATATGGGCTTGATGCAGAATGGATTTGTGCCTCCACAAATATCATCAAGAAACAAAAATGGCTAAAGAGTAGCTACAGGTTTGTTCCCTATTAAGGAGTCAATGTTTTGTTAAAATGTTTCCTTTTGCTGGTTTCTCTCAAGCCAGACACCTATTTATCTTTGGAGCAGGAAGAAAGCAAAATTCAAAAACCAGGAAACAAAACAAAAAACAAAAACAAAACAACAACAAAAAAATCCCACCTAAAACTGGTATCTTTATCAATACTTTTCTATACACCCTCTTACCCACACATACAAGTCATTCATTTATTGATCTGTAATTTGGTAATACTCCAGCTGTGCAATGAGATCATGATCCATTCTCTAGCATCGTAGAGGCAATATATCTGATGTCACTTGCTTCTTTTTTTGAAATTGGTTAATTTTGTTATGCTACATACACCTCAGGAAAGCTTATGTACTTCTTAGATTTTTGAAAAAGTATATATAGAAAGAAAGCTTTTGAGAACAGTTCATTGTTTTTTAATCTATCCTGACACCAGGACATGCAATAAGTTTATTAAAACAAATCCAATCAGTGTGATTCAGTAAATGTGTACAATAAGTCTTAAAATATACTTGCAGTGAGTTAAATTTTATATCAAGATAGAAGAATTGGAACGACTCCATACACTTCATCCATGTTCTACAAAAAATGTACTTACCAAAGAACTTACCAAAAAGACCCTTTCACTTTCCATTAATTCCTCTGACAAATTTGAGCTAGGAGTTTATTAACTTCATGATTTTAGGTATGAGTTGTGGGTGGACAGATGAGATCCTTTGTAAAGGTACAGCATATTTGGACAACACTTCTACAGAAATAATTATGAAGATATAAAAGAGGATCCTACCAATACAGGAAGGCAGAGGATAGTCCCATGCCCTTCTTTCCCCCGTCATGCACTTGAGAAGGCTACTGCCATGGAGAGTGTAGCCTGGATTGCATCCATAAATAATAGTGCTACCAGCAAAGTGACCTTGGTCACTGATCTTGTATCCAAATTGTGGAATGCCAGGATCCTCACAATGTGAAAGTTCAAAACCTGTGATAAGAATACAAAATTATTAAAGGCAACATTTAACAGGAAGATTTAAAATTGTACAAACAGTCTTCTTCTGTTGTCTTTAATATAATTATATACTTTTCCCTAATTGTATTACTCTTATAATATTTAATTCTGATAGTATTTGACAGCCATAAAAAGTTTTTTTTTCTTAAAAATTTAGAATTTGTTGTAATTTTATAGATTGATTGATTGTAATTTTATTTTTATTTATTTATTTATTTTTAAAGATTTTATTTATTTATTTGTCAGAGAGAGAGCGAGCGAGAGCAAGCACAGGCAGACAGAGTGGAAGGCAGAGTCAGAGGGAGAAGCAGGCTCCCCGCGGAGCAAGGAGCCCGATGCGGGACTCGATCCCAGGACGCTGGGATCATGACCTGAGCCGAAGGCAGCTGCTTAACCAACTGAGCCACCCAGGCGTCCCGATTGATTGTAATTTTAAATTTTGCACCTCTGTCAAGATAACTGTACCATGGCTTGTTATAGCACTAAGTTTCTGGCTTACCTCAAGTGATTTATGGCTCATAATTAATTCTAACTGAAGTGTCTTCTAGGGTTATACCATCAAAATTTTAAAATCCAAACAAAACATGTGAAATTATAACTGTCCAGTTAACAGGTATGTCTATTGCAAATATAGCTGTAGATTGCTTTACTTTGATAGCGCTGGAAGGAAATGATAGTCTCATACTGAAAATACAGTTTTTCAAGAGGTAATATAATAATAGTATTCAGCTTAAAGTACTCTGGATTTTTATATTCTGCTCTCTCCACAATATATAGCTTTCAAAAATTCTCACAGGAAAAAAAAAAAAAACAACATATCAAAGCTACGGGTTGTCATTCTCTGGTGCAAAGAAATAATTCTTATGTCAGCAGTTTGGGCTTTCTGCATGAATTGTGCTGGAAACTTGGTTTCCTGAGATTAATAATCCTGGAGAAGTTCATTTACAACTAACTATATCAGTGGTGAGAGAATGCCAGGGAGCTTTCTAGCCAGAGAAGGTTTATTCTTTGAGGGAAGATGAGGTCCAGGCCTTACAGACATCTCTAGATTATAATAGCTGGAGGCACAGGAGGCTAACCTACCTACTAGAGGTAGGAATTTACATTTCAAAGGTTGAAATGAGAACTCAGGATCCTTTCCATCCCATCTCCAAGCTTCAAGGGTCTTTCTCCCTCCTTTTAGGAGAGGAGAGTAAGTTGACTTCCTTAAGCTAAGCAAGTCCATTTTTCTTCATCCCTCGTCCCTGGGAATTCATAGATTTTTCCATCTGATTTCCATCATGTTATTACAGGGGTGAGGACTGGGTCAAAAGAGTGGGGGACAGCCTGCTATTATTATTACATTATTTAAATTATAATTGTTACTGTCTCTAGACCCAGAAGGCACTGTGTGCATATGCAGAATAAAGTAAATAAGAACAAATATCAAAAACTTAACAGTAATGGCACAATTCATTATTAAGAATCTGAAAGAACTAGAAAAGGATACTTCATGATTTAAACCAAGCATGATAGTAGTAATCAAAATCTAGACTCCTTAGCTATGGCAGGCTCATCTTTTTTTTTTTTTTTAAGATTTTATTTATTTATTTGAGAGAGAGAGAATGCATAGGAAGGGGAGGAGGGTCAGAAGGAGAGAGAGAAGCAGACTCCCTGCTGAGCAGAGAGCCACTTAAGGATGGATCCCAGGACCCTGGGATCATTATCTGAACTGAAGGCAGACATTTAAGCTACTGAACCACCCAGGTGCCCCTGAAGTTCTTGTCTTTAGTGTCTCACAAAGTGTATAAATGTAAGATAAATAATAGAATGAATGTACCAAAGATAATTAGGTGCAATTTACACCAGTTATAGCTTCTGAGACTTGAGAGCTATAAAGAATATTCTAGAGAGCTTCATGAGTTTGCAAAATTTGTGATTTCAAGACAAATGATGTTGTAGAAAAAGAAAATTTTATGTGTGCAAATCATATTATAAACAAAAAGATTTGCATCTCTTTTATAGGCACAGATCTGTGACCAAATTAATCCAGATTTGAACTAGAAAACAAACAAGCATGTATTAGTTCACATGTCAAATCGTGAATTTGCCTCACTGACTTCCTAGAATGTCAAAACAGATATTAAATCACTAAAACTTGCACATCTCAAAGCACTGAATATATGATAATTACAGTATATTGAGGGATACATCACCTCTCAGAGAACATAAGAAGCCCCTTCTACTCTTTTCTTTGAGTCTTAGCCATTTTTTTCTCCTGAAAACTTATAGAATTACTTAGCACATTTTCATTATTTTACAAACATTTGCTTCTTTCCTTCGTTTTTTCCATAGAGTGAAATCAGTTCATTTCCCCCCTCTTTCCCACAATGCCTTCCCAGCACAAATCTTGGCACATAGAGGGTGTTTAATAATTTTTGTGAATAAATGGGAATTTCAGAGGCAATTATCTTGAGGAGATAAAAACTGAAAAAGAAAACTAAAATAATGCTGATGAGAAACTGAAGTTTATGAAACAATTTTTAAAAATCTCCAGGAATTTCCTGTACGGATCAATCTGTGACAGTTTCATATGAGTGAAAATATGTTCAAATAAAGCAAATGGGGACGCCTGGGTGGCTCAGTGGGTTAAGCCTCTGCCTTCAGCTCAGGTCATGATCCCATGGTCCTGGGAGCCCTGGGCTCTCTGCTCAGCAGGGAGCCTGCTTCCCTCTTTCCTTCTGCCTGCCTCTCTGCCTAGTTGTGATCTCTGTCTGTCATATAAATAAATAAAATCCGACGATATCGGGCGCGTTCAGGGTGGTATGGCCATAGTCCATCAGAAAGGATGAACACCCAACTTTTGTAGCAACGTGGACGGGACTGGAAGAGATTATTTGTGGAGCATAACAAATATCATGGAGGACAAGGGGTGTTAGAGAGGAGAAGGGAGTTGGGGTAAATTGGAAGGGGAGGTGAATCACGAGAGACTATGGACTCTGAAAAACAATCTGAGGGGTTTGAAGTCACGAGGGTGTGGGAGGTTGGGGTACCAGGTGGTGGGTATTATGGAGGGCATGGATCGCATGGAGCACTGGGTGTGGTGAAAAAATAATGAATACTGTTTTTCTGAAAATAAATAAATTGGAAAAAAAATAAGAAAAAAATGGTAAAAGGGAAAGATTAAAAAGTTAAAAAAAATTAGCATAAGAAAAAAATAAAATTAAAAAAATTTAAAAAAATAAATAAAATCTTTTTCTTTTTTTAAAGGCAAATGTAAACAGCTTCAGAAACAGAGTCAAACAAGAAGTTAAAAGTCATAACTCAAATTATGACACATATGAGATATAAAGGATCCATGGTCAAGCAAGTCAGTCTTTCAAATACAGAAGCAGAAATGGCAGAAGTAGTAACTCTAAATTTTGAGGACACATTATTTTACATGGATCTGCATACTTAATACTACATTTAAAGTGTCCTTGCTCAAAAATTACAAGTTTGCATGTCTTCTACCAGACATAACATTTTATCATTCAAAATGCACCCACTTCTGAGTTTTACCATATCATTTATCAAAATAAAAATTGAAATCAAGCTCCCTTTTCAAGGTTTATTACCAAATTCATCCTTCTTTAATTTGAATGTTCTGTAAATGTGGTTGGCAATTGCCGGTGATGAGGTAAAATGGAGAAATTCTTTGTAAATTAAGATAATTTATAATACTTTGCATTGTAGATGAAAATGCACGAGGACAATAGTATATAAGCTACAAAGCACAACATAATTTAGTCCAATTTGGTAGAATTATTGTTGCTTATTCATAAATATTCAGATCTGTCTTATCTTTATGGAAACATTCAGCTGCCAGTCTTTTCACTGAAAAGCTCAAATACTTGAAACTGACAATTACATAAAGATGTGTATGAAAAATCCTATATACTATAAATATTCACCATTCCTCATGAAATTTGATACTCTGGTGAAACGAAATTTGTAGAGCACAAAATGAACTGAAAGTCCCCATTACCTAAATCCTTTTGACTTAATGAATGACTTTTACACTGAGATTTAATTCCTTTCCTGCCACCATTAGTATAAGGATTTCTTATTTATTTTTAAGTCATTATTTGAAACCCATACAAGAATACCAAGAATAACATAACAACTTCTTCATCTGGCTCTCTCAGATTCTGGTAAGTGACTTCAGATTAATATTAATATTATTTCAGATTAATATTCATATTAATTGATCATATTCACATATTCTTATTGAGAAATAAATATGATAAAACAAGTTAAAGCTCCATTTTTCCCTTCTCAGTCCTTCTCTGATTTTTCCCCTACCAAGAGCTAGCAAATATTCTAAATTAGTATATTATTTTCACACCTTTTTAACATTTTTATCACGCATCTGTATACCTATGAACAATACCTAGTATATTTTGCATTTATACATTTTAAAAATGTTTATTTATTTAACAGAGGGAGAGAACGAGAGAGAAAGAGAGAGAGCACGTGGGCATGTGAGCACGAGTAGGGGAAGAGACAGAGGGATGGATAGTGACAAGCAGACTATCTGCTGAGCAGGGTGCCTGGCTCTGGGGCTCCATCCCAGGACCCTGAGATCACAATCTGAGCCAAAGTCAGATGCTTAATCATCCAAGCCACCCAGGTACCCCACAAGGATTTATACATTTTATAAATTATACAATTATTTTCAAATTTCTTCTGAAGCTTTATTTATTGCCCAGCATTGTATTTTAACCTTTACAAACACACACATCACACACATAAACATTTTATTCATTTTCACTACTCTGTGGTATTTCATTAGAAACATACTCCAAAATTGATTTATTTATTTTCCAACTGATGAGCATTTACACTGCTTCCAATTATTCCATGCTACAAAAAGGCTATACTTTTTGGTTTCCTTTTGCACATGTTACAAACATTACTATCCCATGTAGGGTTCCAGAGTTCATTTTGTCTTAAGATTCCATCAAAATCTTCTAATCTGCTTTTTAACTTCTGCCTTGGCCTACAAAAAGATGAATAGTTCAATTCCTACTCAACACAATTTCTGTGCAATTTGTTTATGAGCAATAACTATGTATTCACATGGGGTAATGTCACATAGTCAGCAGAACAGTAATCCAATAAGGCAGATGGCTTAGCAATATAAATATTTGAAAACTCAATCTTTGAATGTAGGTGAGCAAGTCTGATGGAACTTAAAAGAGATATTTATATGCTTTTTTAAAATTTCAGTTAAAATGTAAATATGTACTTAATATTGTAAAAGTTACATTTTAGAAAATTTAATGGTGAATGAAGATGTATTAGGTATATAGACTAAAAGTACGAACTTTCAAATTGTTAAACAAAAAGTAAATAGGTTGTTAATAAGGGAACTGAGAAAGCATGTTGACTAAATAAAGTAAAGGGTCATATCTTTTCTGAAACTAAAAACATTAATTAAAGTTTAAATAATAATGCAAGGAAACTTAGAGATTAATCTATCGTCATCTTAATCTCTACTGAATTTGGTCGATTTGACTTAGCATATTTAGTAAAATAATCTACAAGAATTATATTTAATGTTCGATTATTAAATTCTACTTAGGCTGTGAATCTTGTGAGAAAAAGTCTCATTTTAGAATTCTTTCTAATTAAATGAAGATGTACACAAAATAGAATGTCAACTTTGCCACTTCAAAATTTGAAAGCAGGAAATAAAAAATAATAAAATTCACAAGCAGGAAATTTGTCCACAGTCATGCACAACAGTTGGGATAATCCTTTTTGATTCAGACATAATAAAGAATATAAAAGGAATAAAAAGGAGAAAATATTAAAATACTACACATTCCTTTTTTTCTTCACTGGCCAAACTAATAATAATAATAATAATAATAATAATAATAATAATAATAAAAGCACACACTTATTCCTCGCTAGTGAAACTCTATGACATGTATCAAACTTGGAAACCACAAACTTTATAAGAATGGTTTAAGAAGACAATCCTTGCAGTTTTCAGTATATAGATGTAAAACATTTAAACAAGCAAAAGTTTGTGGAAATGACTGATATGCATTTCCAACTGGAGGAACAGGAGATATGGTAAATGATTTTTTTAAAAAATGTTAATGCTCTAAATCCCATTTATAAACATCTGAGTAGAAAACATTACTCACAGGCTTTCCTATATTTTAATTTGTTAGGCATGAAAAAGTGAGGGATATTTTTAAATGGCTAGTTTGTGTCTCATGCATCATATATTTGTACATCATTCTGGGTTAGTGACATTCAGCTTTGTCTGAACATTAATTTTTAACCATCAGTCATTTGGTATAAGGCCAAACTGTATAGTTGGTTCATTCTAGATACATCTAGGAATGGAATTTTACTAAATATTGCAAATTACTCTCCTAGGTTACTTTACCAACCTGCATTCCCCAAAGTTAAAAGAGTTTCATGTTCTTCAAATTGCCATCAGCATTTAGCATTGTAGGACATTTTAATTTTTACTAATGTCATGAATATTAATATTATTAAAGCAGAGGTTCTTTCTAAACAATTATTATTTTTCTCAGAGTTCTTATTTTGATGTTATGTAATTTATTTCTGCTTAGAAAGAGAGGACCTCACCTTCAATGATACAAATCTAACAACAACAATAACAAAAATAACCCAACTGTAATAACATATTATTTTCAGTTTAATTTTCTCAATTTCTATTAAACATTTTTTGTTTGTTTGATTACTGCCTACCTGAGGCTACTTTTGTGTGAAATTTTCTTTTCATTTTCTTATTAATTTATAGGATTCCTTTCTGTAGAGTTTATATTTTCCTGTTACATATATGGTAAATATTTCCTAAAAATGTCTCATCTTTCTACTCTGTTTATGGTGTTTTTTGCTACAGAAACACTTAAAAAATACATGATGACTGGCACTGGGTCAGGAAAATGGAAGCCACTTAGACATTTTGAATTGCTAAGATTCCATACATTAGAAATAGGTCCATCTTTATTCTTATGGTATTGAGGGAAAATACAAGAAATGCAGACAGTGTAAAGGTCAGAAGACCACTGCTGGCTTTCAGGACATCCTGGACTTCAGGGAAGATGCTACCACATAAAACCACCTGCCCGCATCGCAATCCCACCTGCTGCACCAGAGACCTTAATGGCTTCTCCATCCACTCCACCTCTAGGCTCTCACAGGGCTGCCTTTAATTGGCAGAATCTAAGTAGAGGTCTTCACTGGCCAGAGTATGGGAAATACAGTTGCCAGGTTGCTAGTCTCTACACTTCAGGGAAGTGCTTAGAAGGGCAGAGATGTTACTGACTACTGATGGGTTTTTGCTTGTGTATCTTGTTTTAGAAATCGTACTCCACCTTAAAGACATAGCTGTTCTAGGCCACACTTTCTTTTTCCTATCTATTTTATTTTATTTATTTTTGTAAAGATTTTATTTATTTATTTGAGAGAAAGAGATAGCGAGAGAGAGCACGATAGAGGAAGGGAGATGGAGAAGCATCATTAAAGCGGGGCTCATCCCAGGATCCAGGATCATGAACTGAGCTGAAGGTCAGACACAATCGACTGAGCCACCCAGGAGCCCCTTTTTCCTCAATATTTTAATGTTTTCATACTCACATATAAGTCTTCAATCCCTGGAAATTAATTTTTATGTAAGGAGTATACTAGTAGGTCTTTAGATATTTAAGTTCAAAACTTACATAGCTTTTGGGATGTCAAAGTTATAAAAATGACAGTGACCATTTTGTTCTTCTATTATGAAGAACTAATATTGCCTATGTAAATGACAGATAATGAAGAAATATTTCTCCAATATTTTAGCTAGAATACCTTATATTACATAATGCAGCATTAGTTAGCATTTCTTTTATTACCTGGTTAATTTCAAGTTTTAAGAGTGAGAGAAATGCCAAATGCATCTGTTAAGTGTTTATGGGACATAGACCCACCCAGGCTAACTTTGTTGCTCCCTTGTAATTTACTTATTCTCTACAGGCATTTGGATTAAAATACATCCAAAGAATAAAGTTAGAGCCAATAAATCACCTGATTATTTTTCATTATTAACGCTGCCAACAACATACTAGTAATTATATTAAAGAGTTTAAATAAGGATAATTTATTATATATTTATAAGGTTAGTACACAAGAAAAGGTATCACAAGTTAGTTAATGCCCATCATTAATTTGAATACAAAGTTTGAAATTGGCATGTTTCATGTGGATTAATGAATCATTTCAAGCAACAAAACTGGAAGGCTAAAAGTGTCCAAATATAGCTGAACTTTTCCCTTGGGATAATGAACATTTCTCCAATGAGCTTTTTAGTAAATGCAATGTACAGAGGTAATAACAAGAGGCCCAGAGATAGCATCTACTGGCTGGGCATCATGGACATTTACCTGATCAGTTTTTGAGAAGACAATGCTATAATCCATCAAAAAGGTATGATTTCGCTCTGTAATGGATGGTTGTTTAAAATACCCCACTACTTTCTATTGAATAAAAGTGGGAGAACTACAAATGAGTAGAGCTAAAGGAGTCTGCAATGAAGCATAACTTCAAGACATAGTTTAAAGACTACACAAACAACATAAAAATACACGAGGTCTAAGTTATCCTCCAACTTTGGCCAATAAGAAAACATTCTGATTCTCAGGCATAAAATGATGAAAGTGTCTTTGGAATAAATTGCATTTACTTTTTAAAATATTTGTTTTTACATTTACATCAACAATAAAAAAATGATAAATCCATGGAAATTCAAATGTAAAACACCTCAAACTTGGGTTGAAGATAATATAGTATGGTGATTAAGAGGCAGAGCCCTTCAGTTCAATTTCTGTATCTGTACTTAATAGGTTTGTGATCTTGGGCAAGTCATAACTCTTTTGTGCTTCATTTTCCTCTTCTTCTAACTGGGAATAATAGTACCTTCCTCATAGGGTTATATCTTATACCTGGTAGAGAGTAGATAAATGTTAGCTATTATTTTTAACTCTACTATGTAAAGATACACTGGTGTTGAAAGATTTCTCTGTATCTTTTAAGTGAAATCCAACCCCTTACTATAGTCCACCTCGCCCCTGCCTAGTTTCCACTTTTTCATTTTGTCCCATTCTCCTTGCTCATTCAGTTCTAGCTGCATAACTCAAACTCAGGTCTCTCTCGAGCCTTTGCACTTGATGATCTATCTGTCTGGCACCCTCTCCCCACAGATCTGTTTGTGGTTGTCCTTTCTTATAATTCCAATATCAACTCAAGTAATAACCTCTTCTGAGATGGAGTCCCAGAACCAACTAACTACAGTAACCCCATCTCCTATACTATCTCTCCAATTGGCCAGTTAGAAATTATGTCTAAATGAAGTTCTCTTATCCTTTGTTCTTGTCTTTCTTCTCTGTCTTGTCCCACTAAAATGACATTTCTACAACTTAATCTTCAGTGAGAGATTCAGTGAAAGACATTGGATTTACAGCCACCTTCTTGAAATGTGGATTGAGGGGCTGAAGATGTCTGGTCAGGTTATCCTATCAGGTTTTGCTGAGTTCTATTCCAGAGTGAACCAGAACGGAGTGGTGCTTTAAGAAAGATACTAAGGGGCGTCCAGGTGGCTCAGGCTCAGTTAGTTAAGTTTCTCCCTCTGACCTTCTGCCTTCTCATGTTATCTCTCACTCTCAAATAAATGAATACAATCTTTAAAAAAAAAAAAAAGAAAGAAAGAAAGGATACTATAATGATATCTTAATTTCTGATCTGTTCTTCCAAGTTTAGAAGGAGATGGTAATTTTCTCTCCCTTGACTCCCCCACTACCTCTAGGAAATGCAGCTATGCCTTGAGGGGTCACAGGGAAATTGTCAACTAATTTGTATTAAAAAAAGAATGCCTTATCTATATCTTTATTTGGGGTGAGTTTCAGATTTCTCCAGGGCAAGAGTATCTGATAGCTGTTAATTTGAGAAGAATGGAAGAATGACCTGACTCACGGAGGGAGTTAGTTCTGAGAGGCTGTGTAGTGGGATTGATACCCTAATGGTCGTCAGGGTCTGACCAAGTTTATCATGCCATTTTATTCTCAACCAGTGTAGCTATCTAGGCTCCAGTTATTCTAATCAAACTAGGTAGAGTTGACTGGAAACTTATCTGGGAGAAAGATAGCCCCAGAAAAGCTAAAAAGTATTATTCTTGACAACTCTTAATGTTGTGTTTTTACGTTATGTTTATCTTAATGGGTTATGACTGAAGAGATTCAATTTGCCTTAGAAAAATAAAGGAATGAGAGAGTTGCTCCTCAAGTATGATGTAGCATTTCACAAGTATATATATAATTTATTTATTGATGAAGGAGAGTGAAAGAAGCTCACTGTCTTCTTAGTGTAGTAGAGCTGAAATTATTAATAATGAGTAAACCAAACGCTTTTCCTTTTTAAACACCCAAGAGTCCAGGCTTCCATAATTCCATTAATTGCAGAGGCATATATTGATGCAACATCTATGGATTTATTACTTGTTTTGGAATAACTGCTACAGCTGTACATTGTAGTAGACGCTGTAAGTTGTATTCTCAATATCTTTTCTCTTCTTCCCCACAAACAACCTGATTTTGTTCCCAGCAGTAAAAGAATCATATCAGGCTGTATAGCATGGTGGTCTAATACTGAGTGATTATTTAGTCTACCAAATAATTCATTTCCCAGACTTTCTTGCCAGGAAATCCAGGTATAATGATAGAGCTCCGTTTAGGACAGGGAGAGATAAGAGAATGTCTGACCCAGATTTTGCATTTCTGGTAAAGGAGGCATTTGCTGTTGGCACTACCTGTTCCCTCTTTCTCCCTGCCTTGACTATGCCTGGAGTTAAAATAGCCATCTTATGACCACATCACAGACATTAGAACAAAAAAAGGAACACATTAGGGATGCTAAAGCAGAGAGATAGGGGCAGGATCCTTGTTCCCTAGGTTGGAGAGTTGAATCAAGAAACTACCTACCTGTTGTTCATCTTTCGTCTTATATGAGAAAAATAAATCCTGGTAATTTAACCTATGGTTAAGTTTTCTATTGAAACCAAAAGCAACATCTCAACTACTGTTTCCACTGGTCCATTTGCTACTCTTAATGATTATATGACGAATGGGCCTAAAAGATAGCTGAAATAAAATGCCCCTTAATACTTATGTTCTGAACTATTTGTTCTGAAAATATCTGTTCCGAAAAAATATTTTCTCATTTCTATCTCAGCCATATGTGCTTCTCTCTACTTGAAACTACCAATAACCAGGCAACCACACAAGTCAACAAAATGGACAATAGAGAGATAGTGACTATCCTTCGATAAGAAACCTGTCATTAGAAAAGGGTGGTCATAAAAGGTCTATATGTCTTAACAGCTAGAATTGTGAGGAGCTAGGTAAAAGGGATTAATTGGAATTGGATTACTTGCTGTATTTACCTTAATGTGCCTAATAAGATCTTTCTAGTCTCTGTGCCTTTCTTCAGTCCTATTCTCTTTGCCTGGTATGCTCCCCACCACTTCTCTTTGCAACCCACCAACCCAACCTTTAATACCATTCTATTTATGAATCCTTATTTGATCTGACCTAGCCAACGGTTCTCTCTTCTCTCTCTAATTCTCTTAATGGGAACTCTTCTATGTCACAAAGTGTTCTCTCAGATGTTTCAGAGGCCAACTTTGGATAATTATAAGGAGGAACACAACACAGAATTGCAGGTGGAATTCGATTTAGAAATCACCAAATACAATGATTCATACACAAAAACATTGTCTTTTACATTTCTCCCATGTTTGGGCACCTTAGCAAATTCTTTTATGTTCAGAAAATAATTACTACCTCTAAGAAGTTTATGAATATTTAAAATATATGCCCTTGTAGAATCTTCATCTATATCACAAAGGCATTATACAAAATCAGTATTCAGACCACATGTTAATTTACTAAGAGTCTGTAAAGAGATGCAATTGAACTAAAACTGACTAAAGACATGAAGGGAGGGAAGGCCTCCTAAAGAAATATGTGCAATATGTTTGCAGAAAGTTGTGACGAAAGTACAGTGCGATAACTGATATCTTAGTTGAGAACAGAAACTTCTGCAAATGAAATGTTTAAAAGTAAGCTAACTCTGACTGAAGGAGTCAGGGTAAGTAAGCGTCAGTGGGAATCAGAGATGTGTCTTAAAGTTCAAAGTCTCAGGTGAGGCTTCTGTTTGGAATACACCAATGACAATTATTAACCCTGAAGAGAAAGCAGCCTAGCACTGGTGCTATGGCTGGAACCAAAAACATATTGGGAGGATGGGAATAAGTCCCCGTCAAAGTCAGGAAATCTGGGGTTAGCTATTAAGATAATTGCAGATATGTAGAAAGATTGCCAATGTCAAAATCAGAAGTAAAACCTTAGAACAAATAACAATTACTGATGGATGTGTTACTAGTTCCAGGACCCTCTCAGAAGGAGCTCAGAACACAGCTGTTGATTCAGAAAATCAGAGGACCCTTCACTGACCTGGTGATAATCCACCTACAACTTGAAGTAGGCTATACTTTCAGTTCCAGATCTGAGATGGAAACATTTAGTTTCAGTTCTGAGACTAAAAAATATTTATGGATATATACCTACCCTTTAAAAAAAATTGCTTTTATATTCTCTTCCCCATTCCACAGCTTTCCATCTTCATAATGACACACATTCTATAATGAACTAGAGTCATTAAGAAGCGTGATTTCAAATAACTGCTTACGATGTCACTTTTCTGACATGTGGGAGCTCATACAATGACAATAAGGGTCAATGATTTGACTCAGTCTAGACAGTTAACCACCCAATTTTAAATGCAGGTATGTCCTACAATGGCTAGCATCTTTGCATCAATAATCTCAAGTTACACAGAATTTTTAAATCTGGGAAGGAAATCTAGGTTTTTTCCTATGAACCCCATTGACATTTTTAGATAAGGAGAAAGACAAAGTGATGCAGAGCAAAGAAAGGTCATTGTGTAGACATTGAGCCATGAGTTGAAAAATGTCGGCAACTCTGTTAGAAAACAGAGAAAATGGCAGAGAAAAGCAGATTAAACAACAAGTGCCCTTCTGAGCGGATCACACCAATTATACTTGAGCAATAATTGTCAATACTATTACTTTTAGTATATCACATAGTAATAGCTGTAAACACAGTCTGGTTGGATTTTCATTTGTCTTTGGAAGTACTTCTTAAAAATTGCATTGTACACAGTAGTTCTCAGGATTTAGAAATATGAATTTAACATTCATTTTGTTAATTTATGTTTTGTTGCGTTAATGATGAACAATTCTAACACAGGTAGGAAAAAAAAAACCTTGAAATAAACAGGGAGTAATAGTAATCTCTTACTTAAATGCATCAGATTTTTAAATATAATTTCAATATAATATACTCTCCTGTCTTCTACTTCTCATATCATTAAGAAAGAATATTTTCACAAACAGTAATTTGATTCAAATTCCCTTCAGGATCCCATGTATCTTTGATACTGTAATAATTTTAATCTTCCAGTTTCTGTAGTAGTTGCCATTCACCTGACTTCTTGAGAAAATTTATAGGCTTCATTAGATCTTTTTCAAATATTCTGAAAGTAAAGATTTCTGAATGTTGCTGCTTAGTTGTTTTGCTAAATTAATGAGCATTCTGAACTTCTAAGAACCGATTTGATCTGATTCTAAATTTGTTAAAAACACAGCTAGTAACTATCTCAGTTTTACATGAGCTTTATTTTGTTAGTGTACTGCTTACAGAATAGAAACTCAATAAATATATTACTTGAACATGACTTATTGTGGACAGATGTATTAAGTCTGTTTCTTTTCTTGTGGCACTGGTAAAATAAATTCATTTAATTCATATAACAACTGATGTAACCCACCAACCCATGCTTCTCAGTCTTTGAACTTCTACTCGTTTGTCAGAATAGCCAATTGGAGTATAAGGCAATAGTTTTATTTTTAATAAAGCAATTCAACACAAAAGCAAAACAAAATAAAAAACTTAACTCTAATGTAAACTCATCTGAAACCATCCAGTTATCATTAATGACTGTCCAATATATAACTACCACAGTTGCAAACATTGAATTTTCATCTATTAAAACAATTATATTTTTAAAATATTGGATGGGAAGAATACTGCTATTTTATAATCATGTAAATAAATCAGCCACAGATTACTTAACCATTCTGAACCTTAGTTGTTTCAATGTGGAACTGAAACAGTTAGAATACCTGTAATTTATGGAATCAATAAGGTCAAATAATATTGAACATACAGAAGGTAGTTCTACACTTCAAGTTCTACAATTCAAATTTGGGGTTTTACTTCACCTCGTAAGTTGCAATTATTTAATAAATACTCAGTCTCAGTGTTTGGCCATTTTTTTCTTCTAAAATACTTACTGGTATAAACAAGTTGAAAACCTTCATCTGTCCCTTCAGAATCAGAATTAAATTCCAGCCAGAGTTGATTTGAAGTACTGCTAAGTGTCAATCCTCGCATAGATGCGCCAGTAAATGCACCTAGTAGATGAGTCGTTTTATCTTTTCCATCATAAATCTGTAAAACGTTTATAATTAAAAATGTAAATGTGCCAATAAAAACCAGTTCAAATAATGTGTTTATGTTTATAAAGAAGAGGAAATTATCAAATTCTTCCCAAATCAGATCACTCATGTTTTCCAAGGACAATTACCTATATTAATCCCTACATATAACAAGCTAAGAAAGTTAGAATCCACATGGATAACTTTAAAATTCTAAGCTCAATATACCTTAACTTTTGATCTTATTATAAAAATAATGCTTTTTTATGGCAGGCATTTAAAATTGAGAATATCTATGGAAAGGCTGGTTTTCAAGGTTGGTTGGTTCTTTTTCTGCAACTTGCTCAAGGGGATCAAATACCTTTTTTCTTTCTAATAACGTAATTAATATAAAATATACTTGCTTCTTTTGCAATTTCTATAATTTATCCATTTTCTTTACCTTAATTCATTTTAACTTACAAAAAAATAGTAAATGAGTATTAAATGTTTTTAGAAATGATCTAACAAGGTAAAAATATATAAAACAAAATTGATGAGCTCTCAAAAATTCCTATGTAATTCTCATTCTTCTGAAGTTGTAACTTCTCATTATATTCTAATTTGCTTTTATCAGTGCATTCAGACATCTCTCCAGGTAAATAGATACAGATTCTGCCTTTTGAGAGCTATGCAATATTTCACACAGTGCCACTACCACAACTATCATTCCCGTATTAGTAAATTCAGGATTTTTTTGCTACTAAGAGCAATACTGAAATAAACACCTTTTACATATGCCTCATTTTTTTTGATATTTGTATTTTCATAAGAAAATTATCAATATATGGGATTTGGGAGCTAAAATACTCAGGTATAGCTATACTATTTCCAAAAAGCATATAGAAATTAAGTGGAAGGTTTACCAACATTGCATGTTACCATTCTTTTGTCCTTAAGACATGAATTTTCAGTGGAGTACTTATGCCCCATGCCCCCAAGGCAGTGAAAATTGGTTCTTGCTTGTGGTGAAGTCTTATATATTAAAATGATTAGTAGTGCTACAAAGATCACTCTATATGACCAATTTTACTCCATAATATTCAGCTTTATGGGGTTGGGGGCTCAGTAAATGAATGATAATGAATAGAAAAAGTTGAGAAATGCTGCTCAAAGTTACTTACCTCCTGCCTGAAACTGCTTTACTTCTAACCTGGTATTAGTGTAAGAATTGTTGTTGAATTCCTAAACAAGTGACTTTGCCATAGTCCCAGTGTTCCCCCAAAGTGGTATTCATCATGTTCATGTTCAGAGAGCGGTTAGATGGTGCACAATGGAATTTTCATTATTATTATACACATGTAACTATTATATGAACCTGTATGATGGACTTTTCTTGAGCTAAATTTTTGGGTTTAATTTGATAATCTATATAGAATGTGTTCTATAATTCATAAATGAAAATTTATGTGTAGATTTTATATTTTTTCTTTTTCAAATTATCTTTATAAGGTATTAGTATTCAATTTATGTTAACTTAATAAAAGAGACTGGGAAATTTTCACTGTATTTCTAATGTTTGGATTATGCAAATAAAGTAATGAGACTTTTTTAATTAGAAGCTTAAGATTTTTTCAACTCCAGAAACTCTTTGAGTTTTTGTTCATTTAATTACTCCTTATTTATACGATCCTTTTATTTTCCACCTAGAATGCCTATAATTTGTATATTGTCTCTAAAATGGTACTACATTTCTCCTTTATTTTCTCTTTGCATCTCTCTTTCCCTCTGTATTGTAAACAGCCCTCCACTGGATCTTCTACATGAAAAAATTAGATTTTCAGGAGTAACTAATCTCTTTGTAGGGCTTCTATTAAAATCTTAAATTTTAGGGATTCCTGGGTGGCTTAGCCCATTGGGTTCCTTCCTTCAGCTCCGGTCATGATCCTAGAATCCTGGGATCAAGTCCTGCATTGAGCTCCTTGCTTTTCCTCTGCCTACTCCTCCCCGTGCTTGTGCTCTTTCTCTGGCAAATAAATAAATAAAATTTATTTAAAAAATGATTTAAAATCTTAAATTTTATTTTATTTATTATTTTTTTAATCTTAAATTTTAAAATCATTGGTCAAACTCTAGAAAGTCTCTCCTCTCTCTCAGCACTCTAATTGCATTAAGATTTTTTCAAAAATTTTAAATTTCTTTTCAAATTTCTCTTAATGCTCCTACAGTCTGAATTCAATGTATACCACCTGTTCCATGCATTTAATTTGGTCTTTCTCCCCTCCAGTTACTGAATTCTCCTTAAGTATGTATTTATGTACCTTTAGCTGTGTATAGGATTATACTTCCTTATTATTGATATAAGATTTAAGTGCTATAAAGACTAGAGATAAAATTTTATTTAACATGCTATAAAAATGCAGCTTGTGCTTAGGGCCTCTGGTGTCCTCTTCAAACCACATTACGCTACACCTTTCCTGCACAGGAATTTTGAAGTCTCTATTACCAGGCCATTCTGCTATTTCCCTTTGTGACCAAGGGACTCTGCAGCTTCATATAAGCCTCTGGGGCTCCACCAGCTTATTTATTATATTAGCTCAGAGAGGGAGGCAGAAATAGAGGGAAAAGGTTGAAAGCTGAACTCAAGCCAACATGCTCATGGAATTCCTAAAAGAAAACATTTTACTGTCCTCTCCCTTTTACAAGGTCCTTCTGTCCACTAAAAACAACAACAACCAACAAAAAAGTGGGTTGACTGTTTAAAGAGTATCTGAGCACTAGATAGAGGGCTGCATGGACAAATTTCCTAAAATTGTATAAGAATTCCTTGAACCCCCTGATGGAACTTACCAGACAAATAAGTTTCTGTTTTAGTTATCAGCAAGAAGTTCTTTATCTTCAACAAAGCTGAACCAAATGTTGAGGTTTGTTAGCTCAGGGATTTTATTGTTTGATTACATAAGAATCAACTTTCAGTTTCTTAAGAATAGTAGTCACCAGTGATAATTCAGAGGCAAGTCAACACACTTGCTGGAAAACACACTTTTGTGTCTGTGAGTTTCGAATGTTCAATATTCTCGGAAGCTGCTTTTGAATACATTTATTTTATAACTCTATATATGACATAGTTCATAAATTCTAAGTTTAGAGCCATACATTCACAACCAAACCATTTGGCCAGCAGATCCAGTGATCTTATTTGTGGTTAATATTGTCTAGGTAACCCCAAAGAATATTTTCCTTTTTATTTCCCTTACTTTTTGCCAGCATGTAATTTCATTCTTTTTTTTAAAAATGTAATTTCATTCTTACATTAAATATAAATGTTTCTTGGATTCAACTAGTTCTGCTTTTATGCATGAACACACTGTAGGAACTTCATATCTCAAAAATATCCAAATAAAGGGGCAATATAAATTAAACTAATTGATGTAAATCAGCAAACAGAAACTGGTTCTTGAATTCTGGTTTTTGTTTTTGTTTTGTTTTTTTAAAGTCTCTCCTAATGTTTTTCTTAAATGTTCAGTGGTAAGAAAAAAAAAAAAAAAGTTGAATCATTAGAGAAACCCTCTCTTTACACATGACAATTGTTCTTATATAACATAATGTTAAAAAATAAACAAAATAATTTAACTCATATTTAGTTCTATTATGTGCTGGGAATAAAATAAAAAATTGAGACATCATTTGTAAGCTGAAGGAAATTCAAAAAATATTGTCTGTCCCAAGAGAGATATTTACATTGTGTCTTTCTACTTTTTAAGTCAGAAGCATACTTTTTTCTTTTTCAAAAGAAACTATCTTTAAGATATTTTAAAAGTAATGATTTAAAGAAAAAGACTGAAAAGAACTAATACTAATACATATAGATATAGATAGATATAGATATAGATATATAGATATATCTTAAGCCCAGCAGAGAGGATCTAATTCAGCACCAAAACTCATTAACTAGTTTATTTAACAATGTAAAGTCAAAAGGTAGAAAACAAATAACACAGAGATACCACTATAATCATAAAAGTAAAATGAAGTGTGATAATTCAACTATGAACTTTTGGAAGTATGTATAGGGTTATTAAATTAAGATGAAAAACAAGTGTTAATTAGCAAGGTTTTAGAGAAGAGTTTTATACTAGTGATCAAGCCAATGCTATTTAGCTTGTAAATGAAATTCTTCAAATGTATTCAAATACATATGCAAGCATAAAGGTAGTTAAGAAATAGCAAAACATTGCAGCCGAAGGCAAATTACTTTGGAAGCAAACATGAATGCAAGCATGTAAATAAAAAAAATAAAATGAACAAAATGTATATTTCATTTAAAAGTAAATTTTCAGAGGTACTTGCATGGCTCAGTTTCTCTTTGGCTGGGGTCATGATCTTAGGGTCCTGGGATCAAGCCCAGCATCAGGCTCCCTGCTCAGCAGGGAGTCTGCTTCTCCTTCTTCCCTTTCCCCCTCGATCCCCCAACTCATGTTCTCTCTCTCAAATAGATGAACAAAATATTTTTTAAAAAGTGAATTTACAGTACAAAGTGATTATACTGGGTCTTACTATAGAACTTTTGACATCATTACTTTTCATATTTCTGTTCTGATTAAAGTCAGGATTATTAAGCATGCTTTTAAAGATTTTATTTATTTATTTGAGAGAGAGACAGCGAGAGAGAGCATGAGCGAGGAGAAGGTCAGAGGGAGAAGCAGACTCCCAATGGAGCTGGGAGCCCAATGTGGGACTCAATCTCGGGATCATGACCTGAGCTGAAGGCAGTTGTCCAACCAACTGAGCCACCCAGGCATCCCTTAAGCATACTTTTATTTATTTGGGTCTATTTTTCTCTTTTTCCTTTTTTCATGTTTTTATTTCATTGTTATTATTTTTGCTATGTCTTAATACCTATTTGTTTTTCAAAAATTTACAAATCTAAAATACCTATTTTGTTTTTCAAAAATTTACAAATCTAAAAAAGTATAAGATTACTGTTGTTTTTCAAAAATTTACAAATCTAAAAAAGTATAAGATTACTGTATGATACATTTTTTGCGTGTTGGAAGGGAGAGGATTATGGTGTTTCCCATAGAAATATTCTCAGTTACTTAACCCCTAATTCAGATAATGAAGACTCACTTTAATGTCAAATTTAGAATTTCAAGTTGATTTAAGAATTAATATCATTAAAGGCATTGAGAGCTTTTGTAATATTAACGAAGGTCCTCAGTGAGGCTCTAATTTGTCAAATGGTTGCCATTAACCTGGTAGTGTCTTAATAAAACAGACTAGACCTCAAATGTTGCCATGTTTCAGTTATCAAACCTTTTAGAATGGATCAGGGGGGCTGTAATTAGTTTTGGTATACAGACCTTCCTATATTTGGAAGGTCAAACCCTTTATAATGAACAGCTTATTAACACTCAAAACTGTGTTTTTTGTTTTTAATAAATGCATAATTAGAAGGCATATTCTCAGTCATTCCTTTAATGAATTAGCAAGTCAGATTTTTTGTTTTGTTTTGTCTTTTAAATAACTTTTTTAAAGATTTTATTCATTTATTTGACACAGAGAGATCACAAGTAGGCAGAGCAGCAGGCAGAGAGAGAGGGGGAAGCAGGCTTCCTGCTGAGCAGAGAGCCCCATGCGGGGCTTGATCCCAGGACCCTGAGACCATGATCTGAGCTGAAGGGAGAGGCCTAACCCTCGGAGCCACCCAGGCATCCCAGCAAGTCAGATGTTATCCCCCCAAGAGCAGAAAGTACATAGAAAACAAAATGGAAAGAAATCACACATGTACATATGTATAATCACACAAACCTGCAAATTATTCCCACTCATGGATATTAGAATTTTCATTTTGGCTGCTTGTTTTATAGGTTGATTTAGGAATTTAAATAAAGTTTTTCTAATAAGGTGAGTGAGATGTCAAAATCTGAATAAAAAATAAACAAGAATAACTTTTATAATAGTGATCAAAAAGGACAATGTTCCCAACCTTATGCTCTCTTCAAAATAAAATTAAACAAAGCAGATAAATTTTGTTCATATTAAAATATTTATGTCTTCAAAATAGCCATATAAGGTGTACACAATTATAGGAGCTAATATATTTTAGTTAAGGAGTTTAGGACACAATGAAGAGCACGCTTTCAGGAGGTTTAGCTTTGTGATTATATAACAGATTTGAAGTCCCAATTCTACCTCTCAAGCTGGATGGCCTGTCGAAAATCATTCACTTCTGTTATCCTCAGTATGGGAAAGAATGAAGGGGTTTATGAGATCTAATATAGCATTCTTGACAAATAAATATTTACAGAGTGCTTTTGGAGGAAGAGAGAACAAAGGATTACCACTGAATAAGCAAAGTTGGTAGATATGTATGGTGGACATCTGAGATATCTGGTTTGCTAGAAAATGTCTAATAACCAGCTCCCAGACAAATAGAATTGGTGAATGTATATATCCAATCATACTTAAAAAATAACTTTTATTAATATAAAGAGAGGTAGACTCAGGGGTGCCTGGGTGGCTCAGTGGGTTAAAGCCTCTGCCTTCGGCTCAGGTCATGTTCTTGTGGTCCTGGGATAGAGCCCCACATCAGGCCCTCTGCTCAGCAGGGAGCCTGCTTCCTGCCTGCCTCTCTGCCTACTTGTGATCTCTCTGTCAAATAAATAAATAAAATATTTTAAAAAAGAGAGAGGTAGACAAACTTTTTCCAAAAAAGAATAGACAGAATATATTTATAGTATTTAGGAGATAATATCTCTGTCATAACTACTCAATACTGTCATTGTAGCACAAAAACAGGGACAGATAATAAGTAAATGAATGAACATGGTTTTCTCCCAGTAAAATTTTATTTATAGACATGGCCGTCAAGACCAATTTGGCCCATAGACTGTCTGGGAATCCCTGATTAAAGGGATATGTAGCATGCAAGTTACAAATAGCAAAAAAAAAAAAAAAAAAAAAAATTAAAACCTGTATATACATTCACTGCTCCAAATTCCATAGAGGTAATTGATTTTCACAGAATACTTTTTTTTTGGCCAAATTTTTGTATCTGCCTCTTATAATTGCAACTGACAAACAAGAATGGTTCCTAACTGAATATTGCTTGAGTTTTTTAAGTTAACAAGATCTAAGTAAAGCAATGTAAAAAAACAATGTTATATCAGAAAATGGAATTTGTAAATGACAGAAGCAACTTCTTGGCTAAACCGAATAATAGTTTTTAATTCTAGAAAATATGTATTCTCAATATTTTGGTGTTATTCACAACAGAATGACTATAGACACAACCCATTCTTAAACTTAAGTATAGATGATGTGCAAAGGAATAGATCAAGTCAAGGTCTGTAGTATTTGTCATTTTCTGCAGTGTAACTACTCCTAATATTGTCAATATCAAGCTATCAATATGACATCTCTGTATGTAGAGTTGGGAAAGGATGGATGCTTTGCATAGTATTTCCACCATAGAGATTTAATACACAGAGCTCACCTAAAAAACACACATAATAACAAAAAGAGTAAAATAATTAAGAAATGAGAAGTTGTATTTGTTACCTTTGTTTTTAATATAACAACTGTAATATAACTGCAATCTAATCTAATGTAATTTTTAATAATGTGTATGTTTAACAACCAGTTCACAAAATTACTGAAAATTTAACAATAGGTTCTCACAAATAGTATTCCCAAACACTAGCACATAGGTTACAAAATAAGCTTGAAAATAATACGTCTTGAAAAACAACATTTTAATAACTTTCTTTTCATATTGCTAGAAGAATGTTATTAGTTATTAATCCAGTCCTTTAACTATTTAGTTTCACATAACTATGATAATTCTTTCAGACTCTCAAAACCAATATTAAGTTATTTAACTGACTCTTCTCCATAATCATCCATCCTGTCTACATTTTGCATTAGACATAAATCTTTAAACTACAAAATACTGAGTGTGGTAAAAAGATAGCCTTGAATTTTTTCTCTGCTACATTCCCTTATCTAAACATAATACTCAGTCTTTTTCTGAAAATAAAAACAAGCATTACAACAAAAAAACAGAGATAGTATTTCTGATTGCTACTCAGCTTTTGTCTTATCAGGCTGACAATGGCAATTACTCATTGGTGATTGTTTAGAGTATACATATAATAAACACCTCCTATAAATGTTAATTGAAAGAAGTAATTAAATTACATATTTTGAGTGAGGGTTGGAGAAGTTCAGTATTCTTGCCCATTAAAAGGAACAGAACCAAAGAAGGATATATTCATAATTCCCAAACCTGATGTCTATCAGATAATCCAAAGAGCTTTATAAAAATCCAAAATTCCAGGTACAGACCAACTAAAACAGTTTTCCCCAGATCTACTGAATCAGGAAAATCTGGTAGTGGTACCAGGAATAAACTACCTAGAGGAGTCATATGATCAGCTATATTTGATATCAACTTTATTAGTATGGCTGTATGTAAGTAAGGTAATTTATGGAAAGAGGAGGGAAAGAGAAAGAGTGGGCGGATGACTAAGTGGGCATCAGCCTGAATGGCATGCTCTCTGGAGAATGTGTGTGTGTGTGTGTGTGTGTGTGTGTGTGTGTGTGTGTGTGTATGTGTGTATGTAGGTATAGATTAAGTTGATACACACACGTTTTTATTATTATTGCTCTTTTAGTCAGAATCCAATACAGTGATATTATAAAGTAAATGCAGTCAGAAGAAAAAAAGCCTTGTCTAGACCTTTCACTCATATAGAGTTTATAAGAGAATATTATCCCAAAGAACATAGCCAATCCTACCATAACAAGAAAAGCAATGCTTTTCTGAGTCAAGGGACAAAGGGTTCTATAATGGGCTATTTGTTCTACTAATTTCTTTTCTTTTCTTTTTTACAGATTTAATTTATTTATTTGAGAGGGAGAATGTGAGCGCGGGAGCAGAAGCAGAGCAGCAGAGGGAGAGGGAGAGGGAGAAGCAGGCTCCCCACTGATCAGGGAGTCTGATGCAGCTCCATTCCAGGGTCCTGGCATCATGACCAGAGCCCAAGGCAGCTGCTTAACTGACAGAGCCACCCAGATGCCCTAGTTTTACTAATTTCTTCTGATTTCCTGGTCTGAACGGACAAAGAGCTGACTGCACTAGGTGTAATGTTGGAACATGCTAGGATAAGAGTGGGCTCTCATGGACTGGTTTGCAGTGGGGGAAATCATCCTGCATCATGAAAGGACTCCGGGCTCCTTAGTCTTTGAAAATTAATCATCTGTCCTTTGGAGGGAGCATCTGTCTGTTTCGTGCCTAACTGTGCCTGTATCAGTAGGTACTTCTGAACTAGCTGTTCATGGAATTAATGGGAAGGATAAGACAACATTTAATCATTTACATCTTAAACTGATGGAGAGACCATGAAGACCACAGAGTTAGAGTTTAAAGCCCAATGGTCTCTATACAGTGGCTTGCTAAAGTTATTTTGAAATAATAATTCAGAATAAAACCAAGGCAAGATTACCAGCAGGGGCTGTTACTACTCTAATATTTAGTATATGTAATCTTTTCAACTTGGGGAAACATATCTTTATTCTAGAAAAGTTACAGAAATCTTTGCTGGGGATATAAATTTTCATGAAAGAAAAATCCTTATTTATTTAAAAATCTTTATTTAAAGGGCCTTGAATTGCATTTTTCTGCCTTCTTTTGTTTGTCACCATCACATGCACCCACAATGTCACTTTTTACTGGAGTGTCAACCATCCTCAGGTAACACAGGTAACAAGCACATGTTACCTTATTCCAAGGAAGCAGCAGATTAGACAGAAATTATTCTGAGGAGCACATTCAGGTTATTCTTTATAAAGGCATCACCTGTGATCCTAAATGAATTTCCCAATTAATAGCCATAATTCAGTATGGAGAAGTAATGGATATCTTTCAAGCAACACAGAGAATGATATTTTAAAGAAAGAAATATTTTAGGAAGAATAGTGGTAGGCCTGGGGAAGCACTTCTTAACTGTTAACTTATAACCATATGTTTATTATAGCTGCTTATGAGATACAGGTTAGCGGCTAGCCTTATACATCTGATCTATGTCTTGATATATTTCTCCTCATACTTGGCCTGAGGAAAACATAAGCACTGCCTCACTTCGAGGTTTAGGCATCCCATTAATCTCAATGCTGACTCTAATTCAGCAAATAAAGCTTATGTTAACAAGAAAATCCAAACAATGAACTGGAGGTTGAGGAGATTATAAAGTGAATCCCTGTTGCTTATTGGGGAAAAGAACAAAAAATAAGAATGATCCTAAATTAATAGTAAAATTGTATATATCTAAGGAAATTTCCCATGTCTAAACAAATCTTACAAGCACACAGTTCTGTCTATATTAGATCATCAATTATCATCAAAATTATATTTTTTTAAGAAATTTTTTTAACATCACTGCTAAACAATGATCCCCTACCCCTGCCAACCTGAGATGTCACTTTTTTTTTTTTTTAAAGATTTCTGAAAACAGAATTATGTTGGATTTCTTACCAGGAAGGAAATATTGACAATTAGGAAAAATTATTAGGAAAAATTTATGCAATTATTTTAAAAATATTAAAAGTGATTTTTATAGAAGTGTTTATTTTTATTCTACTTCCTCATATAAATTATATTTACTAAAACACTTGCTTGGCAAAATATTAATCAGCAAATGTGGAAATATTGTATCTTTTAAAAAAATAAGACCTTTGCCTATTTCAACTTTTTAGAATAAATTTGTAAATTTTACACTAAATATTTATTATCATTATTAATATTTTTAAAGATCTATTTATTTATTTAGTTTAGAAAATAGGCAGATGGAGAGGGAGAAAGAATCCCAAGCAGACTACGTGCTGAGCGTGATGCCAGATGTAGGGCTGGACACCTGACCCCAAAGCAAGAGTCAGATGCTTAACCAACTGTGCCACCCACTAGATGTTTACTATTAATAAAATATATTTTATGTATATAACTTACAGATAGGAAGTCATTAGTTTTATGCATTTACAAAATACAAATTTTTGTAATAATAAATGCAAAAACAATCCATGTATCAACAGAGATAACCAAGTAACTTAAAAGATATCAAAACAAAAATAAACCATCACTCTATTTCTTAAAGAAATAACCATTCCTATGTTAATTATGTTTTATATATATGATTTGGTGTTATTGAAACATTAAAATTTATGTATCATAAAATAAAAATATCTGTATTATAAATAAGCATTGGCAACAAAACATTTATCTCAATGAAAATGATAATAGGATAATAGGAAATAATGTATAATTGAAATCTATGAATGGCAGAATCAACTTATGGTTGATCACACATATATATGCATATATATGTATTAATATGTACTTACTGACTAAAAATTATCAAAATACAAGAGTTTCTGAGTTCACCTACCTTAAGAACGTCTCCTTGTGCTAAATGAAATGTTCTGGCTGAAATATTGATTCCCTTTCCTGCTTGAACCTGAATACTATAAATGCATTCATGGTTGTTTTCATAGTTGAGTGGATAATTTGGAGAAAGCAAAATTCCTTCATTATTTGTTGCAGATGCACCACATTCAGCTGCAGGTAAAACAGAATATTAAAAGCACAGTTTAATAGAAAGCATTATCATTTTCAAGTAATGTAATGTATGGAAGTGTTAATGCATTTTATTTTAATTAGAACCTAACAGGAAAATAATGTACAAAATGGCTGTGTACTGTAGATGATTCATTCCCTCTCAAATAATATATGGGAAGAAGGAACAACTGTCCATGGACAGGACATTTGTACGCAAGTGGAAATATAAAATAGTTTTAGTATTTCACTCCTGCTCCAGGATGAAAAGGTAACATGAAAAAGGATGAGAACAAAAGATTTTCAGGACATATTTTAAGTTTGTATATTTCTGGTTAATTGATTACCTTTAAATTTATAATTCATTTCTTTTAAAATACATAAAAAAAGATAGAGCGATCAATTTTATTTTAGAATGATTCTTATCTGACCTTTTTATTTTTACCTTTTCTTGAATTTGACCCCTTTTCCTCCAATAGTCAGCATTCCCCTGACCCAAGAACTTCAGGAATAAAAAGGGAAATAAATACTGTACTGTCTTTCAAAACTGATATAATGGGTATAAGCCATTAACCAATAATTGTAACAAACTGGACACTTTTGGAAAATGGATCACCTTTCCCAATTCAAAAAATAAAACAGATTAAGTCAGTCTCATAATCAGTAAATTGTACTGCTAACTCTCCTAGATTAACTTTGCAAAACTTGAGGACATGTCTAACTACATAAATTGGGAATTGGGAATTTCTCCTTTTTTAAAAAATTTAATTTTAATTTAATACTTTACAAAGCATGTAGCTTTTATTATAAAATCAAACAAGTCATTATAAGTTTCCAAACGTATTCCTTATGTCTCAGAAATTCAATGAATTCAGTTTTCTATCAGATCTAATAACTTTTCTCATTTTACCATACCATAGGCCAGGGAGAGTTATTTTTTCAAAGGCTTAACTTATCAGGAAAATGAAGCAAGTCATTATGCTCCAGAAAAGATTTTTAAAATAATGATTCATGAGAATAATCATAGGAAGTATATAACGAGGTAAAATATAATGAATTGTTTTAACTTTTACATACAATGATTAATGCTTAAACATTTACAAAAATAACGCAAAAGAAGAAAGCCTAATGAGAAAATGAAAATGATCGAAATGAAACAGTCAGTATAATGACAATGTAGTGTGAAATAGTAATAAAAACCAATGATATGTTGTTAACAATCAACCAGTCACATGAACTGCCACACAACTGAGCTCCTCCAAGTTCCTTTTAAAGTAAAAGGAAAGCAAAAAAACAAAACAAACAAACAAACACCCTCAAAAACTCCCAATATTGATTTAAGTTTTCATTTTTATGTAACTTTTAAGCATGTTTGAATATAAAATAAGTTCTTGTACTTATAGCCTTACACAATTATAATACCAAAACATGTTTACAAAATATAAGAATACAACTACACAAACAGTAACATTTAAAATAGCAACATGTATCTAATGTGGCACAAGGTTTCATTTTCCTGAAATTAAATTGCTCTTGGCAATGTGGATGAGGAGCCAGCTGCTGGCATATAGGCTTTTGGAGTTTGTTATGCCTTTATTTATTTTTTTTTAAAGATCGATTTATTTATTTATTTATTTAGTTAGTTAGTTAGTTATTTGACAGAGAGAGATCACAAGTAGGCAGAGAGGCAGGCAGAGAGGGAGGAGGAAGCAGGCTCCCTGCTGTGCAGAGAGCCTGATGCGGGGCTCGATCCCAGGACCCTGGGATCCTGATTTGCGCGGAAGGCAGAGGCTTAACCCACTGAGCCACCCAAGCGCCCTGTTATCCTTTAAATATACTATGTTGTGCATGATTACATTCTCCCTTATCTTATTCCTCTCTAAACTTTCATCTGCATGGTAGAGTATGATACCACGTATCCTTCACTTAGTGCAAATGAATAATTTCTATTTTAAATCTGTCTCATTGACCTCTTACTAGCTTATTACAATCTAGGTATACTTCTGGGGAATAAGGACAAATGTAACAGAACACACAGATGATGCAGAATACACATGTATTTTTATCAGTCACATTATTTATTAGAGAATACACACAGTTTTAACTGTTATAGAATCAAGGAGTTCTGAGAATACATCCTTGGATGCCAGCTTGCAACACCGATACACTGATTAGGAGCCCAGGCTTTAATAAGATGCAGAGATTTAGTTTTCAAAATTAAGGGATTTAGTTTTCAAAATTAAGCTCTATATTCTGCCTATATGGGTTTGATAAGTTATTTTCTCTAAGCCTCAATATTGTCATTATTGCCATGAAAATAATAACACCCTCCTCAGAAGGAAGCTTTGTTTGTATGTGTGAGTTGATAATATATGTAGAAAATACACACAGAGCATTTAGTATGGTGCCGGAGTACACTAAGAGCTCAAAATTTAAAGCTATCATTATGAATATTTAAGTGAATTTTTTAATGCTCATGGTAGTACTCTGTGCCACATACAGAAAAAGAGTTTCAGGATACTTACATTGTCCCCAGTGTGACTACCTAGGTGTAGAAAGACATTTATGTATGTAAAAAAGCCAGGAGATTTTTCATTATTTTGGAGAATCACCTACAATATTAAAATCATTTTAGCAGCCTGTATAAACTGAACAAAACAAAACAAAAATGCTCCCCCCAAAAAACAAAGCAAGTTACATCATTACTCATGAAAATACATTAGTAATTTATTGTTAAATTCTCAACATTTAAATAGATGGTGTCTTCTACCATAAATATTATTGGGTCTATATTGTATAATTTAATGGAAATTTGCTTTTATATGAAAAATAACCTGCTTCTGTTATATTTTAGTATTTCAGTTGGTTTAAATGCCTATAAATGTGTTTCTGGTTGGTGAAATAAAATCAGGACTCAAACTAGAATGGAAGAATTAAGGGAGAAAATCTGGATTAAGTTAGTACCTTTTTTATTGAATCATGACCATTGTATTTGCTCAGAGCAAAATGAAAGCACACTGTCCCTTGTTAAAAATGTACTGAGCATTTCAAGAGATGAATAAAGCATTTAATCAAGCATGGGATCCTTCTTTGCATGGAGCCCTGTGTGACTACATGGCCTTCACACCCATGAAGCCAGTTCTGTATTTTTTCCTCACAACAGCTCTGCAAGGTAAACTTACTTTCCCTAATTTTATAGATGAAGACTCTAAAGTGAACTTTCTTGCTAAAATCAACCAGTGTGTTTCAGAGCTTGGATTAACACTGGCATTTACATCTGCCATTGCCCATGGGCTTAAAATTATAAATATATAATTTCTCTTTCAGATCAAAATACTTCTTTATTATGACAGAAGGCATTATTAATAATTTAATTAATGGATGCAGATTGAGACTATCCTAGATAAACTGGTATGCGAGGGCACTTTTTTCTTCATTCTTTAACAGTAGTATGCACTAGTCTATTAAAATCTAAGAGGATTATTTTATGTGTACTGGTGTGTGTCCTGGAGGAAGGAAGATTTTCACCCCATTTATAAGTTATTAGAAGTAATTATTAATGTTCAGAATGATTGTGTTATTCCAAGGGAAGATCTTGAAATGTAAAAAGTAAGCATCAGTTCAGAATGTCCTCTTATATATACACAGGAAAATGAACAAATTTTTTTTTTTTTTTTTAGTAAGAGTCTTAATAAAGTAAAGAATAAAGAGGAATGAGTTAAGGAGGAATTGATTTCACCACAGTACTAAACTCCAGGAGCTAGGTGATTAATAAAAAATTATTTTTATATGTAATCTCATCTTTGATTTTATCTTTGAATTTCAAATATACGCCAAGCTGGCTTACAAGTACCCAACGTAGGACGAACCTTTGATCTGTACAAGATTTCTTCCTATACTCCAGCTACAGCCCTCTTGCTTGACAACCGGAATTAAGTGGGGTCTAGTGTTGAAGTTCACAACAAACTTTGCACAGTTTGACCATATGCCCAAGTCCAGCAATGCACCTGTTTCTATCACTATTGTATAATAAGCTGACACAATATTTTCCAAATGCAGTTCTGACCTTCTAGTATGTGCCTCAAATATACTCATGATCAGCAAGTCAAAGTCACAGTATGTCATGCAGGGCCATTTATACCATGAACCCAGTCGTCCTTTCTAGCTATTTCCCACCTTTCTTTCCCATGCACCTTGCAATTCAGCTCTCCTGAACTACTGTCCATTTGCCCTGGTGTCATATTCAGCCTTTTTAAGTGCCGCTATTTTCTCCACATGTAAGCACCAGCTCGAGTTCCAGCGGATGTGACTTCAGGATCCAAACAAAGAAGCAAATGACTTGCTATGGAATTATACTGTTATGGTTCCTCCCAACATCATGTGGCTGTGATTACGAAATAAATAAAATAATGTCACACTGAAGAATCAGGGATAATTTTCACAAGTAACAGTCATGGCTATAATGTTCATGAATGTCCAGGGGCAGGGGGGAAACGTAACTGCATTTTCATTGTACAGGGCATGAATATCACAGCAAGTTTTCACAAAACATACTAAAAATGAGAAGATATATAAGTATCAGTAAATTATGCTTGAACATTCTTAAGGTATGTTAAAATCACCTGAGGGGATAAAAACTAGCAGCAGAACAGCTAGCCCTAAGAGAGAAGAATGATGGTTAGTTGATTCTGGCAAGATAAGTTTATATAAAGAAACATCAGCTACATGGGAAAGAGCTGTTTGAGTAAAGGAAGTCCTAGAAATCCGAGTCAGTTGAAAAACTGTCATGATCACCTAGCCATAGTGACATTTATGGCAAGTATGCAGCTGTCACTGAACAAACACAGATCTGTGACTCACTACATCAAGGCAATGCCAGGGTTTTCAGGCAGGTGCTGTAACAAATCGCATATATGATGTAGCATATATAGGAGAAATATTTATCTTAATAAAAATAAAGCTACAAAGTCATTTTAATATAAACAATATTTTTGCTTAACTGGGTACCTTGGTAGAGAACGCATAGTAAGATATTAAATTGGCTAGAGGCAGATAACAGTATGCTCTGATTTGGAAAAAAGCACAAACTGATTCAATTAACAACTATTTATTAAATCCTTAGTATGTTAACCGGCATGAGAGGTACAGTGTGGAAACCCTCATAGAATGTACTTTATGACAGAAAAGACAGATATTTACTATATAGTCATCCAAATAAACAAATAATACATGAAAACACATAATGGGGAGCCCTGACTTATTCTGAATAAAGTCAAGACTTCTCTTAAGGACTGAAATTAGTAAATTAAAGGTAATAGGATAAGGCAGGTTGGTGGAAAGAATATTTCAAACAGAAAAAAACATTTCTGAAAATATTATGGGGGTGAGGGGTTGTGACATGGTCTGGGAACTGGTCTGGGAGAGGTTTTATTTGTGCAAGTTTGAGCTGGAGGGAGGTCCCTCAGGATGAGAGTTCCTTTTGTTGTTGATCTGTTATGATGGGGAAAAAAATGTTTTTCTTAGATGTCTATGAAAGGGGATGTCACTAGATGTGAACTGCTTGTTGTTCTTGTGAGGGAATAGCTTTGTTTTTAAGCCTTAGAAAGTCAGTTGAGAAAGATGAAGAATAGAGAAGTAGATTGAATGAGACTTGTTCATAAAATATTTGAGATTTGGGGTCAGAAAACTATTGCTTCATAGTTCAAGGGTTGCGATGGTTTCTTGAAGTATGGGAAACACATTGTTTTTTCTATTGTAACATAAGCCCAGAGCCTTGTTTCCTTCATGGTTTGGTCTAGAATAAATTTTCTGTTCTTGATAACTGATGTCATTAATTTCTAAAGCCTAAGTTTGTTAATATGACCTTCCTGCAAAATAATCAATGTTAATATACTAATAGGTAGTCATGTTTCCTCTCTCTAATTTGAACTGGGAGGTCATCTTTTAATCATAGGAATTCACAACATAAAAATATTATATAATTTAGCAGCATATTAGGGAAATACTTTTGGAAAATACGCATTTAATACTTCTTATCAAATATAAATATATGCTGTTTAATCTCCAACCCAAAATGCCATATGTTATGACACCCTTATTTTGTGAAAAACAAATCCTAGCCATATAAATACTTTTATTTAAACATAGAGATTAAGAAATTGATGCAAGTTACCCATATGAAACTCTTTGCTGAGCTGAAAATAATATGTTGATAAATGTAGCCTTCCTTGGATTGGAGTAGAAGAGATATGTGTACTGGAATCTGGTGATAAGAGTACTGCTACAGTGAGGAATTCACTAGAGCAGGGATATCCATTGAATTTCAATTTTTTCTTACTTACTGAAAAACAGGCCAGCCCATGCATCATTAATCTCCATTACTAGGGTAAGAAAACTGGTAGCATCAATGATGTGTGTATAGCCACGTATTTTCAGATAAACTGGTAAAATGCTTTTCAGTAATTTGGCTGGGAAATTTGACAAATGTCTATGATCAGTGAAGTCTGCAGTTATTTTTAAGAATTTGCATTGCAATTGAATCTCTTCTTTTAGGCCATTTTGATAGCACCACAGGTTATTTTAAAATTGTTTTGTGAAAGCTGTTAAAGTAAACTTGACTGGGATTATTCAAAAAAACTTCAAAATATTTTGAACCTGAACACATGGTATGCTAAGTCAAATAAGGTATAACATTAAGTAGAAATATTATTGTCCATATGCTTAATTATTACCAGAGGAAAAATAATGCTAATTATTGTGTTTATATAGAAAGGGGTGGTTGGTATTCAAACTGTCAAATCCTTATCAACCACTTATTTTATATCATATATGTAAATTTACCTTTTTTTTAAAGTTTTTAACCAGTTATTGAGCCCATTACGTCCCAACTCTAATTTCTACCTTATTCATTAAATTAAGACAACATTGATTTTAAGAGGCATCATTATTTTGTGTCTCTAAGAAAGCAAAACATTGCTGATAATTTAAGATAGCCATTGATTGTGACATACCTACCAATTTCAGAGATGTTAATTTTTTTGAAAGGGTCATCTAAGAAATTGTGAAATGTGATAAAATGTGTTAATAACATTGAATACATTCAGGAACTCTTCTCTTAATATGCCTTTATAACTTAACAGTATAAATAACACATTAGACCCATAAAACATTTTTGTCAATTTTTTTTCTCAAATAGTTACTTAAATATAGCTTAGATTCTCATAAAGTGGTTGAAATTAGAGGGAAGAGAAGTATATTACTCTTCTTATGCCACTGCTAAAAATATGAGAATCCATTAGTATTACTTGTATGAAGTCTGGGTTTCCTTTCCTTCATTGTTCTTAGACAGCAGTGTCACTTTACTGGATTTTAGTTTTTTCAGTTTCTCCAAATATAATGTATTTATGTGTCCAAGGGCAAACTATTGATTGTTAAAGTTATTTACAAATCAAGAGTTCCTGAAAACAGATTTCCACTGGAAGAAATTAAGTTGGAATTTGTTATTTTTCTTCTTAAAATTTCATTTTAATGCATTTTCTATATTCTTGGCAATCATCATTGCCATGCAGTTATTATTTTATGAATTAAAGTCATAATTAAAAAGCATAAGTTTAAAACTTTATTTTTTTTAAAGATTTTTATTTGAGAGAGAAAGACTACATGCATGAGTGGGGGGCAGGTGGAGCAGAAGGGAGAAGAAGAAGCAGATTCCCCCACTGAGCAGGGAGCCCCACACAGGGCTCTGTCCCAGGACCCTGGGATCATGACCTGAGCCGAAGGCAGACGCTTAATCGACTGAGCCGCCCAGGTGACCCAAAACTTATTTTTACTAAATATACAATTTTCTGCCAAAAAGTGAGCAGGAGGGCGCCTGGGTGGCTCAGTGGGTTAAGCCGCTGCCTTTGGCTCGGGTCATGGTCTCGGGGTCCTGGGATTGAGTCCCGCACCGGGCTCTCTTCTCAGCAGGGAGCCTGCTTCCTCCTCTCTCTCTCTCTCTCTCTCTCTCTCTCTGCCTGCTTGTGATCTCTCTGTGTCAAATAAATAAAATCTTTAAAAAAAAAAGTGAGCAGGATTTCCTATAACCTGAGATTGTCCTTTCACGCTTCTTTTACTTGTGTAAGCAGTATTCAAGGTCTACTCTGCTCAGTTTATGTGCTCTTTAAAGATAACACTAACAATTATACCTACGGATATATGAGGTACTACATTAGGTCTTGGGGATAAGGTTCTCCTCATGGGATTTGTGGTCAGAAGAGAGACAGACATGAAAACAGGCACAACACTAATGTATAATCTGTAGCATAACACAATTGCAATGATCTGGAATGGCAAAAAGTGAGGCGATAATAACATTTTAAAGTAGTGGTAAGAGAATATGTCAAGGTAGACTTCATGGAATAGGTTATCCTTGATCTGAGTTATAAAAAAAAAATCCCAAAAGTAATAAAAATAGTGAAAAAAGATCCCAGGCAGAGAGAACTGCTTGAATGAATGCACAGGTGGGTCAATCAGATTGCTATATTTAGGAGAACTAGTAGTTCATGTGCCTTTCTAGGAAACTAAGACTTTATCATATAGGTACTAGAGATCCATTAGAGAATTTTAAGAAAAGAAAAAGGTTATCAGATTTGATAACCCCATTAGGGAATGGATTACAACCCTGGGTTCCTAGAGGCAGAAAAGCCTAGAGAATGTAATTACAGAATGTCAAACAGGAGATGGTATGTGTTTGAACTAAGGTGATAGAGGAAGAAGCCAAAAGTAAAGGTTCTAGAACTTGGAAACCAGTGGGGAGTGGGGAATAAAAGAAAGGGAAAGGTAGGGAAGATAGGAGGAAGAGTGGCTTTGAGTATGTTGATGAACTTATTTTTGTACATGGTGAATTTTCTATGCCTGTGGGATATCATGCGGAAAAGTCCACTAAGCAGCTAGACATGCTTGTAGTCATGGGACTGCTTGCATAAGCCACACACACACACACAAAAGGCTGCAACCCGGGACCTGAATGAAATCAGAGGAAAAGCAAACTAACACCAGAATCCATGGAACTTCAGAACTCAGAGGCAAAAGGACATTCAAGGAAGGTGTTTTCATGAAAGAGTAGGGAGGCTTTAGATTCAAGGAGATCGTCAACTGTTTTAAATGTCAGAGGGAGTTCAATTAAGATGAATACTAAGGGTTCACTGCTTTGGTAATTAAGAGGCAAGAAGAAAGGGAGTAAGATAAAGCATTTAATGATACTAGTGGTAAAGACAAAGTAGAGAGACAGGAGGACAGCTAGGGGTGACACAGGCTTGAAGGAAGAGTTCTTTTATTGTTGTTGTTATTTTGGCTTGGGTTAGTTGCGAATTTTAAAAGATTTGAAGATGTTTATATTATAATAGTACTGAGATCGAGGTTCAGAGGGATTTTGAGAAGCCATCCCAATTCTGAAGACCTATTAGTCTAGTATCCTAAGACTAAATTAATAAAAAAATCAACTTGGGAAAATCTGTGTGATTTTTATTGTGATAGGTGAAGAAGCAGATTTAAATTCCACGTACACTATGATTATGGAATAATGTATACATAAGAAAAAATGCTATTAAAGAATATAGCAATAAATTCTTTAGTAGTTTTCAGATAAATGACTTAATATTTTAAAATGCACTGAAAAACTGTGATCATTGTGCTTAGACTAGATTATTTTATTTTCATTATTTTTTGAAGACTTCATGGTGGGCTCAGATTGTTATTGTTTTATAATGATTAAATTTTAAGCATATATTTTATTCTTTGACTATCTCATTTAATTCAACTGATAATAAATCTAAAAAATGTTTGTATAAAAATGCTCCTACCCCACTTAATGATATAAGAGAAAATAATCTTTTAGGTAATAGTGATGTTTTTATATTTCCTGGTGAGTTATTTCAGTGAAGCGGACCAAGTTGTAGTAACAAAATGTTCTGAGAGTAAGACAACAATTACTAATATTTCTGATATCCCAAGATTCTAATATACTTTTGTAGACCCTGTGAAAGCCCAATTAAAAGTGTTAACTCAATAACAAGACAGAAGGAATACTAGAATGAGAGAAACAAATTATTTTTGGAATAAAAGTATAATAATAATGTTTGTAGAAAACAAGAACAAAATATTATTCTTTCACCGAATAGAATTTAACTATGTACGTTATATGCAAAGCCATAAACAAAGGGGACATATAGAAAACAATGGTTAATAGAATTTAAGTGCTTCCTATACTAAGTACTTTATTCATACTTTTCAGTGAAGTGAGTCTGTGTTTCTGAAGAGAAATGTGATGATAGGAGTGGTTGAATAAAGCTACCCAAGATCACAAAATTGGTAAAGATTCAAACTCAGATCTTTTTGTCTCCAGACCCCAAACTCTCAAACTACTAGTTGATATTTCTACTGAGAGATGAGTAAGATACAAACTTCATAATCAAGGCAGGGACTGCATAAATTACTATGCTACAAAGAAGGGGGTATGAAAAAAATGATAGTCTTATAGCTTTAAAGGAGAGAAAATTCTCTCTTTATGGAAAAGTCACACAATGCCTCATCAAGAAGGTAGTATTTTGGTTGCACTTTCAAGGGTGGATAGAATTCTGATGGGCTGAGAAGGGAAGAGGGTATTTATGGGGAAAAAGATAATTTTGCTGAAGAATATTATTAAGTTTCCTGAAGGTGAGGGAGGAAGAAAGGAAAGGTAGGAATAACTTTTAATTTTACTTAGTTCGTTAGGTTTGTATGCATAAATACCAATCTCCGGCTTCATAACAGCCTTGGGAATTTGCTCTCTAAAATGTGTTGATTAAATACTTAATATTAAATTTAATCTTAAACCATAGAGATCAGAGATGTTCAAAACAAGTTTCCTATTTAGAGGTTAAAATGCAGTATCTTTCATCTAAAATAGGTGAAGTACAAGCTTAATAAAGTTATCTACTGAAACAGAAAGAAGGGGAGTTAGAAAGGGGAGCAGATAATATCTTCTTTGTACATTTTCCTCTATTACTTTTGTGAGCAGTGTTTAACATTTTTTAACAGAAGGTTAAGAAAGCAGGGACGCCTGGGTGGCTCAGTGGATTAAGCCTCTGCCTTCAGCTCAGGTCATGATCTCAGGGTCTTGGAATCGAGTCCCGCATCTGGCTCTCTGCTTGACAGGGAGCCTACTTCCTCCTCTCTTTCTCTCTGCCTGCCTTTCTGCCTGCTTGTGATCTCTGTCAAATAAATAAATAAAATCTTTAAAAAAAAAAAAAAAGAAAGAAAGCAAATAAGGCACATGTGGTTTTTAAATATGATTTCTATTCTATTGAAAGTTCCCTAATACCTAAATAAATGAACCAGACATTAGAGAAAACGAACTTTTTAAAGTATATAAAATAGCACACTTAGAAAGGAGAGCGTATGATATAATGAATCTTAAGATCATGTTAGCTAAATTAAGGTACGGTTAAAAAACATAGTTACTTTGTGGGAAGTAAAATCTCTGTTAAACAAATGTAGTCATTTAAGCAGGGTTATTGATTCACATTTCATTGTATACATAAATAATATTTTAGTATCGACAATCCAGAAATCCTTAAGAACTCCAAAACTCATCTCCACAAATATAATCATAATTAAGCTTGGCATTTTTGTAAAGAAATTCTAGCATGATCTGTTGATCCTGCCCTAAGCTCTAAATTAAGGCCTTTGTGAGCAGAGGGACAGTCTTTTTTCTCACATTTAAACACTGTAAAGGAGCCTCAACAAAAAGGAAAAGAAAAATTTGGTCTCTTTGACTCCCTGTCCTTTGGGTAACATATATAATCTCAAATCTCTGCTATTTCCCTAGTTCTCATCATCAAGTTTGAACTGGCGGTGGTCAGAATGAGATGTTCTTAGCTCTTTGAAATACAAGTTGCTTCTAACTTCTCTGCTTCTTTCCTTCTTGCTGGTAATAATGAACAATTTTATAATATGATCTGATGAAACAATAAATAGGTAGCTTGAGCTTATTCAGACTAGTGACTTTCCAGTTCTGAGGAAGTCATAAAACATTACCTCCCAAGTCTTTCAAAAAACCCACAAGAACTAATGAAGAAAGTCCTAGGAAATGAGGGCCACCTCCCCTGCTGACCATCATCTGATTCACATCTCTGGCTACACTCTGGGGGCTGATGAAAGTGGACTTCAGGGCCTGAGAGGCTGCTGAGCCTGCAATGACTAATTGTTTAATTCCATGCATTAGCCAATGCATGGAAAGTCAGCATTTCAAATTCTGGGAGTAGCCTCATGCTTTCCTCCTCAAGCTTTTTAAAATGCACCTTTCTAAGTCCTCAATAGTTATATCCATATCCTGTAAAGCAAGCTATAACCTATTCCTGGAAAATGTGGCATTTTAGATGAGTTTTTCAGATATTAAGGATTTACCATGGATTGAAACATTTTTGAAAATTGAACACATCAAGAGATACAAAATGTAGTATACTAACAATTTAATAATTTCTAAATAACTTTTCAAAATAAGAAGTTTAGCTCAACTTCCGAGATTTCATGGAAGTAGAATGACTCATAGATGCCATTCCTAAACCAGATAATTCTTGAATTTACATCTGCTAATGAAGAGCTACAGTCCCATTCCTAGATTACATACATGACAACAGGTACATCTTCTGGATGTTTAACTTTCTAAGCATAGAAAGCATGGGAGTCTTTATAGTCTATGGAATATACCAAATTAATCCAAGGCAATGAATCATCCTGGGTTTTGCCATTTTAATTTACTAATCAGTTATTGTCTTCTTTATATTAGTAGCAAAAAGAGACAAAAATATCTTCAGAAAAGAGTAGTCTAATTTTGAATGGGCACTAGGATCACACCCCCCTCCAACACATCCAGAAATTTAAAAAATAATTCAAAGAATCAAACTCAGCAAGATAGCTAAGTATTGACATTGTCAGCTTATGTTTGGTTTCAAGGCGTGATTGTTAACAGACTATTGGTTTTGGAAATGGCTTTTCCATTCAAACTAGGTATGAATCATTGGAACTAACGTGGCATTTGTTGCTGAAAACAACACATGTTGAGTCATTTTATATTCCCATTACAGATTCTAGATAATGAACTAAAATTCAAATGTGTCTTCCTGTGTCTATTGGACAATAAGACTACAGACAGAATAGATAGCTTGCCAATATAAAACATAAGAGTGGTGCCTGAGTGGATCAGTCGTTAAGCCTTCAGCTCAAGTCATGATCCCAGCATCCTGGGATCAAGCCCTGCATCGGGTTCCCTGCTCTGCGGGAAGCCTGCTTCTCCTTCTCCCTCTCCCTGTGCTTGTGTTCCCTCTCTTGCAGTCTCTCTCTCTCAAATAAATAAAATCGTTTAAAAAAAAAAAACCTAAGAAATTCACATTTCCTTTAAGTGACAGAAATTTAACTATCTAAAATATAGCACCTTGAATTAAAATGTTACATTTTAAACATGGGAGAGATGGATAGAAATTCTAGTGCATAACAAGCACTCTGGGAGTAGAGCGGAGTGAGATAAACAGATAGATTAAATGATAAATTGCTATGCAATGTGCCAAGTGCTATAAAAACAAATATAAACAAGTTTGGTGGAAGTACTGTGAATGGAATAACCAATTTCGCCTGTAAAAGTTGAAGAAAGCCCACAGAGAAAATGAAACTTAATCAGGTCTTAAAGGCATGAAGCACAATCTGCTAAAACATTGTACAATGCTTTTGCTTTTCCTAAGAAATATCTCTTCTCCTTATGTTCCTCATGGTCTTAAGAGGCATTATCAACCAGCTTTAACAGATATATAAACACACTAATTTTTATTTATGTGATATAATGCCTGCATGAATGTGAATAAGAAGCTATCCCACTTCTCTGGTTTTTACTATATCCGTTTCTTGGGAATAGTGGATGGGTTGGAGATCTTTCATGTAGTAACTGTACATTCTCTGTCTTCTCCTACTGGGATGTAACTTATAAATCATAAAAATTTGGGGCATATATTGCAGTGTACAGCAATATGTGCCAGGAGATTATAAATTCTAGGACCAACTGGAGAATGACAACTTGTTCCTCCTGTGTCCTCCACAGCAACACCACAAACAGAGAAGTGGATCAGTGGTCCATTGGCAAAAAAAAAAATCTAAAAGAGGGGCAAACATATTATAATGTTGCAGTGTATAAATTTAGATAGTATCAATTATGAGCCTATTAAAAATTGTAATCTATAAAGTAAATTCCATGTGTTCTAAAACTGACTGCATGAAAATGGTCTCTATACACATGGTTTAGTGTTCTAGCATATTGTTACTGAAGATGCTTTTTTTCTTCTATCAATATTTGCTGTGCTCTATGTTTCATTCCTTGCTCATATTTTCTTCACTACTGTTATTATTACACCAGAGGTTTTTGGTTTCATTTTCTTAGTTTGCCTGCTTATTTTTTATGGAAAAACTACTCAATAAAGCAAAAATTAAAAGGAGAAAATCTTCTTGTAGCAGGTCATATATGTAGAGTTTCATTTTATATAAGCTGAGTTACACACATTTGAAAATCTTAATAATTCAGATATTAACATCCTTACTTTATGTAACTAACTTGAATTTATGTAGTAATTCAATTAAACATAATAAAACATCTCACAATTTCAAAGCTGTGGACCAAATAGGTGGTAAACCATGTTTATTTTGATGTCACATGGCCTTTCCCTTTGTTTTAAATGGAAACACCTGCTCTTCTTTGGTACACTATGCTTTGCCTGAGAAATACTATGGCATAATTACAGTACATTCCTTCATTCATCTTACAAATGTTTATTGCCTACTTGTATGTACTAGTAGATACTATTAATTTGCACAGAGATTCAGCCATACATACACACATAAGGGAGAAAGAGACGAAAACTCTTATTTTCATGAAGCACCTATTCCTGTGATAGGAGACAGACAAGAAACAAGTAGAAATAAATAAATTAAATAATAGAAAAGATGGTCATAAGTGCTAATAAGGAAAAGGCAAATTAAAAAAGGGGGGATAGGAGGGGGGTGCATTGAGGGTATTCTTTGAGAAATCATATTCGAGCAGAGAACTGCAGGAGGTAAAGGAATAAGTATGTCATTATATAAGGAAAAGCATTGTGGGTAGAGCAAGTAGCAAATCCAGGTGGGGTTGAGGTTGGCATCTGGGGAGCCAGCAAGGAGACCAGTATGATGGCAGTGCAATGACTGTGGTAATAAAGTCCCCTCTCCTTTCCCTCCAACTCTCCCTCCCTGGAGTTTATTCCCAACTCAGAGCCTGAATGACTGATGTCATTCATAATAGGGACATCCAAGGATCCCTATGCCCCTTTAACAATCCTTTTTCGGACCCTCCATGTCATTCTGAGTAAAACCACAGTCCCAGGTAATGTTCCACAAAGTACTACGTAATCCTCTCTCATCTTTCTGCCTGCACCTGATCTCAATCTTCCTCTTCCTCTTTCCACTCCACTGCACTATGCTCTGCTCTCTCCTTCTCTACTCTTCTTGGGTTCTGATGAATGGACTACCAAAGGCACTCTATGGATCCTAGGATATATGTCTTTAAATGATCATTCAGGCTCTGAGTTGGAAACAGTCTGGTAAAGCAAAGATGCTCACTATTGCTTTGCTATTATTTTAACAATCACTATAATTAAAATTATAAAATTTTTAAAAATATTTAAAATTTAAATTAAAATTTAAAAATTTAAAATTTAAAAAATTATAAAATTATAAAAATCCCTGCCAAGCATCCAAGCACTCATAAAGTGCTGGTGATGCTAGCATCAGAAAAACAAAAAACAAAAGAAAACAAATAAACACCTTAGAAGAAATTTAGAGGTGATAAAACACAATGAAACTAATGAACTGTCATGATAGACCTTACAGTTAATTTAGGGGAGATTGCCCACAAAATATTATGAATAATACTGAAACATTTTTAAAACCAGCATTAAAGCAAAAGAGAACCCCTATTATTTTCTTATTATTATTTTAAGAATGCCTCCTCTTCTTCTTTTTATTAATTACTATAGAAAATGCACTCATGACTTAAGAGATGTCTTTGGGAATATAACCCTTGCATAAAATGGGATGACTTTCTATAACTTCTGTTTTTTGTTTTTTTTCTTCTTCCTCCAAATTTTTATTTAAATTCCAGTTAGTTAACATATGGTGTAATTTTAGTTTCAGGAGTAGAATTTAGTGATTCATCACTTATATACAATATCCAGTGCTCAATACAACCAGTGCCCTCCTTAAAACCCATTACCCATTTAACCCATCCCCCAACGCATCTCCCTCCAGTAACCCTCAGTGTGTTCTCTAAAATTAAGAGTCTGTTTCCTGGCCTCTGTCTCCATGCCCCCATCTATGTTCATCTGTTTTGTTTCTTAAATTTCACATGTGTGAAATCATATAGTATTTGTCTTTCTCTGACTTATTTCATTTAGCATAACACTTTCTAGTTCTATCCACATTGTTGCAAAAGGCAGGATTTCATTCTTTTCACTGTTTAACTTCTAAGTGTTCAAGTTTCTTTTCTGCCCTCTTTGCACTTTATCTCAGTGAACATCAGCTGGATGGCTTGTTAAGGCAAATAGTACCACAAATGTTTTCTGCTTTTTTTGAGACTGGTCTTTTTCAGGAGCCATGACTCCTAAACAGAACATTTTCTCTCCTATTCACACACATCCTCTCCCCGCCCCCCGACACGTAACTAATGCCTACTCATCCCTTACACTCAAATATAGATCATTTTCTCTGGGGAAGCCTCTTCTGTTTTACAGCATTTATCACCCTCTACTAAAATTGCCTATTTAACTGCTTATATCTTCCTCAAACTGTTAGCTTTTAGAAATCAAGTAATTTATCACTGCCCTGGGTCAATGATATCCCAATTGCCTAGAGTTGGCCCAGAGTGGATAATATTGAGTGGATACTCAATAAATTTATATTAGTTAAAATAGTATTCTAGAGTATTAGTCTTTTTTTTTATTTAATGTTTTTTAATTAGTGATTTAAATTAGTGATTCTTTAGAGATAGATACTAAACTATTAACAATTATTTTATTTTATTATTTTAATTTTTTTTCAGTATATTAATCTTCATTTAGATTTCATATTCTTCACAAACTAGTACAAACTTAAATATATATATATATATTTAATAAGACCAATTGTTGTCTTCCAACCTCAGGAAATATGAATAGAGATTAATGTCCCCCTTTATGCTTATAATTGTTCCAATCCCCAAGAGATAAATTTGGGAAATGAATTAACTCAATAACTAATTTTTATGCTGAATCATGAGAATAACAGTGGAGTATTTTAAAAACTTAGACACAAGCATATGAAAATGAATTAACAGCAATGTACAAAAGGTACCATTTGTGTAATGAATAGGTTAAGAGATTTTGAAATATTTAAATTCCAATCCTGATGACAGGTACCTTAGAGGCACATTCCATTCCAAGGAATGGAATTTAAACTGAAATAATTTTTAATTTCTAACTTTGACAGCTCTTTGATCAAAACAAAATATTTTAGAAGAAAATGGTTATCTATAAGTCTAGAAAAGTAATTCTAGGAGGGGGAAAAAAAAGAGGATTGGGCTGTCCATAGAATACAGAGGACCTTTGTAACAGAAGTCAGCTCTTCAGAAAGTTATTTGTGACTGTGTGTATGTATGTCTTTTGGGAGGAGGAGATGGGAGACGGGGCCCCTGGAAGCCCGATCATGGCCTGGAGGAAATATCCTTTTGGACAGTTTATATCTTTTTGCTCTGACTTTCGATAAGTAAGCAACCTTCTGACAACTGAATTGGTATCCCTGGTAAACTGATGTCAGGAAGCCTGGATAATGACTACAAATTTTGTGATCATTAGAATAAAATGTATCCCTCTTCTAATAAATCAACATGTTTGCTTAACCAGTTTTGTCTGGCATGTGTGAATCCACCTAGCAGGCATCACAAAGTTGACTTCACACCCTGCAATCTGGTTCTGAATTAGGGGACTTCGCCAGGATCACGCCACCCTTTGAAGCCTCGACACACTTGGCCAACTAAGTTGCTTCTTCATGTGACAACACTGTACATAAAGAGAGAAGGTTTTGGAGTCCGAGTCAACTTTTAGCTTTGTCATCTGGAAGTCAAGTGACTTTTGTCAACCTTGTGCATCAGTTTTGTTTTCTTTTTTTTTAATCAGTAAATTAAATGAAAACTCCCTTAATAGTAGAGAGAATTGGAAATTATAAACTTAAATTATCTAGAACCAGGCTGGGCACAAAGTAAACAATAAATGACAAGTCGTAGTATGAGTAACAGTAGTAGTAGTCATCATCCTCATAGTACTTTAGTAGTAATGTTGCCTTTCTCTAATTGCGATACCAGCTTTTTCTAAATATTCCTTATGGTGCACTTTGCAAACAGAATTACTAAAGACAAACACATAGCACTCACTGACAGGCCCAGAATGCACTGTAAATTAGACTGTGTGAAAATGATTAATTGGAATTTAGAAATTGAACAAAAGCTGAAGAGAACCTCATAATATATTTAATCAATCTGCTAGTGGTCTTTTATATCATATATATAACCTCCCTGAAATTGCTAAGCATAGAATGGAAGCACTAAATTTAGATATATAATGCAATAGTTTTTGACAATTAGACTTTTTAATTTTTTTCCATTTTATTTTATTTCTTTTCAGTGTTCCAAAATTCATTGTTTATGCACCACACCCTATGCTCCATGCAATATGTGCCCTCCATAATACCCACCACCAGACTTTATAATTTATGTAGAAAATTACTTAATCTTAAATTTCTTTACAAAAACCAAAAATCAACAAACTGATTTTAAACTAAATAAATATTTATTCGATTTTTATCATTTTTATCATTTGAGATTGAAAGGTTATGATTTGAAGAGGCTCGTTTAACTCTTTTAGAGCATAGCATTCATGTTCAGACCTCAACAGCATGCTTTTCTCTAAAATACACTACAAATATATTATTTACTGATAACTTGGATAACAATATATTTTAAAATGTTAATGTTCTCTTAAGTGATATAATTTGACTAATTATAAAAATAATTCTGCATGTTTTACAATAAACTACAACAAATTAATTTTTTAAATTATATTTCCTGAACAAATTTTGAGCTGATATTTGAAAGTAAAACATTTTTTTGATCATGCAAAATGTAGCATACCAAATGCTATCATAAAACATATGAACTTGAACTGTCAGAACCCATAATAGATGAGATTAATTTAGTAGCTTTGAACCATGACAGTAAAGTGTTTCAGAAAAGTTGGACAAATATAGGCTTATGTTCTTAAGAGTTAACCTACCAATAAAACCTAAACACATTTCCTTAAATGTCTTTTTAAATGCCCATAGAAATAGTCATGAAATTACTGAACCTGCAAAATTTAATTGAGAGTTTGTTGATCTTTCCAGATAGTTAAGATAGCATAGTAATTGGAACCTAGAAGCATGCAGAAAACTACCTTAACCTGAAGGAAAAAGATTCAAATGAAAGATTTTACAACCACTCTGGACAAGATGTAGAAATATGTATATGTCATAAAATTTAGCCAATAATGTAACTACTAATTATAAAATCTGTAATAGATTGCCAAAAAATGTGGCTCCTAAAGAAAGACAAAATTACAAACTATATATTATAAGCTATATGAGAAAGAGTTCTGGTATTCTGGGGACAGTGTTGTGGACATATATCTGTTGTCCCTATGGATACTAGAACTACTATAAACAATATATAACCAAGTAGCAGTGAAAACCAGTGCCTTTCTCCTATATAAATTTTATCTGTAGAAAAAATAACATATATGTGAGCTAAGTACCAGTCTTGTTTTTGCTGGAGGGCACTAGCAATTGATTATCCCTGGAATTAAGGAAAAAAAATCCCATTCCTTGTTTATTTAATTTGAGAAGCAGATATATCCATGAAGAGGGACCATGAAGCTTCTTTGATCTTCACTGAAGTGGTAATATTTGGGAACTTCAGATTAACCAGAGTCACAATATAATACAGTAATTAAAGGTGAGTCTAAAGTCAGAATACCTGGGTTCTCACTTGGGCTACTTGACCTCAAGGAAGTTACTTAATCTCATGTGTCTTCACATATAAAATAAGGATAATTGTAGTACCAAATTATGGTGGTTGTGAGGATTAACATACAATGAATTTGGAACAAAGTCATGTACGTTGTAAACACTCAACAAATGGTATCTTCTATTGTGTCAACTTATCCTCATGTATGATGTTGGTATTTTTTTAGTGTTGTTCCATTGTAAAGATATGGAAATATATGACAGCAACATACACAGTTTGAAAACGCCTGCTACATATATTCCTACGGCACAGTGGTCCTACCCTATAAGATAGATAACCTATAGATATGTAATAGATGCTTGAATTCAGAGCATTGCTTTCATGAGTTATGGCTTTGTCAAGTGGTCAGGCAGTCCCTAGCAGCAGTGCAATAGCTAATAAAGGCACAAGGGTCACTTCCGTAGCTAATCGGTTGGCTTGTCACTCTTCCATGGATCGGGCTATTAAGGAGACAGCAAGCCAAAATGGATTCAGCTCATTACTTACACAGACAGGAAATATAGGATTAGCATAATGCCATCTTCTTGTATGACTTGTCCCAAAGTATGACATCAAACTAAAGAGACCAGATGACAGATGGCATGGGTTTTAGGTCACTCTGCCTTTGATAAGTCAACTCCAAATTAGAACCAGGCAGTTTTAAAGGCTTTTAAAGGTTTTAAACTTTTAAAGGTTTCTACAGGAGCTTGCAAATGTACTTTAAGAAGGGAACAGCAAAAAGTCCTGGCACATGTGAAACTGGGGAGATGAATGAGAAATGGATGAGTGACAACTCCTCATGGGCCTACTTAGCTCCCCCGATTCCTGAAAGAACCCCAGGACATTGTGCCAAGAGTCAGGTCAAACTGCAGACGACCTCACCCACATGACCCACACGAGAATGTGCGAGGTGTTCAGGGCACCTACGACACAGAACTTTTTTTTCAGGCTTGTATACCTTTAAAAAAAAAAAACAAGATAGTAATACATGTGTAAAATTTGACAAAAAAATAATATAGATTAGGTAGAATTGGGTGAGGAGTAGATTAACAATAACATATAAATCTTGATCTTCCATGTTCCAGCACAAAGAGGAAATTATATTGATTTAGAATTTTTTTTCTTACTTTGGCAAAACGCTAACACCCATGTTAGAATAGAAGTCAGATAATTTAACTTCTTCACATTAAAAAAAAAAAATGACCACTTCTCTAAACATGCACACTTCTGGCCTAGGCCATTATTAAAGGACTTAGGAGGTACGTGAACTAGTGTTTGAAACACAAGTAAAGTCTTTTCAATTTTGGGTTAGATTATGTGTAAATATGCTGGGAAGAAAACAACTTGCAATAGCTAAAAATATTCAGACTCATTAGTAAAGCACACAGCAGTTTCAAATCTGTAATTATCTCACTGAATAAAGAGCCTCTCTTTTTTGTTGTTGTCGTTTAAAAGGACACACTCCACATTGATCCTTGAAGGTTGAAAACTAAAAATGTCACATTATGTTAAACAAATTCCATGGCCAGGGAACATGTGGGTAATCTATCCTTTCTCTAGCTTTCTATGAGTCAAATCCTGGGACCATTACATTGGCTGGTGGATTTCAACGACTGTGATTTTTATCATCTATCCCAACATAAACCAGGGATTCCTTTCTACTCCAATCTTCAGAATAAATAACTGATATGTGGAACAGGGGTTCACTAAAGAAAACTTAAATATATGTCTCTACCAGGCCACTGCTGGGTCTTTAACTCAGAGGGTGCAGATGTAGGGAGAACCTTCACTTTTCCTTTCCTTCAATACACATCTGCGTTGCAACTGGGAATGAGCAGACCCATTCCTTTGTGCTCCTCTTTATACACATGCGTTTATTTAACCACAGAAGATTTTCCTGGGGAAAAAGTTCATGAAACCTGATAATCATCAGCTCTCTATTCCGACTCTGCCTCTGAGGCTGACATATATAAAAATGCCTGATGAGAAGAACCTGGGTGGTTCAGTGGGTTAAAGCTTCCGCCTTTGGCTCAGGTCCTGGGATCAAGCCCCACAACGGGTTCTCTGCTCCACGGAGAGCCTGCTTCCCTCTCTCTCTGTCTGCCTCCCTGCCTACTTGTGATCTCTGTCAAATAAATAATTAAAATCTTAAAAAAAAAAAATGCCTGATGAACTCCAGTGGTCCTAGGTGAGGTTCCACATCAGGAGGGGAATTCTGAACAGCTCAACATGAGCTTAAGAGGGGACAGGACCAGGGAACTAGAGACCGGAGAGGGGTACAGAATTGGGGCATTCCTTACTACTGCAGCTGCTGAAACCCAACAGAGCTCAGCGACCTAGGAGCAATGGGTTCATCTTGTGTCCTTACTTGTGAATCTGGAGTGACTTCTGACAAAGAACTCTAAACTTAGGGTTCAGCCAGATTACCTGTAAAATACTTCTGGCAGACTCACTACAAACGTAATCACTGTCTTGCCTTTCAAGGAAGAGGGTTTTGTAGAAACATATAGTTCAGCTTTGTATTTGAAGACTCTGGCTATAACTTTGGCTTACCCACACCTACCAAGCAGTTTAATGGAGCAGCAGATCTGTGGGAAATTAATTACAGGAAAATTTTCATAGTCACATACACATACACACTTTTTTTAAAAACACACTTTCTCATACAATACTCTCTCACAATGACTTTATCCCCATTTCAATTACAAGTTAGTTAGGCTAGACTATTAAGTGACTTGTTCAAGACATTAGCTGGTACTTAGTAAGTCAAGACTTAAATCCAAATCCTCAGACTTGAAACTTCCAAGTCTTCATACAATGCCAATTACTTATAAGCAGGATCATGAAGTGATTAAATAGTAGTGACCACGAAAATACGGAAGGAATGTAGCCAATGTATAGATTAAGGGTGATAAGAAAAGGAAGACAGACCTCCTAACAAGAGAAAGTTAAGACTAGGGCGCCTGGGTGGCTCAGTGGTTAAGCCTCTGCCTTCGGCTCAGGTCATGGTCTCAGGGTCCTGGGATCGAGCCCCGCATTGGGCTCTCTGCTCAGCAGGGAGCCTGCTTCCCTTCCTCTCTCTCTCTGCCTACTTATGACCTCTGTCTGTCAAATAAATAAAATCTTTAAAAAAAAAAAAAAAAGAAAGAAAGTTAAGACTATTGAGGAAAGTGCCCTGGAGGAAGATAGAAGGGTCCCCTAGGTTAAAAACAAACAAACAATATAAAGATACTTCTTCTGGCCTAAAATCGTGACCTACAGTAAGATTCAGACTATGAAAGAATGGCTGTTGAGAGCAGACAGCTTTCACATTATAAAGGAATCACCCAGGGGACTTCCATTTCTTATAGCTCCCAAGTTAACTCAAATTGAGAAGTAGCAATTAGGAACAGAAATAGAAATAGATCAAAAAGTAGAAATACTGTTAGCAAAACCAAGTCAAAACAGAGGGCTTATATTTTAACCATTGGTGTTGTGTCTTTGAAAAAGGAAAAACTGCAACTTTTCTGTAATCAGAATAACATCAGGAATCATCCCAAGCCAACGTTATTAAAGGAGATTTAATTTCAGGACCCTTCCAAAGCTCTGTGCTTAATTTTACATTAACAATTGCATTATTCTTCTTAAAAAGGTCTCCCAAAGTTTTTGAACTTTACCACAAAGCCTAGATGTACTTCCAAAAGCAACAAATCCCATCTGGACCATTATGGAGTATAGACATACATGATCTGGACTGGCAACAGAACAAGGATCATAAAGAAAGATGGATGAAAAGGCATTAACTAAAGTTACTCCTGGCTGTAGGTTTTATCCTGGAGAGCGGTGCTAATACCGAACCACTCTGTTAATCAATCCTGCATCTATCACAAAATATCTTCTTACGTATATATTAATAATGCTTGCAACCAGCTCTTCTGGGGCTCAGTGCATTTCAAATAATTCTATTATTTGTATCTCTGTTTGGCTCAGATCATCTTTATATAAAAAGGCAGCTGAATCAAAGTGATGCCTGGGCCCTGGAATCAGATTGGGAGTTAGGATTTCTGATTCGTTATCGGCTGCATGACATTTTGTTTAACCTCCTTGTGCCTCAGCTTCTGAATCTACAAAGTGAGGATTACTTTGGTGCCTACACAGGATTTCTGTGAGGATGACATATATGTGAACTCTTAGATCAATGCTTGGTGTGTTATTAAGGGCTCAACAGCCGATATTCATTTCGTTGCCTTTCTCTGCATTTCTTCTGAGGGAGCGGCCATTTTCCCTCCTGTACTCCAGTGCCTGGAGGTGTAGTAGGATTGTTTAATTCCCATCATTGCTTACTCCTTCCCTCATTCTAGGCTTCAAATCACACAGTATCAGAATGTGGTCTCTTGTGGGAACTATTCAGTACTCTCTTCATTCCTGGACACGTTTTAAGCTCCCGGTTTACTGTCATTCAAAACACAACTTCTGTCCTGTCTGTTGGTGCTTTCAATATTTTCTTCTCTCTCTTACTCTCTCTCTCTTTTCTTTCTTTCTTTCTTTCTTTCTTTCTTTTTTTTTTTTTTTAAGAGAGAGAGAATGCATGCCTGTAATCTGGTCTAGATGGGGGTGGGGTAGGAGAGGAAGGGGCAGATGGAGTGGGAGAGAATATTAAGCAGGTTCCAAGCTTGGAGCTTGGAGTGGGGCTCAATCTCATGAACCTGAGATCACGACCTGAGCCAAAATCAAGAGATGGATGCTTAACTGACTGAGCCATCCAGGTGCCCCAACTTTCAATATTTTCTAATTCATTTGGTCTCCCACTCTTTTATGACTATTTTATAGCTTCATCTCTCTTCTTAAAGATGTAGTGTCCTCCTCTCAGCTAATAATCTTGTGTCTTACTTCATGGAGAACAAGATGACTTTTTACAAGTTTCTGCCAACATGGAACCACACTGACCCCACCTACTTGCCTCTGGGCCCACATTCCCTGCTTTTCTCCTAAGCTCTTTCACTTGGGGTGATCATTTGTGTTCCTAAGGTTTGTATGTTTACAGCCCCAGTACTGAAACATTATTCTTGCTTAGGCAAGAACAGCTAATTTCCCATCAATTTCTTCTCCCCATTAGATCATTTTCATTAGTTTATAAACACGTATTTATCTCTTATACAAAACAAACCCAAACAAACAAACCTTCAATCATGGGATCAAACATCATCCATAATACTGAGACAGCTAGATTTTATAGAACATAAGCATAAAGCTTAATTTAGATTTTAATTTTGGAAGAGAAATAATTATAAAAGATTTGGGGAAAATCAGGGAAATTTGAAGGTGGGCTTGATGTTAAATAATTCCAGTTATAGTAATAGTATTACAGTTAGGCAGGGCAGGGCACCTTGGTGGCTCAGTTGGTTAAGTGTCTGCCTTTGGCTCAGGTCATGATCCCGGGGTCCTGGGATCAAATCCTGCATCCAGCTTCCTGCTTAGCAGGACCTTGCTTCTCCCTCTCCCTCTGCCTGCTGCTCCCTCTGTTTGTACTCTCTCTCTCTGCCAAATAAATAAATATAATTTAAAAAAATATGTAGGACAATGACCATATTTTTAGAAATGCCTATGAAAATATTTTGAGGAGAAATATCTGACACCTGCAATATACTTTCAAATGTTGTAGAAATAAATAAATAATCTTAAAAAAATAAAAAAAAAAGAAAAAAATAAGGACAAATATGGCAAAATTCAACACTTGTTAAATTTCAGCGGTATCTATATGAACATCTTACCCTTTCATCTTTGGATATTTGAAAATTTTTATCATAAAAATTTTGAGAAAAATTCTTGATCTAACCCTTCCCTCTAGCTACCACTTCACTATATAGATCTTCTCAGTGAAACTTCTCAGAAAAGTTGTCCAGATTCACTCAGCAATTCCCGTCCCATTTCCTCAAACTTTCACCTGTGGACTTCACTGAAAATGCATTTGTCATGTTCACCAATGACTTCTACATAGTTACGAATATTTGGACCCCTCATCTTACTTAACCCTTGGACAACATTTGGGGCAGGTTTACTCCTTTCTCCTTGAAATTCTTTCTTTACTTAATCTCTAGGACACCAGTCTCTACTTATTTTTCTATGTTACAGAGTTGTCTTTCTCAATATCCTTTGCTAGTTTTTAATCTCCCATATTTCTAAACACTGGTGAGACCCAGGTTTGGCTTCTTTTTGGTCTATGAGGGAGTCTATTACTCCTTTGCTTATCCCATCCAAACTCATGGGTTTCAGTAGCATCTATATGCAGAAAACCTGTAAATTGTTCTCAGCCTGGACCTCTCTCATGATTTCCAGATTGTGAATTCATATGGAATCTTCCCCTAGCTGGAGCCTGGAGACCATGCCATGGGAGTAGTGGGTCCTTATTCTCTCTCTGTGGTCTACTCAAGAGGAGGCTGTCTTTTGGAATAGCCTACAGTCTGGCTATGATATAAAAGCATATAAAAGAGGAGTTCTGTGAATTCTGACTGGGAAGCCAAGAATCTGCCTCTGAATTGGAGATGTTATACTAAACTGATTCCAGGAATTGGGATCTTACTAGGCAGTAACTGCTGTTGCATGTAACTTGAACAAATTAAGGAGGAGTTTATCATCAAACATTCTGGAGATCTTTAACACAAATAATCTTTGGTTCTTACAGCTGCCCCTTCCTCTCCAATTTTATTGTTTTTCTCCATAAACTTATGTAAAGGGTATTAAAACACTTTCCTAATGGATTTCCTTAATTTCAGTAGAGCAAACTCAAGCTAAGGAAACCCAGATCTGTCATCCATACATGTAAATATCTGAAAGATCTTATAACATGTAAATTTGACTCTGTTTTTCCTTTGCTTAAAATATCTTAATGGGTCTCAATTGCACCTTAATATAGCATATAAGTTTTCAAACTCTGTCTGCTTCTCATTTTGTCCAGCCCCGGTCTGTTGCACAAGCAACGAGGAATGCTGTTTTCAGCTTCAGATTTCTTGACGACAGGCCTTCTAGTTCAGTCTGTATGCAAAAGAATGAATGTAAGCTCATTTATACTAAATTCATAGGGCCTCTTTTTAACTATGTAGAAGTCAGGCAATAAGCATTGTGTTACCTTGGGCACATAGCTACCTAAGTGAAATAACTACTCTATATTTCATTGGTTTTACCTGTAAATGAAAGTGATATTAATGTATTTTTCTACATGATACTTATTGAGAAGATTGAATGAGTTAATACATATAAATCACTTGGCACCATGTGTAGCCATAGTAAGAACTCAGTAAATCTAATTTTTTTTTTAAATTGCCTCTCTCTTTTACATATGAGACAGAAAGGTTAAATACCTTGTCCAACTTGCCACAGATGGGGGTCAGTGGGGCTAAACATCTTGCCCAACTTACCACAACCACTAGGCTGTGAAGCCATGACTTTCATGATTTGATCTTAGGGTATTTTTTTTTTTTTTCCCAAGTCCAGACTCTGTACCCTATGGAATGTTACAGAGTTGTTACTTATTAATATATCAATTCTAATAAATATCAATTCAGGTTCCTGAAAACACAGAAAAATGTGTGAAATAAGAACTATCTACCATAGTAGGAAATGTGGCCTTCATGAATTGATTAAAAAGCAGAAAGAAGAAGGTGTTATCTGTATATTGACTACAGTTTTAATTGAACTGGATCTCAGGAAAGAGGTACGAAAAAGCCATTCAGACCCAAAACAGATTTGTAGACAAATTAATTTTACTTGTTTGGCTTATGTTACATCCTTTGACTAGGGAGTCATCTCCACCTTTTCTACTTGGTAAAATCTAGCTCATTTTCACAAATATAATATTTTTGAGAAGCTGTTGTCTATCCTTCCAGGAAAAACTAAGAAGTTATTCATGTCTGCTATATCATGGGTTTTATTTACCATTTTCATCTCATGGTGTATAATTAGTCTTAAGTGTTTATTTCCCCTTACAAATAGAGTAGGAGATCCTTAACGAGAGAGCATATGTTATGTATTTTTACCTTTGCCAAACTCAACTCAGTCAGTGCTCACTAAATACTTGTTGGATTAATTTTTGTTGGGTGATAGAATAGATAATATACCAAATCTATTAATGGGCTCTTTTTTTTTTTTTTTTAAAGAGGGTGGGGTGGGGTGGGGTGTGGCAGAGGGAGAGGGAGAGAATCTTAAGCAGGCTCCATGCCCAGCATGGAGTCCAATGTGGGGCTAAATCTCCTGACCCTGAGATCACAACCTGAGCCAAAATTGAGAGTCTGATGCTGAACTGACTGAGCCACCCAGGAGCCCCATCCCATCGATGTGTTCTAATAAAATAATTGCTAATATTATTTTTCTTATGTTATCATTACCTAGCACACCATGCCAACCATTATTGTCACTCAAACTAAATTTGGTAAATTTATGAATATATGGATGAATGAGTAAAAGAATGAGTGGAAACTAAATTCCAAAGGGCTGAGTTTTAGAGATGCCCAAAGATAGGGTATCAGATAGCTTAATGACAGAAGAACCCTGATCCATTAATACAAACAACACTTATTTTGGGGAGTCGCAGAAACATTGCTAAAGAAGAAAAAAGTTTTGTGCAATAGACATTAGGGATTTTGGAAGTTTTCAATGTTATGTTATTATGTACAAAGAAAATAATAATTCCAACTCTAGCTAGACCATATCACAGTATTTATTGAAATTTGATTCTTGTTTTTATTAACATTTCTATGGACAATGCTTGCAAATTGGATACCATGTCTCTTCAAAATTTGGGAATGAGTTAAATATCATAGAAATACTTATCCTGAAAATTAAATAAACCAAATTCAAGGAAAACTTCCTTGGGAAATCCCATGATTTTATTTTTAGTCCCAAAACCATACTCTTTTTCTCCTTGAAGAAAATAAAAACAAGTGACATTCACAGAATGGCAATATGATTCTGCATCATTATTGCAATTCTGGAAAAATTCAAATAAGCAAAGTATGAAGGAAATAATTTGGACTCTGAGATTTGGAAGATAGATGAATCTGAGTTTACTAGCTGTGACACCTAATGTGAACCACTTTGCCTCTCTGAGCATTGCATTCTCAATATGGGAAGTGGAAATATTAATACCTTCCTAATATGATTATTGTAAGAAGTAAATGAGAGAAAAACATCATAGTACCAGGCATGTTGCCATGTACATCATAAGCACTCAACAGCATCATTTCTCTTCTCTCTCCAGTTATAGCTTTTGGCACACTACTAAAAGGCTGAAAATTCTTTAAAGATATGATTTCCATTTCTAGGGTATTTGGTTTGGACTAACCAACAACTCGTGGATCCCTTGATGTTCATTAAGCTTCAGCAATTTGCATGTTGTCTTTATTCCTATTTGATTCTCTTTAGTTATTTCTTTGTACATTTTTATGTTGTTACCTTTATGAGAAAGGCATGTGAGATCAATAAATGGAATATAATCAAAATGAAGCTGTTACAGGGAGAGGGATCAGAAAAAAAGAAAAAAAAAAAGATATCAAAACATCATAGAGTCAGTGATGATATCCTCAAAATTGTACCTGAGGAAAAAAAACGATAATGGCATGTTAATGTTTTTCCAAGGTCACAAGAAAATTCCCAGAGCAAAGGAACCTCACTATATTATTCTCTTCATCCGTGGATCTCAACCTTTTGATTTAACCCACACACCTAGGGTAATATAGAGCATCATTAGTGATCAGGGTGGATTATTGTAGTCATTTTGTTTCGTGGGCAGAGTGGTGCTGGAGGTGGGTAGGAAAGGATAGGCTCTTAGCAAGAGAGTGGAAGGTTTTTCAGTTTTACAAAACTTACCAGAAAACATGGGAAGTTATCTTACATTATCAGAAAAAGAGAACAATATCTTTAAACAAATCTAAAGTTTCCCAGAACAAACAAAACCCAGGATTTCTTTTAGAAAGTCGTGCTCAGATTCAGTTGTGATTCCAATTTTACAAGATTGGAAAAGGTTAATATTTTATACCCGCAGAACTCTGTAGCCAAGCATAATAAAACACTGAGTGCAAATTCAGAAAGGTATAGTAAAATGCATGAAATAAAAACTATCCATCACCTTTGAAACCCAGTCTTTGTAGACTGATTAAAACACATGAAGAGAAAAATGTTACCTATGCATTGAGCATACCAATAATTGAACTGGAATTCCAAGGGAGCTACCAAAAGTACTTGAGTATACAATGCAGAAACATTAAAAAAAAAATGGCTTATAGCCAGAAACTTAGTTGTAGAAGGGTTAATAATCCCCTAACTCCTTTTCTCTATAACACCTGCTTGAAGGGCAATATTTAAATTCTGCCAAAACCTTCCTAAAGCTCTAAGTTCATTTTTCTCTGTTTTCTCAGTAATTTACCTTGACATTTTTAAATGATTGCCAAGCTACTGTTTATTTAAATAAGTACACTCTCTCAAACCTGACTTATGTGTCCCTTCTTGATACTGGATTTAACTTATGATGCCTATTCTGTAACATTACATTATTTCCATGGCAACTGTCTTGGTATAATAAACAAAGGAAAATGACTTCAGCTGCTTTGTCCTGTGAAGGAGCTGGATTGGAGATTGGAAAGCTTTATCTGAAAACAGCTAAAAAACAGAAGTAATGGTGAAAACAATGAAATTCATTTAATTGTATACCTTTGATTAGGGGGTGAAAGCATTTACTCTGCAGAATAACCACAGTCCTACTCTCCTGGACTCACCCTAAACCTGTCCCAATTAGTGCCACTGAACTTCAGGCTGATTGGCTGCCTAGTAAAATGCACTGTTCCTAATTGATAGTTCTAGTCTGTTCCAGTGTTCTTTTGTCTGTTTTCAAAGCCCTAGGTACATCTGAATATATCTTAGCTAAATGCATTACCAGATGACAAATAATAAAACCATTTATTAGGACTCAACCTCTATACTAATGGCATGCATATTTCTTGCTATTATTTTCGTTATGAGGCTGAAATGGGGGGAAAAAATCTATACACCAGATAGGCAAAATAAATAGACATGTAGACTTTATCAAAACATAGAATTAGAAGTAATTTTAAAATCTATTTGCCTAATGTGACAATGACCTTTCCTCCCAGTTTCAAAAGGCTTTTAGGTACTGTTGGTCTATTGCAACTTCAATTAAATCTTACCCTCTCCTGAGACATGGCATCAAAATCTAATTCAGTTACAAGTAGCAATAACATTTAATTATCTCCTCCAGTTATCTACACTGCCAAATGATAGTATTTCCTGAGAACCACAGATGTCACTGTTGTAAGCAAGAACCAGTTTAGAGATATGTACCGAATATTATCACACTGGCTTATTTAATGCTTTTATTCTTTATGGCTCATATTTACACATAGCAAAAAAAAAAAAAAAAAAAACCACTTCCAATGTAACCTGCTTCAAATAAAAATATTGTTTGTATATTCTCCTAGGGAAAATTACTTAACCTCCCTGTGCTTCAGTGTCTTTATTTAAACCTCATAAGACCATGCCAGGCATATGGTAAACACAGAGCAAATATTAGCTTTTATTATTATCTCGGGTAAAATATTTCTTATCTGGCACTGATATGTACTAGAGGCCACTCACCTTCTAATTAAGTAAAAATATAGTAAGGTAAAACCAAAATTAGTTTGTCTAATGACAAAGTGGATGAATTTCATACATTTTAGTATGAAATTTTAACATTTAGTTTTCTTTAAAATGCTGCTCAGAGCTCTAACCATCTCCTTTTTAAAGAATGTTTCCCAAAGTGCCTAGGTTAGGTTTATTAGATAAAGATGAAAGAAGCATGTGCTTGAGGTATTTCTGAACTTGGGCATATTCTCACTGAAACCAGGGAGCGGTCACTTAGAGGTTGCAAAGCAAGCAAGTTCCTCTGGTACTTTTGTAATTCTTTCTGGAAGGAGACCCTCCCTTTTGCAATTGTCTTAAGGACAGGACCTTGAGACACAGATTCCAGTAAATACTTCACATTTGGCTCCTCTTTACAACTCAGCTCTCTTTAAAGAAGTCTGTCTCTATTTCTCTAAAGAAATCTTCTATTTAATACCAAACTAACTTATCTTCTAAATTTCTCATTAGCAGACAGATTTGGCTTGCAACAAGATTTATAGCCAGAGCATGAGGACATATAAGAGGAATAAAGTGTTTTTAAGAGTCTGCAATTTTAAGTCCTCATAAAAATAATTTTTAAAAAATGTCCAAAGAAATTTGAGACTCTAATAATACAGAAGTTCATTTCAAAGTCTTGAGTGAATCACCATTATGGGTAGATCACAGTCTATTCTGATTAATAGGTTCATGATCATCACATAGTGAATTAACTTTATACTGTCTTATAAAGAATGAATGAGCACCTGTGATATGCCCGAGTTTATGGTAGACACACAGAAAGGCCAAAGATAACTAAAACAGCCTCCATCTTCAAGGGGCTCAGAGTCATCAGATAAAACTGTATGCAGTATTGCCAACTACAATATAATCAAGTAAGGTCAAACACCTATCTACTAACAGGCCAGTTGGATTATAAAAGACTCTCTGTAAAACTGTATGTTTACAAATTCCAAAAGAATTAGAAAAGTTTTAAGTTCACAGTCCTCTATGCAGTTCTGTTAAATAAGACATGTGCATTGGTTCTTTTCATTCTTGTAGATGCTTAGTTTCTATTAGGCACATTTTTTTCCTGCCTTTTCATTTTGCTGAAAAAAAAAACCAAACCTGTCAGCTCCTTCCTTTCTTGAACTCTGAATTTCACCACATGTTGAGGAATGATTTATTTCATATACACATACAGGATTCAACATTTCCTTCCATTTTCCATTTTTTGAATTTTTAGTTTGTTTCTATCATACTTATAAGACTCCCCTTAGTAGTCTTTTCAAGCACCCTCATTGTTGGTTTAATGGTTGATTTACTCATTAAACTTGAGGGGTTATGTGTTAATACCTGCATAGCAAATGATTTATAGACTAAAAACCAGTGTGATGGCCCAGGCCGAAATAGAAGTTATAGTCTGTTATTTGTGTTAGGCCAAATACAGTACCTCTGAAGTAGTACTTTTTTCATATAAATTAAAGTTGAAAATGTAAAAAAAAAAAAAAAAAGGAGCTTTGGCTATCATATATTCATTTCTTTATCAACTCAACAACTTTACTGAAAGCTTTCTATATGGTAAACACTCTGTAGATTAAAAAACTAATTCAATACAACATTATGAAACCTAGAAAGGGGAAATGTAAGAAAAGCTCCTGAAACCTGTAGTGAGGGCATGTAACACATACTTTGAAGGTCAGGAAGGTTTCATATCAGGATGGAGAGATAAAGTGTATCTGAAGAATAAACTGGTTAGGCCAATGAGGGTAGGGGGAAGAGGGTAATATCCAGAATCTATTTCAAGGGGAATGGAGAACAATGGAAGAATTTTAAGTAAGAGAGTGACATCATCAATTTTGTGTCATAGGAAGTTCATTCTGAATCTATTGTTTGGCTTGGGGAAGGGGGACAAGAATGGAGGCTAGAGTCTGCTTGGGTTGTTACGATGATTCAGGTAAGTGATGATAGATAATGATGTCTTGATTTATGGTAGGATGATAGGAGTGGAAGTTCAACAGATTAAAATGCAAAGCCTCTCCAGCTACTACAGAACACTTTCAGTGTTTTTTCACTATACCTTTGTACTCACCTTCTTAGAAATAAATTATTTCCTTGTGCCAACACAAGTGAAACATTGGTGATTTGAATGTGTTAGAACCTTAACAGGTTCGTAACATCTTAAAGTGTAGAAGGTGCTTGGCATCTTTGGTAATGACATGTAGCATTGTGTTTCTGTATTCTAGAATGCATACAGGGGATGACTATAGGAGACACTAAGGCCAACCTAAGAAAGGACTTAAGGCATTTCAATTTCATCCGATAGGTGATAGGAAACTAGTTAGTGATTTAAGCAGGGAACAGACATGGTCTGGTGTTTCTAAGGTTAACTGGTGTCAACAGACTTTACAGTAAGCCTCCCTTGATACCCATCTTTTGGCATTGTTTGTGCTTTAGTGCAATTCCTTCCCTTGAGTTAAGTGGGAACTTGCTTCTCATTACTCCTGTGGCTATATTTCATTATGTAAAACTTAATCTTCTAGGACTCACTGGAGGAACTGTCCTTGTTGACATGGCAAGGAACTACAGATAGCCTATAGAAACTGAGCAAAGAACTAAAACTTTCAGTTTGATATCTGCAATGAAATGTTTACATCCAGTAACCTTGTGCATTTGAAAAAAGGTCCTGAACCTCAGGTGAGAACTCAGTCAACACCATGAATGCAGCTTTTGAGACCTTAAGAAGAGGAGCAATTCAGCTGTGCCAAGACTCCCCATCCACAGAAACTATAAGAAAGCAAGTGTGTTGTTTTAAGCTGCTGAAGTTGTGATAATATGTTATTTATCAGTAAAAAACAATTATAACTAGCATTGTTACTGAAGAGCATTAGATGAAATTTGGAAACAGAAAATCCAACTAGAAAAAAGAAGATAATACAGTGTAATTACACATGTAATTGTGAAGACATGAGCACTGGAATCAGAAAGAGCTGATTTTAAGGTCTTTATCAAGTTAGGCAATTAATCTAGCTACTTTATAAAATGGGAAAATAAAACCCAAATGATTTTTAAAAGGAATATACGAAAGGAGAAAATATATATAGTTCAGCACAATGCCTAGCACACATTATTATCATCATGTTATTATGCTAATCTGTATGAGGACCAATGAGAGCAGGGCAAACATAAAGGTAGTGAAAACAGAAATGGTGGTAAACCTGAGCAATAGCTTTAGGTGGTAGGTCTTTGTGACTATTTCAAAATGGATAGAGAGAAAGAGAGGGGGTGGTGAAAGATGACACAATTTCTAGCTTGGATGGTTGGCTGAGAATGATGCCGTAACTGAAATAAAGAGTGCAGAAGGAAGAGCTGATTTGGCTAAGGAGATAATGAGTTCTGTTTGGCATGTGAAGTCGATGTGCCTGTGGGAGGACATCCATATGGAGAGGTCCAGTGTACAGCTGGGAATGCAGACTTGGTACACAGAAGAGATCTGGGTATCGGGAAGGTTTTGGAGATGGTCTTATGTTATCCAGAAATTACATCAGTGTTCACACACGCACACCATCCTGATACTCTCTGTAAAAACATGAGAAATTTTTTCTCTGAGAAATAAGTAAGTTATGTGCTACTTTAATAAACAGACCCCAATATTTAAAAAATCATAGAATAGGTAAAGATTTTTTTTTCTTTCCTTTGAGGTGAATGACTAGTAAATTCCCAAATGCAAAGGGGTTATGTAAGTTGACTAGGCTTGATTAGTCTGTTGCAAAGGTTAGCAAACTATGGCCCTAGGGCCACACTGAGCTTGTTGCCTTCTTTTGTAAATAAAGTTCTACTGGAACACAGACACACCTGTTCACTCATATCTATTGCTTTTTAGGACACAATGGCAGTTTAGTAGTTTGGACCACAAGCTATAAATCCCAAAATACTTACTGCCTGGACTTTATAGAAGAAAGTTTGCTCACCCCCAGTCTGTTCTATTTAAAAAAATAAATAAATAAAAGGTCGTAGTCCAAACTAGTGCTTCAGTAAATAAAAATCAGTGGAAAGAAACTCCACTTGTAATATCACAGCACTGGTCTAAAAATTCAAGACTTGGTTTCTGGCATAACCTTCCACTCATTACTTATAATCTTTCCAAGCAGCATTTTCTTAGCTGTTAAATAGCAATAATACCATCTTGGCTTATTTTGTAAGGTCACAAGCAAAAAACTCAAAAACCAACAAACAAAAACAAACTATAAAGCGTGAGCAGGTATATGTTAGTATTATGGATTTTTACACTGTCAAATCAAATCAATGCCCCCAGTCATAATTACACAAGAAAAATATAAATATACATTTGTGTATATAACTTATTAAAGCACTTTTCTATCTAATATTTTTTGTTATCTTTATAAGAAATATTTGGGTTGAGTATAACACATATTGACACCATTCTTTCTAGAATAGAGAAGTACAGAAAATTAATTGTAGCATCTGAGAGCAATGCAGGTCTCTTAACTAATTTGCTTTCTACATGATTATATACCTACAATCCTGACTAACTTGGTAAATCAGTGATCTTTGATATATATGTTAGCATAGAAACTTGGAGACTGACATGAAATATACAGAATTTGCTCAAAGATAAATTACCTCTTCAAATGCATTTTACTCTTATTTTTTGATTTTTTATATTTTTTGTTAAGATTGTTCTAGATTTACAGAATTGTTACAGTGATAGTACAGAGGTCCTGTATATGCTGCCCCCTCTTTCCCTTATTGTTAACATTAATTTTTAAACTAAATAACAATCAGCATATATCATCTAAAAAGTCATAAAAGTGAGAAAAATGTGTAGAAGTATAATACAGAGTTATCATTTTTCTCATTTGACTTATGATTAAAGATAGATGTTGTTACTTGTCCAAGGTTAGATAAAAAAAAATCAATGACATGTAAAATTAGAAACAGAAATAGATGTGTTAAATGGGGGACTACGAGGATGAATGAATTAATGTTTTTAAATCGACTTCAAAATGTGTGGGCTTCCTAAAATGTGTGGACTCCTGCCTAAAGACAAGTCATTACTAACACTGAACTTGCTAATCTACTTTCCAAAACAGTATGTTCTTTCATTAGCTCCTTGTTTATTTGCAACATGACCTGGCATGATTTCTGGTATATTTGGAGGCTGAATACAGATATGCAAGTTTTTTCTTGATTTAGAAAGATTACAATGGGGATACCAATGTTTTTTGTAATATAAACTTCAGTAAAGAAAATCAGGTACTCACTTCTTGGCCAAAAACAAAACAGTGTTTCTTATTTTCAAGGTAATCAATTTATATATATGTGTGTGTGTGTGTGTGTGTGTGTGTGTGTGTGTGTGTGTGTATAGATAGATAGATATAGATATATATTTGTTTGTTTTGTTTTGTTTTGCTTTTGGCCATTTAAAAAGATGACCAGATTATCCATTTTCATAGAAACATAGCTCTCCAGGATAATCACTTAAATATAGAATATCTTCACTGAAATATCATTTTATCTGCTGATTATGTTTAATCTCTTCCAAAATGTAAAACATAGTTATAGGTACATGTTTGTTTTTAAGAGAAAACTTTCATCTTGATCATTAAGTAGGAAATAAGATTATATGTATAAATACTTAGCTACTGATAGCACATTACACTTTTACATCTCCTTCTCTTCTCTTTCTTCTCCTGCTGGTTGGTAAAAACCAATCCTCACAACTCTTAGCTGTCATAGTCCTTAAGATAACTGCATATATGTTCATGGAGAGAACTGCATGTATGAGAAAGAGACCAAGGTTTGTTGAGCAAGTGTCTTGTGTTAAGCAGTGCATTAAGTTGATCTACATGTCGTTCATTGCTTAGAGCTATAAGTTACCTTGCACCATAAATATGATTATCAATATTTTACATTGGAAAAAAACTTGGTGGGGAAGAGATCTGAACAATTTCGCAAAGGTCGGCTTAAGAAAGGCTGGAGTGTAAGCATTACCTATGTGCCTGCAATGGAGGCCACCTCTTGGGGAGAAAAATCCCTGCTTCTGAGATTTATGCTCTGAGTTTCTATCAAGATTCTTCTCTTGCTCTACAAATTTCCCTGCACTTAAGTAATCACTGATAAATGGGTAGTGGTCAAAGAAGTTTCCTCTGATTAAAATAGAGGACAACATAAGGAGTTCTCTGAAGCCATGTATCAACTATAATGAAGACCAGATTTCCTCCCAACATTATTGAAACCTCCAGTCAAAGACAGCAGTGTGCTATGCTGAATGGAGCACAAGCCTGGGACTCAGAACATTGTGACAGTCATGGCTCTGCTCCTAAGTTTATGTTTTTTATAGACAGTGTCACTTCACTGATAAAACAGTTATGCTAAATCTATTTTCACAGCGTTGATGGATTTTTGGAATAAGACTCTACATGATACAATCCTTTTTAGATTGTGAAGACTATATTCTGCTGTTATAGTATTTTAATAGTTTGTTAAAATATTACCTTCAAACATAAATGCAGAAGTTACTCAGAAAAATTGTTTCAGTGAATATGTTATTTCTTGTCTGACATCCAGAATTAAGATAATTTTCACCAAATTCTACCAACAGAAACTGAAAGACACCAACTGATTTATATACTAAAGAGAGTCAAAATTAAACATATATAAACAAAAAGTTTCTATAATTAGTTTTGATATCAGTTGCCTTATTGTCCAAAGAGTCAGACACATTCTTATATAACCTATGTAAAAACCTATGTATACAAAAGTTATTTTGGTAAATGTTAGTATTAGCTTTACACTTGACATAAAATTTAAAACCTCATCTATGGTTTGTTCTGGGAATGTATCCATCGTTTGCAACCTTGTGCCAGGGAAAGACCATCTAGATTCCAAAAAACTGAAACAGAAGCAAACTTTTGGAATACAATCTACTGATAATTTGGCCACTGTGTGTAACATAAGCTTTCTACAAAGTTGGTAGTGCTAAGGGCTAAATGATGGTTTTTAAGCAAGTATGAACTAGAGAATTGTCATGAGAGATTCATAATGTGAAAAGTACAAAAAAATCTAAAAAGAAATTAAAACTGTCCAAATAAACTAGTATTGCTAAAATTGGGTCTGTTCATATGAATGCTTACAAATAATTTGCATTTTATATGACTAAAGATTGTGAACTTTGAAAAGATAACAAAATAAGAAATATGTGCATATGCATACATGGAACCAGAAATACAAAAGGAACACATTTGTTTTAAAGCATAGGCAGAGTAATAAAGAAAAGTTTAAAGGAAACTGGAGAAGTTAAGAGTCATTATATTTGAAAGAATATTTCTCTGAATCTGGTCACTTAAATGTATACCTACAGTAGAATTTATTAAAGTCAAGAGCCTTAATTGTAAATTTCAATAAACTTGAAAGCAAGCACAGCTTATTTGAAAATGGGGAAACTATTCCCATGGCAATAATTTGCTTTCTAAATTTGCCCATGGGGTGATTTTATTTCATCCTTCTCATTAAAGATTTAGGCACAAATAAACCTAGTCTGAAAGAAATACTTGGTGGAAAAAAAAAAAACAACAACACAAGAGGCTTTTTTTTTTCAGTCAGATTTTCATAAATGTATTAAAATTTATTTAAGAACTAAACCTTAAAAATCTACATGTAAACAATTTATTAATCTATGTAACAGCCTGGTATGTATTTCGTACTTTGAGAGAAAATATTATCCTTCAAGATTCAACTTCCCTTAGACCTGAGATAAAAACCATCTAGTGAGGAAAAGCTGTGTTTTAGAATATGCAAAACCTCATACAAATCATGGTTATGTCACATAACCTTCATGATCTTGGGCAAGTTATTTAAAATCTCTAAGGCTCAGATTCTTCTGGTTGTGGGGGGTAAAATAACAACAGGATTAGAGTAAGGATTAAATGAGATAACTATATATGAGAGAACCTAGTAGATCCTCATCAGTGCTAGTGTTTTATAAAATAGAATTCATTCCCTACTATAATTATTTTTATAAACCAGATTGATAGGCTGGATAGATACCAGATTGTACTCATTATGAGTTTTAATAACATCTAAATTCTGAATTCTTCCTATAATCCAGGGATTATATTAGGTCTGGAGGTCTTGGCTAATTAGCTTAATCCTCATAACTAACTCATAACAATGAAGTAGGTACTACTAATGTAACCATTTTACAGATGAGAAAAGTAAAGTTTAGAAAAACAAACTGACACAATAACAAGCAGCCCCCATCTAAACCCAAACACTCAAAAGGCCTCCCTTGAACCACTCCCAAGGTTCTCATTAACTGGGCTCTGAAAATATGTTCATCAAGCAAAAATGCAAATGGGGGCAATTCAGGGAAAGAGAGGAATTCGAAATTGGGCTGTACAAAGAAACAAAAAATACAAACAAAACAAAACAAAAATCCCAGAAAAATTGTGTTCTATATAGCTTCCTGAAAAAGATGCTCTGAGAGTGTGATTGCTCATCACCTCCCAACTTCAAGCCTCTGTGGTTGCTTGTGCTATTTCTATAAAAGCCGAGGATTTTAAAAAGAAATTTCATCTGTTATATATCATCCTGTCCGTTATATAACCCACAGAGGCTGTGAAAACAATCTCATCACTATAAAAGCCTTCAGACCCACATTAACCTGAAAGATCATATTTTTTTACTTGATTTGGGGATCCACAGGATATACCCACATTTTATATAGTGGATAATATATTGAGTAAGTCACAGAGGGCATCCTGCTCATTCTCATTTTCATCTACAGGGCATTTTGCCTCCATAGAAAAGACAAGGTCTTGAACCACAGATCAAATCTCTAACAATTTGCCTGATTTTGTAGCATATTAAACTTACACAGATTTGTGACCTATAATTACATTTACAATTAAAGTAAATTCAAATTAAATGCTTTTGAGAGTTTTAACAGCTTTATGAAATAATTATAAAATGACCATTTGTATCTTGTTCTGTCATAGAAACAAGTACTGACAACCAGTGAATGGCTAATGACCTGAAGAAATTTTTGCCTCCTTATTTTCTACTTTGAATAGGAAATGACTTAAGTCCTAATCAAAAGTCCTTCATTTTCCTACAGATTTTTTTTTTTCCTTTTTATCAGCTAAAACACTCTTTTCCAAAGGCTGGGTTGGTGGCTCCAAACTTGCAACACTTTAATTATTGCTATTCTTTATTTCACAACATAAAATGGATGACCACCTTAATTCATCTATCATAATAGATCCATTTTTATTGATTATACATTTTGAGTCAATACATGCCTCGATAGCCTTTAAATTACCCATCATTTATTTGATACATTTTCTTTCATAGTCATCTTTCATAAATGTGAATCCTAAATTATGAAATATTTGTAAGACTTCAATCATAAGTCATGGGAAATCATCTACTAACAGAATATAAGAATATAACTTTCTATAAGCTCTGAAAATATGATTATCTATCTAGCTATCATCTATCATATATATATGTGTATATATATATACACATATATATTTCTTATTCCCATCATCTGAAAAGAAATTTAGAAGCATGGTTGCTTAAATGGAGCAGTTGAAAAGTTAATTGAGGTACACCATATTGCCAAGTGGAAAAAGAAAATTGAAATAACTAACATGAAATAAATGAAGAAATTCAACAGATTATAAAAGAACAAGGGGTGTATAACCATGCAACTCCATGGACCGTGACTACACATACAAGCAAATGAAAGCAGCTGACCACGTACCCACACACCTTGGCAGAGGTGCACTCCACACTCGTCGGCCACCACCAAGACAGATGATCTCTGACGTCCCTTCTAGTCGATAACCTGATGAGCAGGAGAAGGTCAGAGTGTCACCAACCCCAAAGTTGAACCCAATTCGGTTACCATATTGAGGAATTCCAGGGTCTTCACAAGGCTCGAGGTTATATTCTGTAAATGACATGGAGAGGAGGACAAAGAAAATGATAATATTCACTTTAAAGGGCATTGTGCTATTGTTTGCAAACTGGATGCTATTGGGCTTAGACATTTAAAAGGTGACGATATTTATAATTATGGGAACATACTAATGACACAGATACTTTTCTTCTTTTGTGAAAGATGGAGTAGCTTAATGAGTACTTTTATGTATGAAATTCAATGTAGACGAGAAAATGTCACCTTCTGAGTGATAAATTTGAAAATGTAGCCATTTATCTCATATTCTTTCTTCTGCTTTAGAAACATTTCCATTTCACCAATTTTGACTTATAATAATAGCATAAGAGATGCATATTTTTAAACACAAATAACATCACAGATGAAATCATTTGCACTTTAGAAATGCATTTTACTTAATGGTTTTAATCTAAATGACAAAGGCTCTTATGTCCCTCATCTAAAAGGAGTTCAATTAATCCATATTCTGAAAAAACTCACGACTTCAAAGAATGGTTTATGTAAGACTGAAGTGCCCACACACTGAAAATTGTTACATGATAGATTTATACAAGAAAATTTCCCCAAGCAATGAATGAAGACTATGAAAATGAACACCAAAACATCCTTCAGGGTGTAAGAGAGTACAGTTGATTAAACAACTATATTATAATTTATATGCCATCCTAAGACGAAGTTGCTTAGCTAAAACTATTCGCAGAGCATGCACTTACCTTGTAATTGCAATGGAGGACAAAAGGGATTGTTCCATGTTGATGAGCTATTATTTTATTGTTTAATAAATTTATTTGGATATACTTTTAACATTCTAGGTTAAAACTGATTCTGCTTATATGCTACTCATTTTTTAGAAGACAAATATTTCCATGGAAATACTAGAGTAAGAACTGAAAACAAGGGTAGCTTTTGTATGATTTTATACATATATGTATATATATGTTATAGAGAAATAAATACATATAATTATAACATTATAATTTTAATGTTAGCAAGTGGACATAGATTTACTTATTAATTTGTTTCTGTATTAAGAAATAACTACTTGCTTATTCCATTCATCTAGAAACCAGAACTCTAATTGACACAAAAACATTTTATTCACTTTGGTTGTATAAATGTTTTTTCCCCTGGAATCCAAATTTTAATTGTGTCTAGATGTTGTGTCTAGATGAAGTTATTCTAGATGAAGATATTCTAGAATAGAGGGATAACGACATTAATTTTTCCAGATCATCTATTTCCAAATTACTAAATTAAGTTTACCTTAATCTTGGCCTGAAAACTATGCTTTTTCCAAGACACATAAAGCTAGAATTTCACTAGGTCACATTCATTTAGGTTTAATTAAAACTTTAAAATACAGCTTTGAATTTCTATTTTAAGTTCAGTAAGCATTTTAGCTAGTTTTGCCCTCTGTTACTTAGAGTAGGTTTTTAACAAATTTGTTTATTTTTTGCTTTTGTTTAAAGTTTCCCTTTAATGTACTACTATAGACAATCTTCAAGGTATTTCAAACTTTCCTTAAAATTGGTTGACAGGTATTTATTTTGGATAACAGGTATTTTTTTTTCATCTTTTCTGTTACTTTTCCCTCTCTGTTTTTTCACACTTTAAAAACTGACCTTTTCTGGGATGCCTGGGAGGCGTGGCTGCCTAAGCATCTACCTTTGGTTCAGGTCATGATCCCAAGGTCCTGGCATTGAGTCCCACATCAAGTTGCTGAGTAAGGAGCTTGCTTCTTTCTCTGCCCCTCCCCCTGTTTGTGCACATGCCTGCACCAGCGCTGACTCTCACTCTCCACCCCTCTCTCCGACAAATAAATAAAATCTTTAAAAAAATTTAAAAATTGGCTTTTTTTAACTAAAGCTTTTTTTTTTATTTTTTTATTTTCTTACCAGAGAATGTAATATTGAATCCTTCATATGATATTGAAAAATCAGAAATGAAGCGCAGTTGAGCTCTGAAATTTCCATAGAGACCAGCATTGATTGTTGAAGGAAGTTCTGAACCCGTAAGTCGTGCCAGTGGTTGGGTAAAACTACCATTTTCAGTGATCAGTAAATAGTCATGATGATCTTCCAAATGGAAGGTGTGAAAGTTGAACTGCACACCTATTAAGAAAAAGAAAAAAATTAGACTCACAAAGTGTATCTGTAAAACACAGAAAGTTACCAAAGTAACTAAAACCAGGACTCTCCTTGTAATTAAATTCTCTGGAAATGAAAAGCACTTCTATAAAATATTCCAAATGCACCATATAATAAAATCTTTTCTATTTTTTCCCCTCTGCCTTCCTTAGAAGTCACATAGCGAGTCATATTGTGGAAACAGGTTGGAAATAAAATTAAAAATCAATGCCTGAAAAGATATCACCTGAGTTTTCTGAAAATTTCAAGGAAAATTCATATACTTTATTTATAGTAACGGTGTAGCTTTCTGGCAAACACTTGACATGCCTCTTTCATTTCCTTCTGCAATCTCCTCAAATACAAAAACATTGCTTAGTAATATAACAACCAACTTTCAAAAATGCTTAACTCTAGAAGAGAAATATAAAGCAGGAATAGGGATGGACTTTTAAATAAACGTAATGATTATTTTTCAGACGCTTCAACCTGTGTCTCTATTGAAAATTGTGCATATACTTGTTCAGATTGCTGAGATTTCACAAAGAAAACTTATCTTTGCAAACAGAATCTGAATCAATAGATAAACATTACAGAGAGCAGAGCCTCTTCTTTGAAATCTTTCACTATGCCAAAGGTAACTACTCGCTCAAATTCTAGTAGCACAGGTTAATTTTTCTACCTTATGTAAATGTTTTGTAGTTTAAAAAATGGAATCATATAACATATGCTCTGTATGGTCTGAATTTTACTCAGAATTAGGTATGTGAGATCAATCTCTGTTTTTGTGTGTGGTTGTCAGTTGTTTATTTTCAGTGATACAAGTATAGCATTTCATTTTGTGAATATACCACATTCATGTATCTGTTCAACATTAGATGATCACTCAGGTACTTTGTGTTTTAGCATGAATATAGATGGTGCTATGAGTATTCAATATGTCTTTTGAAGACTTTATATTTCTTTTTTGTTTTTTTAAGATTTTATTTAGTTATTTGACAGAGATCACAAGTAGGCAGAGAGACAGGCAGAGAGAGAGGGGGAAGCAGGCTCCTCGCTGAGCAGAGAACCTGATGAGGGGCTCGATCCCAGGACCCGGGGATCATGACCTGAGCTGAAGGCAGAGCTTTAGCCCTCTGAGCCACCCAGGTGCCCTGAAGACTATATATTTCTGTTGGGGAATATCTAGGAGTGGAATTACTGGGTCATGACCGATTATAGGTCATTAACAGTTGCTTTAATAGATACTGCTTTACAAAGTGGCTGTGCCAGTTTACATTTCCATTGCAAAATCTAGTTGGTTTATATTATTGTCAATGTTTTTTTTTTTTTTATTTAAAAAAATTTTTCTTAAATTTGTTTTATTCTGGTGAGTATGGTGTGGCACTGCATTGTGTTCTCCCATGAGGTGTTTTTTGTTTTGTTTTGTTTTTAAGATTTTATTTATTTATTTGAGAGAGAGAGAGAATATGTGAGCGAGAGAGAGCGAAAGAGAGGGGTGAGTCAGAGGGAGAAGCAGACTCTCCATTGAGTGGAGAGCCCGACATGGGGCTCAAAACCAGGTGGCCACAAACTCAGGATCATGACCTGAGAAGAAGGCAGACTCTTAACTGACTGAGCTACTCAGGTGCCCCATTTCATATGAGTTTCTAATGATGTTGTCTAGTACAGATGTTAAAGACTAACAATTACACACACACACACACACACATACACCCCTCATACTGTAGACAAGTGAAATATAGTCTATATACAGACTACCACATTCATCTTTCCCTTGAGGTACTTTTTTTTTAACTCAACAAAAAAAAATCATTAAAAATATTTATTAAATAAATGAGAAAGCCCAGAGCATAATAGGGAACATTCTTTAACATTATTCATTGAAATCTTTCAAATAGGCATTGTTTTTTTAAGAAGGAAGCAAACAGAAGACATAAAATGAAACCAAACAAATACACTGAAAACATAGGCAATCATAAGAAAAGATTATTACTGCAATAATGGACCAGTGATTTGGACTTGGGAAAGATTAGAAATGTACAAAAGTACTATTTTTCGAACTCTTTTCCAAAATGTGAGTTGGTTTTTTTTCTCCTCTCCACAATGAGCAGGAATATAAGAGCCCTTTTGAAGGAGTCCAGAAATTGAGTCAGCCTTTCCAATGTTCTTCAGTATAAAAATGGTAATTGACACTAGCCTGATGCAAATAAGAGTGGGGTGTAGATACGGCAAAAAGAAGATGCTCTGTCATCTAGATTAACTGCTATCTAAGTTTACAAAGCAACATAAAAGTGGAAATTCAGGTAAGTCAATTTGATTTTTATTATATAATAAAGCAAACAAAAAGTAGAGAATAAGAGAGTAGATGGAAACAGGTAAGAAATATGTTGTTCTGCATATATTTTATATATTTTTAGAAAAATGTGTTTATTCTGATATACATTGAATTAATATGTGAGGAAATTAAAGATTCTGTTAGATCATGGTGCTAAGAAGACCACTGTTGAATTTAACACTGCCTTTCCAAGCCTTACTTTCTTCATTTGTAAAATGAGGTTCTGGGGGTGACTGTTAAGTTTAAATGAGATGATATATGGGGGGGATGATGACTTGGCCCAGTGCTTTGCACAGAAGCAGCCCTCAGCAGCTGTTAGCTATTGTTATTGTCCAACATGCCTGGTGAATTTTTTTTTTTTTCCCATGCTACTCAGTCCTAGCCAGCTACTTTACAAAAGCAAACTTCTGTTTATCATATTATGGTTTAAACAATAAAATCTGTTTTCTCTACTTCACAACAGTGTGAGATCTTCAAAATTCTGCTAAAGGTCAATGGATTTAAGTAAGGAAATAATACTAAGAACCTACTAAACTCTAGGCGCTATGAATGTAAAGATTTAGAAGACTGTAAATAATTCCTATTCTATCCTAGGGAAAGCACACCTAAGCCAACAGTTCAAACATTCTGCTAAGCACTCTGAAAGTGATTAAGTCAGAATACCAGACAATATATACAGGATATACAGACAAGACAGTACACAGAAGCATAGAAATAGAAGTAACCCACTTGTTAACGGAGTCAGCAGAGGCTTCTGCCGGAAATGAGCTTCAAAACAGAGCAGAATTTTGTGGAGAAGCAGCTCCAGAATAGACATTTCAGGAAGAGGGGGCATATGGGTAAGGACACAGTCTTAACAGGGCAGTCAGTGGGTATTTGAGGAATAGTGAGAAAAAGTCAGTGGTTTCAACATCATGGTATCTTCTCATAAAAACAATCATTTAGGAAGCCCTATGAAGGCAATTACTTTTCCAGATATATGTGAAAAGACTTGGGCTTAAAGTAAAAAATACAACTGAACATCTAGGTTTCAGTTGTAATCAACTATGACACGGGGACTTGTGAGTCTTTTTTCTGATCTTTAAATTTATAGGATTGGACTAGACTATGCTTTATTTAAGGACAATTCCACCTTTAAAAGCCCAAGGCCTTTTGTTCTACTTTTAATGTAATCCCCTCCACCCAGATTTCTAGGAGACTCAAACATATGATTAGCATCGTGATTTCTGCAATGTGTTTAAGGAAAATCTCTTCTGGTATCATCGTAAACAAGGAGGGATATAGGCAGGATGATGCTATGGTTAACAGAATTTGAAACAACTGGATACATTCAAACACCCTGATTTAGGGTTTAGGGGTGAAGAGGTTACTAACGGTTTATTTGAAGTTTCTTAGATCTTAAATACTTAAACTTTTAGATTTGTTCTATTAAGATTTTTATATATCCATAAAGTCTTCGTGATCATGCTTATCTAAGAAAATTCTGTCTGTATGTGTAAATATAAGTGAAATGTAAATTGTTTCAAAATGATCTCACAAAAACTAAAGATAAAAATTAATATGAGAAAATATGAAAGGGTTTAAATATAAAAACCTGAACTGTTCTATGGCTATTGAATCATTATAAAGGTTAAAGTGTCGATTCAGGGGTAGGTAATTAGCAGAGATGTAAGCAAAATAAACAGCAAACAAAGAAGTAAAAAGCAGGATAATGGAGAGTCATGATGAAGACACATACCTGACAATGAAATATGTAGATATAGGTAGGGAGGAAATGTGGTTTCAGAAAAAGAGTACTTGGTGTGTAGTCATAGGATGAAAATTCAAGTTCTTTGTCCAATCTTCACAAGTACTGTGACTTTGAGTGTAAATAAATAACCTCTAGTAACTTCAGATTCTTGTCTTATAAAATGCAAGTAACACCTACACTACTTCACAAGGCATTGGAAAGTTCTACTGATTCTTGATAACATCAACTGACAAAAAGAAAAAAAAAAAAGTCTTGCACTGAAGATAGAAAAAAAAAATCAACAGCATAAATACAGAATTGTAGGATTTGGGCTTACTGTTTTTAAATTAGTGCTATGACATGATGGCAAAAAAGTTAATACACACAGGCTTCATAGAAATACTTTGTGAAGTTAAATAATGCCATACTGTGTTTTGTGCTGAGAAAATACACTCTTGAAGGCTATTGATATCCCTAGATATCAATCCACTGGAATACCTCCAGAGAAAGGTAGTTAGAATGGAAATATCTTATAATAATGAATTGATGGAACTGAGGTGATCTGGTCTGGGACAAAAACCAGGGAAAAGGGACTGGAGGTAGCAGACATGAAAGGCATGATGGACACAGAGTAGTGACTTGGTACATTGCAGAGTTATAGTAAAGAAAGAATTAGGTTGTTTTTGTTTGTTTTGTCTAACTCCAGAGGGCAGAACAGGGTTAATAGTTGCAGAATAATTTTCAAACAATTACAATCATACAAAAATTGAGCACATTTTCCTAAGGAATAAGTTTGCCATCAACACAAGTATCAATATCAGGCCAGTTTATTATATTTCTGGAACACTATAGAAAGAAACTGGTGTGCTGGGTGAGGTTGGACTGTATTACCTTGACAATTTCTCCCAACTTTAAGAGATTATCTTTCACATAACTTTGGTTGTACTTTGGAACAGTTGTACTTCCAACAAATTTTGTTGGCTCTTAAAGAAAAGCATCTAAATCTGCATTTCTTGCCATGTAAATACAGATTTAATTAACACTTGCAACCTGTGAAGATGCAAAATCTTAAGTGTTAATTAAACCTCTATTTACATAGCAAGCAGTGTGTAGCCCTCCATTTTATTGTATAATGCAAGAAAGCTTATTTTAAACTTCATTAATACACTGCACGCTGGAATAATAGGTTGCTCTGGTTAACTTCCAGCAAAGAAGTCTTATATTATGGAGAAGAACAAAAACCACAGTTTACAAAGTCTTCTACTCCATTCCTTCTGTTCAATACCAGAATACTCATTTTAACATTTTTTTCTTGACAATACTTAATTTCATTATAATAATAACTCTAATATAATCCTCACCCTCAATAAAATGATGTATAATTTTAATAAACTTCATTTGCAGGAATGCAGTGACTTCAAGTGTATTAAACATAAGCTTTAATTTTAAAAATTGCAATCGCATCTTTTCCTTGGTAGGATCTTTTAAAAGATTTTCTAGAGTAAAATCAGTAAGTACGATATGATCGTAAAAAGTGACAGGAACGATTTAACAGCAAAGCTAAAAGAAAAACTACTTCTCGAAAGTTTTTAAAATGAATAAATTCACTCTTTTAAAATTTTTTTAACCTTTTTTTTAAGATTTTATTTATTTATTTATTTTACAGAGAGAGAGAGAGAGAGAGAGATCACACGTTGGCGGAGGCAGGCAGAGAGAGGGGGAAGCAGGCTCCCTGCTGAGCAGAAAGCTCAGTGCAGGGCTGGATCCCAGGACCCTGAGATCATGACCTGAGCCTAAAGCAGAGGTTTAACTCACTGAGACACCCAGGGGCCCCTTAAATTCACTCTTTTTAAAAGATTAGCACATAGAGATTTTTAGGTAAATAATTTTAATCCATTTTTGTTTTGATATGTTGGGATGACCATTTTCCTGCTAAGGTGTTGCCTTAATCACTTCTATTGGTCATTTATTAGTTTGGTTGTATCACATGAATGAACCATATTTAGTTCTACAGGCCCTTTCATTTAGTTGTTTAAAAGACATTTATTAACATCTAACCCACGCACAGTGTAATTTTATACTCTCAGTCAATTACGTGAGATATATCTGCAGTTCTGATAGAAAACCAAGACATTAGTATTTTTGGATGGTATACATTCATATGAAGAATATAATTATAATAAATAATCACAAACATGTTAAAAGCAATGTATATAAATATGTTATGTGTGCTTTACAATTGGCTCAGCACTTCAAATCATCTTCCTATTCTTTTATGAACTTTTGAAATCAACCTCTTAACAATAATACCGGAGACAAAAAGCCATCCTGTTTGAGATTTTGTTGATATGAAAATTCCACACATTACTTTAATACATCAAAGGAAAATAAATATCTCTTGTATTATCATTCTGTTAAAAACATAAGCATATTATAATACTATGGAAAAGTAAATATAATCCTCTCCTGCTGTTACTCAGACTGGATTTTGTGTTAGCGTATTTTACTACTGATCTGTTTTGCTCATGCAAAATGACATTGTAAAGGACAATGAAATAAAAAATAGATGCAATGAAAATTCAGAGGATAATCCAATTATCATTGCATGAGGCAAATTACCTTTTCCATGAGTTACATCAACAGTCCATGTACAATTCAGAGAATTTGGATAAAATTCCGGGTAACCAGGTGATAAGATTGTTCCACTAGGCCCTCGAACATCTCCTCCACATAAAGCTGAAAATACAAAGAAGTACAGTCATATGATCATAGTTAGAGAGGCAGCGGCTGAACAAATCTCTCCTCTCTTGAAATAGAATGAATCTGATTTTCTTTGCTTAAGCTACTTCTTGGTAATAATAGGAGTGTGTAACAGACCTCCTCCAATACTAGGAAGCGGTTTCATCCACTGCAGCCCTAGAGAAGAAATAGGTATGTAACAGCCTCTGAGAATTAGCTGCACGATAACGCAGCTCATCTTCCCACATTTGAATTTGAAGTACATACTTATCTTATACATTTCTAATTATAAGTAACATTTGCATAAATTGGTCATAAATTAAACATGAGTAATTAATTGTTTAGTAGCTCCTCTTTTATTAAGCTTTAAGAAAATGAATTGTTAATTATACAAAATCATTTCTTTTAGATTTCTAAAGGGGTATGTGTCATTCCACATATAATTCTTTTTTTTTAAAGATTTTATTTATTTATTTGACAGAGAGATAGAACACAAGTAGGCAGAGAGGCAGGCAGAGAGAGGGGGAAGCAGGCTCCCTGCTGAGCAGAGAGCCCTATGCGAGGCTCAATCCCAGGACCCTGAGACCATGACCTGAGCCGAAAGCAGAGGCTTAACCCGCTGAGCCACCCAAGTGCCCTAATTATTTTTTTTTAATTTAATTTAATTTTTTTGTGTGTGTGTTCCAAAATTCATTGTTTATGTACCACACTTAATACTCCATGCAACACGTGCCCTCCTTAATACCCACCACCAGGCTCACCCAAACCCCCACTCCATGCCCCTCCAAAACCCTCAGTTTGTTTTTCAGAGTCCACAGTCTCTCATGGTTTGTTTCCCCCTCCGATTTCCCCCAACGCACTTCTCCTCTCATTCTCCCAATGTCCTCTGTGTTATTCCTTATGCTCCATGAGAAAGTGAAACCTTATGATAATTGACTCTGCTTGACTTATTTCACTCAGCATAATTTCCTTCAGTCCCTTCTATGTTGATACAAAAGTTGGGTATTCATCCTTTCTGATGGAGGCATAATACTCCATTGTATATATGGACCATATCTTCTTTATCCATTCATCCGTTGAAGGGCATATTGGTTCTTTCCACAGTTTGGTGACTGTGGCCATTGCTGCTATGAACATTGGGGTATAGATGGCCCTTCTTTTCACTACATCTGTATCTTTGGAGTAAATAGCAAGTAGTGCAATTGCTGGGTCTCGGTAGCTCTATTTTTAATTTTTTTAAGGATTCGCCACACTGTTTTCCAAAGTGGCTACACCAACTTGCATTCCCACCAACAGTGTAAGAGGGTTCCCCTTTGTCCATATCCTCTCCAACACACGTTTTTTACTGTTTTGTTAATTTTGGCCATTCTAACTGGTGTAGGGTGGTATGGTTTTGATTTGAATCTCCCTGAGGGCTAATGATGATGAACATTTTTTCATGTGTCTGTTAGCCATGTGTATGTCTTCTTCGGAAAGTATCTGTTCATGTCTTCTGCCCATTTTTTGATGTGATTATCTGTTCTGTGTGTGCTGAGTTTGAGGAGTTCTTTATAAATCCTGGATATTAGCCCTTTGTCTTTAGTGTCATTTGTGAATATCTTCTTCCATTCTGTGGGTTGCCTCTTTGTTTTGTAGACTGTTTCCTTTGCTGTGCAGAAACTTTTTATCTTTATGAAGTCCCAAAAGTTCATTTTGCTTTTGTCTATACCGCCTGGAGGAATCTATACTTTCAGTGCCATCACGATGAAAATTTCACTGGTGTTTTTCAAAGAGCTGGAACAAACAATTCTAAAATTTGTATGGAACCAGAAAAGACCTGGAATTGCCAAGGAAATGTTGAAAAAGAAAAACAAACCTGGGGGCATCGTGTTGCCTGATTTCAAGCTTTACTACAAAGCTGTGATCACTAAGACTGCATGGTACTGGCATAAAAACAGACAGATAGACCAGTGGAACAGAGTAGAGAGCCCAGGTATGGACTCTCAGCTCTACGGTCAACTAATCTTCGACAAAGCAGGGAAAAACATACGGTGGAAAAAAGACAGTCTCTTCAATAAATGGTGTGGGGAAAATTGGACACCTATGTGTAGAAGAATGAAACTCAACCATTCTCTTAAACCATACACAAAGATAAACTCAAAATGGATAAAAGACCTTAACATGAGGCAGGAATCTATCAAAATCCTAGAGGAGAACATAGGCAGTAACCTCTTCAACATCAGCCACAGCAGCTTCTTTCAAGACATGTCCCCAAAGGCAAAGGAAACAAAAGCAAAAATGAACTTCATATAATTCTTTTTAAAACAGTGATTTATGTGACAGAAAACCTGTAAGGCTGCTTCTGTACTTCTCCATTTCTTTGGGAAATATCAGGAACAGACAGGAATAATCGAAAAGCTATAACTTTTAAGTAAATACTCTGATATAATAAAAATATATTTATGAATAACAAATAAATTCAAATTTGATTCAATGTTCATTTTCTTCAGAACAAATCATCATTTACACTGTCTTCACCCACATTCAAAAAACACCAGTGGTTCTGCTATAGCAGATAATTTCATCAGTATTAAAAATTAAGGGAAACAAAGATATAGGCAGGTAAGAATGTATATTCTAATAGAAACAGAAAGTTATTGAATGGCTTATTCTATTCCATGTGGAGATGTCAGCTCTCTTGGACATGGTAAAGCAATAAGAAATACGTGTTGTCAAAAAAATAAAAAAAAAAAAAAAAGAAATACGTGTTGTCTTGTCTGTTCTGATTCCTCACTTCCCCAGAACACGGAAAAGTGAGTTTTTGCCTTCTGGTTTTCCATGATTTTTTCCAAGTAATGATGCTGAGAAGAGTCAAGGCAATTTGGCTACTATTCTACACTGACCTGACTAGAAATAAGTCGTCTGCAATTCCTGTAAGTATTCAAAATGCAGGTTTGAACTTACACACACACACATTTACATTTATACGCAAAATTAAAATCCACTTCTCCCTTTTTTATTTCTTTTACTCCAACCAGGAATAAAAGAAGCTCTTTTACAAATGCCTGTCTGGGAGTTGTCTTACAGATCACCTCCCTAAGACCAAATATAAGACTAAAATAAAGCCATGCTTCTGTTGCAATAATATTAATAACATCACTACATCACAATAATATGCATGGTTTGCTACTGTAGGCTCCTATTTAGAGTCTGTACAGGGCTTGATTGGCAACTATTATTATTGAAACTCTCAAATGTCCTTTCAGTTTTTTTTTTTTTCTCAGTCTGTTTTTGTGATCAGTTGAAGAGCTAGTTATACCGTTTCATTGCTTGCTGGTAACGGTGCTGAGTTGTTCTGTTTTTACTTCCCTTATAATGCATGCTACTTCTTGACAGGGGACTGTTTTTTTATTAGACTATATTTACATATGTTAATTTATTCCTAATACACTATATTTCATTTTTTTCTCCATTGTGAGAGTCGGATAAAAAATACAACATGGTATGAATTTGTTGAGTAAAATGTGATGAGTGAAGATGCTTTACCATTTGAAAGGACTTTACTCCATACAGTTAGAGTAAAACTCAGTGAGCAGAAGGACTGAAATTAAGAGAGTTAATTAAACAGAGAAAAAAGTTGTGAAGTTTTTATTCAGTATGTCAGACATGTGTTCTTATGCATACATGTGTGTAATCAGCATGTGTACAAGTTGTAGAGGGAAAACTCTTCTACATATCAGCATTTTTTTTTTTTTTTTTTTAAGCATATAATGTATTATTTGTTTCAGGGGCACAGGTCTGTGATCCTGTCTTAGAAAATCCACAGCATTCACCATAACACATACCATCCCCAATGTCCATCGTCCAGCCATCCGATCCCTCCCACCACCCTCCCGTCCAGCAACCCTATTTGTTTCCTGAGATTAAGAGTCTCTTATGGTTTGTCTCCCTTTCTGGTTTCATCTTGTTTCATTTTTCCCTCCCTTCCCCTATGACCCTCTGAAATGATAATTGTCTTTCTCTGATTGACTTATTTCTTTTTTTTTTTTTAAGATTTTATTTATTTATTTGACAGGCAGAGATCACAAATAGGTGGAGAGGCAGGCAGAGAGAGAGAGGAAGCAGGCTCCCCGCTGAGCAGAGAGCCCGATGCGGGGCTCGATCCCAGGACCCTGGGATCATGACCTGAGCCGAAGGCAGAGGCTTTAACCCACTGAGCCACTCAGGTGCCCCTGATTCACTTATTTCACTTAGCATAATACCCTTTAGTTCCATCTGCTAATGGCAAGATTTCAGGGGGTTTTTGATGTCTGCATAGTATTCATATTTATCTATATATATATATATATATCACATATGTGATGTGTGTGTGTATATATATGTGTGTGTGTGTATATATATGTGTGTGTGTGTATATATATATATATATATATATATCTCACATCGTCTTTCATCTGTTGATGGACATAGGCTTTTTCCATAGTTTGGCTATTGTGGACATTTCAGCATTCTTTTTTCTTTTTTTTAAAGAAAGAGAGAGTACAAGCAGGGCAGCAGCAGGCAGAGGGAAAGAGTGAAGCAGACTCATTGCTGAGCAGGGAGCCTGACATGGACCTACAAACCAGGACCCTGGGATTATAACCTGATCCGAAGACAGATGCTTAACCGACTGAGCCACCCAGGTGCCCCTACACATGGGCATTCTTTTGAATAAAGCTACTCTGTCAAATCTCCCTTCTGTACTTGGAGAATTCCTTGAGAATTTTCTGTCTGCCAACTATACCTATCACATCTGAGTCAAAGGTGGGATGTTAAAGGGACATTTTGCAGATACATGAATAAAGTTAGGTAACTACGAATACATTAAGATATTTAGGAAGAATGGCCAATAACTACTATACTATTAATGACCCTTTATGTTGTTGCTTTGATTATAAGCAGATGATAAATATAGAGTGCATTTTTATGACACAGTGGAGGTTTTTGTTATTTGAGAATATTAGTAGTAGATAAAGGCCTTGAAAGAAATGGACTTAAAGATAGAATTTCATAGTAATTTATGGGGAACAAGTGTGATTCTTGTGTTTTTTTTTTTTTTTTTTGGAAGATGAAACTAAAAATAGGAAAATATGTGTGTTTTATATCTTAATAAAAATTGCAACTACTCACTAGTTCTTAGCAAAAGCATAACAATGACTCACATTGAACTTACAGCATGACAGGCACTATTCTGAATACTTTTATTTTTATTAACTCAATTAACTCCATAACAACCCAGTGAGAAAAGTACTGTAATTAATCACAGTTCATAGACGAGAAGGCAAATACAGAGGGAACTCTAGCAGTCTAGTTCCAGAGTCTGTGATCTTAAGCTGACTCTTAAATCAAGTGTTAATTTTTTTCACAATTTCTACCAAAAAATTATAGCATACTATACTATGATGTCCTTCACTTATGTTTACTTTGTAGCATTCCCCCTCAAATGATCAATCTATATGAAAATTATTAAAGGATATGGGGTGCCTGGGTGGGTCAGTTGGTTGGGCATCCAACTTTTGATTTAGGCTGAGGTCATGATCTCAGGGTCATAAGATCCAGTCCCTACCCCTGTGTCAGACTTGGAGTCTGCTGGAGATTATCTCTCTCCTTCTACCTCTGCATCTTTCCATACCCACCTGCCCCTCCCCATTTGCACAAGCATGCTCATTCTGTCCCTTTCTCTCAAAATAAATAAAATCTTTAAAAATATATATTCAAAGGTGTCATTCATTTTCTCAGGGATTCATTTAATCTTTTCATATTTGAATCGTCCTCTTTTTAAGCACCTAACACCTAAATGTGTCAGTATTCTTGTCTTTAATTGATTTATATCTTATGAATTCTCATTTGTCAATGGCTTTGTGTGTAATTGAACCAGTCTTCCATCATCAGCAGCCACAGCATCATTTTCATCAACCTAATGAAATCCTTCATCTTTCTAAATGAGATTATTTTACATTGCAAATATTTGGAATTGTGTTTGCTTTATATCACTGGCTTTTTGAACAATCACAAGAAATTACTTACATGTGCATTGATATAATGCATACTGATAAATGCTAATGCAGGCTGGAGTTGGATTAATTTTATAAGTGGTTAACTTATTACTGAATATTCTACCAATCTCACGATGTTTGCTTCCCTCAAAAGTTCCTTCCTATTGGAATGCTAAGAAAATATAAGAGGAAATCAGCCTATTAGAATCAGTTATGAGAAGACTAAAATATTAAGATGAACAAAAGAAGGTAAATTTTATATGTGAATTTTTTTTTTCTTTAAGATAGAAAATGGAACTCAAATATATTGTAAAAGATACAGTGGTATACAGACTATTAAGAAAATTTTTCTGAAAATACTTTTTTTCACTCGGTTCAACAGAATATGTGGCCATTTATACAGTAAACTTCATTAGAATGAGAGTATCTAAAAAGGATGCCATGGATCTTCTTTTTGTATGTCACCTCTTCTGAAGAAATTTCAGTTTATGCCAACAACCTTCCTAATGGATGCCATATGTCTTTAGGGATGCAAACATTTTTATAACAGATATAATAGGTTTATATATTCTTATCAATTTTGTATTAAGTAAAACACTAAAGAAAAATTAAGGAGTGATGAAATGTACATGAAATACCCAGTAACTCTCTTTTAGAACAAATAGCTGGCAAAGAAAACATAAAATGATAGAGACCAGTAGCACAGCAAAGTTACAATGACAGTCCTAAATACTGAGGGCAATTAGCTAGATATGCAATGATCTTGACTACTAAGTGTTTTCCTTTATCTTTCCCCCTTCTTGGATTTTTGCCACATATGATCACTACCTTGTCACATGATAAATATCAATTAGAGTTTTAAAATAGTAAAGTCTTCTCAAAAGCCAAACCCTTGAATGTTATTGTCCAGACCTATAAATTTTACAAACAGCAAAATTTTAGCAAACAATAGCAAAATTTTACTTTGCTGTTTATAATAATACACACCTGGCAAGTGCTCAACTCTCTACAACAACAGGCAATTTCTGACCCAATATCCATCAAAAAGATTTTGAGTACTGCAATGGAGCACAGAAATAGCCATCTACTACAAATCCCATTATGATTTTTTGTTTGTTTGTTTGTTTTTAATCTCAAATTTGTTTTCTTCTATTTCTAGGTCTCCCCAATTTGAACTGTAAACCCATAGGAGAAACCCTTAAGATCCATGCACCCTTGCTTATTTTGAACTCTTGTATCCTAAACATCAATCTAGGTACTCTTTCACTAGGTTAGCCTATAGACTCAAATATTTTTAAAAGATAGGTGAAATAGGAAAATTATGAGTTTAAATACATCCAGTTCAACTTTCAGTTCTGCCTCTAATGATTTGAGTGATGCTGAGCTAGTTGTATAATCTCATTACACAACATCCATAAAATGACTCCCTACCTTCCATAAAATGGTTATACTGTTTATCAAACAAAAAGGGATAATTTTAGGGTGAAATTGGAGTGCCAAGAAAAAAGGTGAAAACGGGCTTATCTTAGGCATTTCAGACTATATGGCCCACCCAACTATCTATCAACTAGGGTAGCTATCTTAATTAACAATGCTTAGCTCCTAAAGGATTGAGTCATACCAGGCATATGACCTCAAATTTACTCCTAGTACTGATGTGACAACCACAATTACATCTTCAGTGCACACACAACATCAATTGGCTGTGATTTTTGACCTATACACTACTCTTTATTTTTCTTTTTAAGATTTTATTTATTTATTTGGCAGAAAGAAAGAGATGGAGCACGAGCAGGGGAAGTAGCAGGCAGAGGGAAAGGGAGAAGCAGGATCAGCAGGAAGCCCTATGTGGGGCTCGATCCCAGGACCCTGGAATCATGACCTGAACTGAAGGCAGACACTTATCCGACTGAGCTACCCAGGTGTCCCAATGTGTGTTTTAAGAAAATCTCTGATGGGTCAGAAGAGGTCTTTTAAAAAATATATGTTAAAGAAACAAGAAGATCATGTGGTTCTTGACCTCAAGAATATAGGGGTGCCTGGGTGGCTCAGTGGGTTAAAGCCTCTGCCTTCTGCTCAGGTCATGATCTCAAGGTCCTGGGATTGAGTCTGCATCGGGCTCTCTGCTCAGCAGGGAGCCTGCTTCCTCCTCTCTCTCTCTCTCTCTCTCTCTGCCTGCCTCTCTGCCTACTTATAAAATAAATAAAATAGTTTTTTAAAAAAGGAATATAATAAGGAAAATAAGAAAATGAGTATAACTATTATCTACTCCAGTAGTTCAAGGAGAATATAAATAGTGCTTTTTCATGTTCAATAATATTTCTTTAGTGCCTCTATAGTAAAATTAACGAATATTGATTTAGTGAATAAAAAGGACGTTATAAGTTAGCAAAAGATGCTGTAACAAGCAAGGAGCTACAGGGTCTAAGAAAAGTAGAGATTTTGGGTGCCTGGGTGGCTCAGTGGGTTAAAGCCTCTGCCTTCGGCTCAGGTCATAATCCCGGGTCCTCATATTGAGCCCCTCACTGGGCTCTCTGTTCAGCAGGGAGCCTGCTTCCCTCTCTTTCTCTGTCTCCTGCTCTGCCTACTTGTGATCTCTCTCTCTCTCTGTCAAATACATAAAATTTTAAAAAGGAAGAAAAAAGAAAAGTAGAGATTTTGCCCCAGATGCTTTATCCAGGGAAAGCATAATGAGTCAACAACTTTTAAAAACTGACTAAAATTTTGGTTCAGGTAAGGGGAGGTGGAGGACTTTCTAGTGTGAGGGGAATAAAAAGGTGAGTGAAGACAAAGGACAAGAAACTATGTATGTAAAATAAAAATACAATAAGTATTCCCAAAAGACTGGGAAGTATATTTCATTTGTTCTTTCATTCAATACAAATTTATTGAGTACCAGCTGTGTGACAGGATCTGCTCTTGGCACTGAGGACATAATAGTAAACTTAACAAAGTTCCTGCCATATAGAACTGACATCCTGGTAGAAAAGTGAACAGTAAATACATAAAGGTATTAGGGAGTGGAAAAGACTATAAGGAAAAGCATAAGTGGTATGAGAAGTGTTACTCTGTCACAAAAGATAGAGTATGAGGGGTGCCTGTGTGGTTTAGTAGGTTAAGGGTGGGACTCTTGGTTTCAGCTCAGTTCATGATCTCATGGGTCATGAGACTGAGCCCGTATTGAACTCCAAGCTCAGCATGGAGTCTGCTTAAGTTTCTTTCTCTCTCTCTCTCTCTCTCTGTCCCTCTCCCTGCTTGCATGCACACAGTCTTTTTCTCTCTCTCAAAATTAGTAAATTTTTTTTAAAGAGCAAAAAAAAAAAAAAAAAAGATAAATCAAATGTACTAAATAGCACAGAATCTAACTGAACCATTTCTGACTTGAGGTTCAAGCTTCCTTGGTCAATAGTGATACAAGATGAATTTAAATACTCAGAAACCTAAGTATACAGAAAAGAGAACTGAATTCAAAGTACTTCCATCTGACAGAACTGGTAGCAAAAAGGATAATATATCATCTTTCAGTCACATATTCCAAGTAGCACAGAATACCATTAACTAAACAGCTATACACCAACACTATCTTTAGTCTCAACATAGAAATGGATGGACATATGACCTGGACAAGGATAATTATAGTGGGCTGTTCTCCTTTACTACACTAACTGGTTCAGGTATGTACTAATCAGAAAACTTTCCTGTGATTTTTCTACTTGGAACATGGAAGAACTCTAATTCTTATCTGAACCTGGAAATATGAGACTATAAGTCTGTATTTTCCTACGAGTGTATTCTCCACTGCCTGGTGGAGAACCAGTCTGGCTGCAATTAAGAGAATTATGTCAAGACACAGGTAGAAAATGGGTAGAGCCTTTAAAAGGTTTGAATTCATGTTATAATTAGCAATGAGAAGTATACCATCCCTGCCTTTTCTAAGGTTTGAATAAACAACAAATTCCTCTTTTATTTTTTAAAACCAGTTACAGCTGGGATTCTGTCACTTAAAATCGCAAGAATGCTGACTATTATAAATAGTATTGTACCACATACAAGGAAGACGTGCTGATGATTCCTTTAAACCTTGTTACAAAAACAAATTGGCCTGAAGCTGAAAAAATGATGGCAATGACGGTATTTGAAAATTTAATCATAACATGATCTTCCCCTTTGAACAAGAATAAGTGCAGAACTTGGAAATAGTGTTATAACTAAAAAGTAAAGCCCAGGATCAGATAATGCATAGACTTATGTTGTGTGTGTTTTGTGACAAAGCATGTATGAAAGCACTATTCAAACTTACAGAAGCAGTTTTTTCCACAGTATTTTCACATGAGTTTTCTGAAAAATGAAGGGTTTCTGACTTACTTTCCATTGAAACAAAGAAGAGGTAAGGACACTGGTAGAATATTCATCACAACCAAGAATTTACCACCACAGGGCCATCTGGGCACCTTGTCATAGTGCTATGTATCTAGGTAGAATTTGGACTAATACATTTTGCCTTTCAGTTTTGGAGGTAATGTTCTATCCCTTCTGTGCATTCCTTGATACCAATCTGACATTTTTCAATCCTGCTTTGTCAAAGGTCCAAGTACACAATATGCACTTAAACTGGTTACCTCAGCACATTTTGAAACTATAGGTACCATCTTTAGGCATAGGGTAAGTTTGGCTGGTTGTCAATCTTTTTTTTTTTTTTCTTTTTGAAGTATTGTTGACAAATAATACATTTTTAAATTTTCTTTATTAATGGTCTAATAAGAAAGTTACCAAAACTCAAGATAACCTTAAAATATGAAATATTTATAGTTGTATTAAGCCTCACATTTTATAAATACTGCATTAACTTATTTTTGGTTTACAAATCAGCTTATTTGCAAATTGAATTCATTCTTACCATCACAGGTTGGGAGTGGATGACTCCACCAGTGGTTTTTTTCACACAGAAGAGGCTCTTCATGGCTCAGCCTGTATCCCGGATCACAACTAAAGGAAACAGTAGAACCTATGGAGAAATCGTGACCATAGCGACGGCCGTGTACAGGAATGCCAGGGTCCAAGCAAGAATAAGTGTTCACTGTAACACCTAGAAAACAAAGAGAATATGATAGAGAGTAAGTTTGATGGATTCAAATTTGCCAAAATTGATTCCTATTTCTTGAAAGGACTGTGAGTTATGATTTTCACAAATAAGTTAATGTGCCCATAACTTTATTTAAACAACCAGCAATTGTCTTAACAAATTTGTTTTGACATTTTTTACTCACAAAGCCCATGTTCAGATCACTTAGTTATGTAAGAACCTGATGAAAACGTATAATTATCAAACTTTATACTGGTATAAATTATATAGATAAAGGGGCACCTGGGTGGCTGAGTCAGTAAAGTGGCTGACTTTTGACTTTGGCTCAGGTCATGATCTCAGGGTCCTGGGATCGAGCCTCAGGTCAGGCTCTGGGCTCAATGGAGAGTCTGCTTGGGATTCTCTCCCTCCCTTCCTCCCTGTTCCTCTGCCCGCCCCTTGTTCTCTCTCTCTCTCTCAAATAAATAAATCTTTAAAAAATTGTGTAGGTATAAATACGTACAGATATATGAAAGTATGAGTGCCAGTACCTTTCTAAGTAAAAGAGTACAATTGCTCCAGTGGCTACTTGTCGGGATTTTCAACAGTCTGCCCTGTACCCGGTGTCTCCTGATGAAAACCTTCCTTGTGACTTATAATGTCTAGCTGAAACCACACCATGAAAACGCTCTTCCCTTAATAAGATGTGGTTTCCCAACATTGGCCCTGTTGAGTTTTTCTTTGCCCTGGGGCTGTCCTGTGCTTTGCAGTACTTTCACCAGCATTCCTGACCTCTACCTTCTAGGGTCATGACAACCATGTCTCCAGATACTGCCAAATATTCCCTGGGATGTGAAAAATGCCCTAAATTAAGAACTGATGTATAAGGTAAAATAAATAATTACCTTCCTCTTCCCAAATAAAAAGCTTAAGCAATGAATTACTATTTCTTTTATATTCCAAAAATATAATAATTAGCATTTCCAAATTACATCTGAGTAAATCACATTCACAAGAGAAACTATTTGTATTTGCTATCCAATTTTAAAACAAAGCTAAACAAAATACTAAAAACATTGTAGTTCAATTTGTAAAGAGACAAATTATACATTTTTAAATATATTTATCAAGCTTATCCAATTCATTTAAGTCTTGTTTTTAATTAGAAACTAAAAATAACAAAATCTTATCTTCAACACAATTACTTTATTATTTTTTCTTTTTTTTTTCAACACAATTACTTTAATATGCTGTATTCTTCTTCTCAATGTGACCTTTTGTCTTCTAGGTATCCAAGGCTTTGAGATCTTCGTTCATCTTTGAATCCCTCTCATATTGTGCTTTTCCTCCCATAAAATATGTCTGAAATCTGTCCTCATTGAAAAGCACCATGTCATTTACTTCTCTTACCCTACCCAAGGCCTTCATCACTTCAATTCTGTAATACAAACAATGATGTCTGCCCTCTCTTTAATACCTTTCATCTCCAATCTATCTTGGATATAATTTTGGACACATATATCCCTAAAATATGATATTTCATTGTTTTTGTACCCTACTTTTCATGGCACCAAGTTCAAAGTTATCACCTAGAGATTCAAGACTTCCAAACTGAACTATACTATTTGTAATTTCCACTATTTCTCAGTAGTCATCTTTCCTACCAGTCAAGTTAAGTTTCCATATTAGTTTTATATTTTATTTCACTGCCACAAATATACTCAATCATCCCTTTACTTTATAAAATCTTCTCAATTTTTACCAGATAAGCTTAGATGCCCTCTCTTTCCAGTCATGATGCTTAGCCTATAAATAACTTTTCTTTATCCCAAACTCCTATTTTTTAGTGAAATCTTAAGAAATCAGGGAAGTGTGGGCTTGAAGAAGTCACATAAAAGGTAAATCATGGTAAAAACAAAATCAAACATGGGCGCCTGGGTGGCTCAGTGGGTTAAAGCCGCTGCCTTCGGCTCGGGTCATGGTCTCAGGGTCCTGGGATCGAGTTCCGCATCGGGCTCTCTGCTCAGCAGGGAGCCTGCTTCTCTCTCTCTCTCTCTGCCTGCCTCTCCATCTACTTGTGATCTCTATCTGTCAAATAAATAAATAAAATCTTTAAAAAAAAAAATCAAACAAATGTAATTCTCTGAAAGTGATTTTAATAGTTTCAGATTATTCTGAGTAAAGGTCAGTGAATAGTAGTACAAGGTTAGTCATTTCATTTGTCCTTGTCTCTACAACTGACAGATAAAGTAAGATAATGTATTTCATGTCTTTTACTGTACTGTATACATCTATAGTCACAGAATAAGTCTAAGAAGATATTTCATAATTATTGATAAGCAAATAAACCAGGGTAATGGAATTGCTTTGATTCCTCTACATCTCCCATATGTATTGACTTTAAATACAACAACCATTATTTAAATAGTACCTTCTCTTGGATGTCTTCCATTTCCCATAGTTGAAAAAAAAAATATATATATATATATATACTTGCATACAAAAATTATGTCTTTGGAGATGGGTATCTGTGTCTACAAATTTGTTCCATATCCATTTATAATTCTATTATTTTATATAATATTTATATTTCCAAAAAGACTTAACTATATTTGTATTTTAAAAAGTACAACATAATGAACAGAACTTTTTCTTGGGAGGGGGAGGAGAAAATAACTGTACTGAAACAAAAAATGGGTTATGTTCCTAAATTCTAGTCCATGTTGTTATTATTATTATTTCTAATATATTTTGAAAACTATGAATCTTATGTTATTGGTATGGTTTTTGCAATCTCCCTGTTTTGAGAGAAATTCGAGTTGGGTAAATAGCACCCCAGGAAAGGGTTGCAATGAAAATCTGGAGTGCAAGCAGTGGTAGCCGTACAAATAATCCTTCCCATCATATTTTGGTCTCCCAGAAAAATCAAGTCTTCTTTTTTAATGGATTTAATTTGAAAAAAAAAGAAAGAAAGAAAGAAAAAAATTCACTAAATACCAAGTTCCGATTTAAAGTTTTAATTAGTATAATAATTAAAATTTCATTCTACTGATTTGGGGGTTTGTGAATGGCTCATTTAAAAAAGATAGTTTGGTTACCTACAGCTGGGGAATTCACTAAGTAGCAACAACAAAAAAGAGGTCTTTGCTTCTTTGTGTTCCTGAAAAGAAGGGGCTTGTGATGTTAGAGATTATTTCACAGTAGTAATCAAATCACAATGTTAAATAGAATAAAAATGAGAGAAAGCAATCTCTTATCATTGAATTTAAATAGAACTTTACTGTCTTTGAGCTAGATTTGACCCAAACCAACATTCAGTGTGTCTTTGATCAACCATAGCCTCTCTACCACTCAGCCTCCACTCTGCCTTTTTCATCATTAGCCTCCAATGGTAACTTCCACCATTACCAAAAGTCTATGGGTGACAAACTCTCTGACTGTGACAAAGACGCTCTATCTTGAATAAACTTAGTCAGGCTCCTCTGAATCCTTTTAACTGGACCTCACCGGTAGCCCATATAGTCCAGTTTTAGCAGCAATCCTCCTGGGTCAGTTTACTGAAAGTCCCCCTCGTCAAATTCCTTATTCCCCACCCTCAATATCTTCTCACTCTAGCCTGCCTTCAGCAAAAATCCTGCCTGGTGGCTTTAGTTGATCCCCCACCTCTAATCTTCTGCTCCCCTTAGCAATTTCCCATCCACTGATTCTGCCGCCCCTGACCCCCAACACTCTGCTCCTTGGCTATAAAGTTCCACTTGTAGTCAGAGTTGAGCTCAATCTTTCTCACCTTATAGGAAACCCCAGTATAGTAAAAGACTGATTTATTGTTTTAACAAGTGTCTGAATAATTTCTTTTATAATAAAGATACATTTGAGCTTTACTCCTCATTTTAATTCCTTGTCTGATTAGTTTTCAAAGAAAAAAATATGAGCTATTATTCAATGATTACTTACTGCATGTTAACTATTATAAAAACACATTGCATGTGTGATTTTACTTAATTCTTAAAATTGTCTTGTGTCTGACATGTGATCAAGACCACACACCTTGGTTGGAGTGGGACTGAATGTGATTTGTTAGGTATAGAATATAGCAATGGATTAAAGGAAAAGTGCCTGCCCTTCTGTAACATACTGATAAAAATTAATTGCTGATAAGAATTAATTTTGAAATATATTTCAAAAAATGACTATCTGACTCAACTTCAACACATACATAAACTAAAAATCTCAACTAAGGCTCTTCAGTTCGTTTGAATTCCTGAGTGTATGTTAATTTCTTGTTATATTTTACAATAATGTTTAGGAAATATACTCCCATGCCATAAAGCACTAACTAAAAAGAGAAGTTAATATAACTAAATAATATTATAGACAATACAATCTTTTTTTTTTTTTAAAGATTTTATTTATTTATTTGAGAGAGAGACAGTGAGAGAGAACATGAGCGAGGAGAAGGTCAGAGAGAGAAGCAGACTCCCCGTGGAACTGGGAGCCCTATGCGGGACTCGATCCCGGAACTCCAGGATCATGACCTGAGCCGAAGGCAGTTGTCCAACCAACTGAGCCACCCAGGCGTCCCGACAATACAATCTTTAAAAGAGTAATGAATATATGTTTATTATGGTTTTAAAAGCCCATGAGCCCATAGATCAAATCTATTGATCTGAATCAAATCAATCTATTGAAACTGAATGTTTTAAATGGAAAATGTGTGCAATTAGTGTGAGTAAAATATAAAAGAATAAATTTATGAAGTATGTTTTAAAGGAATCTGTCAATGTTCATATACATCTTACATTGATTGTTACTTTTAATGGCTTTTCAGAATTGTGCACAAAAATCTAGTACATGGGGCAACTTGGTGACTCAGTGGGTTAAAGCCTCTGCCTTTGGCTCAGGACATGATCCCAGGGTCCTGGGATCAAGTCCCACATCTGGCTCTCTGCATAGCAGGGAGCCTGCTTCCCTTCCTTTCTCTCTGCCTACCTCTCTGCCTACTTGTGATCTCTGTCAAATAAATTTAAAAAAAAAAACTACTATATGAACTCGTTTAAAATTTGTTGTCTGCTACTTCTGAGATTTCCCTAGTATTTCCTTTTGTGATGTTGTTAGATAGATATTGTGGAAAATCTTTTGCAGAATTTACTAAAACACATACCTTGCAAAACGTTAGCATTGTCATTGGTCAAGAAATTTTATCTTCTTAATAAATCTTGGAGTTCTTTTAGTGATACAATTATAATACCAAATGTAGGGAAGAGAGAATAGGGAATATTTTGGCTTTACTTACTTTCATAATGAATCTTGAAACCGTTATTAGAACGGCTGTTGTCTGTTGTAAATAGAAGGTATATAAAATTACTGCTACTGAATAGAAACTGAGGCACTTGTGTACCATTGTAGGATCCAAGCAAGGGTGACAGAAGATTTGGTCCATCATGCACTTCCAGAACATCATAATTCAGTTCAGTCTGAAATCTAGGATTAAGAGACACATGTGAAAATATATTTATTAGGATAACATTATAAGAGAAATAATAAATTTAGATTGCTATTTAAATGACTAAACTTTTTACAATTTTATATTATAATTTTTCTTTAGCTTATCTAATATTATACATATCATATAAGACCTCATCATGTGCAAATACCTAAATTGTAAACTCTTATTCTTATGGAAAATTATCATTAAAGAGGTGTGTGTATATATTTGTTGTTTATAAATAAGTTTTCTTTCAAATATGGAGTATCCTCAGTAAACAAATGGTTTTTTCATTAACCAAGCATTTTGGGAGTCACCTTTCTTTTACCTTCTTCCTTGTATGGAAAACTACATGATTCATACTTATCTTTAATCTATTAATCAGATTCTCATCTTACTTGTGTATATATTTCAAATCTGACTTCTGCTTTATAATGTGGTCTTTTTTTTTTTTTTGACAAATCTACTTTGGCCATTAAAAACTTGGTACAGTTTCATTTCAAAATAGTGATCCTAATTATAAGTAGGTAATGATAATAACAATGATGTAGTTGATGTTCACTAAGTGCTTGTTCTGATAAATATTTTATCTATATTCATTTATCCAAAGCTCATACTAACCCTGTAAGTTAGCATCTATTATCATACTCATTTTTCAGATAAGAAAACTGAGGCCTGAAGAACTTAAATAGTTCAAATCAAGTCTTTCCATCCCTAACCACTATACTATGCTACGGTACACTGGCTGGTTTTATTTTTAGATTTTTGGTGGTACTTACTGCTAATGTTTTTGATTCTCTTAAAAGACGCATATTTTATAAATGCAATCAACACAAAGCCACTTTTAACATGCATAAAATATTATTAATAAAATAGCATTTTAAATGCTATTTAAAAAGTGCAATTGAAATATGTTTCAATCTGTACCACTTTTACACCTTGTTAAGCAATATACTTATTAAAATGAATGAATTTCATAAGCTTATCTTGGTTTTTATTTTGCAATATGGAATATATTGCATTGGTCTAAAAATAACTTTTCCAAAAATAAAATTTAGAATAGGAAATGTATAGGAACACATTATGTCCTTTAAGTAAATGATCAGACGATTGTACATTGTGAATTCATTATTTGGTTGTTTTGTAGTCAGTCTATTGGAGTATTAAAATTGGAGTTTCACTTGGATAGTTAGTCAGCTGATAATAACCAAATTAAAATGCACAGAAGAGTCAGAGATTACTTTGAATTGAAACATAAAGAGACAATTCTTAATAGAATAGCAACATTAACGGGTGATATAGAGAACACTGTTCAGTAGGAGTGAACCCTTAAAAAGAAAATGATCACAGATTTGCCCTAAGGAACTATAAAAATACATTAGAGTAACAAGAGAAATGAATTAGGTTTACACAATAATTTTAATTTCTTTCATTTTGTGTTTCAAGATAGTCATATACATCTCTCATAAACTGCCTCAATCTAGTATTCATTTGTTTATGACATTAAATTTATTGTTTATCATAAACAAATGCTGTGGAACCAGTAGATGATATTAAAAATGAAATTGAGCCTAATCTTACTCAGTTTTTGTTATCTTTTAAAAACATTCTTGATGTAATCCAAAGTCATTCTGATCAAATTGAAATAGTCCTCATTAATTTAAAAGTTAAAAAAAAAAGTGGCTATCTGGAAGAGTGATACTGATAGTTATGGTCTAGGAGTTGAGGACAGGAAAAGGGATAAAAGGATGGGCTTAGGATGATTAATAGTAAATGAGTTCATTTAGAAACTGCCAAATATTGAGAAAATTGAGAAACTGTTGGAAGAAACAAAGCAAAATTCCTCTGCAGGTCTGAAAATAAGACTTGTAAACTTTTCACCTATGTAAGAGATAAGCAGTTTAAAAACCACATATGTTCTTTGGCATTATTATTTTGTTTTGTGTTTGATAGGAAATTCAATTTCTTCAGATTTCATTGACTTAAGGTATTTGAGACAATTTCAAGGAGCCAAATAGTGGCTAATATATTTGTGATGTTTTTTAGTTTTTGTTTGTTTTTGTTTTTGGTTTTTACCCCTGTAGATTAAATCTAGTCAACTGTTATATTTGAGAATATAGGAAAATGGCTATGCTATCATCTTCATTATAGTATTTACTTAAAATTTCATTTTAACCCAATTAGTTTAAATTATTCCTGGGTACAAGAAAGCAAGTGACATAATTCAGTAAAAAACACAATTCCTTATTTGGAACCAAATTCTATGAAAAAGTATTCTCAGAATGACAGAAACTATTAAAGAGCTAGCAATCAGTGTTCTTACAAGAGCTTGGTTGGAAATCAGAAGGGAATTAGGTTTTTCAAGTCATAATTCTTATTCAATACTTCAAAGAGGATATCTTATTTTTAAAACAATCTTATAAGGGAAATGAAACACAAAGATATTATAGGATCAGTAAACAAAGAAGTGACAGATGTTCATATTTCTAATTTCAAAGTGACTATTTTATACCTCTAACCTAATGGATAAACCTCGTGTTTATTTTTTAACTTGAGCAAGTTCCTTGCTCACTGTTTTGTGACTGAGCTACTCCTAACCATGTGATGGCTCTTTAAGAGGTGTATTATTTTAAAGGAATCAATTTTCTGACAAAACACATGGGATATGGACAAGCCTAAAGCAAAATCTCATACCCTTAAAGGATCTTTAGAAAAGAAGAAATGTAGGAGGGTATTTATATAATTTTTCTTTCAAATAGCTCCAACTCAAGAATCTTATGGGGGTGTGTGTGTGTGTTATGTGTGTACATATAGGAGGGAAAGGTAGATAGAGGACTCAAGCCCCCAAACTTTTCCGTAAGAACATTTTTTTAAGAACAGAGACTTCATTAATTTTAGTTATATAAAGTAGAATTCAAAAGAAATATACCGATATAGCTATGCCCTGTCTATTCTAAAATAGTGAAAATAACATCAATATAATTCTTAATGTATTTCTAACTTTTGATTCTTCCCATGTTTGAGTTAATTAACAAGGAATAGTTTCATATAAACGTGTGTGTATGTATGTTTGTGTATATATATACATACACACATCGGTATCATTGGTATCAAGCAATTTAATTTGCTTCAGAGGGTGACTTAGGGATTAAGAAAAGAGGCACAGTTGACAAGTCTGGCTCCGTGGTGCTCACAGGAAGAAGAAAAAAACTTTAGACTCTGGGAATCTTTTCTCACCACAAGCCTGTTCTGGCTGACCTACAGAACTGTTTATTGTTGCTGTGCACAAAGTCTAGCATTGAAAATCACTTTTCAGTGTGACTCTTGCTTACATCCTACCTTAAAGGATTTGTGTCACAGTAAGCAGATAAGAGAATAAGAAAGTAGCAGCGTAAAAAGTGCTAAGTAAGTATATTTATCAAAATTAAATTGTATTTTTGTCTATTTAACTGGCATTACAGTTTATAAAAATTGCTGAGTTTTTTTTGTTTGTTTGTTTTTTTAATCAGGAAGGGAAGTCTGGGATGGTTTAACTTAGAATACAGGCTATAGAATGTACATTAATTCACTTTAGAGAATTCTGAAGATATCTGCCCACAATAAACAAGCAGCAAAGAGACCCATGTAACTGCCTATTAGTAGGGATAGAACATACATGTTAAAAACTTTGGACAGAGAAAATGTGTCTTCAGACAGAAGTATAAAATCAAAAGTCACAAGTGCGGTGCTATGAATGATCAGCACTGCTTTGCAATCTGCTTCTTGAGTTGGCAACTCTAGATCACCTACTTAGGGCTCAGAGATATCATGTGTTATTTATTTATTTCATGATGGTTAATGACTCTCATTAGCAAACCAGGAGATGCTTTTTTCATAAAACAATGCACTTTGTACTAATAAAACTTAAACTAATTTTCTAGTGATACCATTTTATGCTTATGTGTGGCTTTAAACTGAATATAAAATAATGAAAATGAGCTATTTTTAAAGTTGTCTACCACTGGAGTCAGCTGGGAGGTGGAGAAAGAGTGAATTCTTAAGAGAACACTAATCTTTGATTAAGGAACAAAATCTAAATTTGCAAGTTTGTAAAGAAAAACAAAATCCACCCCCAGTCCCAACCCCCAACATCACCCACTTGGAAGCTCACAGAAACAAACAGTTAAATTGCTCTGCATAATAAAGTAAGAGTAGAAGTTTACCCTGCTTTATACTGGAAGGAGTACTGAGAGGTAGAAGAAGAAGGGTTGAAGATCCTGGGTGTGGACAAGGCCAGAGGCAGTGAAGAGTCTGGGATAAGAGAGGGCACTGGAGAGATACACACAATCATTCCCGAGATGGGGATTACCAGGAAAAATTTAAGACAGTGCAGTAATCCTCTTTGGTTATCCCCTGTATTAAGGTTTTTGTGAGAAGGACGGACAGTGATACAAATAAGGAGTTGAGGAGGGTAGCAGCCTCCAGAGCTCACAACTGAGATGAGGCTAAGAGCAGGATTTCAGAGCCAGAAGTAAACAAATGCAGCCCAGAAGTTCTGAAATTTAAGGAGAGCCCCCACTTTCCTCTGCATATAAGATGAGGCTCAAGCATTTTTATTTAGATATTGAAGGGTAATGATACGGTAAGAAATATATGGGTGAGAGATGTTATAAAGTATGCGAGTGTAATACATTTTCAGTTGTCTTAACATCATAATACCTCATACAGAATAATGTTATGTCCAAAACAGGAAGTATTAAAATTATGTACTTGTACCTATAAGAATGTACTTATTTAAGATGAATCAGTTATGATAGGAAAATATGCTAATCCTTCAAGTGTGATGCAAATTTAAGAAATTAAATATGCAATAAATTTCTCATTGACATGAATAAATATAATTTTTTTAAATTATTAAATGATATAATCAATATTATTATGTTATATTACATAATCCAAACCAAATAGAATTAAAGTAAGTTTGGTTAATTTGGGTCCCACATTCATGGAACACTGTTATTTGATGAAGATTTTATTCTGAATACATCATATGCTTTTCACTAAAATTGCTATGGCAACACAGGCTATATCATTGAATAAAGGGTATGATTTCTACATCATAACAAAAAACTCTGCCAAAGTATTCTAAATATAAACTTAAAAAAAAATGTGTAAGTCATTGTTATGGGCTGAATTATATCCCTCTAAAATTCATACGTGAAGTCCTAACCCCTAGTACCACAGAATGTGCCTATATTTAGAGAAGTGTCTTTTAAAGATATAATTAAGGTAAAATGAGAACATACAGGTGGTCCAGCATGACTGATCTCCTTATAAGAAGAGAAAATTCAGCAACAGACATACACTGAGAGAAGACCAGGTGAAGATATAGGGAGAAGATAGCCAACTATATAAGTCAAGGAAAAAGGCCTCAGAAGAAACAACCCTGTTGACACCTTGATCTCAGACATCCAACCTCCTGAACTGTGAGGAAATAGATTTCTGTTGGTTAAGCCACTTGGCCTGTGGTATCTTATTAGACAGCCATAGCAAACAAATTCAGTTATAGTAAAGTTGTATAGGCCACAGTAAGGTAGGATGGTCTTGTGTGAAATGTTTAATACTTTACAGCTGTCAAATAGAATTTGTTTTCTTCTCGAGTTTTAACACTAGTATGGATAAATTAATTCAATGAAGAACTTCTTGTATTAGGGAAAGATCATGTTATATTTGTAAAATTCAATCATCAGTATAATTCTGCTATGTTTATATTTTCTATGTGAATATAATGCTTACAAAGTTTCCTTTTTTAAAATAAAGGGATTGAAAGATGATGGGAGTTGACAATATAATTGGGAAATTATATACATAACTTCCATTTCAATTTGTAAATAGTGATCCAATCACAGACCGGAAGCTTTAGTCTTTTAACTTTTTAATATTTAATATTGTAATCTTTCATGGCATAGATTATTTGATCACAAAACTATTTTTCCTAGGAAAAAAATGCTCAACTGGCCAATCATTAACACACATTAATTTGACATAGCCATTTTTCTGAAGGACTTGAGGGTATAGATATGCAAGTGGTGTGTTTAAGTGTTTTATGCTGTATTACAATATAAATGCAAATGTGTTTATAGCACTTTGCCATTCAAAATACAGCAGAACACACAGGCCCTTTAAAATCAGGACAAGTAAACTCATTAAGTTAAAGGTCACATGTTCTTATCTCAGTAGTGCATATATGTATATAAAGCATATGCATATAAAGCATATGTATATAAAGCAAAAAAGGTCCATTTTGCATATCTCCATAGTACTGACAGAACATTAAACAAATAGAAAATTAACTTGAAAGCAGCCTGAAAGGTTCAAAGGGACAAACTGAAACATTCAAGGCACAGAAATCAACTATTGCATTAAAATTATACATTGATTTAGTAAATAAAATGGATAATGCCAACTATTCTTTTAGATAATCTGTAGTTTTTTAAAGGTAGAAAAATATTTGTAGAGACCTTTCAAATGTAATTTTGATAGAGTGTCCAGGTTCAGCTTCAATCACCCACTCACAATTCAAGGAGTCTTTGTAGTATCCTGGCCATCCCGGGGAGAGAATCAATCCACTGGGAGCTGAAAAATGGCCACCACATGGAGCTGAAAATATGAAATCAGAGAACAAGTAAGAACAGAAGTTTTAGAATAAGTAGTAGAGATTATTATTAGTACCAACTATAATTTTTAAATGAATTTCTGCACGTCCTTTTAAAACGTTATTTAATAATATTTTGAAGGTAAAGCTACATCTGCTCCTATTACTGAGTGATAATTTTCCTTAGAAAGAGTAATTTACTTTCTGGAATATGGCTTTGCTATACACACAGCATGTCAGATAAACTGATCATCTTCAAGTGTCCTAAAATATCCCTTATATGCATTCTTGTGTCTCCATTTTCATTTTCAAGGCTTGAAAACAATGTAAATTGTCAGTTTTAGTTTCTCTCTTTTATTTTCTGGCTTACATTAGCAGATACTGCTAATTCATTCTACACACTGTCTAAAACTCTAATCTTCCTTATTCTAGAGTTCCTACTACAATTTGGGCCTTCATTGATTCAGCCTCTTTTCTGATTTCCCATCCGTTGATTTCTCTCCTGCTTCAGTCCAGCTGTCAGAATAATATCCTTCAAATTACAGTTTCATTATACCATTCCCTTTCCTAGACATCTATTTTGATCCCTTTTCCTTTAACATTAGATTCAAATCTTCAGCTTATCGCTTCCAGTATATAATTTTCTGCTTTTCTCTAAATATACACACAATTGAAATCGTAATGACAACATTGTAATTCCAGTAGGTACTGATTAGGTCTTTTGGTGTAAACACCTCATTTTGGAGATGAATAAACCAAGTCCAGAAAAGAGCAACTCCCCAAGGCTCACAAGGCTTACTAAATTTTAAAAGTACTTTCCAGTTATTTTTTTATAAAACAGGACCTCAAAATGGGTCTTCTCCCATTATTTCCCAGTATTGGTAAATGAAATCACCAACCATGGAGTTACATAAGCCAGGAAGCTAGAGGTAAGTATCTTTCATATTTCCATAATCTTTTTCATGTAATCTCATATCCAGGCCATCCTCAAGCTCACTCTTGTTTCTCCATCTCTATAGCCACCATCTTAGTTTAAATTATCATATCATCATCTCATCCTTCCAACAAACCTTCCTAACTCATCTTTCCTTTTTTTTTTTTTTTTAAATTTTGTTTATTTATTTGAAGGTAGGGGGAGGGAGGGAGAATGAGAGGGAGAAGCTGACTCCCACTGAGCAGAGGACCTCATGTGAGACTCGATTCTAGGACCCTGAGATCATGACCTGAGCTGAAGGCAGATGCTTCATTGCCTGAGTCACCCAGGTGACCCACTAACTGACCCTTTTAACTGGTCTTTTCATCCACACTAACTATCCTTCATACTATAGCCAGAGGTGGTTTTTTTTTTTTTTTCAACCACAAATCAGACTATATCCTTCAATGGCTTCTTTCTGTGTTGACTAATAAGGTACTGCATAATCTAGTTTCAACTCTAGCGTAGATTCTGAACTTACCTACTTGACTCTGCAGCCCAGCTACCTTAGCCTACTCTGTACCTTCAGGAAGTACACACGGAAAACAAAAATGGAGCAAAGAGTATTTAATTACTGAAAATTATTCAGGAAAGAAAAAAGAAAAAGATCAAATGTATACTGTATTAACTTTCCAACATAATAGAGACCATTCTTGATGATTCCCTGTTATATTTTTATTTTCTCTAAATCACTCCATTTAAACTTTATCCCATGTGTTTATATTCTGTGTTGCTTACTTGTTTCTTTCTGTTTTACCTTGCAAAATTTTTAAAAGCTATTGCTCCAGACACTATTTTTATTCATTGGCATTTTTAAAATAATTTGATGTAACCCAAACAGAATAGGAAATATTTATAAATTGGCCTAGGAATCACACATTACTACAAATATCCAGTTAAGAAAAATATTTTTATGTGAAATTGCCAAAATTTGTTATTTGCATGCAAAAAAAAACAAAAAAACTCTGTCATATAAAATTAGATTTTCTTCCTTCGTAGAATTTAATTTTGTTTCCTAAAAAGCTTTCAAAGGAGACCATTTTCATGCGGATTATTTACTCCTCTTTGTTACAATGACTTATAATTAGGTTTCCTGTAGGGTTATTATGTATTTCAAAAATAAAATTATGTGCATAATAGCCACTTAAATTACCATATTTTAAAAGAGAGAATAGAGAGTATCTTAGAGAAGGTCCCGGAAATATGGAAAATCTCTGATAGAAATCCTTAATATGTCATGGACTCATATTGTTTTAGACAAGTATTTGTGCACTTCAGTCTAATTCTCATTAAAAGAGGTTATCAGTCATAAAATTAACAACTGAGTAATAGGCCATAAAGTATTAAAAAGTAAAGTACCCAGAAGCATTTTAGCCGGTCCCTCCATCTGAAGTGTGAGGGAGGCAGTTAGGAGGGGCCCTTAGAACAAAGGAGAACATAAAAATGTGGTTACTGATTGTTCTCTGAGAGGACTTCCCTGAAGGTGACCCTACTTATAACATATTCTGAAGCAGCTCCTTTCTCTCTCATATAGGGTTGAAACTGTCCAAATTTATCATTCCAAAAGTATGGGAACAGACTCCCCAACAGGGTGTGAAACCTAAGAGAAGAGACAGATGGTCAGTGGAGGTCCATTGGGAAAAGCCTCGTGGTCACAGCAACTAGCAGGCACGTGGCAGGGAATTGTACACAGGGACAAGCTATAGTGTAGCAACAGCAGCAGAGTATGGAGTGGGCAAAATGCAAGAAAAAAATAAGGCGAGGTCAAATGTAGAGAAAAGAGATGTAGATATCTGCCTAAAGCAGAAAGCAGTATAGAATATAGGAAAAGAGAAAGAGCATGAGCTTTTGAACAAAGAACTACTGATGGGAACAGAAGGCAAGCTGAGACCAAAGCAGAAGTTGACACCCTACAATCTTCCTTTCACTCCTGGGTGGGACAGGTGTGACATTCTTCCAGGAATCTCCCATTTTATGTTAATACCTTGCTAGAGGGGATAAACAATCTTAACCTGATAATGGCAAGGCCTCAAGGCCTCAAGGCCTCAGGGATCTTTTAGGTCCTCTTCAGCATATGAAAGTTCTTTTGAAACCTCCCTTTTTCCTTACCTCCCCTAACCTCACAGTATATAACCCACTGCCTCTCACAAGCCCAATGCAGCATCTCTTTATGCCATGGGTCCTGTCCCTGTGCTTTAATAAACCACTATTTTGCACCAAAGATGTCTCAAGAATTCTTTCTTGGTCATGGGCTCCAAACCTCACCCCACCGAACCTCATTTATATTCTAAAACTTCAACACTAATAATAATATTAGTAGCAAATATTTGAATTTATAAAGAGAAATTTAACTGTAAAAGGAATAAAAAGTTAGTGGCTTAAACCTTACAACTTTGTCATATCCATATACTTCTTACATTAAATTAATAATTTTCTTAAATAGATTACTTATATTTTAACTTCAATGACTTTTTTAAACTTACTCTAAATAAAAATGTCTGTGAAATCGTAGTGCTTATGTAGGACTTATATTTTTCCCCAAATGCCTAAAAATAAATATGCAGCTATTAAAATGTAATAAATACTTAAACATTTAACAACTAAAATAACATTGTGTACCTTCAGGGATAAAGGCAACACAGTTTAACAGAGTTCTGTAAAAGACAATAACTAAGCTTGCCTGAATAAGGGAAACTGGAATATATACAAAACAGAAAGAAGATCAAGACCAGACAAGCTACTTTCAAAATCCCATTCATTCATTCATTCATTCATTCACTTATTCATCATTTACTCATTTGTATGTCAGTCATGCAGTAAACAATTGTGTGTCAGGTATGTGTCTATGTGGTATTTGTATTACTTTAACCAATTAACATTTATTGAATATTTCCCATGTGCCAGGAACTATGTGAAAAGTCCCTTGGATTATTTTATATAATGCTCAAAAAAAAAAAAATCCAGCCACTTTCATACTATTATTATAGATAAGAACATCATAAACATAAGAATTTAAATAATTTGCATAGGTGGGGCCAAGGCCAGCCTCCCTAAGATGGACCGCTTTGCATATTGATTATTTTAAATACATGTTACTTAAGAGAAAACCTGTACAAAATGGGCATCCAGATCCTTCTCTGTCCCCTTGAAAGCCGGAAATAAATCTCTCACATGAAAGGTACCTTTCCTGTACCAGAAGGTAGAGAGATATCCTTAACACCAGAGATGGGAAATTAAGAGCCAAGGAGGCTGAGTAAAAAACCCTTGTTATTTCGTTTGCTGCCTTACTATTGTGGTCTAAAATCTGGCTAGAATTTCATATCAATTGAAGCTCCCAAGCTTTTCTTTGTCCTGTCAATTCCTCAAAGAATCTTTGCATAAAAAGTACATAATCTGTCTTGCTCATTTCTTTAGGGCCTCCTTGAGCATGTAATAAAACTTTGTTTTATTTCCTTCTGTTAATCCATCTCATATATAGTTTCTGCTATATATAAGATACTCTGCTAGGTCCTGAAATTAAAAAAAAAAATAAACCTATAGGACATTTTTTCTGCCCTCAAGAGACACCCACTCTACACAGAATATAGGAATAGCTAACATGCAGAACAAGTACACGGTTGAGCTTGACAGACTGTCTGGAAACACAGGGAAGTCACAAGTAACATCCTAGAGACATTAGGAAGGAGTTCTTGGAGGTGATTTTGTCAGAAGTAAATTTAAATTAAAAAAAAATGAATAGAAGATAAGAGAAATTGGACAGAGAACAGAGACAGGAAGTGAGAAACACGAACCAGTAGGAGGGAAAGTCAAGTAGTTCTTTGTTTTGGAAGCTTATAGTTTGTGGAGGAAGGAGAGGACTTTTTGGTTTTATGCAGTCATAACTGCTTTTGAAGACTTTTAAACCTAGTGAGCATCTGGGAACTTGCTAAAATGCAGATTTCCAGAACGTACTTCTAGTAGTTCTTAGGTGGGATCCAGAAAGCTGCACTGTTAACAAACCCTCACCACCCCCTGACCTCACAGGCCATTTTGCTGCTGTTAGCCCATAGACCACACTAACAAAACCTAAGATATGGCTGGTCTGTAGCTTCAAGATTCTCCTGGATAATATCTCAGGTTCCTGAGATAAAGACACAATTTGCATCTGTTAGTGAAATACAGATTGTTGTGTTTAAACCACTCACCCCCCCCATTTTTAACAATAAAAAGAGGGCATACCTGATAAATATAAAGTAGACATAGTTCATTTATCTATTTTTATTTTTCTAAGGTCTGAAGAAAGTCTGTTATAAATAATTTGCGTTGGAGTGCTGACTCATTTCTGTGTTACTTTAAGTAGAAGGGACAAATTCAAAATACCCAGTATGTTTTAAGACCTGTATGAAAGAGTCAAAAGTGCTTCAGACTGTATTCAGATAAAATTCCCTTGAATAAAAATGCTATGGAATTCTAGTGTTCCACAGTGGGAGATGCTCTTTCATCTGAGAAGTGGCAGTTAGGTGCTCAGAGGGGAGTTGGGGATGGGAAGAGCTGAGTTTGATCTCAGGGGTTTGGCTGTAAGTGAATTTAAAAAGTGAGCATTCTAACATTCCTTCTGATAGATAGCCTTTCTGGGGAGCTGAGCATGATAAAATCCAGATATCATCTCAGGGATTATCAAACAAGGAGGGTTCTATCCTTGTCCCTCCTTTTTGAACTTGCTTTATCATAGGTGTGGTAAGTAATCACAGACTCTCTTTAACCTCAGCACACTGAATGATTTTTCAAAGAAAATTATGAGAAATGTGTCAGGTCTGAATCTAGGATAAAAAGAGGAAGCCAGAAACACACAAATTAAAGGGCCAGGGTTACAGAGAAATGATCACAGCTCTGCGCTATCTTTCATCTCCATAACCCCTTCATCCCTTCTCCCAGACTCAGCTCTGCAGAGAGTGGGAGAAAACCCCGCAGATTGCTACTGTATCAGCTTCCCTATGGTAGATCTCCAGGAGAATGGAATTTAATACTACATAAACATGTAATTAAAAGTGGGGTCTATTTTTAGATGCATACACATTTTCTCAAGGAGAACCACAAATACATTCTGATCTCTGCATCAGACTGTTACTCTAATTGCTCCCTCAGAAGAACTGCCTCCAAAGAGAATGCAATGTCTGTGAATGAGAAGGGTTTCCAATCCTTTGAGACTAATTGAGTTCAAGAGAAAACCCCTTATCCTCAAAGGGAAAGTTCATCAGGCATGTTGATCCAGCCTTGTCTCCAAAGGGTTCTCCAGGGACTTCCGTCCTATCCCATTCACTCAAGGAATTTTCTCAGATATCCCATTAGAGAGGTAGGAAAAATAATTAGCCATGGTTATGCAGAGAGTTCTCTGCTGAGGGCAAAGAAATTCTTGCTTGATTACACATTTTATGTACATTCTGAAATTGGTGGAACAAAAACAGAAATGGGTTTCTTTTTATCATTTCCTTCTTATATTCCTTCCCGCCTGCCTACCTGCCTTCCTTCCTCCCTTCCTTTCTTCTTTCCTTCCATCCCTCCCTCCCTCTCTTCCTTCTTTCCTTCCCTTCTTACCTTCCCCCTTCCTTCCTTTCCTTCCTTCCTTCCTTCCGATGATTGCCTTCAAAACTGTACTGCCAAATCTCCATCTCCTTAAATAAATGTTTAACAGATCCTCTAATCTTCTCATCACTTTCAGGACTAAAAAAACTTGGTCCAGTCCAAAACGAAATTTTTTTTATCTTATTCTCTCCACACATCTACCCAAGGTACCTCCTTGAGCATTGGCTGAGAGGCTTGGAGAATGGGGAGGAGTGTGCTGCTGGAGGACTTGTACTTGCTGATTCATTCCTCTATTCACTTCAGTATTTAGAATAGTCTCCCCCCATCTTATCTCCTTCCTCTTTCTTTTATGTCTTCTTGCCTGTGGTCTTTTAGGGCTGGGATGGGACAGATTGTGTTGTCAGTCCTTTCCTGGCTATTGCTGTATCCCTCATTACCCCTGACTCTTCCCTAATGCTTTCCATTTGTTGGATATGGAAAATGTTTGTTCTCCATGATAAAAATGAGTCTTTTGGAAAGCCCAAGAGCAGGTTGAGGGTGACTTCTCACTGCATAATTCCGTGATATAGGAGAAGCTCAACCTTTTCCAGTCACCTCCTTACTCCCACCCCTGGAAGTATACCCTATGGTCTCAGGTTGTTGGCTTTCCTTCACTTGGTGGTCAAGCTCAGGTACCTTCTTTGATATACATTTGATGCATAGGAAATTCACATCACTGACTTGCCAAATTGTTTGAATTAGACAGCTCTCCTTCTTTTCAACCTGTCAATTTTCACCAATTTTCCTCCTCTTGCTCAATAAGCACAGAAGACAGATCAGCAACTACTACACTATATATAAAATATCTACCTGGGGATTCTCATTCCTCTTTCTGCCAGACAACTCCATTCTCTATGAGGGATTCTTCTGAAGCCCTCCCCCTCGGGTTGGCTTGCAGAGAAAAAGACTAGTATCCTCCTTCCTATAGGGAGACAAATGAAAAACTGAACAACTTTGACTTCAATGGTTTCAGATAGATTGACAGGTAAGTAGATGACAGATGATAGGTAGATAGATCTAGATCTTGATTTCCCTTTCTTTTTGCTGCTTATATAAATCAGAGGTTAGGTGCCTGAGATTATGATTGAGAGAGATGAATCAGTTAGAACACAATTAGCCATGAAAGGGGCATCTGGACTTCGATTTATTATTGTTATTATTTTATATATTGGGTATTGAGAATTTTTTCTCCTTAGCTGGGTATCTAAGTTACCAATACGAAAGCAATAAGAAAATTTTCCTCTATACTTTGTCAGTCATTTTGCTCCCAAAGTTTTTCATGTCAGCCCGGAAAGTTACAATTATAATATTATTGGATATTATGAGTCTCCACAAGGAAGGGGAACTTCTCTTTCAGTTAGTCTTAACTTAGTGTCTTAATTAAATCAACAGCTTTGAGCCAATAGCATTCATCTGACTCTTCCAGTGTATTTCATTAAATGTAATCCTCTTTATCTATAAAGCAGTCCAATGAATGTATTATATCCTAATTATATTCAAGAACATGACCATGTAATCCAGAAGGCCAATATTCTATTTCCATTTTTGTTGAAGGGATTGCTTTAGATCAAAGAGGGCATTGCTAGCTATAGAAGAGAGAGCAGGGGAGATAAAACCCAGGTAAAAATAAAGAGAGATACAGATAGTGTACATGCATCAGAGCCCTTCTGAGTCCCAGTGGAGAAATGACTAAGAAGATATTAATCAATGGGCACAGGTGACTGGGACAACAAATTATTTCTACAGAACTGAATAGGGACAAGGGGAGAAACAGTGAGACCAGTTAGGAGGCTTTTGCAGTAATTTGGGCCAGAGAGGATGGTTTCTGGGACCAGGATGTCAGCAGAGGAGGAAGTAAGAACTAAATGAGTTCTGAATATATTTCAAAGGTAGAACTAACATGTTTTTTCCTGATGGACTGTGTATGGTTATAACAGAAAGAAAGGCATCAGAAATTACTCCAAGAGTTTTGGTCTGAATTACTAGAAGAATGGAGTGCTATTAATGATGATGGTGAAAGTCTGTGACAGTATCAAGTTTGGAGTGACAGAGGGAGAGCAGATCAGTTTTGGACAGGTTAAGTTTGAGATGCCTATTAAATATTATGGGGAGATGTTGAGTAGGAAGTTGAATGTAAGACTCTGGACTTCAGGGCAAGGAACTAGACTGGTGATGTAAATTTGAGAGACATCAGCACACAGATATTATTTAATGTTAGAGACTGGGTGACAATTACCCATAGAATGAGTGGAAATAGAGAGAAGGAAAATATTCAAGTCCTAGCTCTGGAACATACAGAGATCATTGAGGTGAGGAGAAACCAGGAAGAGAGACTAAAATGAGTCTGAGTCGTACATTTAATAAAATGAAAGTTAATAAAGCATACAATTTTTAGAATGTTTAACTTATTTTTCCATAAATAGTTAAATAATTATAATTTTAAAGTATTAAGAAACATTAGATTTTTAAAAGTAAATGGTATGTACTTATAACAAAATATCGAATACATTTTAACCCAACTCTCATTTTTGGTCTGTAAATAAATCCTTCTCATCTTTCAGTCTATAAGAGTCGAGTTCAGTAGCTTTAAAAAAGTGACATTCACCAATGAATAATAAATCCTCATACCCAGGAACAGTTTCTTTCTATGACTGCAACAAAGATAGGAGATTTAATTTATGTCCAACTGTCTTGCTTTCTAAAACAGAAAACTCTAGATGACTTAGCACTCACTTCTTGACACCTAGAAAGAGAACTTTCTTGTTTTATTCTAAGTCTCATGGCATGGTATCTTTTTCAAGATCTTTTGGGATTTGGTGGCTGGTTTATTACTGGCAAATACGGAAGCAGGCATTTATAAAGTAGATATGCAACCCAGAGAATAGCTTGAAAAGATATGTCAAAAACTCGATCTTTCTCCTTATTCATTTTTTTAAACTAATGCATAATTTCTTATAATGAGGTAGAGAACTGTATTTAACAACCTTCCGAGGAGAAAAAATCTCAACTGAAATTATTAGAATGGGATGAACTAATCTTTCTGGGCGCAGAGCACAGTGGAATGAGTAGGTCTTGTGTTAGTCTAAGGGGCTACATACATGTAAGCAAGGGCATGGGGCTGAGACAGGGAAAATAGGAAGATGGAGAACAGCTTAGTGATGATAGGACAGTGACTGTAAGCGTGAGGGAGAGAGATGATGATGGTGGGGATGATGATTTTTACATGTAGCCATTCCCTTCAATGGGAGGATGGGGGAAGAGATGGCTTAGAAAGGTATTTGGGAAGCTTTCTATTTACTGTACTGCATAAAATTTTCATGTCTTAACTCTTAAAAAAAAAAAAAAAAAGCAAACATCTCTCTTATTTATTGATGCTTCCTGAATAACTTGGATAGTTCCTGAGTCCACCTGAATCCAATCATACCACACAACTGAGCCCTATGAGCAGCTAAATTATTAGAAATAAAAAAATGTAGTGCCAAAAGGTGAAAAAGAATCAGACACGAGCACAATACCAATGAGAAGACAAAAGGACATTATAGACACTAGTCTAGATTGAAATGACAATCTGGGGAGAGTGCTTTATTCATGGAATAGGATGTTCCAGTTTCTTTAGGTGCTAGAGGATTGGACCTGAATAATGTTACACAAATTCACAAAAAAGGAGGAACTCAAAACATGGTATAGCTATCTGGAAAGTGGTTCTTGGGTAAGTCCAAAGGCCACCCAATTTCCTGAGACACTGGAATCCTTTCTCAAAATGGAGAGGTTGATATATATCTTCTGACCTGATCCATTGGCCTGGCACACTCCCCAAGGGATTGATTGCGACTGCTGGATTTCAAATTAAAGTGACCTTAGTAATCACTAGTTCAAGCCATTTTCCTCTTGGAAAATGTTCTTTTCTAGGGGGCATGAAGGAACTGTGAGGGCCAATGGGAATAATGTCATCAGTTGTCAATGATATCATTCTTGTATTATTTATTATTATTATTATTGATATTAAATAGAGAAATATTTATTTGTAATCATGTCTCTATGAAAAGTGAGAAATCACACCTTGCCCTTAGGAAGGCAGTTTGTCCTATGTAGCCCCTCTAATTTGCTTCTGTTATTGTATTGCTCTTGTAAGCATTTGAAGTTATGACTCCTGATCTATAGCAAAGGGCATTAGGTAATATTTGTGGACACAGATCCATCAAAACCACCATCTAATGGCAGTCAGGCTCACCACCCTGGAGAACATGAATATACAAAAGAATCTGAGCTGAGTGCAAACGCCAGAATGGCATTTTCTGGGTATGTGGTAATCTCTTTATAAATGGTTAAAAACAAGACATCCACTAGGAAAAGTACGAACAGATGGCAGGATCAGAAGCACCTGTATATTACAAGTTCAGGTTATAGTGGACTTACAGCCAATAGACCAAATGACCACGCACATGAACCCTACTACAGAGATTCATGAACTCATGAATATATATCTATATATATCTACCTCTATATATAGAGATAGATAAATCTATATAGTATATATATATATAGCTATATAGTACATATATATTTATATAGTATATCTGTATATAGATATGTATCTATATCTTTTTTTTTTTTTTTTTTTTTTTTGAGAGAGAGAGAGAGATCATGAGCAGGGGGAGAGGAGTAGAAGGAGAAGCAGACGCCTCAGTGAGCATGGAGCCTGAAGTGGGCTCAATTCCAGGACCTTGAGATCATGACCTGAGCCGAAGGCAGACACTTAACCAGCTGAGTCACACAGGGACTCTGGGACTCATGAATCCAATGATGCTCAGATCATTTGAGGTACAGACAATAAGGCAGGCATGTCTCAACATTTTGGAGCTGGCATTTGGACCAGCAGAATATGGTGGCCAGAGACCAGGGAGTTTCCCAAAGCCCAATAAGGAAACCTCTCTTATTCAAATATTATACCTTGAATTTTGTCTTCTATATAGCAGAATATTCAGAATGTTCACAAGGAACATTCCAGAAACTAGAAATGTTCTGGGATTTTACTGAGAAAAAGGATTCTAGGATTTGAGTTTTAGGGATGGCTCCAGTTTGCATTGCTTTGTACAGTGAAGGAAATCTAGTCGCACAGTACTCCCTTGAGACAAAGAATGAAGGCAAAGCAACATCGGACCCATATTTCAGAAGATACTTTCATGCATCCAGGTGAAGAGAAATAAATCCAAACACAGTAATGTTGAGCTCCTTTTCCCCCTTTTCCAAATTTATAAGCACCTAGGCTGGTAGAAAGAAAGGACTTTGAAGGAAACAGAGTAAGCCTCACAATGCCCTCAGGGGCCCCTGAGAGAAATTCTGATCATGTTAGGAGAAAGAAAGAGAGTATGGAAAGAAGAAAATCCAAGAGAAAATATTCTGAAAAGAAAACTGCACTTCCTGAGGGTTGAATTCGGTGAGGAGGCTCACAGGTACCCAACAGGGGTTTGGGCTATGTGGAAAAATAAATGAATGTGAGGCCAAGAGGGGTCTTAAGGGGACCACAGGGCAAAAGAGGGAGAGTGTTTATGCAGCTATTAAGAGTGGGAAACTGATGGAGACAGAGGAAGAGGATTTTTAGGAAGCTTTCATGGCACATCATGAAAATCCCTATGTCAGACCATTAAAGTAGACCTATGATAACCATCTACACTATTCATGGCTGTAGGATATATCTTTGAAGGAGACACCATGCAGAGACTGGCCCTACATACAGCCAGTTATATTCAGGTGACAGTCTAAGTGTAAGTGAAGAAATCATTGATTGTCACTAAATTGAGTTAGGGGAACAGTTTGTGGAATTCAAAGTGAATGATTTCAATGCTGATTATAGTAATTATAGTAGTTTGCTTTCCATTAGCAAAACTGAGAGACTGCAAGGCTTTCGATTGCCTCTAATCTTTCTTCCTCATGAGGAAATTTGATCAACCCATTGTAGAGAAAGAGGTTCAAATTTTCACAAAGATAGCCTAAATCTATCCTTAGTTAATGCATCAGTGGTGAACTTCAGGTCAGTGAATAAAATGTATAACCCAATTCTGTTCAACAATTGCATTTAAGCTACCTGAAATGAATCCAAGTTCAGCTCTGGGATCATAGAACTGCAACAAATTATGATCTCATTTCTCCCTTTCCTCTCACCAATCCTTATTCAAGGACCAAGACTGATAAAACATTTCCTTTCATTTTTTTTTTTCAAAGATTTTCCACAGTTTTAGGGTTGAAGACTGGTTGATGTGGGTGAATTACTAATTTGTCAATATACCTAACCTTCTAAACAACTGAAGTAGAAGGAGGTGGGGTGTGGAGGGAAAGGAAAATCTTTAAAGAGGTTAAAGCTTTGTGTTTTTTGTTATGGAAACACTTCATACTGACTTCCTTTGCTCTATAAATCCTGATTGAAACAAGCAACTACCACTTTCTAATTTTAACACAGCAATCCATACATCCGAGTAACTTTTAACAATGCATTTAATTTGGTAAGGTTTTATGGTAATGGACTAAAATAGAAATAGTTATCTGTATTAATCAGAACATATGCATGTATGTATTTTATCCATATCACATATTTAATATAATGATAAAAAAATTAGCTAAAACATGAAGCCTAAATTGTAGGCTGTGATAGTGCCCTAAAAGAGAAATTTCAATAAATAATAAGCGAAACTTTTCTGTCAAAGTATGGAAGTCTAAAGGACGAAGAAGACAGGCAGACAGGGCTTTCAGACATAGGTTTTTGTGCGTGTCAGTGGGAATGGCTGTTGGCAGCCTGGGGAATGCTGGAGGGAGAAGGGTGTTTGAAAACAGATCAACTGTAAGGGCCTATTTAGCCAACGCGGCTCCATCCTGGTTGAACAGTCATGTTGTTGTTTATGCAGTATAACTTAAAACCGCTCCCCCAACCCCCACCCAATCGCCAGGGGACTTACTTAATAGCAACTCCAGGAAACCAGTTCCAGGTAACAAAGCCCAAATACAAGGGCGGGTCAGGCCAGGTGGAGACATCCAATCAGTGGGGCACACATACTGTCTCCCTAACTACCAAGGAGTGTGGGCCCCGCCTTTTGGGGGGCCTTTTGGGTGCCAATTCTGACCAAGGTGATAGGCTAGTTCAAATATCTACTATAGGGTAAATTGTGATTCAGTTGGTAACTTGTGCATGACCTAGCATGACCGTGCATCTTTCTCTGTGTGTTGCAATCTCACTGGCCACCTCTGTGAGCCTGTGTGGCCAGGCTCAACTACATGGCCCTTGCCCTTTAAAAGGTGGTCTGTAAGGTAGGGAGGGGTCACCCTCTCTGTAAGAGAGGGCCCATCTGGTGGATTTGAGTCTCAATGCTTGGCACAAAATAAAGCTTTGCTTGACCTTCGCTTGCTCCTTTGATTATGGACCCATCACAACAACAACCCCAAAAGAACACATTAGTGAAGAAGAAGCAGCAGCTTTCCTCAGCTAGTCTCAGGCTTTTGTTGTTTATGTCTAAGTAGAACTGAGGCAAAAGTAAAACTAAAGGAAATCCTTACAAACCTTACTTAGAGTCTCAGAAATTAAACTTGCCAGAGTGAGTTATATAGGAGTTGACAATGGTCTGCTTTATTGGATGGAAACTGCCTTGAAACATGGCCTGGGAAATGACAGGTGACCTGACAAGCCCCACTGTAAGATGGCTTCCAGCCCACTCCGATTCTGCCTTCCCTGTCTCTAACCTTATCCTTAGCTAAGGACCCAGTTCCCACATTGGGGTTAGATCCAGAAACTGGCAGGTGAGCCAAGTATATGTAACTTCACTCACACATCCAGAAAAAAAAAAAGAAAAAAAAAAAGAAAAAGAAAGAAAAAGAAATCTTTTCCTTTAGAAACTTCACAAAGCTCTCTTTAGGATCCCTTCAGAGCTAAATCAACAAAATGATTTGTTGATGTCCAGTTTATTTTCACCTCCCCATTCAGCTAGGAAACAAGCTGCTTCTAAACCAACACCCAAATTAGGCAGGGGAGGATCCAACCAGATTCAACAATTCCTCAGTAAAGGTCTCTGCATCTGTCCATGGGACTGTATACAACTCCCAGGGGAGAGGCGGGAGCATGTCACTTCTGAGCTGGAATGACTTTCTGCTGGTCACAGGATAATTTTAATCCATTTAACATCATTTACAAAGCATGCCATGCTCTGTGCCCCTCTGGTTATTCATCGAACCCCTGACCCTCTATCCTCCACTCCAGCACATCAAACCAGTAACCTTTCCTCTGCCTGAAGCAAAATTTCTCCCATCTCCTACATTCTTTCAAATACTAATGTAGGCTTTCCTGACTGACTCCCCAAATTCGGGTCAGGAACTATGATTAAAAAAATTAGTGAGCTCAGGGGCAAAGTATAATGGGGAAAAAAAAATGAACATTACTTTACATTTTTCTTTTTTTTATTTCCGCCTTTACTGTGCAATTCTATTATTATTATTATTATTTTAACATAATAGCACAGTCATAACTATGGCCAGGGTAGCCCATAACATTTGGGGTTTGGGAAAAAAACCCATGAAGTCATCTAGTTCAGCCCCCTGATACAACAAATGAGAAAGTGATTAGTAGAGGAGGGAAGTGCTATTGAAGGGGATAATAGGAAAACATAATTGCATGGTCTGGGTTAGTTCATTACAGGACATTCTGAAAATGCTCAACTCAATGAATGGCAGTATTTATAGGTAATGGCTATATTAGTCAATGAAGTCTGTTATATTTCTGAAAATTATATATTAAATATTCTCTATTTATCACCTAGAAATTGAAAAAAAAAAAAAGACAAAAAAAGTTTCCATTAAGAGTTTGGACACAGGTAAAAAGAAAAATTGGGAAAGCAAGAAAAAAGAAACTATTTAAAAATCATCACCTAATTATTGCATGGTGATCTATTAAAGGGTTTCATGGCTCTGGTTCATCTATCTATTCCTTAGTAAAAGTCCTTCCATATCTCTTTAAATAAAAACACATATGTAGTCTTAGGTACTGCTGTGGAAGGAGAAAAGCACAATACAGAAAGTTAATTCTTATTGTGACAATTTTTCTTTTAAGATTTTATTAATTTGAGAGAGAGGGGGTTAGAGTGAGCATGAGAGAGAGAAAGGGAGAGAGAAAGAGAGACAGAGAGAAAGAACTCACACCAGCAGAAGAGAAGCAGTGGGAGAAGCTGGCTCCCTGGTGATTAGGGAGCCCAACTTGGGGCTCAATCCCAGGACTCTGGGATCATGACCTGAGCTGAAGGCATAAGTTTAACTGAGCCACCCAGGCACCCCATATTGTGACAATTCTAAATTGAAGCTCCACACCCCATACACACATTCCTAAAGATTCTAAATTGAAACACTATACTTGATATATTTTATTTTTAAGTAGGATCATTTTTCTTTTCCAATATAATTTGTGACTTTATAGGAGTGTCTATATTCAAAGATATAAACTTTTAAACATTGCATACACACATACTGCACACAAACACATACACACATTACATACATGTATATATTGCCCTGAACTTTCTTAACTATATCTTATTGAACAAATCAAAACTGAAGAAAAGTGTTTAGCAAACTATGCCCACAAAAATTATACATTTTAAATAATGGTTGCTCTAGAATAAATTTATTTATTTCAATTAATCATTGTTAACACATATTTTTTAAAGATTTATTTATTTGAGAGACAGAGAGCGAGCAAGTGAGTGCTGGAGGAAGGGGCAGAGAGAGAGAGAGAATCTCAGACAAACTTCCCACTGAATAAGGAGCCTGGCCCGGGCTTGATCTCACAACCCTGAGATCGTGACCTGAGCTGAAACCAAGAGTTGCACGCTCAACCGATTGAGCCACCCAGTGCCCTGTTATTAACACATTTTTGAGAACTAAATGTTTAACCTGTGAATAGTTAAAATCCCATGAAAGAGGATGACTAGAAACTATAAAGCATACTAAACTATAACTCTATAAGGAGAATATCTACATACAACCACGATTTACCATTTACTAAAGTATATCTTTTGGTAACAGTTCCTTTCTTAAAAGGGGACTTCTAAAAAGATTTCTAAAAATGTATTTTAACATGAAACACTAAGTGTAATTTGCTTCACTAAATATGCCTAATGTACATTATTAAATAATATTTTATGATAAAGATTACAATAGTCCTGGTAAATGGTGCATTCCCTGTGATGGGTTCTAGTGCACAATTATGATGGGGTTATAATTTTCCCTGGCCATTTCACTTACCTCCACATCTTGGAATGGGTCCACTCCACATTACTTTTCCATCCATAAGTATACACGTAATTGTTTCTGTTCCCTGGGTTTTAATAAATCCTTCTTCACAAATAACTGAAATTGAACTTCCTAATTGAAAGTTGTCCCCAAACCGCCGTGCATTGATTGGTATTCCTGGATCAGGACACTCGTTATGTCCAAATGCTTGAGAAGAGCAAACAAACAAAAACACACAAGCAGGCAGTATGAGACGAACCCTTATATATTTGCATTGAGAAAAACTGATTTTGAGAAAAGTTATGCTTATTTCTAGAACAGCCTTTTTTATTTAAAAAAAAAAAAGAAAGAAAGAATTGGCGGCTCTCCTTTGATCCTACCTGTTTGCCTATGGTGTAAATAGGTGTGACTTTTAAAATATGAATTATACTCTAGATTACACTTCAAAATAGAACTGCTTCTGCCTATTTCTGGAGATCATTAGGCTTTGGCTGGGTAAAAATTACCACTATAAACCAGTCAGAATTCCAATTATTCTGAATACAGAGCAGGTTGACTACATCTCTTTGCAAGTTTTTCTTATGATTCAGTCTTTTGAATGGAGAGACAGTCTTGTGAAGTTATAGCGAAAAGTTTCAAACTGGTATGAAAGTCTTAAAATTTCTTTATCATTTTCCATTTGTCATCTATTTTCTGCCATCCAGAAAAAGAGAAGGGAGCTAAGTCTTGCTATTACCATGTTTGAGGCAGTGAAAGAAGCTTTGGAAAAGTTATAATCTCATTTAACATTTACAGCTCTAAAGAGTAATATGAGATTCATAAAAAGATAAGTAGCTGGCCTCAGGTCATAGAGATAGGATTGAAATGTATCCCTCACTCTGACTTCTAATTTTTTCTCAACAACACTGTATCTTGGGTTTTCATCTCAGGTCTCAAAAGAACGTGAGTTCTTGAATTCAGGGCCACTTTATTTTATTTTGTGTCTGCAGGATATATTTAGCCAATCTTTAGCAAGTAGCAGAAGTACAGGGACGATGTGCAAATTTTAATCTTTCAAAATTATAGATTACATGAGTCCTCCAAATTGTTCTCTTTATTCATCTGGATGACCAAGTATGTACCATAAATATTTAAATTATTATGAGATAAATGAAAGAACATTTAAATAGCAAAGTCTGAATGTGTACAACATAGTTACAAGGTATTTACAATTATTTCTATATTCATGCTACATAAGTACAGGAAGTAATTTTAAAGTCTCTCACTAATCATCCCTTTGATATTATTCATAAATTATATAACCTTTATTATTCATTCTCCTCATTTTTAAGTTAAACAGTACAAAAGAACATTAAGGTAACTTCTAAAATATACAAAATATATTTTGTAGGTATACTGTTTTTTTTCTAATTATTATTTTTTTGTGTGTGCCAAAAACCTCAATTGATTAAGCCTTGTTGTTCCTAATATAATGCCTGGTAGGTATTTATTTCAGAAAAATATAATTTCAGTAGAAAACATTAAATATAAGAATTTGCATATGATGGATTATATTATTTACTGAGAAACAGAACAAGAAACAAGGAGGCATATTTCCATAATATCCTGAAGGTACCATAAACATTAAAGTTAAAAATTATATGTGTTTAAGATAAAATGAAAATTTAGATGGATAAGTGCATATATATATGTGTATATATGCATACCTTTATACATATAAATGAAGTATTGTTAAAAGGACTTTCAGATGAAGCAACTATTTTATACAACAGTCTGTATGACACATGTCACAGCTAATTTAACTTTAATGATGTGCAATTACATGTTGACAACTTCACCACCAGTGACACTTTGAAAAGGCAGTAATTGCTTTTTGTTACTAATAACCAAAGCTCAGCACTGAATGAGTGGGGGTGGAGGTTAGAGATGCCATTTTTTTTTTTAAAAGCAGGAAACTATAATCCTATTGTTATATGACATGAATATTAACTCATCAAGTTAGTCAATATCTGACAATGTGGTAGCATCAAGGAATTAAAAAACAAAGAGAGTCACTAGTATTCATTCTATGGCTTTAGAAACATTTGCAAACAGAAGCATTAATATGTAAGGGTGTAAATACACTAAGATGTTTTCTCCTTCATGTGATTTTTTTTTTTTTTTTTTTGCTATATTCAAACCATTTTTTTTTTTTTTTTCAGAAAAATACAAAGAATATGAGTGATAGGTAAGAGTTATTTAACTCTTATCTGGATAAGGTTATTTAACGTAAAGAAATCTCAAAAGGAAGCAATATAATAAACACAATTAAATAAGATGTTAAGATGATAGTTCAAAAGGCAACTAAACAAATGATAGCTAATGCTTATTGAGCATTTACTAGGTATCAAATATTTGATGCTAACTTATTTAGATGCACCATCTAATAGATTCCTTACAAAAGCCTAAATATAGTTTTACTGACAGGAACACTGAGGCTCATTTATTACACCTAAGAATGGAGCAGAGCCAATATTTGAAGTTGCATAGGTTCACTGTAGAGATGACACTCTTAATCTCTAAGGTACTTCTCTCTGGTGGTGGCCTTGCTAAATCAGCTCAGTGGTCTGCTGCCCCTAAGTTAATGACTGCCTGCTCTGTAATGTTTCTGCAGCCTTACAGTTTTTTTCTTTGGAATTATAATTCTGTTCTGTCACTATTTGTTTATAGGTTGCCCATGTGTTTATAAATATTTTGGTTTTTATTTTATTTTTTAAGATTTTATTTTTAAGTAAACTCTACATCCAACATGGAGCTTGAAACTGCAACCCCAAGATCAAGAGTCCTGTGCCCCCCTGACAGAGCTAGCCAGGTGCCCCAGTTTATGAATATTTTGAAAGAAAGATTTCTCTCATCTATATGTTTGCATACCAATAATGGAGCAAAGTATATGATATATAGTAGGTTTCCTTAATATCAGGCTTCTCACAAACAGAGAAATGACACAACTGGGAGTAAAATATGGTTGGAAATCAAGAACTAAATGACTCCCTGGCACAATTTTATACATATATACGATTTGTTCAAGTTTCCTGTTCTGTGGAGGGAGAGAGCTGGTTTATGTGATTCCTTTCTAGCTCTACATTGTAGAAATATGTTTTATGGAAAAAATAAACTTACTGTTATAAGTGATGTTAAAGCCACGTCCCGACATTGAATGGTCCGCTTGAAATTCCAATCGCAGTATATGACTATTACTGGTAAGATGGGAAGGCACCTCAGCCCCAGTAAAGGTTCCAAGAATTGGGGAGTCTGGAGAGTCACCATCTTTAACAGCAAGGAAGTCAAACTGAGATTCCAGATCAAAGTCATTAAAAGAAAGATGAATCCGGCTCCCTGGATCAGAGATTATTGTCCAGATGCAGTTTAAATTATTTCCATACCCTTCTGGGTAATCAGGAGAAAGCACTGTTCCCATTGGTGCAGTAAAGTTAGACAGACAAGGAACTGTTAAAATAAGATTGTAAAATACAACAAATTTTCAAAAGTAATATTCTACCTTATTTTGCCATATCCTTATTAAACTTTATCCTTATTTACTTATTATATTTTATTCTTATTATACATTATTTTGCCACAACTATGGTAATCAATGAGCAGGTTGAAAAAATAATATTAAAAAATGTAAATTATAAAACAGAAAAAAATGTTACCATATTCACATATTAAAAGAGGCAAACTGTTACTTTGGGTGACTGTATGCTTAAATATGCAAGAAAATGTCATGGGAGTAATAAAGGCAATTTATTTTGACATTTATCATATTTGTGTTGGCATTCTATACAAAGTTTTTGTTTCTGTGCTTAAGAAAGAAAATTGGTAAAATATTTAGAGATTTTCATATAAAGCAAGAATCCTCAGGAAATGACTGAAGACAAAAAATATTATGCGGATATTAATAGAACTAGGATGTTGTAGCCCAGACAAAACTTGGAGAGAGGTTGGTGATTAGGCGAGGTTCATTCCTGCCATGGCTCTCAGAGTTTAAAACACAGATAAGAAGACAAATTAGCTTTTATAGCTATCACCACTAGTTGCTAACACTAGAAAGACAAACTTTCACATCTTACTAAGATGAAGTCTCTCCCTGCCCCTGCTGGACACCTCCCGTCAGTTTTCTTTTAACTTTTAAAAACATCTGAGCTAAAGGATCAACAGAACATTTAGGAAGTAGAAAAAGGGTAAAAAACAAAGGTAATGGTCTTTTTACAGAGAGGAAATCACAGTTAAAATAATGACATGTTTTCTTCCAGTGGCTTTCATTACATAATTTGGAAAAAAAAAATCCAATTCATTTAATTTTGCCCCAAATTTTATTTACAAAGAGTACAAAATTTAAGCCTGAAAAATATTTTGCTAAATTTCTGCCTGGAAAAGTTGTATTCACTTATTCTGATACATACATATATATATATATCCTCTACCAGCATAAAATATTATGATTATTTAACCTTCCTTATTTGATAAGAGAAATGACACATTATTAATCTGCCCTTCTTTGCCTACTAGTAAAGTGGAAGATTTCTCCATTTTCTCTCTTTTTGAAATTATAAGCTCATGAACACTGATCATTTAAGATGATGAATACTTACTCTATAATATTCAATATTACCATTCATTTAATATTCATATATTATTTCAACAATGTTAGTATAAATAACTTTTTAGAATATTAAAATAATAATTTCTTTGGTTTTTAATATTTTTTTTTAAATTTAGATCTTTTATTAACATTCAGAAATAAGACCAATATCTGTTTCTCTAGTTACAGAAATATAAAGACAAAAATGTAACCATACCTATATATATATGTGTAAAATATGTAACATATGTAAAAGAATGATAGGAATTATATATATATATAATCAGTTGTTTATTACTATATATGTATAATTTTTTATCATTTTAAATGTAATTTCTAACCTAAGTTTGCTTCTTCTGTATGGAATGATGCTAGGAGTTAACACCAGGTCTTGGAAACTGATAGCCATTGGGCTGCATCCAGACTGCAAATGTGTCTAGTATGATTTTTGCTTATGCCTGTACAGAAATTTGAAATCACATTTTAAAATCATCCTACTTCACATTTGAGGGGAAAAAGTCAGGAATTCTAGCTTCTTTGAAAAAGTTAATGCACTCCAGATCCCCACCACTTCCATCATGGGTGCATACCTACCTAGTCCTATTCCTTTCACACCTTTACCTGCCTGCATCCTGGAATCATTTGATTCTACTGCCCTTGACTTAAAGACAGGGTCCGCAAACCTTCCATAAAGGAACCGATGGTAAATGCTTTGGCTTTACAAACCACATCGTCTCTTTTGCAACTACTTAACATTGCCACAGTAGCAGGATATCAGCCATGTGCAATAGGTAAATGAAAACACACAGTTATGTTCCAATAAAACTTTACCAAATTATGCTTCAGGCTAAATTTGTCCCAAAGACCTTATTTTGTTAATCTCTGATCTAAATGATCCCTATTCTGGCAAGTGATGACCAAGATCTATCATGCTAATCTTCCATCTCTAATAAATAGGTCAATGCCGATGTAATACCCTTTGTTATATTAGATGCAGTTTTTAATGACACTTCCTTTGATCCAGGGTTATATTTCTGTGAGTATCACACTAATTTTATGGCAGCAACTTAATATGATACTTTGAAGGCCACTTAAGCACTTTTCTTTTAAAAAATTCTTACATCAATTCTACTATTTTTTTTTAAACCTAGCAGCATGTCAACACATTCCTAAAGAATGTGTGTCCCCAGATAAATTATGTTATTATTTTTATTGAACTTTTTTTAAAAAAGATTTTATTTATTTATTTGACAGAGAGAGAGATCACAAGTAGGCAGAGAGAGGAGGAAGCAGGCTCCCTGCCGAGCAGAGAGCCTGATGCGGGGCTCGATCCCAGGACCCTGGGATCACGACCTGAGCCAAAGGCAGAGGCTTTAACCCACTGAGCCACCCAGGCACCCCAAGATTTTTATTGAACTTTCAAAGCAATATTCATACAATTCACATTTATTATAATGTAATAATGTGTTCTTATTCAGGAATATGGCATCTATCTATGTTTTTCTCATAAAATATTCTTTTCTGAATAAGTTTGTAATTTTCTACAGGTTATATGGGTTTATGCAAGAATTATTTCCACATATTTTACAATTTTACTTTTCTGAATAAATTAGCTTTCCATTACATTTTCAAATTAGCTATTGGTGTATAGAAAACTAATTGCTACATATTTATCATATAGCAAGTTGCAGGGCCTACTTACTTTTAAAATAGTAAAAAAAAAAAGTGTCTTCTAGATTTTCAGGAGTTTAAATTTGTTTTAGTCAGCATTATTTTAAATATTGTATTAAATGTATTTTAATACCCCTTAAAATGACTTAAAAAATGACTAAAAACAGTTTCCTGGTGGGGGGTATTAAGAAGAGAATGTATTTCATGGAGCACTGGCTGTGATATGTAAACAATGAATCTTGGAACACTGAAAAAATAAAATAAAATTAAAAAAAAATAATTTCATTTTTGATGTGGTATATTGTATTAATAGATTCTCCAATAGTACACAAAATTGTCTCCTTGGAAGAACACCTAGAATTAAGGATCTTTAAGTCTTTCAAAGTACTACTACTATATAATGCTAAGAGAATCCAATCAAACTCTCCAAATACATTTTCTTCTCTTACGGTAGAAATTTCACATGCGAAGCATGCGCTCTACCACTGAGCTACATCCCCTGGCTCGGTAGAAACTTCACAAGGTGATCTTGGTCAGGGATGAACACTGGCCCTAAAAGGAGAGGGATTATATGCACTCTTCCTCTCCTACATTTTCTAAAGAGCTCCCAAAACATATTTTAATTGGGGTAATTTCTGCCACATTCAAAAAATACTCACTTTGCTAAAACGTGAGATTAGGTATCATGGCAATACGTATCCAGACAGTATCCTGAGAAACAACAGTGCTCACTCGGTATTTGATTCTATTTTTCTCTTTTTAACTATGCAAAAATACCTATTAGAAAATGACCTCTAGTCTCTTTAAAAGTTCTGTTACTTTTAAAAATGTGAAATAATTTTAAATTGTTAAATAAGCAACATTTCCAATAAAAGAAAATACATGTTTTGCAGCATATATTGTAACGGAGATGAAATGTAGGTCTTGAAAGAGGCTACTTAAAAAAAAAAAAAAACAGTTAAATACTGAAGTAAAGTTTGTGCCTTTTAGAGAATGAAAGTTTTCACAAATGAAAAACATTGTAAGTTAGATACAGATGAAATATCTTAAATTTGAAAACCAGAAAATTATTTTTATTTTCATGAGTATTGGCTTTATATGTTACCATTTGTGAATATTCAAAGCCCAGATGCAAAATTTTCAATATTACACCTATAACTGATAAGTTTCATTTGTTTTGTTGGTATTTAACTGAAACTGAAAGCGTATCAATAGATAATATAAATTATATTTTTGTTGTAGTTAAATTGCAATGTTTTAATGTATTTGAAGAAAAATATTCTTTTAATCCAAGCATACTGTATATCATAAACATTAATGAATTTTTCCCTGTGCAATATAAATAAATGGCAGAGAGCATGTATTAGTGTGAGCATCTACAAGCAAAAAAATAAGCTAATGCATTATACATAGAATATAAGCTTTAAATATTTTAAGTGCTTTTGATCAAAAATAAGCATATACTATCTTGTTAAAATAAATGAATCTACTAGAATTAGTTCAGATGTATAATTTCTGTAAGAAGTATGTTATCTATAAAGTATAAAATGCCACCAATAAAACATTATAAGAACACATGTAATATATACTTTGCAATTACCAAGTGAACTATGTTAACTTTATTTAAATCTTTAATGAAATTTATAATTTGGCATAAGCATACTTGTTAAAGATAGTATCACAAAGTGCTACTCGTTCAAAAATAATTACACGGTTCCAGCTCTTTGCAATTAATTACAAAAGCAATTATATGCAAGGACAGGGTAACATATGCTATCTGAAAGCAAAGCATTTGGTACTCACAGATACAGATGGGTATGTTTGCAGACCATTGGTTATTCTCTTGACAAACAATGGATTTCTCTCCAATTAATTCAAACCCAAACTGGCATTCGAACCTTAAAACATCACGATTAGAAAATCCATCGCCTTCTCTAATTCCATATAAGGGTGTACCAGGATCACCACAACTTTCTTTTTCAATTTCTGCAAAAATTAGAAGATACAAGTCACCTTCCAGGGGTTTGAGGCACATGCTATCCATATGACCAATTTGGTAGATGTACACTCTCTATATAGGAGATATTTCAGAACAAAAAAGATGAATATGTTTTCCAACCTTTTTTTTTTCTTTGTGCTACTCTTACAACTATAATTTAATGACATGATCTCTAGAAAACAATAAATGTAGTTCTCTCATTTTGTAGATGGGGAATCTGGGGTGATCAAAACACATGCTAGTGATTGTGCCTAACAGAAAATTTCAAATTTTTGTCTGCACTATACACACACACACACATACACATCTCAGTATTTTCCCCAAACCCCCAAAACGTTTCTTATTTTTGTTATCTGTACATGATACAGTAAATCCTTAGGTCATGACCAGGATATGAGGTGCTGCTGCTCGTCTTAATGTTCCTACAGCATTCAGTGAATACCTTTCTTGTAGGATCTGCCAGTCTCCCTGACACTTGCTGGTTGAATTATTTCCCCAACTATACCTGTCAAAAAAAACTTCTTAGGGCAGGAATCAATTCTGCATTCCAAATCACCCAGATATGTTCCTCCAAAAATGTTTCTATATGAGTTAAATTGAAGAAGGTTGAAAAAATTCTCTTAAAAGCACACGAAAGCATTCTTTCAGCTGACATTCAAAGAAACTCCAACTGTCTAGGATCTGCATTGTGAAACTAAGAATGTCAATAGCAAATTATTGTGGTAGTTGTTTTCATTTTTAAGTCACATGAAATCACATTGTCTTCAAATGATGGAAAAACAATTTAAAAGAGAAAACTTTGAGATAAAGTTATGGCTTCTATCCTGATATTCCAACAATCACACATTCCTGATTTTTCTATAATCTACCAGCACAATTAGAATGGTCTCTCCAGTTGTTTTCCCATGTTTTTATAATTATACATAGGCATATATCATATGAAATATTATAAACATCTATATTTATGTAAATATTAAACTCCTCTCTAAAACTATGTATTATAATACATACATTACATATGCATTATAATTTTATTATAGTATACTGTGACTGTTATTCTATAACTTGCTCTTTTTCTAACCAAACAATAACTTTGGATTTATTTTTGTATATGTGCTGCCGAAGCGAGCACATTGGATTTATTTTTGAACACCTGTGTATTTTTATCAGATGCCACAGATGCTATAATGATTCCTTTAATACACTGGATTTAATATTTTATTTATATCTATCCCAAGAAACTGAGATCAAGACCTGAGCTGAAACAGAACTCAATCTACTACACCACCGAGAAGCCCCTAGACTTGCTGTTTTTAATGTCACTATCATTTACTTAGGTATTGTTACTTATTTATTATCTATTCATTTATTTAAAGCTTGGTGCTTGATAGATTTCTTCTGTCAAATAACTTGTAAATTTCTTTTTACGTGCTGAGAAATTGTTACCATTATTTCCCTTCAAATATTGTTCTTATGTACTTTCATCTCTCTAAAATTCATTTGCATTGAATATTGGAATTTGGGGATTTAGCCTTCATGTTGCTCAATCTTTCAAATTCTTATTTTTGAAGTTCTCTGTTCTGCGTTTTTGAAGAAATATATATATATATATATATATATATATATGTTAATGTATGTATACATATTCTGATTTACTAATTCACTGTGTATGCTTATCTAATCCCAAATCAACCTAATACTGAAAAATCATGTCATTTTTTAATATTTAATGATTATTATTACTTTTTATTGTTTCATAACCTCCTACTATTCTTTCATGAATGCAATTTCCCCCTTTATTTCTGAGGATATCTAATATACTTATTTAAAATAATTTTCTTATTCCTCTTTCAACCATTCCCTTGGGTATAAGCAGAAGAGTATGAAGAGAGCAGAATAAAAGTTCTAAAGCAGCATGTTTAAAGAGAAAGTGGTAAATTATAATTGTTGTTGATCCTGTGATGAAAGTGTGGGAGGAGGTACTTGAGGAAAGAACAAGACTGTTGGTTTTGAGCAAGCTGTCAATAACTGTTCTTATCTGATTGCTTTGCCGCAACTCTGCAGGTCTGGCACTCCCCATCTTCACCTTCACCATCCGCCACCTTAAGGCTTGTTTCTTCTAATGTCAGAACCACCTTGTAGTTCTGGGTGTAGACTTTTCCCTCCGTTGAGCTGTGGTGCAGTTCACTTTTGTGGTCTTCATTTTGAGTTGGGGAGCCCTCCCTCTTGATAATTGCACTGGACTCTCACTCCATATCTGGGTATCTGGCTCTGTAGCTGAAATATTTTCCTCTGAGGTCATCACTGCAGTTTCTCAGAACTGCCGACACTCCTTCCTGGAGGCTTCTAGCCCCGAAGCCCAGTGTCTTCCTGTACAGAAGCCATAGCAATAGCCTCCCATGATGACACTGGCTTATGGAATTCTCAGCTTACCTCTATATTCTGTATATATTTTTACACATTTATTTATATAAATTTTTGTTATGAATCCCCTATAGCCTCATAACAACTGACACTTCTTCTTTCTATTCTTAAGCATCAGTGAATTTTTAAAATATGTTTTCTAAAATCTTTGGGATAGAAGTGAGAGTAAGCGCTTACTCTACTGTTTTGAAACCAACCATATGTTTTTTTTTTTCCTTTGTTCCTTGATTTTTGAAAATCAAAGATATATTTTCTTTTTTATTATTATTTAAATTCAGTTAGTCAACACAAAGTACATCATTAGTTTCAGATGTAGTGTTCAACAATTCATCAATGATGTACAACACCCAGTGTTCATCACAACTTGTGCCCTCCTTAATGCCCATCACCCAGTTCTGCATCCCCCACCCACTTTCCCTTTAGCAATCCTCAGTTTGTTTCGCATATTTTCAGATCATAATGCTTTGAAACTGGAGCTCAATCATAAGAGGAAATTTGGAAGGAAATAAAACACTTAGAGGTTAAAGAGTATCCTGCTAAAAAATCAATGGGTCAATTAAAGAAGAATTTTAAAAAAAAATTCATGGGAACTAATAAGAATGAAAACACAACTCTTCATAACCTTTCCAATACAGCAAAGGCAGTCCTAAGAGGGAAGTACGTTGCAATAGATGCCTTTCTCAAGAAATAAAGAAGGTCTCAAATACACAAGCTAACCTTACACCTTAAAGGAACTGGAGAAAGAACTGCAAATAAAGCCTAAGCCAAGCAGGAGAAGAGAAATTATAACTGGAGCAGAAATCAATGAAATAGTAATCAGAATAACAGTAGAACAGTTCAATGAAACTAGAAGCTGGTTTGTTGAAAGAATTAGTAAGACTGATAAACCCATAGCCAGACTTATCAAAAAGAAAAGAGAAAGGACCTAAATTAATAAAATCATGAATGAAAGAGGAGAGATCATGACCAACCCCAAGGAAATACAACCAACTTTAAAAACGTATTATGAGTGACTATATGCCAACATATTAGGCAATTTGGAAGAAATGGACGGACTCCTAGAGATATATAAACTATCAAAACTGAAACAGTAAGAAATAGAAGATCTGAACAGACCTATAAACTAACTGCAAGGAAATTGAAGCAGTAATCAAAAGCTTCCCCCTAAACAAGAATCCGGGGCCAGATGGCTTCCCAGGGGAATTCTACCAAACATTTAAAGAAGAACTAACACCTATTCTTCTGAAACTGTTTCAAAAAATAGAAATGAAGGGAAAACTTCCAAACTCATTCTATGAGGCCAGCATTACCTTGATCCTAAAATCCGACAAAGACCACACCAAAAGGAATTATAGACCAATAATGCTGATAAAAATGGATGCTAAAATACTCACCAAGATACTCGACAAAAGGATCCAACAGTACATTAAAAAGATTACTCACCACATGGGATTTATTCCTGGACTGCAAGGGTGGTTCAACATTTGCAAATCAATCAATGTGACACATCACATTAATAAAAGAAGGGACAAGAATCATATGATCCTCTTGATGCAGAAAAAGCATTTGACAAAATATAGCATCCTTTCTTGATTAAAACTCTACACAGTATAGGGATATAGGGAACATACCTCAATATCATAAAGGCCATCTATCAAAGATATATTTCCAACAAAGATGTAATTTTGTTGCCACAGTACTCTCATACTGAAATATGTGCAGTAAGTACAATAAATACCTACCTATTATATATCAGTGTCTTTGAAATTTTTTTTGTACCCAAGAGGTGAAACTGATATCTGAACAAATAGTTAATATGCAACAGATGACTATTACAGTAGAAACAGTCACAAACAATTACTAAAAATAGTGGCTATCATTTTTTGAGCATGAAAACTGTATTGGCACTGTGGAAATCTTTTTTCAACATTAATTATGTAATTTAATCCTCATAACAACTCTGTGATGGATTTAATTGTCATCTTCATTTACAGATGAGAAAGCTGAGAATCAGAAAATGTAAGTATGGTGCTTGCTTCGTCAGCACATATACTAAAATTGGAACTATACAGAGAAGATTAGCATGGCTTCAGTGCAAGGATGACATGCAAATTCATGAAGTGTTCCATTAAAAAAAAAAAAAGAAAAAAGAAAAAAGATAAGCATAGCTATAGACTGAATAATTGCCCTCCCCCACCCCCCCATTCATATGTTGAAACCTAATCCCCCATGTGATGGTGTTTGGAAGTAGAGTTTTGGGGAGGTGATTAGGTGATGAGGTTAGAAGCCTTATTATTTATAAGGGATTAGTGCCCTTATAAAAGAGGATTTTAAAAGCTCCTTTTCCTCTTTTGCTGTGTGAGGACATAGAGAGAAGACAGTCATCTATGGATGAGGAAATGAGCCTTGATCTTAGACTTTCTAGTCTTTAGACTGAGATAGTTGTTATTAGTCCACCTACCTTATGGTACTTTTGTTGTAACAACCCAAAGACACTAAATCAGACAATTTCACAAAACTTGTGTATAGCAGAGTCTATGTGCAAAACAAAGTCTTTCTTTCCTCTCTCTTTTTAGTAGGTTCCACAACCAGTGTGGAACTCACAACCCTGAAACCAAGAGCTGAGCTGAGATCAAGAGTCGGGTACTTAACCAATCAAGCCACCCCGGTGCCCCACAAAGTCTAAATCAGTAAGTTATACTGGAGGAATTTTCATTCTTTAATTTCCCATTTATGAAATATTTGTTTTGTTTCTAATATGTATCACAATGATACTAAGTATTATGGATATAAAGATAAATAAGTTGTATCCTCTGCTCTTAAATGAGGGCACAAATGAGGTATAGCTAAGCCCTCTTGGAGCTGGAGGTTGGTAAATAGGTAAAGGTGATCCTTGTGCTTAGAGTTATTTCACTGAGTGGATTGGAGAAGAGAAAAGAAGGAAAGGTATTTAGGTGGAAGATGAGCAGTAGCAGTAAGATATGTAGTCTTTTTGTTTCTCTTTCCTTCTATAGGTGGTGACTTGGTTGGAAGCTGAGTCCGTCGGGGTTATTTTAACAGAATACCATAGGCTGGGTTTATGAAAAACAGAAATTTGTTTCTCTGGGTTGTAAGAGCTGGGAGGTCCAAGATCAAATGTCTAGAGATTTGGTGTCTGGTGACATCCTATTTCCTGGTTCGCAGATAGCCTTTTTTTGCTGTGATGGGGTCCAGGACAGGCCTTACCAAAATGTGCACTTTGATGTGTGGATTGTTTTGAGTTGAAGTCAATCAAGGCCCAAGGGACTCAGGAGTAGCTTTTTGCCTCCCTTTTAACTGCCTGAAAGCATTTAGTTAGAGGGCCTGGCCTGGTAGACAGCTATCACTGAAAATAACTACAAAGAGTATCAGCTAGGTGTGGTAAGCCGGAAGGAATTCAGCAAGGCCTGTTTGTTCAAATTCCTCTTTGTGTCCCATTGTCTCTGAACAGCATGGCAAATATTTGTTTAGAAACATTAGTTTTCCCCATCTTCCTGTAAATTGTCTTCTTCCCCTTTGAAATCCCAGATCCTTCCCTCTTTCTCCTTAGCTCAGGATGGTATATAAACCTCAATTGCTTGACTATTATTAAGAGGACTAATATCATGGGGGTTCTTATAAATATGAAATTAACATTTTCTCCTGTTAATCTGTCTTATGTCAACTTAATTATTAGACCAGCCAAAGAACCTAGAAGGGAAAAGTTTCCTTCTCCACTGGCTGCATCCTCACATGGTAGAATGGGTGAGGGAGTTCTCTGGTGCACTAATCCCATTCACTGGGATTCCACTCTGATAACCTAATCATCTCCCAAAGGCCCCATCTCCAAGTCCATTACACTGGCCATTAGATTTCAATGTACAAATTTCAGGAGACACAAATATTCAGCCTACAGCAAAGGCAGTGAAGATGGCACTAAGCATTGAAGGGTGGTGAGATCAACTAGGTGATGTGGGTGGGGGCCAAACAAGTAAAGGTAAGGCCAAGAAGGCAGCCAGTAAGTTTGGGAGATCGAGTATATATGAGTGGATAGTGAAAAGCATAAATTTGAGGATAAAGATAACCAGAATTTTTATTATCAAAAAGGAGATGAAGAAAAAGAGAAAATTTCAAAGAATGCTGAGGGGAAATTGGAGTGGAGGAGTTGTGTGAATTTGCATTTAAAATATGGATATATACAGGTTAGATAGAGATGAAAATGTGTATAGATAGATAGATATAGATAAAGCTATATATATATATAGATAAAACTATATATATATATATAGAGAGAGAGAGACTGAGAGAGAGAGAGAGAGAGAGAAAACTCTGCATGTAGAATGGCAATTTAAAAAATGTAGAATTAATAAAAATAGATCAATATTTAGTAGCCATGTTAGTGATTTTGGATTCTGGGTGAATGTTCGATAAAAAAACAAGATAATAGTGTAGTCTTGGGTTACCTCTCTTTGAAGCATGTATCAGTCACAAAGGTGAAAATGGCAATGTTACCATGGAAAAACCAGAAGACACTAATTTTACTAGGTGATCACAGTTCATATAAACAGTGCGGGAAATGTGGAAATTGTTTACTTCCTGATGTGATGCACTAAGACGCAGAATCATTTCTGTGGTATTCCTGTTAAGAATGCATGGGCTAAGTCTGGATAGGAGGAAAGGCTGCCTGGACTCAGATTGAAGGACATGTTATTTATAACAAAAAGACATGACAAATAAATGCAATAGTTTTGTGAGTTGACTCCTGAACAAGGAAGGGAAAAGAGACATTTTTTGGATCATTAGTAAGATTTGAATGACATCCATGAATTATTTGATAGTGTTGTATCAAGGTCAACTTTCCAACCTGGATGGTTTTTTTGTGGTTTTGTGGGACAGAGTTGTTGTTTTTATAAAACTCAAAGTATTTGGGAGTGATAAGGCATTATGTTTGCATCTTACCTTCAAATGGTTCTGTGGTGGTTTTAAAACATGTCTTCAAATTCTTTGATGCTTCTCCTATCCAAAGGTACAAGCACATTCTCCTCTCTTTGATTATTGGACAGCATTAATGACTAGCTTTTAACAAATGGAATGTGGCATAATGGACATGGCCACTTCTCACAGCAGCTATCCTAACACTACCAGTTGCCTCAAGCCCATATATGTTTGGGGCATGGAACAACAATCAACACACTCTACTTTAGCTTGTTCATTGCAGCAAAAGCTATAGACGTACCAAGATTTGATCCAATTGGATTGCCAAAGGCTTAATTTTCCCAACAGCTTTCTTAAGGGTTTTCAGTGCCACCTGGAATTGTGGAGAACTTAACGCCTGAGGGATGAACTTTGACCAACAAGAGGCAGGAAATGGGAAGGAGACCAGTGGATTCATTGCTTACCTCCCTCTCCCCAGAAAGATGGCACCAAAACACAACTGGCCCACATGGCCCAAATGACCAAACACGTAGCTGTGTTTCTTGTGAGGCTGTGACCATCTCAGTAACAGCCAGTAGTATATAACCCCATATTTGATTCCTCCACTTCCTTGTTATATTTCTTTCATCCCTCATCTTTGCTGTTTTGGAATTGCATTCTCTTTCTTCCCCCATAAAGTATTAATCCATAAGCTATGCCTCAGCCTCTGTTTTCTAGGAAAAAAAAGCTAGGACCTGTGACTTATCACTGGCAACCAGTGAATGGACTAGGTAAGGGACTGGGCTAGCTAATGGTTGTATAAACACAGATGTGGTTTCCAGGAAGATAGGATATTAGCTCCAATTATTGAGTGACTATTATTTGACAAGAGGGTTGCTAAATACTTTAACTGTTTTAAGTCATGCATTTCTTATGAAACACTGAGAAAAAGGCATATTACTCCAGCTTAACAGATGAAAAAACAAGGTTCTGAGAGGTTGACCAAGCTCATATACACAGAAAGAGCTTAAATGAGATTCAACATCTGTATGACTCTAGTAAGCACACTCTTTTCCACTGTTCCATGCTGCTTGAGAAAAAGGATGCAGAGGATAACGTGGGCCAGACACTGAAAAACTGGGGAAAATAGATGAATTAGCTTGATTCCTGTATTGGAAAAGAAAGCAACATTTTATTTTTAAAAGAGGTTATGTCTCCAATGCTTTAACACACTAATCTCACCTCTGCATGGCACCAGAGTAATTTAAAAAATTATTCAGTTCTCTTCAAATCCTTTCCAGTGGAAGGTCCTCGTAATCTAAATCTTTCCTGTCTCTCCAGTCTTGTCTTCCATCCTTTTCCTACAAGCAACCTAAATGTCATGTCTCTGCGGTTCCCTTTCACACCCACATGACCTCAGGAATGCTATCTTCTCTGCCTAGAAAGAAGGCATTCTTCTAGTATGCATAACCTGGGGAAATTCCTGTGTATTTCTCAAGGTCAGGTTATATTTTTTCCATGAGTCCTGCCCTGAGCTTACAAACACAGTTAGTTTTTCCTTTCCTTTCTACGGCATACTTATATTGACCTATAAATTTTGCTATAATTTATTTACTTATCTATCTTCTCCCACGAGCTTTTAGTGATCTTTGTATTTCAGGTATCTATACACATGAGGGTAACAATAATTTATATATCATGTATATTCCAGGCAAAGTTCTTTTTTTTTTTTTTAAGATTTTATTTATTTATCTGAGAGACAGCAGGAGTGGAGGCAGGGCAGAATGAGAGGGAGAAACAGACTCCCTGCTGAGTGTAGAGTCTTCTACCAGCTGGATCCCAGGACCCTGAGATCATGACCTGAGTTGAAGTCAGAGGCTTAACTGACTGACCCACTCAGGTGCCCCAGTGCCTGATTTGAACCCAGTTAGTTGTTATGGAATATGTGTTCTTCAGACTATATCCTCTCTCAGCATAATTTTCAAAGAATAGTTGTGGAATATGTAAAGAATGAAGAAAGGCAATGAGGAGCATACAAAAACATGTGGTTCTATTAGTAAACAATATATGCAATCACAAATTCCTACAGCTATGGAGAACTAAATATATAGAAAACCGTAGAATGACATATTCCTGTTAAGTCTTTTGGATCATTTAAATTCTATAGTTGTCTTATAATGGTAGAAGATGAGTGCTGAATATTTTCTAATTACCTCTCAAGAACCATTCACCATCTTTTTATTCTTGCTTTTTACCACTGGGTGTAGGAGTAGGAGTTGACCCACATGGACCCATAATAGAGAGGCTCTTGTGCTACCCAACTTTCTCTGTGTGCAATGAGTAGTCAAGAAACAAGTGGCACTAGCAGGAGATGGGATGAGGAGATTGAGAAGAGAGTTCCAGAGGGCATTTTTTCTCTCAACTTCTCTGCCTGATGACCATGGAATGGCTGTAACCCTTGACTGAAAGCCAAGCTTATGTCAGGGTCTCCTTTTCATATAGCCGTCCTCTGAGAGCTGTGGTTATCATTCCTGAAGATGATCATAGCTCCCTGTTGTAGTGACAACAGCCAGAGATACTGTATAACATCTTCTAAATTTCCTTAATTTCTGTCAACATATATACATAGACTAAATGTGAAAGTGCCATTTGTTTCCTGCAATATTTCTGACCGATACAGTGTAGCTTACCACTGATTGCTTAATGCAACACAAAAAGAATTGTTAGCATCCCACTGATAGGTGATTTCATTATCTTAGAGTGTTTTGTCTCCTAGAATACAAAATGGAGTTGGGGTTTCTTAACAAATGTTGCCTCCATTGGAGTCACCTAAACACTGTGTGTCATTTATAGCTCAAATTGGAAGGAGCAGAGTGAACATTCATTTGCAGTCAGAGGTTTGCATTCACAGAGTAGCACCTGGTTCTGCTCTTTCTCTTCCCTGCTGTGGAGGCAAAGAAATCAGAGGCTGGGGAAGAGGTGCTAAAGTAAGGGAAGATGGGAGGTCAGAGGAAATAGACGCAGAGCATTATGGAAAGCTCTTTTGCAATGAGTTGAGAACAAAATTGGAAATGTAGGTTTAAATGGCAGTGGCTGAAATTTGTAGAACAGGACTCTTTCAACACCTTTTCTATAGTGACCAAGTAACTTTGATCCTTGATGCCTAAAGTAATAAACTCTAATTTTAAATTCAATCAGATTTCCAGCCAAAGACTCACATCTGGCCTCAAAGTGACATAGAAATTCTCATTGATCAATCTCTGACTTGACAACAGTTGACACTGTAATTCAAATACTTCACAGAGAAACTGTGTAGGTTAAAAGAAAGTGATCTGTAAAACTTGCAGTTTTGCTGATTCTTAATGTTAAGAAGCCTCTTGGGAATCTCATTACCTTAGCAACGGGCTTACAAAGGTTGTGAAATACGGAATCATGAAGCTAGAAAAGACCTTGTGAGTTAAATTCGGTCTCACCTTCAAGCATCTCAGACAAATGAAACTATAGTCAACTTCAAAAGATTTTTGAGAATAAAATCTATAACTTCCCAGGTAAAGTAATAAAAGATGTATTTGCAATAACAGATGTGTACTTTACAATCATGATGAAAACCCTGACATTTAAAAAACTTCAGATTAGATAAAACCATTTAATAAAAAATAAATATGCAAACTTCAGAATGCTGTAAATATACCCTGAGACAAAGTTTACCTCTTCCAACAGAGCTAGTGTAAAAGAATATCTGTAGCCAATAGTTAAATCATACATTCTTTTGATATATAACCAATAGAAGAATTTAAAAAAATTATTCAATTCTTAATCATATGTGACCTTAAAAAGTTACTGAATGCTTTAACACATTTCATAGAATTAAGAGCTCTTTATTGGTGATAAAAACAATGTGCTTTTCTTTGCTTCTAAATATGAAGTTTTTTGGCATATCATTAATTTGGAGCTGTTTTTATGGTTGCATTGACATATTTATGATAAAACTATATTCCATCATCTCAGTCACATGTTTCCTTTTTTTTTTTTTAATATTTTATTTATTTATTTGACAGACAGAGAGATCACAAATAGGCAGAGGCAGGTGGGGGGTGGGGGAGGTGGGGGGAAGTAGGCTCCCTACAGAGCAGAGATCCCAATGCGGGGCTCTATCCCAGGACCCTGGGATCATGACCTGAGCTGAAGGCAGAGGCTTTAACCCATTAAGCCACCCAGGCACCCCAGTCCCATGTTTCTAATTGAGAGGATACCAAGGAACTACAGTTAACATATGTGTAAACAAACAAGGCGTTTGCCAGCTTTTGTAGGTGTCATGTCTGAATGTGTCTCCTCAAAATTCAAAGATGAGTATTCGAAGATGGAACCTTTGGGGGTGATCATGTCAAGAGGGCTGAGACCTGAGGAATGAGATTAGTACTCTTACGAAAGAAGCTTCAGAGAAATACCTTGTCCCAGTGAGGACAGAGAGAAAAGGTGACAGCTATGACTGAAAAAGAAAACTCAACAAAAGGTCCCCATGCTAAAAACAAGCAAACAAACAGAAATAACACAAAACAAAATAAAACAAAAACAAACATCTGGTACCTTGCTCTTGGACTTTCACCCTTCAGAACTGTGAGAAATAAATTTCTTTTGTTTACAAACTACATAGTGTGGTATTTTATTATAGCAGGGCAAAGGGACTAAGACAGTAAGGAAGGATCTATGAACTTGGGTTGTGTGGCATTTTCTTCCAACCCAGTGATTATCAGACTTTCTTCTGACAATGGGCTTCCTGGGGTTTTATGAAAAACATGGCCCAATGGAATGAGGTTATTTTTAGAGAAAAGACTAAGTATCCTCTGATTTAGTTAAAAAGAAATAATATATGAAAGTAGGTGTTTAAGTATTAACATATTTAACAATATTAACATATTTCACAATAGTTCAAAATATTCCCCAATGTAGTGATTCCAAAACTGAGAACCAATGTTAACTAAATAGTTCCTTATTGTATAAATTTTATTGTCCAAACATTTTAATAGGGAAAGGTGAGAATCAATTAAATACACACATACACACAGATACACACGCACACTTCTTGATATAGTCTCTTAGGTCAGAAAATCCAAAGTCTGGTCTTAACCAACTTCAAAGTATAACAAACTCATTTCAGTGCAATATTTGCTAAAGTATCCACTGTGTACCAAGAACTGTGCTAGGAACTATAGCCACAAAGGAGTGTGTGTCATAATCTTGGCCCTTAAAAAACAGTCTGTAAGGGCGCCTGGGTGGTTCAGTAGGTTAAAGCCTCTGCCTTCGGCTCAGGTCATGGTCTTAGGGTCCTGGGATCGAGTTCCGCATCGGGTTCTCTACTCGTCAGAGAGCCTGCTTCCTCCTCTCTCTCTCTCTACCTGCCTCTCTGCCTACTTGTAATCTCTGGTGTCAAATAAACAAATAAAATCTTTAAAACAAACAAACAAGAGTCTGTAAGAGTCAGTCTGTCAAATAAGTGTATCCGGTGTGTATTTTTTAATTTCTTAGCACAGATTTTTTAAGAGAATGAAAACAAACTATGCTCTGGTTGACAGCTTTGCCACAAACTGTAAATGTTTTAAAGCTCCAAGATGATTTGAGAAGTTAAGTACATGCCCTATGTATTCTGATTTAAGCCTAAAGGTGAAATGTAAAGTGACAAGTGACTCCACTTCCCTGACTTGTCCTGAGGTAGTGTTTTCTTTCTTTCTTTCCTTTTTTTTTTCTTTTTTTTTAAAGATTTTATTTATTTATTTGACAGAGAGAGATCACAAGCAGGCAGAGAGTCAGGCAGAGAGAGAGGAGGAAGCAGGCTCCCCGCTGAGCAGAGAGTCCGATGCGGGGCTCGATCCCAGAACCCTAGGATCATGGCCCGAGCCAAAGGCAGAGGCTTTAACCCACTGAGCCACCCAGGTGCCCCCTGAGGTAGTATTCTTAAAACCTCACCCATTCTTTATATTCTTAATGTCCTTCAAAGGACTTCCTCAGCATTTGCTTTCCACCTGGGACTAGGTACAGTGTGTATGAGAAAAGGGCAATGTGACAGGCTGTTGGGGTTAGGAAACCCAGGAATATGCTCAAGGTTATTCTCATTGTAGAAATTTCAGATCAGTTGATGCTATCAAGTAGTAAACCACCTAACTATAGATAGATTCATTATCATTTTTTCAGGTACAGTGATATTCATTCACACACTCATTCATTCATCTGTCCATTCAATCATCTCTTAGTATGTTCATTCAAGAAGAGTGTCTTGAAATTATACTTTCTCCTTAATGTTGGGATGTAGAGATGAATAAAACTTCATCTATTACTGCCCACCAGGAAAAAAACAAACAAGTATGTGAATACATAAAAGTGTGATAAATAACGTTGTTTAATAATAATATAATGGGAGGCATGGGAAGAAAATGAACAATTCTGGTTAGGAGTGGAAAGATTCTAAAAACTGAAACACAAGGGGTGCCTGGCTGGCTCAGTCAGTACAGCCTACAACTCTTGATCTTGAGATTGTGAGTTTGAGCTCCACTTTGGGTATAGAGATTATTAAAAATAAAATCTTAAAAAAAAATAAAATCTTTAAACAAAACACAAAACTGAAACATAAACTAAGATTGGGCAGGTTTACAAGGATGTGTGTGGTGGAGGGAGGTGTTGTAGCATGTGTGGTAGTTTGTGACATTTCAGGCAAGGAGAAGAGTTTGACCAAAGGATGATAGACATCCTTTTGGAAAAATCCAAGCAGATCCATATGGCTAGGGTTACGGTACAACGAAGAGTGAGGAAAGACATGAGGTTGGAAGCTACGGGGTAGCTCATGTGCACTAAGAAGCATCTCTGACTTTATTCTAAGCACAGACAAGCCTTTGGTAAAGTATCCTGACGATGCATACCCAACAAACACTTCACACATAGCAGTCATACTCATATCCATGAAATGAACTAAACATGATATAGAGTCAATTAAAGAGACACGACCCCATTCCCTTAGGAACTTAGAGTCTAATAATAGAACAGTTAAATGAAAGTATCAGGAAGCATTCTTTTTTATGAGAACGAGTCAACACAGCATTGTTCACTTCAACCTCACTTAACCCGTCTATTCTTTAAATATTTTCCTTTAAAGTACCTTGAATGAAAGAACAAAGTGAAATATAGATTTTTGTCTAAATCTCTGTAGCTACCTGTTTAAAAGAGTTTGCAAGCAGGGGTAGATCAATATTTTTTGAACTATAATAGCAATCAAAGTAAATGGATTTTTCTTTTGAAAGAACCGTAACTGCTAGCAGCCTAACAGCAGCCATCAAAAACTTCTAAACATTATTTCTCTTACTATATCTACTGGATGGTGAAAAAGCTTCTAATTATTTGGAGTTATATTTATAAAGCAAGTAAGAAGAATCAACCACTCTTATTTGTTACAAAAGACCAAATTAAGACAATCCAGAGTTCAAAAAAATGAGCAGAATATGTCTTTTTTTTAAAAAAATAACATGTTTTCTCCTAATCACCACAATTTCCACTCGCTCAGAAGTGACCATTATCCCAACTTTTACAAAAACCAACTTAGTGTTTTTACTGAAAGAAGGCAAGAGGAGAATCTCTGGAATGCTGGCAATATTCTCTTTCTTGCTCTGGGTGTTCATTTTGTCGTAATCATGAGTTGTACATTCGCATTATGTACCTTCTTACAAATTGCTATAATTCATTATTTTTTTTTAGTTCACCTTAAAGTAAGAAGGAATCTGATAGTAGTAACTATGACAAAACCTTTTTTACAGAAAGGGAAAGACATTGCATGTTGCAATCCATTCCTGTCCTTTTCTTTTTCTTTTGAACATAGAAAGTGATAGCTCAAACTACCACAGTCATATTGCAGCCATGAAGGGAGGGCCAAGAGACTTGCAAAGAAATCATCCCTGACTTGTTGAACTGCTGAACCAATATCTTCAATTGTCTGACTCTAGACTTCCTGTTATGTGATAAAAATAAACCATCGTTTTTTTAAGAAGTAAGAGAAGCATGGTGGATGAGCTACTGTGATATGTCTAAATAGATCAGTTTTCTCACAAGAGTAAAACAAGAGTATTAATTATCGATTTATATGGTCATGATAAGAAATGTAAGTAAAATACATAGCATAGTCCCTAACAGAGGATAGGTATAAAAACATTATTTTTTTTATTACTCAGAAACAATTATATTGAAGACTAGGGGCCTTCAATATCACTCATTCACACATAAAATGTCTTGCATGTTTCTGGGGTTTGTTGTTTAATTTAATTTTGTTTTTTGTTTTGGTATCCTTGATGTTGGTGACCATGGCTGTCTGTATGACTGTATGTTGAAGACACTTAAATTTTATGTTGTATACTTCATATCAAGGATTTGGGCTAGATGAGACTTATTTTGTCCTATATTATGACAGAGAATAAGTCAAACATTAAATGTAAATGCACTCCAAAAAAAAAATAATGATGCTGATACAGTATTAGCTCTTTATGGAACTAAGTCCTAGAACTATCCACACAACTTCTTTCAATCTAAGAAATAGGTATCAAGCTCCCATATGCACTGAACTAGTCATTAGGAGAATCTTAAATGTACTGGACTAGGCATTTCCTGAAGGAGATAAACATAACATTTAATCAGGTATTTTGGAGCCCTGGTGATAAATATAGAAACAACAATACATGTAGTATTATTGGAACTGATTTCTTCATATAGTTTTGGTCTCTGAAACTACTATAACAACTACTTTTCCATTATTTCTGTCTAACTTTCAGGCTCCAAGCTGTTTCTAGTGTTTTCAGGAGAGAACCCTATATCAATCATCTACATTTTAGTTTAAATTTGAATCATCATCTAACTTCTTGCAATTTAGTTGCATTTTAACTATTCTCAAATAGTAAGGCGAATGGCTTTGCAATTTTAAAAGGATACTAAGTTGTATTTGGGATATACAGTAGCTCCCCATTAGCTATGGGAAACATTCCAAGATCCCCAGTGGATGCCTAAAACTGCAGATAGTACTAAACCTTATATATACTATTTTTTCTATGCATACATAATTACGACATATTTAATTAATAAATTTGGCACAGTAGATTAATAAAAATAATAATAAAATAGAACAATTATACTGTAATAAAAGCTATGTAAATACGATCTCTCTCTCAAAAGATTTTCTTGTTTTGCCTTCACCCTTCTTGTGACAATGTGAGATGACATGGTGCCTACAGGATGAAACGATGTGAGGCATTATGACACAGCATGAGGCTAGAGTACCTTCTGACAATAGGTCAGATGGAGAATCATCTGCTTCGAGACCAAGGATGACTGCAGGTAACTCAAAGCTCAGAAAGCAAAATCACAGATAAGGAGGGATTAATTGTGACATGTGAAGACGTGAGATTAGAAAAAAGTCAGGTATTTGGTTTATTCATTCAACATCATAGCATGTGCAAGACATGATATTTTGGGCTATAAAGGTTTAAAATGTTGAACAAGGTATAGATTTTGTGTATGTGTAAGGACAAAAAATGATTAGTTACATAATATGCATACAAATAATTTTAACACAAGGCAATATCTGAAAATGTGGTATTACCTATTCAAGGTGTTTTATTTTCTTTTGAAGATTTTATTTATTTATTGGAGAGAGAGAAACAAGCATGAAAGTGGGGTAGGGAAGGGGCAGAGGGAGAAGCAGACTCTGCTGAGCTGAGGGAAGGGGCAGACTCTGCTGAGCAGGGAACCAGACATTCGGCTCAATTCCAGAACTCTGGGATCATGACCTGAGCTAAAGGCAGAGGCATAACTGACTGAGCCACCCTGTCACCTCTTCAAAGTGTTTTAGAAATACAGAGGAAGAAAAGCCAGAGGAAGAGATTCAGAAATTAGAATTTAGAAATTTGGAAGAAGGAAACAGTCTTCTATGTTTCCTATATAGAAAGAAGGAAAGTGTAGAGATGAACATAGAAGACTGTTTCAAAGAAGTTGAATTTTAAACCATTTTTTAAGCATTTTATTATTTATTTGAGACAGATACAGAGATAGAGAAAGAGAGAGCGAGAGAGAGAGAATGAGCAGGGGAGAGGCAGACTCCCTACTGAGTCAGGAGCCTGATGTGGGGCTTGATCCCAGGATGCTGGGATCATGACTTGAGCTGAAGGCAGATGCTTAACCATCTGAGTCACCCCAGAACCCAGAAGTTGAGTTTTATATGGTCCTTAATGAATGCCAAGGACTTTTATAGATGGAAATCAGAAAATACATTACAAAAGGACTGCGGGGTATAAACTTGAACAAGAAAAGGTTTTATAAGATATGAGTGGAAAAGCAAATTACAGCCAGAGTATGCATTTTCTTGTAACTGGTCAGAGTGGAATTGATTATATGAGAATTCTAGAATCTTTATAGAATCTTATAGAAGATTCTATAAAGATTCTGGAGTCAAGCAACAGAGGTAAAACTAACCTGGAATCTATGAGAAGAACAGATTCAAGAAAGTAGCCTGAAATTAGCTATTGGAATAATTCAAAAAAAGCAAAATAAAAGATATTCGAATTGTAACCAAAACAGAAAGACTATACTTTCAGGGATCATTTCTATAGTTTGTAACCAAAACAGAGATGATAAATACTGGTAAAAGACAAATGATAAAACCTGCAACTTATTTGAAGTGGGAAGTACAGAAGGAAGACTAAAGTTGAATATATATATATATATATATATATATATATATATATATATATATATATATATAAATAAATTAAAAATAAATTTCCCAAAGTAACATAGCTCCATGAATTAAGAGGGATTATGGAATAAAAGTAGGACGTGATGGTCAAAATAATCTGTGATATGAATGTACTCTAGAGAATGTTAAATTGATTTATGTAGCATTTTTTTAACCCTTTAATGTATTCATTTCCACTGTGGAATTTTAGGTGAGGTATATAGTAGATGATTATGGGTTTAAAACTTTTATTATTTTTACTGATGGACCTAATATACACATGGAAAATGGCCATTCTATATATGACAATAGCTCTCATCTGATGAGAGGCCCAAAAAGCCAGACTATAACCTCTCTAGCAATCTGTTAAGAACAGTCAGATTTGGTCAATGATAGCCAATTTCCCTAACTTTTGCTCCCACTTCCAACTCGGGATCAATCAGAGGAAGCCAATACACTACCCAAACTAATCAGATAAGATGTTTTGCTTCTAGTTAGCCTACCTCCAGCCTCCCCATGACAATAATCCTTATTCGGGCATAACTGGAAATCATCTTTCTTTCCTTCCTGCCTTCCCTCTTTCTTTTTTCACTGCAAGATTTCCTACTCAACTGACTGCCTTTGAGTTTCTATGAAAGGAAGTGATGGTGGCTGATGTCCTTGCTGTAGCAAGCTCTGAATAGTCTCTGTTTGTTCTCATTTCTATGGTTTTCATTTACTTATTTTCAAAACTCCAGTAAACAATTAAGTTTATATATACACACCAACACCACACAGGAAAATAAATGTGAAACATATTTCACAGAACAATGTATAACTCCATAATTGTACTATGCCCCCTGATATTTTCTGTTCCATTTTATTCTTTTCACAAAAAAAAAAAAAAAAGAAGAAGAAGAAGAAGAAGAAGGGGGAAAAAAAAGCAGAACCCAACTCATTAAAATTATTTAATGGCCGTATTCAATATGAACTTTTTAAAAAAAGATTTTATTTATTTATCAGAGAGAGAAAGACAGTGAGCACAAGCAGGGGGAGAGATAGGCAGAGGGAGAAGCAGGATCCCCACTGAGCAAGGACCTTGATGAGGTACTTGATCCTGGGACCCCAGGATCATGACCTGAGTCAGAGGCAGATGCTTAACTGACTAAGTCACCCAAGCGTCCCTGACTTTTTTTTTTTGTTATTTTTCTTCCAAAGCAATTGCACACTGATCTTCTAAAGGTTATTTGCCCCTAGAGTCATGTTCACAGAGCATCTCTTGGATCTTGTTTCTATAGATTACACGTAATAAAGTGCGTATACATTTTGAGTAGGGATTACTGGAAGACTGGGGATGTGAATTGCAAATAAAGAGATCAGGATAAAGACAGTTTTTAATGACAACCATTTAATTCAAATTAAAGCATATCGATTTAGAAATTACAGCTCAAAGAAACAAAAAGAAAAATTACTGAAATGAAGAGTTTCATAACATTCCAGTCTTTTTTTCCTAACCCTTCTTTGACATTTAGCCTGACTCTTGGACTTTTTTTTCTTGTCCTATTACCTACTATTAAAGCAGTAGTATGCACTGGGCAGAGCAAACTTAATAAAGTGGAAGTCGTGTCTACCAGAAACTGAAGGGGCAGTGTAAAGGTAAGTACAAACAGAGGCTTAGTTCTCCCCGCTGAAAATAGAAGACTCCCTCTCACCTCCCTTTATCTTAAAGTTTTCACTTTGGAAAACTTGTAATCATCAATTCTTTCTGTCTTTCTCAAGTGTATATAAATATTTTCATGTGCTAAATGAAACTCTTCTCAGACTCAAAACTTATAAATGTTTTCCCAAAATTCTGTAAACCATCTCTTTGGAATATAATCATCAGGAAGACCGCACTCCTAGCTTCCTTTCTGTAGAAAGGGAAGATTCTAATTTCAATGGACACCTCCCTCCAAGTTACAAAACTACTTCCTGTCATAAGCTATAAGAAACTTATCTTTCCGGGGTGCCTGGGTGGCTCAGTGGGTTAAAGCCTCTGCCTTCGGCTCAGGTCATGATCCCAGGGTTCTGGGATGGAGCCCCGCATGGGGCTCTCTGCTCAGCGGAGAGCCTGCTTCCTCCTCTCTCTCTCTGCCTGCCTCTCTGCCTACTTGTAATCTCTGCCTGTCAAATAAATAAATAAATAATCTTTAAAAAAAAAAAATAAGAAACTTATCTTTCCTATGGATAAAACCAATTAGCTAACACAGATAGTCACCCCAATATCAGATCAATTCAGTATGAATTATTTGTGGCAATAATGCTGTCTAGTCCTCTTACCTGAGGACTATTTGTCATTTATCTTTAGAAAATAGATGTAACAGGTTGTATCTGCTTGACTATATAAAAGGTTAAAATGTTTTTCTGCCATTGCGATCTCTTTGGTGGATTACTTATGATGCATATCATGTCCTTGTTTAATGCTTACTTAATCATAAAACAGATTTCTTTATCTATTGCTTTTGTAAATAGGTTTCCTGGGTTAGGAAGATATTCCTTTTTTATTTTTATTTCCCCAAACAACAGCCATATACAGAAATTATAAACATTTTTTCTTAATAGAAAGGATTTCTATTTTTGAGAGTTTTTGTTTCACTTTTATATTAAAGTTTGGAGTTGAAAGAATTAGGTATGGAGAAATATAAGAAAAGGCTGAGAAAAGTACACTGGGCTAATCACAAAGGATATAGAGCTTAAAAATCCCTTGTATCATGTGTATTTCTATATTACAACATTTAAAAATTTATTATTTCTTGTTTGGAGTGGCTAAAGTTCTTTATGCTATGATACATACTGGACAAGCCATCAGTTTCCTTCTAGCCATACAATTCTACTTTTTCATAGATAATCTATAAAGGAGAAGGAGGTAAGGGAGAAGAAGGAAATCCATACAAACAGCTCCTTGATTTTTCCAAATGGCCTTTCAATCACCACATAACTGACTAAAAAACAGTTTTTTGAAAAACTAGAGTTTTAATTATAGAAGCTTAAATTATCCCTTCATTTAGAGCTTAGATTCTCTCCTGAAATCAGCTTTTTACCTTCCCATAAACTAATCAAGAAAACATTTTTAGCCCATTTACATAAATGACAAGCAAATATTTAAATTTTAAAGTGATACAAACTTCACTTTTAGTTGGAAGTGATTTTAAAAATCCAACATGATTTATACTCGACTTTTCAAGAATACATTGACAGTGTAAATCAATGTACACTGCATAGGTATTATTTGCTTTATGAATTCTCATGTACATGTGGAAATTCAGTCATACATTAATACCAAGATAAATATGGACACCAACACTGACCCAGGTTTCCAATAACAGTATTTCATACTTATTTTATAGGAGTATGTTAAAAATACATCCGGGATGCCTGGATGGCTCAGTTAAGCCTCTGACCCTTGGTTTCAGCTCCTATTATGATCTCATGAGTCATGGGATTGAACACTGCACTGAAGTCTACACTCAGTAGGGAGCTACTTGAAGATTTTCTCCTTCTGCTCCTCCCTCATTCATGTGCTCTCTCTTTAAAATAAATAAATGGGGTGCCTGGGGGGTTCAGTCATTAAGCAGCTGCCTTCCGCTCAGATCATGATCTCAGGATTCTGGGATCGAGGCCCACTTTTGACTCCCTGCTCAGCAGGAAGCCTCCTTCTCCCTCTCTTGCTCTCCCTGCTTGTGTTCCCTCTCTCTCTGTCAGATATACAAAATCTTTAAATCAATCAATTAATCAATCAGTCTTAAAAATAAAATAAGACATGTCCAAAATGGAGTTGCTTATGCTAAGCCTCCATCACCAAACTGAGAAGTATAGTTTCTGCTCTCCCAGAAATGGAATCTTAAACCAGTCAATCAGGACTTACCTGAACTACACTAGTTAGGGAAAGTGCTAGAGAAACCCCTAAGACCCCCTAAGGAAAGTGGCCGTTCTTAACCAATCCACTCTTTTGCCTAGTACAACTTCCTTATAGTTCCTGTTTTCTATTGCCTATAAATTCTTTCATTTTGTACAGCTTCTTGAAGCTTCTTTTTATCTGCTAGATCAGATGCTACCCATTTCATGAATTGTTAAAACCAACACAGAGTTTAAAATTGATAGAGGAATGGATAAATATTTATATATATATATATCTCAACATAAATATATGTATTTATTTTTGTATGTTTTGATGTATATATGTATGTATTATGTACATATTTTTGTATTTATGTATATAAATACATTTTATTTTTACATATATTTATGTATATATGTATATGTAATAAATATATATTATATATATATACCACACACATATGCACATTATATTTATATATATATGGAATAGAATATATATATTAGAATGGAATATTAGAATATAGTATAATATATGGAATATTATCCAGTCATAATAAATGAAATTTTGCCATTTACAACCACATGGATGGAGCCACAGAGTATGATGCTATGTAAAATAAGTCAGTCAGAGAAAGAAAAATACCATAGGATTTCACTCATATGTGGAATTTAAGAAATAAAGTAAATGAGTAAAGAAAAAAAAAAAAAGAGAAAGAGACAAACCAAGAAACAGATTCTTAACAACAGAGAACAAACTGGTGGTTACCAGAGGGGGAGGTGAGTGGGGGGGATCAGTGAAATGAGTAATGGGGATTAAAAAGTGCACTTATCAGTATGAGCCCTGAGTAATGTATTGAATTGCTGAATCAGTATACTGAACACCTGAAACTAATATAACACTATATGTTAATTATACAGGTAAAAAAAAAAAAAAAACTTTAAAAAATTTACTGGGTTGAAATTTGTTTTTTAATACCATCACCATTTATAGTAGAATTTAATTGAATCTGATGTTTGAGTCTAATATTTATAAAATATTTACATGAGAATTACTTAAGAACAGGACAAAAAATGTACGTAGAGTGGCAAGGTCTTTTGTAGAATTTAATGCAAAAAAGAATGTTATAAATCATAGGGAATCCAGGGGTGCCTGGGTGGCTCAGTGGGTTAAGCCTCTGCCTTCGGTTCAGGTTATGATCTCAGGGTCCTGGGATGGAGCCCCTCGTTGGCTCTCTGCTCAGCAGGGAGCCTGCTTTCCCCTCTCCTGCCTGCCTCTCTGCCTCCTTGTGATCTCTCTCTCTGTGTCAAATAAATAAAACAAAATTAGAAGAAAATATACTTGACTCTACTCCAAGCAGAACAGTTAATCTTTTGGGGGGCCCATTTTAGTATGCTGTTCCATTTTTCAGACTCTTATCTGAGGCAGAAGCACTCTCGTTTATTTTAATCATAATGAAATGAAAATTTCAAGACACCAAGAGTGTGGAAAGTTTATGTATACCTTTTCACTTCATATTCAATGCAATGCTTCCATTTTACAGGCTTTACTCAAATGGAAAACTTTGCTGTTCATTTAGCCATCTTCTCTTGCATGGTCTTATTGGGGAGAAAAGTACCCACAGATTACAGCTGAGCTGCTGAACAGAATTTCAGGGTTACAGATTTGGCAACCATAGAGGTGGTGGTAGGCAGTGCGATTTATATATCATCATCACTGCCATACATATATATCTATATATCTATATATAGTATGCATATATATAATTATGCAATATTGTCAATATTATACAAATGTAAATATAGTTATATTTATATATATAGTTTTATATAAATAAAAATATATATAGTATATAATGATGTACTACCATATATCATAGTGTTCTAGATGAATCCTAATTAGGTCGTCATGTGTGTCCACTACATGACTATGGTCTGTAAGTCTGTAGACTCGATATGCAAGAGGATAGAGATGAAAGAGAAAAATCATATGCAGAGGTCGGAGGGGAGAGGTAGGAGAGACAGTTACTGGAAATTTGGGTCCTAATCTTTTGTTGGCCTATGGGAGAGATTTGAGCTCAGATGAAGAAGTTGGAGTTAGAAGGTAAAATTTGTGACTCTGGGTACAAGTCAGTGATGCTATAGGCCTCAAATGAAAAACTGAGAAACAATTTGAAGAAAAGCCTGTACCACTCACATCCACTACCACTGATATCCTCAGGGTCTAAACTATGAACTCAAGGTGACCAAGGATGAAAGGAAGCTTTGTCTGAAAGAGCAGGATTCTAGGTGAAATGTTATTTTGATTTATAAACAAAAACAAGAATGCCTTTTCAAGTTGGTAGGGGAAAACCAATTATAGTTCAATTTGGTAAATTTGGTCTAACCCAATAATTTAAATAATCACCTAGGTAACTCAGTTACTTTCTAGTAAACAGATTTCCTTACAGTTTAAGTGTTTGATACATGTAAATTGTTATCCTTCTCCTGCTCTTCAGAATGACTTTATAGTGGCTGTGTAATGGGTTGGGTTAATGTGACACCAAAAAGACTGATAGGACAAGGGAGGTCAGTAACTGTCCGATGTCCTTTGATTTTTCTGTTGCTGCTGATACAGGGTAGTTGGCTTAGTATCTTACTTAGACTGATGAACCTTCAGGTAAAATTATTCTGGTCTGGATTTTGGAGTAATTTGGGGGATACAAGGGGTCTAGCCATTTGCTCTTAAGGTGTTTATGCTTTTCAGTGCTTTAATCTTGGGTATCTGTTGTCTGTCTGTTAGGCTTGAAAGTGTTACACAACAAAACTCTTCACCAAGGCAGCATATAGATGTTACTGCATATCCACACATGTCCACACTGTATGGAATAAAAAACAGAGGATGAATTTTCTCCCATGCCATATTAAAAGGAAAGCTGGCTTAATTTATGGGCTGCATACTTCCTCACCCAACTTAACATTTAGGAAGTTGTTTATTAGTTTGTCCTAGAGCAACAGGTTTAATATCTTACTTTTTCCCATAATTCTTCAGGCTGTTGCCAGTATTTGTTATAGGCTTTTTTCTCCTCTTCTGTATATTCTTCTTCTCTACTATAGTGAGCTTGAAGACGGAACTTGCACATTCAGAAAGGATGTCTCCCCTATACAATATGGAAGAAACCTTGCGGTGATAAGTTTCATAGGTTGTAAAGAATTTAGAACACTCATCTTTCTCTGTGACAAAGGTTGGCTTTCAAGATGATCTTCTCAACTGAACTCAAACTCATACTTGGGAAGTCAACAGCTGACCTAGTTCCTTTACTTTGAATTGCTATCTTAACAATTCTTAAAATCAATGAGGTATATGGGTTTGGTGACCTCCAGTGACAGTCCTTTACATAGTAATGCAAGAGAAAAGTATTACACAACTAAACTTTATTTCATTTTCCATATTGTAATTTAGACGTTTTACTACTTCACCTTGAAATTTCTGTTCATCTTTCAGACTTATCTACAGTGTCATTTTCTTAGGCAGCCTTTAATGTACCCCCATTTTTAGCAAATCCTGTTTGGTTTAAATGGTAGGAGTACATATTGAGATGGCCTATTTATATGTACTTGTTTCCATTTTTCTGAAAGTTTATAGAGAAAGGAACTTGTCTATTTCATTTTTTTAGCCCTATTACCTGACACAGAACCTGAGACAAAATAGGCATTAACAAAAGTTCTTAAAGACAAATGTAAATCTGTAAGATTAGCACGAGTGTTATTTTCTGTTTAAAAAATATTTATAATTTAAATATCTTTCAATGAAGCAGAAGGCATTTCTATCTAAATTCATGTTAAATTTGATATATCATTCAAATATCAAAATAAAAGAAACAAATCAAATAATCAGATTTATAATCAAGGTAATTATATCAAACTTGATGTGAAGGAAAATAATTTCATTTGCTATCTTAAAACATATATAAATTATATATGCAGCTACCATGGAGAAGAGAATTGGAAGCATGATTAGAAGACCAAGTAAAAGTTATTTATATTTTCTAGTAAGAGATTAAAATTTAAGACAGAAAGGTCAGTGACATAACAAGGTCCCCAGAGAATACAAAGAAAGAATGAGAGTGGGTAAAAACAGTAAAAGGGTAAAAGGAAATAATAATAAGAAGAAAGGTTTTCGAGGGCAGCTGGGCTTTAACTAAATAGGTGAAGTAGGTATGGGGGACTTAGTACTTACCACTCATACTAACTTTCATATGGTATATCTTACAAGACTAAAAAATTAAAAGAACAAATGAACAAAAGAGTTTACTTTGTCTTAAACTCTTTTGCAGCTGGTATTCTAGATGTGGACTAGGTATATACAGTCAGGTGCATTTAGGTGAGATTTGGAAATGGGAGAGACATAGAAGCCATCTTCCTTGTGCTTCTGTTCATGAAGGTAAGCATGGGCACTGGGTTTTTCTCAAGTGGAACTCCATTGTTCAGTCATGACTTCAAGGCACTAATCCTTGAAAGGAAGATTTTATTGATGCTGACATTGACTTCCTGATTCCCCACCCTCCTGCTATGACAGAGATAGACTCGTTTGGCTGTTTGCTTCTTGTCCTTGTTCTTATAGTCTCCTCAAAGACTCAATCTAGAACCTGCCTTTTTGAGATTCCAGCAATTTCACTTAAAAAAAATCTATAGTAAATCATTTTCTGCTTAAAATGGCTAGAGAGTTTTCCTTGCTACCAACTGAACTCTGACTAATACATCAGGTTAGGAAGAGATGATATTAACACATTATTTTGTACCAATGTTGGTATTTTGTGGTACTCTCTAAATTATGTTTTATAAGATATTAATGTTATCTATGGTAAAAGGTAAGTATTACATAACTCACCTATAAACTAATCATTTTCCAAAAATTTATACTTTAAAGAATTCTAGACCTATGTGGATCACACATAAACACAAGGAATTATATCCATTCACATATATAGCAAGTTCTGAACTGAGATATTGGTAGTTCACAATGTGGCTCAGTGTCTACCAAGAATGTGGTTAATTTATTCAACAAGCATTTACTAAAACATTCCATGTACCAAGCAGAGATTCTTATCAGCAAAAGAAAGATGGATGGATGGATCGATGGATGGATGGAAGGAAGGAAGGAAAGAGGGAAAGAAGGAAGGAGCGAGGAAGGGAGGAAGGAAGGAGAAAGAAAGGAAAGGAAGAAGCAGCAAAAAAAAAAGATGGCTGAAGAGCTCACAGTCTAAATTTCAGATAGATAATATTTAGAATATAATTATATTCTAATAGAAATTATGTATTTTAATATACATATTTATCCACATTTCTTTCTTTTTTTAAATTTTTTATTTTTTATTTTTTATAAATATTTTTATCCCCAGGGGTACAGGGTTTATCCACATTTCTATTAGATAGTATGGAAGTAAGAGAGACAAATCTTCCAGGGAAATTTAGCTGCTTTATTATTCTGAAATGATCAGTTTTGGAATGCATTTTCATCCTTCACTTTCCTTGTTTGTATTCTTACACTTTCTACAAAATCTAATTCAAGTCCCAATTCATCTCTGACCCTACAGTCCTTTAACACTAGAACAAGGTCAGTTTCCACATGGTTAATTGCCAACACTAGGCTAGAAATGCTCAGCTCAACAATACAATACCTTACCTATAGCGGATGTCACCTGCCCAAACAAGATGTTTGTTATTTGATTTGTTTATTATCTGAGATATTCTGAAAGCTCTGATATGTGAAAAGCTGGAAAAATCACCAGGAAAATTGGAATCAGCGTGACTTCTTTGACCTTGGTAACAACCACATTAAAAATACTAATATGCCAAATATGCAGTAGACATATTCTGTTGGAGTTGGATTCCATAGGAAGAATAAACGAAAGAAGAGAAGAGCAAATATTTATCAACGATAACAATTTTACATGTTCTGTCCTTGATCTAGCAAAGCTATCTTATCTAGGCTTTTCTTAATGCTTTTTTCCTCGATGCATTCTTGCTTTGTCAGCTTTGGCACTATTTAATAATAAAGAAAAGAAACATCTAGTGAGGCCTTAGAACTATTTCTGTCTCAATGTTCCTGCCCTTTGACTGCCAGTTTTTAGCTTTCTAAACACCACCAGTATTTTTTAAGGGATGATTTCATCATATATGGTGTGTAAGATAGAATGCACATGAAATTTTCTCAATATTAGACAACAAATAAATCAAAACTACAAATTGACTAAAATTCTTTGCCTGACCCAACTTTACCCAGGTCCATGAACCTTCTCCTAGATTCATCTGTGTACTTTCTTGTAAAACCCAGCTTTAGTAAGAATTCTGCTATATCATTGTAACAAGAACCCCCATCAATATCTGATACTCTTGATGTCTGGTTGGGTTCCTCATCCTCTACCATTCCCAGGTGATATCTGATCAACCTAGCCTGTCTTTCCACTAGGTTGCTTTGGCTAGAATACCCTCTACCCATGCAGTTTTCCCTCAGTATCTTTCCATCCACTGTCCCCCGACTCTGTTCCTTGGCTATAAATTTCTCCTTGCTCATGATGTACTTAGAATTCAGCCTAGTCTCATTCCCTCACTGCAAAATCCTATTCCAGTGGTCCTTATTATACCTACTGCCATGGCCCCCACTTTCCTTGAATAACGTCTGTCTTACCGTCTTCAACAACTGTTATAATTTTTTTTTAAATAAACAAAACACTAGAATATATACTTTGCTCAGGATGCAGGAATCTTGCATTATATACATATATATATTTCAAAATCTGACTTCACAACTTGCCAAATTTGGAAATTTGCTTAACCTTTCTAAGACTCTATTTCATTATAGGAAAAAAGAAAAAAAAGAAAAATATCTAATAGGCCTATGTTGGGGATTTTATTAGATAAGTCATATAATAATAGCTGATCAATACAGGTTAGTATAGTTTGAACCATGAGGGAACTGGCCTTGAGTTTGCCAAACTTCAGAATCATGAAAAACAAAAAAAAAAACAATGGGACTATTCAAGAGACAGAAGAGAAATAATGACTAAATGCAATGAGTAAAATTTAATTGGATATTAGGTGAAAAAAAAATGTATAAAAGACCATTTTGTCCAATTGGGGGCATTGGAAATGGGTGGCATATGAGATGGCTTTTGTTAATGAATGTTTTTGCTATTAGTGTGATAATGATATATGGTTATATAGTGAAAGTTTCTAATCATTAGGAGATACTTATATATTTAGGGGTGAGATAGAGTGATATGTATATCTTCCTTTTCAATATTTCAGCAAAATAAATAAACAAGCAAATAAATTCTCTGTGTGTGTGTGAGTCTGTATGAGTGTGTGTGGTGGGGAGAGGGAATGTGTAAATATGGCAAAAACCTAAAATATGATGTCTAGATGACACTTCAGAGTAGAAGTGTCTCTTTTGTCATTATCTTGAATTTTCTGACCTAAACATTCATATCAAATAAGTCCTTATTCCTAAGCTATAAAATAATAGTAGCATAAGTAAAATCAGTAATGATAATAAAACAGATGTCTCATAATTTAAATGAGTATTAAAATGATTTATTTCTAAGTAAAGATTTTAAAAGTCATAAAGTGTGTTGGTTTTGTTTTGTATTTTCCTGAACATATAAAATCTAATAGGCCAAAACAAGAGACCCATGTTAGTAATTTAAAACATTCAGATGGCATACTTTTGTGAGTAACATGCAGGTCACATGAACCATTTGTTAATGGGTAACAAAACATAACCCGTTGTAAATGCATCTGTAAAATGTAGTTATTAGTTACAAATGTAAAAATCTCATAATGTATTAATAATCATTAACTTAAGCATATAGAACACCTGCACAGACTGGAGGAAATAACAACACAGAAGGTAAGAAAACTGAACACTAATATTACAGATTTCTTAATTAAAAATGGCAACTACTAATTTTCTCATTAATTCCCTTGCCAATAGTGACAGAGTATCTGTTTTGCCTATTTCCTAAGAAACTATTCTAGTTCTGTGTCACCAATGGGTCAAAAGAGTTCAGTACATTTCTCTCAAGCATTTCAATCTATATTTACCAGTTCTTGTGGTGAGTATATTAGATTTGACATGTCACATCTCACACTCATGATGGCAGCAAATGGCTTAGTTGATATATTTCATTAAAGTGTAAGATAAATTCTAAACATCAAATGTCCACAACAATGACTTTCTGTTCTTGTCAGGAAGTAGGGCTATTATTCTCCATGAGTATCATCAGGAACCTTGTTTTCAGAGTACAACGTACTTTGCTGTACAAGCTTTACATGCAATAATGAGCTGTTGCTGAAGAGGGGAGGGAATAGAGATTAGAAGCACAGACTTTGGAGTATAACAAGTAGGGTTTAAATCTAATCTTTGCTATTGTTGACTGTTTAACTTTGGACACATAATTTAAAATCACAGATTCAGTTCTATCATCTCTACCAGAGTGAACATAGTGATAACCATCTTGTGGAATTATTGGAAAAATTAAATCAGGTAATCAACACTACATACTGCAAGGCACATACTAAGAACACCAACTTTGTTATTCCAAAGATATGAATTGAACTCCCACCCACTTTGTGCAGTATTGTTCTAGGTATTGCTCACATAGCAGTGAACAAGAGAGCCTCCCAAACTTCCTCCACCCAAAAACTTGGAGAAAAAAAGAATAAAGGAAAATATTAGTCTATGTGGAGCTTTATTCTAGTTAAGGGAGGCAGACAACGCAGTATAAACAAATGACATTTTATAGCATATAAGAAGGCAGCAAGTACTATGCACAAAAACAGAGAATGGGGAAACTGTGGAAAGGTGAATGGATTGCAATTTTTAGTATAGTGGTTAAAGTAGGTCTCTTTGAAGAATGACATCAGAGCTAAGACTTGAAAAAGATGAGGTGGTTAGCATACCTGGAATGGGGAAAAACTCTAAGGAAAGAGTATGCCTGAGTGTTTGAAGGAGGGTGGAGACCACAGTATGACTTACATTTTGAAAGGATCTGTTTGGCTTTATACTGAGAGAGGCAGAGGGTGGAAGCAGTGAAATCAGCTAGGTGATTGAAGATGATGGGTTGAGTAGAGTGTTTACAGGGAAGGTGGTTGGATTGTGGGTATATTTTCAAAGTAGAACCAGAGGATTTGCTGATAGATGAAAGACATAGGTTAATCAAAGATATCAGCAATAATTTTGATCTGAGCAACTAAAGGTTGAAATTTCCATCAACTGAGATGGAGAAAACTATAGGTAAAGCAGTTTGGTGAGAAATGAACTCAGGTGAGCTTGGGAAGTCTGTTAAGTATCCAAGTGGAAGTATCTAGAAGGAAGCCGAGTGTCTGGAGATTTAACAGGACACACCAGTGTAAATACAAGGTTACACATGGGTGGTATTTAAAATATACAACCAGATGAAGTCACTGAGGTAGCGAGTTAGAGAAGAGGACAAAGGACCACTAACAGTAAGTAATTGGGTAGAGGCAGAGAAAACTGTGGTAGAAGGAAAACCCAGAAGGAAAATCCTAGTGTTCTGGAATAAAGACAAGAAGTGAGTATTTAATACTGATTTTCATATGGCTGATTTGTTAAGTAAGATGTGTACAGAGAATCTACTAATAGACATAACAACGGGGCGGATATTTTTGACTTTGACAAGAGAAGTTTTAGTACCACAGTGGTAATGAAAATCTGTTTGAGACAACAGGTTTAAGGAACTATGAGAAAAGGCAAATCAGAGATAAACCAAAATGACCAACTCTGTTGAGAAATTTTGTGGCAAAGAGAAGCAAAGAGACAGGGTGATAGCTAGCAGGGAAACAAGGTCAAATAACTTTTCTCTTTTCTTTTTTATGAAGGGAAAATAAATGAGAGCATAGCAAAAAAGTGACAGTCTACAACTTGGAAGAATGCTCTCAACAGACATCAAACTTACCAGTGACTTGATCTCAGATTTTCCAATCTCTAGAACTGTGAGAAATATATTTCTGTTGTTTACAAGCTCCCCCATTCTATGCTATTTTTGTTATAACAGCCTCATGGACTAAAACAGAGAGGTAGCTAGAGAGGGTACATATATAAAGAGATGGTGACATTGTTGTTCAAATGTATAGTTAATATTCATTAATATTTTAGAAGAGAGAGCACAGTTCATCCACCAGTAAGTTTTTAGTCTTTACTCTTTTGAATTCTTCTTTTTCCTATACCTTTGCTTGTATAGTTAAGACAATAAGGTGGTTAAAGATAATCCTAGTACTCATTAAATTAGAGCAAAAGCTGCAGAGAAAAAAGTGATTTGATAATTGATTCATGACATTAATTTTAATGAAAAATAATACTGGACAACATAATGATGCTACGTGACAAGGATAAAGACAAGAACCAATGAAGATGGGCTTGAAGGGAAAATGGCTCATTAAAACTCACTTTACTCCCTAGTTTAAGTTATGACCAAATCAAGAAATAAAGAATTAAAGACAAAATGACTGTGCTACTTAAATTACTTGTTTACTGTCATTCTTCAGGTATTTTTAAACCAAAAAAAAAAAAATAAGCGAGAAAGAGAGAAGGAGAATATGAAGAAGCCTCATGTGCTATTAAATCTGTAATTTTTCTTAATTTAGAATATATATTGAGTCCAAATTAAAACTACAAAAAGATGTAATTACTTTGAATAATAATCTCATTCACAGTGAGTTTTTCATATACTGTGTTAGGGAAGCATATGAAATACCTAGCAACAATTTGTCAAAGAGATAAATTGTGGACTGTATGTGATTTTTCAAAAACTGACTATAATTAATGGGTTGCAGTGCTACAGATATGAAATTAAGAGCAAGCAACATAAAGGATATCTTTTATTGAGTAATCATAATTTTCTGTGGCTTCTTTCCAACTCTATTAGCATGTGAACAAGATATTTTCTGTTGAATTAAACTAACAAAGGGAATGATTGAGTCCTTAAACTCCAAGGATTATCCTTGGAGGTTGTTACATACTTCTCCTAAAATACTTAATAATTCAGTAGAAATGGCATAATTTTCCTCCTTAATTTGGAAATTGGCTTTTTTTTTTAAAAATGTCTATCATCAGCCCACATATATAATAAAAAAGAATAGATTCAAAACTTGGTTTTTATTTTTATACTAATACCATTGTATTATTTTGCAACATATGATTTTTGGGATCTAGGATTGATTTCATAGTGATAGTCTATTTTATATTACCTTTCTGAAATAAGTACATGTTTTTCAAATCTTATTCAAAATGAAATGCAAGAGTGGGATAGTGTTGGATTCTAAATGGTATTTTTAAATAGTTTAAAATGTGGATTCCCTATATGGAGAAGACATTTCATTGACCAGAAATATAATTTTGAAAAAAAGTAGATAATTAAATTTTAATATTGAAAATTTGACTTGTATTTTCCAGACTGTAAACTCTTGCGTTGTGTTGGCATCAATTTGAAGCTACTGGGTATAGTGCTAATTTCCTTTTCTGACAAGCATTTTCTTGTTTATCATAAAAAACAAATGGCATTAACACTATAGTTAATTGGGGGTAGTCATGTGATAGAAAATGCAGATCATTTAGAAGCATTAAGCTTTGTCAGCTGGAGCCCTAATTCTCCTCCATTAAGATTAGATAAAGTGCTCTCAAGACAATAAACTGATTATGACAACGTAACAGTACAAGTAAATTTATTAGATGAATGGCTTGGGAAATTAAACAATAAAACAGAGGTAATATAAAGTTCCAAAACACTGAACAAAGAATATACAAATCAGGAGTGGGGGCTATTCAAGATAGTGGTGTAGGAAAACTCTGAACTCACTTTCTTCCATGAACACACCAAAAGTATAGCTACATATAGAACAATTCATCTGAAAAAGACCCGAATGTGTCTCTCTAAAACTACTTGCATATCTCCTCCACACAAAAGGATAAGAAGGTCACGTTGAGAAAAGTAGGAAAGGCAGAGCTACGATCTTGCTCAAAACTAACCCCTTGGGCAGCAAACTATAAGTGGGAGGAATCTCAAAATAACAAGTGCATCCCTGAGGAATGAAATGTTCAAGCCCCCATCAGTCACCCCAGTCCTTGGGACCTGCACCAGAGGGACTAGTCCTCAAAATGTTTAGATTTGAAAACTGATGGGTCTATGTCAGGAGATGTAAAGGAAACCAAGACTCTGCTCTTAAAGGGCTCACATACAGACTCACTCACTCTGGGATCCAGTATAAAAGAAGAAGGTTAAAAAGTGCCTACACTGTATGTGAAGGAGATTCTTTAGTTAATATTAGAGCATCTGTCAGAGAGTTTGGAGGGTGCCATTTTTGCACTATTTCTCTCTCTACCTTGCTAGCACTCTTTGTCCTGGCCCTGTGCTCTCCCACATCCTTGCCCCACCAAACCTGGTAGGTGGGCTTTCCCTGACATGGTGCTGCCCCATAGCCCAGTCCTGCCAAAGGTGGCATGAGGGCATGTCCCAACAGAGTGCTCCATTGTGGCCCAACACGGGAGGAAATGCCCTTTAAAACCTGGATTTGTGGATAAGGAGTCTGCATTTCGGGGCCTCAAGAACTGAAATAACTGAGAGACAGGTTTTGGTAGGCTATCGCTCCTGGTATACCATATAGACAATACACGGAAACACACCCCTAGTCTTCCTGTGACCCCTCCTTTAAGATTGTTTTACATAATATATAAAAACCAAACAGAGTCAAGCAAAAATAGGGAAACATAAGAATATGTTCCAAATGAAAAGAATAAGATAAAACCCCAGTTGAGGAAGTGTGGGGACCAAAATTCAGGAACCCAGAGATAAGTGATTTACCTGATGAAGAGTTCAAAGTAATGGTCATAAATTTGCTCACCAATCTTTGGAGAAGAATGGATGAATACAAAGTGAACTTAAACGAAGAGATAGAAAACAGAAATTTCTAGATCCAGAAAGCCTAGAGAGTTCCAAATAAGATGAACTCAAGATATCTACAGCAAGATGCATCATAATTAGAGTGTCAAACGTTAAAGATAAAGAATCTTAAAAGTTACAAAAGAAACACACACACAAAAAATCCAAAAAACACCTACTTCCTATCAATAAGGGAAGTCTCACAATACTATTAGCAGATTTTTCAGTAGAAATTTTTCAGCCCAGAGAGAGTGGCATGATATAGTCAAACTGCTGAAAGCAAAAAATTTCTAACCAAGAATAGTCTACCTGTTCAAAGTTATTGTTCAGAATTAAAGGAAAGATAGTTTCCCAGATAAGCAAAAGCTAAGGAAGCTCATCAATCACCACTAAACTAGCCTTATAAGAAAAATTACAGGTACTTTTTTAAGCTGTAAAGAAAGGGTACTAATTAGTAACAAGGAAACATAAATACAAAAGTACAAATCTTTCTGGTAAAAGAAAATATACAGTAAGGAAAATGGACTAGGCACTTATAAAGCTAGCATGGAAGTTTACAAAAATAACTATATAACTATAATAACTATAACTACAATTAGTTAAGGGATAAGCAAAATAAATATGTAAAAATATGACATCAAGAGGCACCTGGGTTGTTTTTGTCTTTGGCTCAGGTCATGATCCCAGCCAGGGTCCTGGGATCGAGCCTGGCATTGGGATCCCTGCATAGCAGGGAATCTGGTTCTCTCTCTGCCTTCTGCCCTTCCTCCCTGCTCATGTTCTCTCTCTCTCTTACGAATAAATAAAATCTTAAAAAAAAAAGTGACATCAACAACACAAAATGTGAGGGGGGAAGTAGATATGTAGGTTTTAGAATATGTTCAAACTTAACTTTCAATCAACTTAAAATAGAATGATGCATCTATATGTAGATACAGGCTCTATGTATTTATAGGCTGATATATGTAAGCGTCATGGTAACAACAAAGCAAAAACTTATACTAGATACATCCAAAAGAAAATGGGAATAGAATCTAAACATAGCATTAAAAAAAGACATGGAACCACAAGAGAGCAACAGAAAAAAGGAACAGAGGGGAACTACAAAACAGCCACAAAACAATTAACAACAAGGAGATAAGTACATAGCTATCTATAATTACTTTAAATGTAAGTGGATTAACTCTCCAATCAAAAGACAGAGAGAGGCTAATTGGGGGAAAAAAAAAGTGCCTATCTACATTGTGCCTACAAAACTCACCCTGTTTGTAAAGACACACAGACAGAAAGTGAAGGGATGGAAAAAGATATTTCATGCAAATGGAAACCAAGAGAAAGCTGGTATAATTAAGCTTATAGCAGATGAAACAGACTTTAAAAACTGAGTGTAATAAAAGACAAAGATGGGCATTCCATAATCATAAAGGAGTCAATCCAGCAAGACGATATGACATTTGCAAATATTTATGCATTCAACATAGAGGCATCTAAATATATAAAGTGAACATTAACAAACCTAACGGGAGAAATCAACAACAATATAACAATAGCAGAGGACTTTAACACCCACTTGTGTGAATGGATCATCTGGACAGAAAATCAATGGGAGAACATTGGCTTTAAATGACACATTAAACCTAATGGATTTAATAGATATATATACACAGAACATTCCACTCGAGAGTAATAGAAAACCCATTTTTTAAAAGTGCACACAATACATTCTCCAGGATAGATTATAGATTAGGATACAAAACAAATCTCAATGGCAGGACTGGAAATCTCTTTCTTACACCATACACAAAAATAAATTTAAAATGGATGAAAGACCTAAATGTTAGACAGGAAAACCATCAAAATTCTAGAGGAGACCATGGGCAGCAACCTCTTTGAACTCAGCTTTAGCAACTTCTTTCTTACTAGACACATGTCTGGAGACGAGGGGAAAAAAAGCAAAAAATGCTCTATTAGAAGTTCAAGATAAAAAGCTTTGGCATAGTAAAAGTAACAATCGTTAAAACTAAAAGGAAACCTCTGGAAGGGGAGAAGATATTTACAAATGACATATTAGATAAAGGGCTAGTATCCAAAATAAATAAAGACTTTACCAAACTTAACACCCCAAAATTAGTAATCTGTTAAGAAACGGTCAGAAGACAGAACAGACATTTCTCCAAAGAAGAAATACAAATGAAAGAATTTGTAAGCTAACATACACATGAAAGAATGCTCAACATCACTCATCATCAGGGAAATACAAATAAAAACCACAATGAGATGCCACCTCACACCAGTCAGAATGGCTAAAATTAACAGTTTAGGAAAAAATAAATGTTGGCGAGGATGGGGAGAAAAGGGAACCCTCTTACACTGTTGGTAGGAATGCGAACTGGTGCAGCCACTCCGGAAAAGAATACGGAGGTTCCTCAAAAAATGAAAAATAGAACTACCCTATGACCCAACAATGGCACTACTAGGTAATTACTCAAAGGATACAAAAATACTGATTCATGGACATTGGGGAGGGTATGTGCTTTGGTGAGTGCTGTGAAGTGTGTAAACCTGGTGATTCACAGACCTGTACCCCTGGGGATAAAAATATATGTTTATAAAAAATAAAAAATTAATTTAAAAAAAATACTGATTCAAAGGGATACATGCACCCCAATGTTTATAGTAGCATTATCAATAGTAGCCAAATTACAGAAAGAGCCCAAATGTCCATGGATTGATAAATGGATAAAGAAGATGTGGTATATATTACTTAGCCATCAAAAATAATGAAATCTTACCATCACAATAATGTGGGTGGAGTTAGAGTGTATTATACTAAGTGAAATAAGTCAGTCAGAGAAAGGTGAATACCAAATGATTTCACTCATATGTAGAATTTAAGAAACCAAACAGAGAAACATAGAGAAAGAGAAAAATAAAACAAGATGAAAACAGAGAGAGAGGCAAACTGTAAGAGACTCTTAACTATAGAGAAGACACTGAGGGTTGCCCAAGTGAAGGTGGGTGGGGGATGGGCTAAATGGGTGATGGATATTAAGAAGGGCACTGGTTGTAATGAGCATTGAGTGTTATATGTAAGCGATGAATCACTAAATTCCACCTTTGAAATCAATACTACATTACATATTAACAAACTTAAATTTAAATAAAAAACTTGGAAGTAAAAAATAAACTGAAAACCATAATAGAAATCACAAAAATAGAAGGATAAATAAAAAATATGTGAAGATTAAATAGCATGCTACTGAACAACCAATGTGTCAATGCAGAAATTAAAAAAAAATAATAAATTCAATGAAAATGAGCATACCATATACCAAAATCTATGGGATGCAGCAAAAGCAGTTCTAAGAAGGAACTTCATAGTGAGGTGTCTATTTGATGCAGTCAGTTAGAGCATCTGACTCCTTTTTAGCTCAGGTCCTGATCTCAGAGTCATGAGATCATGGCCTGTATTGGGCTCCATGCTCAGCATGGAGTCTGCTGGAAATTCTCTCTGTCTCCTCCTTCATCTGACCCTCCTGCTCATACACTGTCTTTTCTCAAATAAACAAATAAATCTTAAAAGGAAAAAAAAAAAAAGAAAAAGAGGGAACTTCATAGTGTGATATGGGCCTTCCTCAAGAAATGAGAAAAATCTGGTCAAATCTCCACTTTACACCTAGGCGAACTAGAAAAACAGGAATAAACAAAGTCAAAAGTTAGTAGAAAAAAGGAGGTAATAAAGATCAGACTGAAAATAAGTTAAAGATGAAAAAGAAGAAAAGATCAATAAAACTAAGAATTTGGTTTTTGGAAGGATAAACAAAATTAATAAACCTTAAGCTAGGCTCAGTAAGAGAGAGGGCTCAATTGAATAAAATCAAAATTGAAAGAAGGGAAGTTACAATTGATACCAGAGAAATACAAAGGATCATAAGACCTATATGAACAATTATATGCAAACAAATTGGGCAACCTAGAAGAAATCAATAAAATCCTAGAAACATATACTCTTTCAAGACTGAATCATGATGAAATAAAAAAATTGAATAGACAGATGCAAGGAGATTGAATCAGTAATCAAAAACCTCCCAACAAATAAAAGTTCAGGACTAGACAGCTTCACTGGTGAATTCTACCAAATGTTCAATGAAGCCTTAATAGCTATCCTTCTCAAAATCTCCCAAAATACTGAAGAAAAGGAAATACTTCCAAACTCATTTTACATGGATAACATTACACTGATTCTGAAACCAGAAAAATAAACCAAATACAAACAAACAAACAAACAAATAAATAAATTATAGGGTAATATCCCTCATGAGCACAGAGATAAAAACCCTCACAAAATATTAACAGACTAAATTTAACAATACATTAAAAAAGATCATACATCATGATCAACCAGGATTTATTCCAAAGATGCAAAGATTATTTTAGCATCTGCAAATTAATTATTGTGTTACACAACATTAACAAAATGAAAGCTAAAAATCATATAATCATCTCAATAGCTATAGCAAAAGCATTTCCCAAAATTCAACATCCATTTTTTTTTTTAAAGATTTTATTTATTTATCAGAGAGAGAGAGGGGGAGAGAGCGAGCACAGGCAGACAGAATGGCAGGCAGAGGCAGAGGGAGAAGCAGGCTCCCTGCTGAGCAAGGAGCCCGACGCAGGACTCGATCCCAGGACGCCGGGATCATGACCTGAGCCGAAGGCAGCTGCTTAACCAACTGAGCCACCCAGGCGTCCCTCAACATCCATTTTTGATAAAACTTCATCCTAGCCAGAGAAATTAGGTAAGAAAAATAAATAAAAAGTAATACAATTGGAAAGGAAGAAGTAAAACTGTCAATAATTGTTGATGACATAATTCTATGTATAGAAAACCCCAAAGACTCCACCAGAATCTCTTAGAACTAATAAACAAATTTAGTAAAATTTCAGGATACAAAAATCAATACTAACAAATCTGTTGTGTTTTTATACACCAACAACAAACTGTCAAAAAGAGAAATTAAGAAAATAATCCCCTTTACAGCTGCATCAAAAAAATAAAATACCTCAGAATAAATTTCACCAAGTAAAGGATCTGTATACTGAAAACTGTATGAAAAAAAGTAAAGAGTATACAAATAAATGGAAAGATATTCCAAGTTCATGGATTAAACAAATTAGTATTGTTAAAATGTCTACAGAGCAAGCTACAGATATCTATCAAAATCTCAATGGTTAGGGCACCTGGGTGAATCAACCAGTTGAGCATTCACCTCTTGATTTTGGCTCAGGTCACCATCTCAGCGTCCTAGAATGGAGCCCTGCTTCAGGCTCTGTGCTCAGTGGGGAGTCTACTTGAGAATTCTCTCCCTCTGTCCCACTCCCACTTGTATGTGCTCTCTTGCTCTCTCTAGCAAATAAATGATTAAATAAGCATTTCAAAAGAAATATTAATGCCACTTTTCAGAGAAATAGACAAAACAATGTAAAAATGGTATAGAATCACAAAAATCCCAAATACACAAAGCAATCTTGAGAAAGAAGAACAAAGCTTGAGGCATCATGTTCCTGATTTGAAACCATATTAGAAATCTATAGTTATTAAAACAACAATTAATAAAAAATTAATCCAGTTGGAGTAACATTACTAGTTTTTATTTCCTTTGTGACATGATATAGAAAGTGCCCATTACAGATACCTGACGCTACTGTGTTAGGGTGCCAAATCAGTGCTGCTATCTCATTTTAAAGATCTCATTTTAAAAGATGCTCAACATCACTTATCATCAGGGAAACGCAAATCAAAACTACAGTGAGATATCATCTTACACCTGTCAAAATGGTTAAAATAAAAAACACAAGAAACAAGTGTTGATGAGGATATGGAAAAAAAGAAACCGTCTTGCACTCTTGGTAGAAATGTAAGCTTCTGAAGCCACATCATGGAGCTTCCTTAAAAAGTTAAAAATAGAACTACCTTATTATCCAGTAATTGTGCTACGATTTACCCCCAAAACACAAAAACACTAATTCAAAGGGATGCATGCACCCCTATGTTTATAGCAGCATTATTCATAATTACAGAAGCAGCCCATGTCCACTGATAGATAAATGGATAAAGAAGTGGTGTATATATACAATGGAATATTATTCAGCCATGAAAAGGTTGAAATCTTGCCATTTGCAACAACATGGGTGCAGCTAGAAAGTGTAATGCAAAGCAAAATAACTCCGCCAGAGAAAGACAAATGCCATATAATTTTTCCCATATACAGAATTTATGAAACAAATGAGCATGGTAAAGAAAAAGAGACAGGCAAATCAAGAAACAGATTTTTCACTATAGAGAAGAAACTGATGGTTACTGGAAGGGAAGTGGGTGGCGAAGTGAAAACAGGTGATGGGAATTAAGGAGAGTACTTTCCATGATGAGCATCAGGTGTTGTATAAGGAAGTGCTGAATCACTACTCTGTACAGTTAAAACTAATAACACCGTATGTTAACCAACTGAAAATAAACATTTAAAATTAAAAAAAAATTAAAATCCTGCTAATTAGGGTATGCAGTATTTGTAAATGTAGACTGCATAATTAAAAATAAGGATAAAGCTCAATTATACAAAAGTTGAATAAACAACTTTAATAAGGAAAACGAGAAATAAAAGGTAAGTAATTTGTAAATTATAAGGTAATGGTATTGAAGTAATAAAAAACTACGAATACCTATATTTACTACTTTCATAAACATCATGTTATGAAAAAAGCTTTTAATAACATAATAATGAGATTATGTTAGTTTTATTCAGAGAGAAAGAGAGAACACCACTGAGATACAGTAGCAAAAAAACCAATATTGACTTTAAACAATAATAATTAAATGTTAATCTCAGTAAGAAGCTAACACTTTTCTTTGACTTTGGGCAAAAACCTTAGTGTCTGTGTTGAGACTTGCACAGGTAAAATGCAGGTAATAATAATATCGCAGAGGGGTACTGTGAAGCTTAATTAATTTCTCCAGAGTGCTGCGGACATGAGAAAATGTACATGTAGCCTGGACATTTAATCACTATTACTCCTCCAGGAGTTTTCTTTTGATATTGCCTGAGGAAGCTAGATGGAAGACTGCCAAGTTACTGAACACCCAGAAGGAGCTAGAATACCTTGTACTGAACAGTAAAACAAATGAATTAAAAGCTAGCCCTTTGGAAGAAACCTCAAGGAAATGAAAAAGTTAACCCCTTGGGGATGGCAGAGGGGATCAAATAAATTAACATTATAATTTACAGTTTTCAAAAAAAAAAAAGAAAAAGAAATCATCTCTGTATGTGAGCTAAAGTTCCTGAAAGGAAGAAGGAGGGAGGAAAAGAGGAGATGGAGAGGTTGAGGGAGGCGGAGGGAGTGAAGAGAGAGATTTACAAACACACATACGCATAATGCAGATATCTACATATATTTAATGTATATTTTAGACGAAGAAAGAAAAGCAAGAGGGTAATATGTGGGAGAGACCTGGCAGATGGAGGAGGAATGAGATAAGGCCATTGTTAAATACTAGTAAATTGGAAAAAATATAATTCAGAAGGTTATGAACTTTTCCAATATTTAGAGAGCTGTTATAACTCTTCAGAATTAAAAAAAAGATTTCTGCAGTAGAATTAAGATTGATATTCTGAAGTCAAATGATTTAGTGAGTTACTTGACTCATAGAAATGATAGAGCATTAGTTCTTCGAGTCAGGACCGAATTCACAAGGACTTTGTGAGGATTTACTAAAAATATTTCCATGTAAAACACTCAGAAGGATGTTCAGCGGATAGGAAGTACTCTTGGTACATTTTAGGAATTATCATTATTCAAATTATAATGAATGCAAATGCTGAAGTTGCACTGATTTCTTGCTATGTCATTTTTTTCTCTTTCATATCAAATATTTTACATTAACAGCAAATGCCTGGTACTTGAAGAACAATCCCAAGTCACGGTTTGAGTGATACTGAATTTTTCTAAGTCATTTTCAAACTTGTAACATATTTTCCCTGTGGAATCAGTGTTATGTATGAATGTTGTTTCTGGTAGACTAAGTAGCTAGCTATTTTAAAATAAGAGTAGAAGAAAATAAGTGATTCATTGGATATTTGTGGAACAACTACTTATATCCATCCTTTGTGAGATAATGTACAGGAATAAAGTAAATTGGAAGTTGGTCTAAAGCAGCTTTCCATTTAGTGAAGAGAATTTAAACATATAAATACGTGAATAAATTACAACTGATCAGTGCTACACAAGAACAAATACCAAGTGAAATGATGTGAAATTTCTAAGGACATAATTGCCTTTGCAGTGACAATTCATAAGGGAAAATAATAAAATACTTCCTTGTACATGCTCATTCCTCTGTACCTTTTACAGCTTCTCAGGCAGAAGGCTGGAGACAGTGAAATATCCCTGAATTTATAAAAAGGAAAGGAAGCAGAAGGAAGAGCTCACTAGAAAGTTTCTCTCATTGTGTCTTGTTTTGAAAATCCCTCTGGTGGTGGAAGAGAAGATACATGATTTAAAAAAAAAAAAAAAAAAAAAAAAAAGTGTTTTCTGGAACAAAAATATCCAACTCTGAAAGAAATACTTGAGTGAAAAAATAAAAATAATTTCTACCCAAACCTCCCAGTTACTCTACTAATCTAGCTTGTCCTATATTCAATTAAATATGTACTGAAGTTTTTTAGATAATGGTTAAAGACTGCTGAGAATTTAAACAAAATTAAAGAAAATCCTAGGAAACTTAGTAAATCACAATGTGAGTGGAGAGAAAATTAGTGCATGTTTGTCCTTTGTTTGCCCAAAACAACCCAGCAAGTGAACAACTCAAGTATATTAAATCTCAGTGGGAAGCCTAGTCTTGCCAATGATGAAAAAAAGGTTTTGGATCAGAGGTTTTCATAGAAGTTCTCACTGAAAGTATTCTGTATTCATACCTCAGATACCCATTTCTTACCTTTATTTGACAAGTGTTTATAATTTTATGTTACAATATTGTGTTCTAGACTGAAGATGAAGAATTCTTGCAGACTATCAGCTTATAGTCCAGGTGGGGGAGAAAACACACAAACCAATACTTGCTGAAATCTGCGTGCTCCTCAAAGGTGATCCTAATACGAGGTCAACTCTCCTTGAATGGGTCTATTGGGTCAATGTCATTTTATGACAATGAATGTTTCAGGCACAGCTGTGTTAATACTGATGACTGTCACACCCTCACACCCTCACTCACCTTACAGCAAAGTCTACCATCTTCACATGTTTTAAAACATTACATGTTTTTATTGATGTATCATCCATCTTTGATTCTTTGGACAGGAGTTAGTTGTAGACTGGGTTTAAAATAAATCCACATCATTGCACTATCAAAATCAAAAAGTTTTTTGTTTGTTTTTTAATTATGTACCTCAAGAACCAAGGTGAGCAGGAAACAGACTATATCTCAATTTTCAGTTTTATGAAAAGAGACTGTGTTCCAGTCGTTTTCTGTTTAAATTATAATTTAATAGTTTACCTCATGTTTGGATGCCCAGCAGCTAGCACAATATTGAGCATAGAAATATATAATACATGTAGAATAAATGAATACATGGTCTCATTGCTTTGGGACAAGTTAAATACCAATCTCCTTGCCACCGATGGATTTCCCCAAGGCCCACAACCACCCCCCCTCCATATTTCTACAAATGCTTTTTACATTACTAACAGAAAGCTTTCTTCATAAACACCTTTGTCAGATCTTAGCAACTCTTAGCTAAAAACCTCTTCTCATGTTATCTAGGTCTACTCGCACTCTGATCTGCCAACCCTAATGGGGCTGCAGCCTAGATTCCCAACATTCTTACCACATGCACCTGCCCACAGCCCCCTGAATACCACAGTCCACCCTACACGTTCTTGCCTCCTCTGAACTCCCCTCAGGCCACGGTATCATTTCTCCATTTCTTAATGGAGGATTAATAGCTGTGCTCTTAATTCAAGATTCCACTGGCCTATGAACTATGTGAAGGTTTTCCAGAAGAACAAATCCCTTTTGGTGTTCTTCAGTGTTTTTCTCTTTGCTGTTCTATACAGTTATTATTAACTCTATAATACTGTATTTATCTCCCCTGCTGGGCTGTGCAATAGAAATTATGCTGTCTTTCATTTTGTACTTCTAGGATAGTCCTAGGCTGTAGTAAACTCTGTTGAATAAACAGGCAAATGAAGGAAGGAAGGAAGAAAGGAAGATATTTTTCATTAGTGAAGAATGGAAGGAAATCCTTAAACTCATGTTAGTACCTAGTTCCCTGACAGAAATGAAAGCTCCTCCTTCCTCCTTCCTACTTCCTCCTCCTCCTCCTCCTCTTCTTCTTCTACTTCTTCTTCTTCTTCATCATCTAATAAGCTCACAGAAATAACTGAATCAACTTTATCAAATTTTATAGCTTTTAATTTTTAATTGTTTTCGCTTTAGAATTTTTTAAGTCATTCAATATTGTTAGGATTTACCTCTTGTGCTTACTTTTAGAAAAGTAAAGGCAGCCTTCAGTGGGGATAAAATCTAGCAGTGATATGAGACCTGAGGTTAGGCAAAAATAATTAGATAAACAATTGGGTGGTTTTTCGTATCCAGCAAAAATTGCTTGAAGGGAAGGAGTGCGTAAATGTGGATACAAGAAAACATTGTATATAAAAGAGCACATTATTTCTGGAAACTTTTGAAAACTTGCAGGACACCAAATTTAGTAATAAGTAGGGAAGCAAGCATTTAATTAGTGCCATTTACAGCAAATCACCTCTCTAGTTGATTTTTGTAATTACATAACTAGAGCTTTATCTCTTTAATATAAGACTTTAGTCTTTTGTTAAAAATGCTAAAACTAAAAAAAAAAAAAAATGCTATGACTCCCCACTGAGGTAATAGTTTGACCACTTACTCATGTTTGATACTTAGAAGTGATCTATAGCTACAGGCAGGTTTTCCTGAAAAGTGGAGGATAGAGTTTGGAACAGAAGGTTTAAAGGAAAGGGTACTAGGAGGGATTACAAGTCCTGCCTTGCCCCAGACAGTTTCAGTTTATCCCTATTGTCATTATTAATAGCATTGTATATCATTCCCAGAAGTGTCCTACTTTGAACAATATACTATATTGTTCCCTAAACAATGAGAAAAGAGAAAAATGAGAGTGATGAGATACATAATAAAGCTGCAGGATATGCTAAAACCAAACATAGACATCATAATGACTGACCCTGATTCCTTATGACGAATACCTATAATTCTAAAGGAAGCTTTACCTGCATATCTCATTTACACAGTTCAGTAATGTGGTGACAATGAAGAAGCACCTTTTCTTGACCTTTCTAAGTAATGAGTTTATGAATCCATTACTGTAGCTTACATGTTCCCCCATTAAGATCTCTATTGCAAATGAAAATACTTAGTGTCTGAAGTAGATTATTTATTAATGTAAATCATTGTCTACACTCATCTCCTATTCTTAGAATTATGATTGCATTCTGAGGATAGTTTGATTGATAGCTAGGTGAAAAATAGTCTTGATCGGTAACGGACGTGTAATCGTGTGATGATATAACCTTGATTTACAGATTGTGGTGTATTCCTGCAGATGAAAGTAGAGGGAGACTGGGGGGATTAGCCCAGGGATCCACAAGTGTGCTTATCTATCAGTCTGGCACTTTTGAAGTAGAAAGTCAACTAATATTTAAAATGACTAATCACCCATTTTATAAATTTGAAGTTGGCATCTCAAAGATTGATGAAATAATCCTTTTAAAGTGGTAGAATATCAAAAGATGCAGCTGTTTTATCTAATTATTCAGGGAAGTCCTTGGTATATAAGTGTTCAGTAGCAATCTGAACACATAAGAAAATCATATTGTAACATGAAATTATTCACTAATGAAAGGACCACTTATACAATTAATATTGGGCAAAAATCCCAATACATTTAACATAAGCACATAGCTCCTTTAGAGCAAACATTTTGAAAACCAATTTTGCAAATCTTGCAAAACAATGATGACATGCTAGATACTCCAGAAGAGAAATATTTGAATTGTAAAGATTTGAGAGGCCTTAAGAAAAAGTGGAGAAACCACTGACTAAATTTCTCAACATGTCTCTTATTACGACCACGTTCTGTAAGTCAAGTGTAAGATGAAGAATAATGCACTGCACTTAGTATTATTTTACAAGACGGCCAAAAGAACAAGTCAGAGTTTGACTAATTCTTTGTGTATTTTAAGAATTATTATACCATTGAAAGTAAGCTTACATTTTAACTCAAAAGGAATGCAATTTAATAATTTCCATTTATTTTCAAGATAAAGACGTGTAATTCTTTTCATTCACAATATACTGCAGAATTCTCAACAGTTTTTAGGAGATTCATCCTAAGTGGATTTTTTTTCCCCCAAAGGAAATTATCTTCAAATACGAAAACTTCCTATTATTTCCTAAATCACTCACTGAATATACTGTAAACTGAATGTCCATCTAGAAACAGTTCTATACAAGTTTCAAATAGTCCAATAAAAAAGTTATAAAAATTCACCTGAACAAATCCAAGTCTGATACAAATAGTATATGTTAAAAGCATTCTGTGTAAGGATAATTTAACTTAGAAATTCTTTTTTAACCATGGATGTTAAGGAAGTTAAGAGCTTAAAATGGAAAAGCCACCCTTCTTAAAACATTATATGGACAAGCTTGATTGTTTGAACCAAAATGGGAACATTAAACAAACATCACAGCCCTCACTAATAACATTGTGACTTTGCTGTCAAGTGTAGAATCCTTCCTTCAAGAAAAAGCTTGTGACCATTTTGTATGGCTTGTCTGGAAACTTCTGTAAATCTTATGTTTTAGTAAAATATTTTTTGTTATTCTAAAAAAAAAAAAAAAACAACATTATATTTATTTAAACAGATATACATTTCCAATATTTATATTTAATTCTTATGTAGCCTCATCTTTTCTATATAAATTTCTACTCAATTTTTTATTCATCCACAATGCTTTTTTCTCTGTAGTGTTTTCCATGAAAACTGCAGTTGACTTCAAATATGCTTTTTCCTACATTGCATTATAGTCACTGATGAGTATACAAATATTTATTAAGGCTATAAACCTGGAGAAAATGGCATTCTCCATTTTGCTTGGTCCGTGAGTCATATCTCCTAGTACTTCCTTAATTCCTCCATCTTGAAAGACTCATACATTTTCAGAAATATTCTTGATACAATGGGGAAAAATTCAATTTTGTGTTTTGTGAGTAATTCTACTAAACTCTATGTGACCTTAAAAAAGTCCCATAACCCTGATAACTGTAGATGGAACTAGAGGGTATCATGCTTAGCGAAATAAGTCAAGCGGAGAAAGATAACTATCATATGATCTCCCTGATATGAGGAAATGGTGATGCAACATGGGGGTTAAGGGGTAGGAGAAGAATAAATGAAACAAGATGGGATTGGGAGGGAGACAAACCATAAGTGACTCCTAATCTCACAAAACAAACTGAGGGTTGCTGGGGGGAGGGGGGTTGGGAGAAGGGGGGTGGGGTTATGGACATTAGGGAGGGTATGTGCTTTGGTGAGTGCTGTGAAGTGTGTAAACCTGGCGATTCACAGACCTGTACCCCTGGGGATAAAAATATATTATATGTTTATAAAAAATAAAAAATTTAAAAAAAAAGAAAGAAAAGTTTCATAACCCCCTTGAATATCAATTTCCCAAATGTAGTAGGGAAGCTCCAAGTGGTTATTTATTCTAGCTGTAAGAGTCTATGTATACCACCTAAGTTATATTGCATTTCACTGGTGGAGGGGGGGATAAGAAAATCCAGTCACAGACAATCTGTATATTGTAATATAATATACATGGCTTTTTTCTCTCAAAATATATTTCTTTTGGATGTCTGAGTATTAAATGTTAACCATCTAATTTTTAATTGTGTTTTTAATTTATAATATATCCCAATTTATAATATCTTCAGTGATATGGATACCATCCATACTACTACCAAACTTTCACATGATTACATATTATAGGGAAATGGGACACCCCAAGAGCCTAATTAGAAGAAATGCAATCTCATTCTCATTTGGCATTCTTGCTAATGCTGATATCAATGACCACAAAGAATTACTTGGAAGAAATTTACATTGCTATAAGTGTGGCAAAAGTGCATATTTCCAAAATCTTTGTATGCAAATATTAGGATTTAAAAAAATTCTAGTCTTGGAACTTTTGGCACTACTTGCTTGTGGTATAGAATTATGAACAAAAATTAAGAGACAGTTTTTCTATGTCTCTATTCCTTTCAGTATGTACTGTCAAGCATATTTCACCCCATCCTGTTTCCATTTTTAAAAAATAATATTTTATTTATTTGAGAGAGTGGGAGAGCATGAGCAGGAGGAGGGACAGAGGGAGAGGGAGAAGCAGACTCTCTGCTGAGCTGGGAGCCTGGAGCCTGAGGTTCAATCCCAGGATCAGGGATTATGACCTGAACAAAAGTCAGACACTTAACCACTGAGCCTCCCAGGCACCCTTCCTGTTTCCATTTCTAATACATAGTTTTCCTCGCTAGCTTTTTGTTGTTGTTGTTTTTAACTATTTTATTTATTTATTTGAGACAGAGAGAGAGAGTGCAAGAAGTGGGGAGGGGCAGAGGGAGAGGGAGAAGTAGACTTCCCGCTGAGTAGGAGCCCAATGTGGGGCTTTATCACAGGACCCCAAGATCAGGACCTAAGCCAAAGGTAGCTGCTTAAGCGACTGAGCCACCCAGGTACCCTTCCTTGCTAACTCTTCACTATGTTTTCATGAGGAGCTAATGATGATAAAAAATATTTCTTATTTAGGATATAAGGCTTTAATCTTTTCCAATTTGCTGTTTTCACTTAAACAGCGTGCTCTGAAAATCATTTCTTTTTTTTTTTAATTTTTTTTTTTAAGATTTTATTTATTTATTTGACAGAGAGAGATCACAAGTAGGCAGAGAGGCAGGCAGAGAGAGAGAGAGGAGGAAGCAGACTCCCTGCTGAGCAGGGAGCCCGATGTGGGACTCGATCCCAGGACCCTGAGATCATGACCTGAGCCGAAAGCAGCAGCTTAACCCACTGAGCCACCCAGGCGCCCTCTGAAAATCATTTCTTATCTTTTCTTAAAGATCCTCCTTATTCTTTTTTTATAGCTGAGCCTTTGAAGATTCAAAGGTAAGTGAAACATAGTTTCCTTAAGGAGACTAGTGAAGATTATACATATATAAGCAACCAAAAAAGCATACAAAAAGTGACATATTGAAAATATGAATTTTGTTATTTAATTAAGCCCAAAGAAAGAATGGTTTACATACGTTCCCTAAGGACATCTGGTTGAGATTCATAAAGCGGGTGATGCTTGAACTGGATAGGAAAGTAGCAGTTAACCCAGAAGAAAAGGTCGTGGAAGAACATGTAGGCAGTGAACACCATGTACAAAAGGCCTAGACGAAATGTCCCTGCAGAGCAGGGTGTATGCTACTTGTTATACACATAGTGGCTATTCAGATCTGTTTGTTAAATTTAACTGAACAGAAGTAAGAATAGGTTTAAGGATGTTGAATCCTTTGGCATGGTTAGCCACAAGAAGCCTGGTGGGGAGAAAAACAAGCATAAGTTTGGATAAACATATCTGGCAGAGTTTGAGAAAAAGTTTCATCTTTTTTTTTTTTTTTTTTACAGTATAGATTTATGATGAGTTAAAGCCATTATAATAAATGAATTTCCCAGCCAGAAGTCAAGGATAGAAGGACAGAATTGTGGAGAACATATTTTAGAAGTCAGAAGGAAGATGAGGAGCTAGCGAAAAGGTTGAAGTGAGTATGTATATATGAAGACTGAAAATCTTGCCTCAGAAACCAAAGGGAGACTATGTTACTAATAGGGAATTATCAGTGCTTCAAATTCCACAGGGGCTTCAAGTTAGCGAAAAACTTAAAAAAAAAAAAAGTTGGTGTCATATCCCATGAAAAAAAAAGGCTCAACATCACTCATCATCAGGGAAATAAAATCAGGGGCGCCTGGGTGGGCTCAGTTGGTTAAGCAACTGCTTTCAGCTCAGGTCACGATTCTAGAGTCCCAGCATCAAGTCCAGCATTGGGCTCCCTGCTCAGCAGGGAGTCTGCTTCTCCCTCTGACCCTCCCCCCTCTCATGCTCTCTCTCTCTCTCTTATTCTCTTTCAAATAAAGTCTTTTTTTTTTTTTTTTTTTTTAAGGAAATGTAAATCAAAACCACAATGAAATCCCACCTCACACCGGTCAGACTGGCTAAAATTGACAAGTCAGGAAGCAACAAATGGTGAAGATGGGGAGAAAGGCGAATGTTCTTCCACTGTTGGTGGGAATACAAGCTGGTACGGCCACTTTGGAAAACATTATGAAGCTTCCTCAAAAGTTAAAAATAGAGCTGCCGTATGACCTAGCAATTATGTTACTGGGTATCTACCCCAAAGATAAAAATGTAGTGATCCAAAGGAACACAGGCATGCCAACGTTTATAGCAGCAATGTCCACAACAAACTCTGGAGAGAGCCCAGATGACCACTGACAGATGAATGGATAAAGAAGGTGTAGGGGCGCCTGGGTGGCTCAGTGGGTTAAGCCGCTGCCTTCGGCTCAGGTCATGATCTCAGGGTCCTGGGATCGAGTCCCGCATCGGGCTCTCTGCTCGGCAGGGAGCCTGCTTCCCTCTATCTATCTCTCTCTGCCTGCCTCTCCATCTACTTGTGATTTCTCTCTGTCAAATAAATAAATAAAATCTTAAAAAAAAAAATCAAGCCAAACAAACAAAACTAAAAAAATTAAAAAAAAAAAAGGTATGGTGTGTCGTGTGCATACACACACACACACACACACACACACATATGTGTATATACACACAATGTGTACATACATGTCTGTACAATATGTATATACACACACAATGGAATATCGCTCGGCCATCAAAAAAAATTCAATCTTGCCATTTACAACAGTGTAGATGGAACTAGACAGTATTATGTTAAATGAAATAAGTCAGTAAGAGAAAGACGATTATCATATGATTTCACTCACATGTGGAATTTAAGAAGCAAAACAGAGGAGCATAGAGGAAGGGAGGGAAAAATCAAACAAGATGTAATCAGAGCAGGAGACAAACCATAAGAGACTCTTAACCATAGGAAATAAACTGAGTGTTGCTGGAAGAGAGGGGGAGGGGGATGGGTAATGGGGTGATGGGCATTAAGGAGGGCATGTGATGTAATGAGCACTGGGTATTATATACGACTGATGAATCACTGAACTTTATTTTTGAAACTAATGATATATGTTAATTAATGGAAATTAAACTATGCATACCAAGAAATCATTGTAATACCAAAGTAATGAAATTTTCTTCTAGGTTTTCCTTATGGAACTTTATACTTTCATGTATTTATTTAAGTATTTAAACCATTTTCAGTTGATTTGTGTGTATGATGCCACATAAAGATCCATTTTTCATTCTGTTGCATGTGGATATCCAGTTTTCCTAACCCATTTATTGACAACACTGTCCTTTCCCCATTGGTACTCTCGTTGAAAATCAGTTATTACATAAATGTGGGTTTATTTATGGGCATTCTGTTATGTTCTGTTGGTCTACATGTATGTGTTTATGCTAGTACCACACTATTTTAAAAAGCAACAAAAGCAAAAATAGACAAGTAGGACAACATCAACCTAAAAAGAGCTTCTGTTCTGAAAAGGAGACAAGCAACAGAGTGAAAAGCTAATTTATGGAATGTGAGAAATATTTCACAAACAATATATCTGTTAAGGGGTTAATATCCAAAATATATAAGGAATTTCTCCATCAATAGCTAAAAGCAAATCCTTTGGATTAAAAAATACTGGGCAAAGGACATTGAACAGGCTTTTTTTTTTTTTTTTTTTTACAAGAAAGACACACAAATGGCCAACCAGCTAAATGCAAAGATGCACAATATCAAAAACCATCAGGGAAATGCAAATCAAACTACAAAGAACTATCAATCTGTTAGAATCTGTTAGAATGATTACTATCAAAAATAGATAAATAAATAAAATACAAGTGTTGGTAAGGATGTGGAGAAATTCATGAATATTATTTATAGGAATATAAAGTGGTGCAGCTACTGTGGAAAACAGTATGCAGGTTCTTTGAAACATTAAAAACAAATTGCCATAAAATCCAGCAATCCAACTTCTGGGTATTTCTATAAAAAAGAAATCATAATCAGGACCTTGAAGAGACATATGCATCCCCACATTTGTTGCAGTGTTACTCACAATAGCTAAGATGTGAAAGCAAATTTAATGTCCATTGACAGATGAATGGATAAAGAAAATGTGGTATATAGAGGCAGTGGAATATTATCCACCCATAAAAAGGAAATCCTGCCATATGCAACATCATGGATGAACTTTGAGAACATTTTTCTCAGTGAAAAAGACAGAAGGACAAATACTGCTTGAATCCACTCATATGCAGAATCTTAAAGAGTCAAGTTCATAGAAAATAGAATGGTGGTTTCCAGGGCCACCAGTAGGGGGAAATAGGAAGTTGACGTCCAACAGATAAAGTTTCAGTTATGCATGGTGAATAAATTCTAGAGATCTGCAGTACAATATTGTTTTCCAATTAATGGTACTTCAGTGTACATTTATTGAGAGTAGATCTCATGTTATCTGTTCACAATACTAAAAAAAAAAAAAGGGGGGGGAGGGATTTATCTGAGTAACATAAACAATTTAGGTAGAGTGTAAAAAGTTGATCCCAAGCTGAAGTGGGTTGAGGAAGGAATAGAAATAAAATGAAAGAAGTCAGTGATAAACTTTAAAGACAGATGGGAACTAAGAGAAAACTTGTAGATGGTAGTCCCAGAGGAAATGAAAATATAGTGGCATCAACAGGCTTGACAAAAACAGAAAAGAAAAATTCCTCAGAGATAGGGAAGGAAAGACTTTTCAGGGGACATATGCTCCTGTCGCTGAGAGGTCCAAGTGTAAGATAGAGTGTGTTACCACCTAATTTTCCACTTCTAACCTCTCTGTGCCCACTTGCCCCAACCCCAACTTGATGTAGAACTGATTCAGAAGGACTCAGATTTCTGTTAAAAATCTTTTGAAATTATAAAATGTTGTACTATTCACACGTTCACATTGAAACTACTGCAGAGGCTTAAAATACAGCATTTCCTATTAATGTCTCCTTTTCCATTGTCGGCAGAGTCCAAAAATCTTTTGCTAGGCCATTCTCGATACAAATACGATGTACTCCAAAGAAATCTGTTAAGAATTCTTAGAATTCTTACAATGCTTAGATCACTAGATTAGAGTTTACTCCTTCCACTGGGTAGAAAGTCAAAGACTATTCTCTTCCCAGGAGAATGCAGTCTGTACAATGTGTTGGAAGTACAGTTTGGATACTGTACTTCAAGAAATGTGTCTTTTTCTTGCCTATCACTTAGTTGTGCTACACCTCAGAGATTTCATAGGTAAGAAAAGTTATTTAAAAATTGGATACTAAGTTGATTGATTTTTTTTTAATTAATTTTTTATTTTTTATAAACATATATTTTTATCCCCAGGGGTACAGGTCTGTGAATCACCAGGTTTACACACTTCACAGCACTCACCAAAGCACATACCCTCCCCAATGTCCATAATCCCACCCCCTTCTCCCAAACCCCCTCCCCCCAGCAACCCTCAGTTTGCTTCAACATGGATGGAACTAGAGCGTATCATGCTTAGTGAAATAAGTCAAGCAGAGAAAGACAACTATCATATGATCTCCCTGATATGAGGAAGTGGTGATGCAACATGGGGGCTTAAGTGGGTAGGAGAAGAATCAATGAAACAAGATGGGATTGGGAGGGAGACAAACCATAAGTGACTCTTAATCTCACAAAAGTTGATTGATTTTATGAACTATGAACTATGTCCAAGTCCATGGGCTAGAAACATGATTCATGTTCTAGCCTTGAAAATTAAATATACATACATATACATATGTATATGTGGGTATGTATGTATATTTAATCTTCAAGGTATACATATATACATATGTATGTATGTATATAGGTATATTCTATAGTTATACTTTATCATAAAGCAACATTAATAGCAGCAACTGGTATTTTATTACCATTTTCCTCTTTATACATTACTGATGCAACAGCAAGAAAAAGGAAGAAACAACTTATTAAGTTTGCACAATTTTCCTGCAGAAAATCTGAACAGCCTGGCCTGCTTAGCAAATGTGTGACTTATGTAATTACACTGGTCTCCATTCTCAGAAAAGCCTCACTTTTGGTTTAATGTTTTTTTGTTGCCACCTTGGAATTCTTAATTATTTTGAACAGGAAATCTAACATTTTCATTTTGCAGTAAGACTTGAAAATTGTCCAGCTGGTGCTGGTGGACATAAAGACATATTTCATGTATATTCATAGGTGTGCATGTGTGTACATGTGCTTGCACTTGTGAGTGGGTGTGTGCTTATGTGTAAATGTTAAAATATAAAAATGATATCGAAAATCACAACAAAATAAACCTTCATAAACAAAGGCAATTAAGCATACAGTACAAAATAGTTTAAAATATTTTTTTCATATTGTAAAGGAAACAGAAGAGTCATTAGAGCTTAAATCCTCACAGAAAATAAAATATAATGAACGTGAATTTTCAAAGGTGGAACAATAATTTCCAAATGAAGATTTCTCAATGACTAGTTTTAATTAATAGAAAGAACCTATTAGTATAACGAAGAATCATTGTAATCTCTAAATAAAGCTGTATATTGAGTCAGCTTTCAGTAAAGAAACAATGTAATAACATCTCAATCACTAGAATTACTGCTTCTTTGTGATTGTTTATATTTACAGAAAATCTTCAAAGAGGTCTTTTGGTAATACTAGAACTTATATTATAATTTTGAGTGAATATTTAGCAAAATTTCAGTGACATGTCTCTTGTATACAATTTTAAATCAGTTTCATTATTTTTGTAAGTAGCGATACCATAAACCAATCAATCAGGAATTATTCCCATGAAGTTACATTTAAGAGGCACAAGCTTTTAGGATGACTATAGTAACTAAAGCGAGAAATTGGGGTGTCAGGGTGGCTCAGTCAATCAAACACTGGACTCGACTTCAGCTCATGTTGGAATCTCAGGGTTGTGGGATTGAGCCCCACATTGGGCTCTGTGCATAGCATGGAGTCTGCTTGGGATTCTTACTCCTCTCCCTCTGCCCATCCCCCCATCCCATTTGTGTGCTCAATCACTCTCTTTCTCTCTCTCTCTCTCAATCTCAAATAAATAAATAAATAAATAAAATCTTAAAAAAATAAAGTGGGAAATTGGTGAATGCAGTTGTTAGAAAACAAAAGAAAAATGACATGCATGTTTTCAGTGTCAATATTTTAATAATATTTTACAGTTTATATGATACTTTCACCCACACTGACTATCTCATATAATCCTAACCAGCTTCTTTGTCCTTTCTGTTTACAGAAGGGGAAACTAAAGAATGTTTCTGAGGAAGTACAGAACTTATTAGTGTCATTGACTTTATAAATGGTAGGGCCAGAATGCTGATGCCATATAAGCAAAATGGCATTGCTATTATAATTGACAAACTTACCCATACAGAGTATTGTTGGTTAATGTAAAGTTCAGGTTAAAAATTAAATTAGATTGGATAATAGTTTTCTTTTAAATGATAACTCACTTCACACTGACAATATTTTAGAAGACTGTGCAGCTATGTTATAATTATTTATTTAACTGCTAATTTCTTATAGTTTAGAAACCCTAAAGAAATATACTGCTTACAACAGAAATATATTTTTTTAAAGATTTTATTTATTTATTTGAGAGAGAGACAGTGAGAGAGAACATGAGCAAGGAGAAAGTCAGAGGGAGAAGCAGACTCCCCGTGGAGCTGGGAGCCCGATGCGGGACTCGATCCCAGACTCTGGGATCATGACCTGAGCCGAAGGCAGTCGTCCAACCAACTGAGCCACCCAGGGGTCCATACAACAGAAATATTAAAATTCTACATTCTTAGAAAATTTATACAACTGGAAAGAAGACAGTTTGAAAACTTGCATAGGTAGAGCAAGAGGAAAGAAAAAATATTTAAATGAATGATTCATTCCCCCTTTTTTTAATACATCAATGTGTTTTTCTTTTTGATTTTTAGAAAAGATAAAATTGTGGAGGCTATTTGGTAATGTGAAACTGCATTTAACATTTAAAATGTAAATTGGACTTTTAAAAATGTGTTTCTTTAAAAGGGAAAATAAATAGTCTTTACCAGATGCATTTTCTTCAAAATGCTTGCATCACATAAATAAAATCACTGTGACAAGCACTTGATTCCATTTCATGTCAACTAAAACAATTGCCTGCCCCTTGTGCCAGGATTTTTCATTAAAAACAAATGATTAAACAAGGTGAGATGAATAGATATGCAAGCAAGCAAATTTGATGTAACTGCTAGGTAAAATCATTTCCTGAAGTGAATCTTAAATCTATGAAGTGGTCTGTTAGGCAGTGTTATTATATGCAGCAAACTAAACTTAATCTTTATAAAAAGATTGTCATCTCAAAGGAGAGAACCAAAAAGAAATGGGCATTTAAAAATTTTCTCACATGTACTTTTAGAATTTCAACATGTTGAACATATTGTAACAACTTGTCCACGCTACAGAGAGCTCTGTCTCTATGTTAAAAGAATATCATTAACAGCCTAAACTGAATCTAAGAACTTTTAAATCAGAAGGAAATTTATAAAAATCATCAATCCACAAAGAATATGCCCTACACTCAAAACATTAATTTCCATGTCATTTCTTCATGTAACAGATTAATGCATAGATATCATAATAGTACAAGTCAAGCTAAGTAATTTAAATGATTTCTCATCTTTAAATTGTTTCTCTGAATGAAGAACATAAAAGGATAATTTCTTGTTACTAAAATATAGTATTTATCTTCCAATAAATACATTCACAAATTTAAAATGCCTTTTAATACTGACTAAATTATTATATTTATTAAAATTATGACAGTAAATCATAATTTAAAATGGAGAAGTAAAAGGGAGAAAATAACTGTCCTCAGTATAGGAATAATGCGTTATATTGCTGTCTTTTTAGTTGGTTATTTATTTTTAATTATGAAATAAAATGATGAGTTGACCTTGGGCTTATGTAATGAGATAAAACCTTACAGAATAGAGTGATTTACAGAGTGAAGAGTTGTCAGTCAAATAAGCAAAAAGAGCTTTCCAAGAGCAGACAGCATTATAAATACAAAGACAGAGACAGGAATGGGTAAGGTATAGTGCAGGAAAGGCATGCCAGCTAATTTGGTTGGAGAAAATGGCTCAGGGATCAACGAAGGAGCTTAGATTTATCCTGGGCACATTATGAAGCTATTTTAGGTTTTTAAGCAGGAAAGTGACCTGGCCACATCTCTGTTTTAGAAATGTAACTCTGAAGATAGTGCCTATTAGGGCTGGTAACGGGATGGAGCAGGAGCCAGGGTGAAAGTGAGAGCTGCTGTTACCGAGGTAAAACTCATCAGCTGTGGCAACACATACCTGGAACAAGCAGGTGGAATGTAAATTGATTTAATTTGGTAGTATGTCTGTTTCTTTCAAAGGAAAAAAAAAAAAAACAGTCTCAACCATATGCCATATATTCAAAATTATAACAGTACTACAAAATGACATATTTTATACATGTTTTTTCCCCCAAAAGAGGTAGGATTTGCATAATATTGATTTTGTGCATGTGTTTTATACTGTACACTTTACCACGGAGGGCTACGATTTTCCCCAAATTATCATGGATATTCAAGAATGATCAGGAACTTAAAAAAAATTGACTGACATATGCTTTCATAATAATAAACCTTTCTTGAATATTGGGTTGAATAATTAATGAAGGTATAAACGTGTCTATACCATTATCTAAATAAATATTTACTAATTTTAACCTCAAGTTTTAATTTTTAATTTTTAAATTTAATTTAATCTTATTATTTTGAGGGAGAGAGAGAAAGTGGGGGTTGAGGAGGAAGAAGAAAAGCAGAGGGAGAGAGAGAGAAAGAGACTCTTAAGCAGGCTCCAGGACCAGTGCAGAGCCTGGTGCCAGGCTCCATCCCACTACACTGAGATCATGACCTGAACTGAAATCAAGAGTTGGAGGCTAAATCAATTATGCCACCCAAGTGTCCCTACAGCCGTCAAATATTTTTATATACCATTAAAAATTTTATAGCACCTAAGAAACAGGCTTATAATGATTAGTAAACAAAATGCCTCCCAATAATGTAAGGCATGTATTTTTTAACAGATATCTAAAATGCCTTAATAGGACTTCTAAGAACATGTTTAGTTCCAAAATCACAGAAGGAATAAGAAGAACCACAGGAAACTTCCCTTAAATTTTATTATTTTAAATAACCATTTCCTTTCCCCAGGGGAAATAAATGAATGTGTGGTGACATGATCAACTGGCTTTCAGTGTTTATTCCCACACATGTTTCATTCACCTTTTTAGCATAGCAGAAAACAGAAAGGTAAAACCTGTATTTATCAGATTCCCTTGCAGCTATAATTCCGTATGCTAATTAAATTATATCAACTAGATAGATCCTTAAGATATTGGATTTCCTCTATGTTTTGGCTGACGTTTTCAGCTAGGGAATCAAAGTTGTAGGAGTGTAGGTTGCTGCTTCAATCTCCCAGTATTGTTAGAGTTTTAGCTCCACGGGGGGTTGGAAAAGCAATTACAGGGAGGTAGCTTCCTGGCCTTTGTTTCCTGCTCACTTGATCTTAGTTACAGTAGGGTGTCTTCGCATTTCGTGGTGTCAAGGAAGCCACTATATTTTCTACCTTCTTGATTGTGGTAGAGTTAGTAGCTACCTATGTAGTATTCTGACGCTCATCTCCAGCCTACTCTGCCAACCTGTCTACAAATTTTGAAAGCACATAATTTACTGTATTAAAATCCTTTCTCCTTAAAATATGTGGACTTTTCTTATATTGAACCCATTTTTTATACTATGCATCTCCTCCTTTATGGAGGTTTCTTTAATAATCTAATAGTACAATACATTATTTTTGAATTATCTCTATTAATGTTTGTTGATTCTATATTCTATTGCTATAGTCTTTTCTGAGCAGGATACAAAGAAAAGCGACCTAAAATATAAACCTTTGCTCCCGGTTTTTGTGTCTGAAAACATAAATCAACAGAAGAGCTATACTATACTGTCCTTGGATTAGAAGGAGGGAGGGAAGGGCATGGTGGGTAAGATTCTTTGCAGCTCAGGATATGACCTACTTTTCCTCACTGTCATTAATATGTCCAGTCACTCCTCCAGTTCTGTTTTCTTTTTTTTCTCTTTCCCCCACCACATCTCCAGTCATCTTTCTAGATGGTTTTAATATCCATTTGGACATTCTACCCAATAGTAGAGATCTATCTTCCACTTGTAAGACTGTGTCATTACCTACAACTTCAATTTCATAATCTTACCCTCTGAAGACATTTCTTGTGTTTCTAGGCAACTCTCACTGGTCCATCATGTCTATAATATTCTTCTATTTATTTCAGAACAATCATTAGGATCCCTTTTTTTGCACACTTTAATGTCTTTGCATCTTGGTTCACTGTTCTTTTCTGGAAAATTCTTAACCCTGGTTAAATTCAAATTCCAATATACTTTAAGGGTGGACCTACATGGCTGAGTATGGCAAGAGACACACCTTAAATAACACTAACTGCCCCACACTTGAAGTTTACAAATGATAAACAGAAGAGGACTTATAGTACTATCAGGCAATTACATATTTTCCAGGCCCATTTTCTTTCTCTTCCTCTTCAATGACTCTTTCCTATCTAGGTCCTTCCTCTTCAGATATTCTATACCTTCTTCTCTTTCTCACTCCTATATAATTTTATTTTCTCACTGAGTAAACAGCAACAACCAGGGCACGGTGATACTACTACAGAGGTCTGAATAGTGAGAGGAAGTCAAGTCTATTCTTGCTATAGGCAGTTGCTTAAAGCAGAAGTTAGTAACGATAGCCCAAGGACCGAGTCTAGCTTGCCAAGTGCTTTTTAAAAAGTTTTCATTTAAATTCCAGTTAGCGGGGCGCCTGGGTGCTCAGTGGGTTAAGCCGCTGCCTTCGGCTCAGGTCATGATCTCAGGGTCCTGGGATCGAGTCCCGCATCGGGCTCTCTGCTCGGCAGGGAGCCTGCTTCCTCCTCTCTCTCTCTGCCTGCCTCTCTGACTACTTGTAATCTCTCTCTGTCAAATAAATAAATAAAATCTTTAAAAAAAAAATAAAAAATAAATTCCAGTTAGCTAATATACACCTTAAAATTAATTCCTGGTGTACAATATACAGTGATTCAACATACAACACCTAGTGCTTATCACAAGTGCACTCCTTCATTCCCATCACCTATTTCACTCATCCCTCCACCCACCTCCCCACTGGTAACCGTCAGTTTGTTCCTTATAGGGAGTAGACTTTTTCTTGGTTTGTCTCTCCTTCTTCATTTGCTTGTTTGTTTTGTTTCTTAAATTCCACATATGAGTGATATCATATGGTATTTGTCTTTCTCTGAATGACTAATTTCACTTATCATAATATTCTATAGTTCCATCCATGTTGTTGCAAATGTCAAGATCTCATTCTTTATATGGCTGAGTAATATATCATTATACACACACACACACACACGTGTGTGTGTGTGTGTGTGTGTGGCACTTAATATATAAATGCCATATATATATATATTTAATATATATTCTTCTTTATCCATTCAGCAGTCAATGGAATCATGGAACCTTGGGCTGTTTCCATAATTTGGCTATTATTGATAATGATGCTATAAATGTCCAGTGCATGATCCCTTTAAGTTGGTATTTTTGCATTCTTTGGGTAAGTACCTAGTAGTGCAATTGCTGGATTATAGAGTAGTTGTATTTTTAACTTTTTGAGGAATCTCCATACTGTTTTCCACAGTGGCTGCACAAGTTTACATTCCCACCAACTGGGCATGAGTGTTCATTTTTCTCCACACCTGTTGTTTCTTGGTTGTTGATTTTAACCACCTTGACAGGTGTGAGGTGATATTTCATTGTAGCTTTGATTTGTAGTTCCCTGATAATCAGTGATGTTGAGCATCTTTTCTTGTGTTTATTGGTCAACTGTATATCTTCTTTGGAATAATGTTTATGCATTTCTTCTGCTGGCAGAGCTAGAACAAGCAATTGTAAAATGTATATGGAACCACAAAAGACCCTGAATAGCCAAAGCAACCTTGAAAAAGAAGACAAAGTTGGGGGTACCACAATTCTGGACTTCAAGGTATATAATGCAAACTATAGTAATCAAAACAGTATGGTACTGGCACAAAAAGAGATACATAGATCAATGTAACAGAATAGAAAGCACAGAAATGAACCCATAACTACATACTCATTTAATCTTTAACAAAGCAGGAAAGAATATCCAATGGGCAAAAAAATCTCTTTAGCAAAGGGTGTTGGGAAAATTGGATAGCAACATGCAAAAAAAAAAAAAAAAAAAAAAGAAAATGGACCACTTTCTTACACCACTATATTTACATCTTACATTTTCTTACACCATCTTACAAAAATAAATTCAAAATGAATTAAATGCCTAAATGTGAGACCTGAAACCATAAAAATCCCAGAGGAAAACACAGGCAGTAACCTCTTTGACATCAACCATAGAAACCTCTTTCAAAATATGTCTCCTATCATCTGATTTTACAAATAAAGTTTTACTAAGGCATAGCCATGCTCATTCATTAATGTGCTGTCTATGGCTTGTGAAGCCTAAAATACTTACTATCTGGCTCTTTATAAAGAAGGTTGTAACCTCTGATTCAAAAGTTAGAACAAAGATAAATTATTTTTCTAAGAAAAAATATTTTTTCATTGACATATTTTTTGGAACTGCCAGCACTTGGTGGTGGTAATGGAGGAAGTTTAGTTGGATTTATTGTTATATGTAAGTTTTTTATTATTTTTTAATGTGATGTCTATGCCTCCATCACTCACACTATCCAGCCCTTGTTATGCCACTGCCAGACTAACTTCCATAACTGCCTAACACCAAATTCATCAACCTACTTCTGTCTGCCATGGTTAAGCTCCTTTTCTTCCTTTTGGATGAATTTCCCCTCCTTCTATCTGAGGCCAATTACTCAACCTGCATCTGGGATCACGTTCCCTGTCATTTACTTAAGAACACCACTCCAGGGATGTGAACTCTCTCTCCTGCATCATCAATTCCTCCTGATGCATTACATATGGAGTGTAAGAAAAAGAGGAGTCAGTGATTATTTCTAGAAACTTCTGAGCAACAGGTGGAATGAAGCAAGTTTTAAATGGAAAAATGATAGTTCAGTTTAGATCATGATAATGAGAGAGATCAAATACCATTAATTATGTAACATTAGAGATGCTCAGTGGAGAGTGGCTATGTGAACCTGGAGTTTAGGGGAGAGGTTAGAGCTGGGGATAATATTTGAGGTAACAACCAAAACAGAGTACTTAATATAGTATAGAAAAAGGGAAGATCATTTAAAAGTTGAAGAGTATTCAGTAAAGAAAAATTGAAAAGGAGTACCAGTAAGGTTGCAAGAAAGATAGGGTAGTTTCTAGAAATAAAATGCAATTTAACAATTTCAAAGCAAAATTAAAGAAAAGAGTTTTTCAACAAGGAATGATCAGGGTGTTAAATGCTCCCAAGAGGCAAAGTAAGATAAGGACTGATACATTACAGTTGGATTTGATTACAGGATGATCAATCATGACTTTGAAGGAAGCAGCTTCAATGAAATACTGAGAAAGTCTATAGGAGAAGGCGAAGTGAAAACATCAAATACATGTAAAAAATTTTTATGAGGAGTTCTGTTTTAAGAGGGAACTGGAAAATAGTGCAAAATATTAGTTTTTAAGACTAAAAAAGGCAACTGGTCCCAGAGGTGAAAGAAAGAGCCCAAGATGTCTTCAGGACCAAGTGGAAATAACTAGACTTCAGAGAAAATGGGATGGTTAATTTGAGCTCAAAATGATTCTGCCTCAGCAAAACTGTTTCCACTCAAAGAATGACATTAAAACCCTAATTCTGCTGCAAGTGCCTCTGTTGGCTCTTATATATAACAAATATATTCATGGCAACCAAAACACGTGCCCTCCAAAAACTATTCCATACCAAGAAAGCTTTCCAATACCTTTACACACCCCTGAGAAGAATGGGATAATGGGGAGGAGAGATGCCTGATAATGACAAATAGAATTTCCTGGCCATTCAGCAGGTGGAGATGGTGAAGAAGTACAATTTAATTTTTTGACAAGTAATATGACATTTTCTGCACACAAGTTTGTGATATAAAATTTATACTGGGTAAATAAAAGTTGTTTTGCATACTTAATAAATGTTGATAAACATTTTAAAAATATCTATTTGAATTAGTGCCATTCTAGTAACATGTCCAAGATACCCACATATTTTTGTGGAGTACAGAGAGTAAAGCTCCACTAGAGAAAACAAAACAAAACAAAATTGGGGTAGTTGCTATGGAAATGTAAGAAAAATAACAAAAAAAAGTGAAACATTACCAAAGAAGAACAATAGTTACTGATTAGTATGAAAGAAAGGAATGGTTCAAAGTTTTCTCAAAGTTTAATCTTTGAATGGAAGAATAAACAAAATAAATATCAAGGTGGCAGTCAGTTGGCATTATACCATGACTCCTTTAACTATCAAATGAATCACTCTGTTCAGTTCAAAAATTCCAAAAGAGTCACATAAGATCTAATTTCAGGATCTAATGTCTAATCTATCTGAGGGATATTTTTTTTTAACACAAAGTAGCATCTTCTCTGCTTATACCAGTAATTGTTTTATTATAAGACATAAGGATATGATTGTTTAACCTGCATCAGGAGTCAGAGAATAGTTACATCATTAATAACATGACTGATGGTAAGTAGAATAAACAAGTCATTGTCACAATACCTCAATTTCAACATTCTATAATTTTTATGCATATGCATTTCTTTAAATTTTCTTCTATGTCAGTTGCCTAAATTTTTTTAAATTAATTAATTAATTAATTTATTTGACAGACAGAGATCACAAGTAGACAGAGAGGCAGGCACAGAAAGAGAGGAGGAAGCAGGCTCCCTGCAGAGCAGAGAGCCCAACTCGGGGCCTGAGCCAAAGGCAGAGGCTTTAACCCACTGAGCCACCCAGGCACCCCAGTTGCCTAAATTTTTAATCAATTTTCTCCTACCCTCTAAAATTCTCGTTTTAGCAACACAACCTCCATTTCCAACTTATCACTGAAGTCTGTAGTAAAAGAATAAATCCACAAGTGAGTTTTGCACAGCTCCTTTAATGTTCTTGACATAATGATATTAAAAGTGCTCTTCAAGAATAGCCACATTAGGGCACCTGGGTGGCTCAGTTGGTTAAGCAACCGCCTTTGGCTCAGGTCACGGTCCCGGAGTCCCGGGATCGAGTCCCGCATCAGGCTGCCAGCTCCATGGGGAGTCTGCTTCTCCCTCTGACCTTCTCGCCTCTCATGCTCTCTCTCACTGTCTCTCAAATAAATAAATAAAAATATTAAAAAAAAAAGAATAGCCACATTATTGATCATACACATATCAATTAATAATATATAACAAGAGAAATGATAGTACTTATGTAGTCATTTTCCCCAAGAATTGTGCTATGCATTTTATGTATATTAGCTCATGTTATTTTATAACCTGTGAAATAGATCCTATATTTACCAATTTTATAGCTGAGCAAGTTGGGGTTTACATTCATCATTCCTAAGACCATATAGCTAGTAGAGGTGAATCAAGAATTAGAATATGAGCTGCTTGGCTATTAGTCCATGCTCTTAAGCACTACTACTATCCTTAACTGCACACTGCCTCTTAATGAGTGTGGTATACATCACCACTCAATTTTCTGTTCTCCTTCCGTAGTTACATTTTATAAATAAATTGGAATTGAGCAACAAAACATGTTCAATCTTCTTTGTTAATAGTAAGTATTGCAATTAAAATAAAACAAATTATTTTCATAGGAGAATAGAAAAAGAATGTTGTCCCTTTAGGGGAAAATATTTCCAATTGTTTACCATTTAAAGGGAAATAATTAAATATTCAATAGGCTGAGTGCTGTTAAGTGAAGGATTGAATATTCCCTTGCAATCTAAATTCTATGTGTGGCCAGCGGCACTGTGAACAGTTCAAAGAATAAAATTTCTAGCCTGAGGAATCTTAATGTGCTTTTTGTAATTCAGGAGAAACAAATAGATATCAGCAGTGATATTTTCACCAAATATAACATCATTAGGTTGTAATGATGGGGAATGAAGAGCAACATAACTTTCAGGCTTCTGGATTTTTCCCTTGGAAAAATCCTATTCTCTCAGACAGACCTATATTTTAGAACACGAAAAAAAGAAGAAGGAAGGAAGAAAAAAGAAAGAAAAGGAAGAAAGAAATAAAAGATTTACAAATAAAAGGTCTTTGCTGTTTGTAGTTTGTAGACAGATAATATTTTAATTCAGATCTACTAAATATACAAAATTATTTTGCAAGTGTGTTTATAACTTTTAACAGAAAAGATGAATAAAAACTAAAAACAGAGATAAGATCATTATCATTGATATTCAATTAATTTATCTATACTTGAATACATACATAAGCAGAGTCTAAAATTTTATTTCTCAGTTATTAGGCCCAAGAACAGGTTCTTACACTATTTTTATGATGTTATCAGACAAAATTTTGAGTGTTAATCCTGGCTATCCCAATTCCACTCTTACTTTTTCTTTAAAAAAGGAAATGAAAACCGAGTATGGAGTTTGCTCAGAAAATCATGCATTCAATGAGTATTTGACTAGCTATTATGGATCAGAAACTGTTGTATGTTAACAAGACATGTTCCCAAACTTCTTTGAACATAATTCCTGATATATGACATCCCAATTGACGGCAGAACTGGGGCAATTCCCCCCCTTTTTTTTACTAAAAAAAGCAAAAGAAAGAAAAACTCCCTTTTAAATAGTTGGTAGTTTGCTTTGAAAAAATTTTAATTATAAGATTAGTCTCACAGAAAATCATAAATTAACTGAATAGTGTACAAGTGTACAAATATTTTATTAATGAATTATACTGGCCTTGATATTAAAACCGAAATGTACATTCTGAATGAGCTTCTGACCAATCATTTTTATTTATCATGCAGTTATTACCAAAAGTTTTAAAATGTTTTTTTTTTTTTTGAAGATTTTATTTATTTATTTGCCAGAGACAGAGGGAGAGAGAGCGAGCGAGCACAGGCAGACAAAGAGGCAGGCAGAGGCAGAGGAAGAAGCAGGCTCCCTGCCAAGCAAGGAGCCCGATGTGGGACTCGATCCCAGGACCCCGGGATCATGACCTGAGCCGAAGGCAGCTGCTTAACCAATTGAGCCACCCAGGTGTCTCTTAAAATGTTTTATTATATTTTAAATAAAAATTGCCCTTTCCCCCCTCTCATTTGCAGATGAAAAAAAACCAAACAATACAGAAATATGATTCAATAAAGAGCAACCTGAACAGAATTAAATATATGCTGGAAGTTATGAAGTGAAAGGGAGTATCTATTTATACTCTCCATCTTTGTAAGATGAATAAATAACAATAATATTACCAGGCCATCTAAACTAAACAGCAATATAAATATAATGATGGTTATGGAAGAGGGGTATAAAATACACAACTTCTCTGATGTTGATGTTTCAGGAATTCATTGCAAATAAAAAAGAGGGAGAGGGAAAACAATTAGCTTCAACCCAAACTCTGCACTGGAGGCTTCCCCCCACCTCTCATTCTCTTCCCTGAAATAATAAAGGTCTCGAAGATGTTTAAAGAAATAGTAAAACTAATAATAACAAGAAATAACAAAACACATTAAATGTTTGAATTAGTTCTTGGGACAAATGGAACACACTAGTACTAATTTTATTCAACACCTTAATATTGTGTATCAACAATGATAGAAGGTGATGATATGATGTTGGGCCCCAAGAGGCTAAGATGGCGCCGGGTGGCCTTCTCTTCCAGATCGGGAACCCACATGGCCGACCACAAAGGCGCCAAAGTGGCGGTTTCGGTTTCCCATCAGTTCTGTTTCCCGCGAGCCTCCACCCCCTGCAGGGTGTGTCTCTCCCAACTCCCCCCGACACGGCACATCCCCATTGGCCCCCACTTTGCTGACCTCACTTCCCTTCCCTCACCCCATATAAGTCGCTGCCCTGCTCAATAAAGCGAGATCCTGCTTCGACAGACCTCCCGAGCCCGGTGTCTTCTGTGGGTGCGTTCCGGGTTCGGGGCACTCGCCATCCTGCTCAGCCCCAAGGAGAGGCCTCCGGCTGGCCCGGGCGCCTCCTCCCCTCGGCGGGGAGCCCAACAACGGATCTGGTTGTACTGCAATATGACTCAGGTGCTACAACTGAGGTGGGGACAATTATATGACTTAGTTGCAACTGAGGTGGAGATGGTAGGCACGAGTGGATTTACATATGAAGTTTCATACTCTCTTTGATTCAGACATGAGAATGGATGGATCTATTTGCAGCTGTAGGAAAAACTAAACCTTAACAGGAGTTTCCTTCCTACCAAAAGAAGACCAACATCTTCCTTTCTTTGTCCTAGCCAAGAAGTAGCATAGAATGCCACACAGAGAAGACTGAGACCAGGGACAGAGTAAGCTATTGTACATCAAAACCAGGAAGGAATGAAAATGTCCAGTTCTAATTATTCATAAGCAATTTGCAAGTGTGGTGAATGAAACAAACCTGAAAATACAATTTGTGAAGAAGATACTAAGACACACATGGGGATAGCCACAGAGGACAGTCCCTGTTCCAAAACCAAAACACAATCCAAGAGACCAGTATGGCATAAGAACAGCCTCATGGGATGTTAAAAAAGGAAGTAGTAGTTTTTGAGTAAATTTGTCAGGAATCATGATAAAAAGAAAGATGATTTTCTTATAGCTCCAATGTTTTTAACTGTTCTCAATTCTACAGTTTTATTAAATATGATGTCTGGGTAAGACTTTATTCTTGGTGCTAGGAATACAACAATGAACCAGAAAGACTTTAATCCCTGTCTTTATGATGCATATTGTTAGAGAAAGTTAATATACAAATAAATTAATGAATCATATCACTTTTTGACAGGCATAAAATCCTGCAAAGTAAAAATAATACAGAAAACAAAAGTATAAGTGCTTTATTTATGATAATGATTTTTTTTAAATGAGAGTACATCATATATAAGTATATATGTAGGTTAAGAGAAGAATAAGTACAATCCTTAAGCCATGGAGGTGTCTGGCATATTCAGGGAACAGCAAAAAGGCCAGAGTGGCTGGACCAGAATGATCCAGGGGTGGATTAGTAGGAGATGAGGGCCAAAGGCAGGATTCAGATCATATTATGCAAAATGATTAAATTTCTTGTACTGCAAAAATAAGTCATGAAAATATATTCTGCTGATAGAAGGTCAATACAAGTAGTAACTTTGTAAAAAGAAAAAAATTATTCTTATGTTCACTAAAAATATTCTTTCTGAAAGTAAGAACTTATCTCCCCATTATTTCTTTTTAAAAGACCTAGGACTTTGAATAAAAAATTACTGATAATCTGTATATGGGGTGTTGAGATGTGCACAAGTAATTTCACAAGTAATTCCCATGTTTTTGTTTGCAAATATTCTTATGGCTTTTAATTTTTAAGTTTTAAAGTATCTATCCAAAATACTACATTCTTCCAAACTGAGTAGTTTGTTTTTTCTTTTCTTTTCTTTTTCAGTCAGAAGGAAATCCTGTTTGAAATCATGAGCACTTGTAATTTATAGGCAGTAATGAGGTGGATCTATTTTCTCCTAGACAACAATTTTCTCCTCTCACCTGCCTTACAAAGTCACAAGTTGGTATCCTCATTTCCTACTTCGCTGAGAAATCCATAATCATAAGGACATCTTTACAGTCCCCCATCATCTAGTTACCCACCTATCAGCTTCTAACTGAAGACACTCTTTCCATTTGAGCAACAGATCCTTTATATTCTCTATAAATTAAGGACATCCTACCAGCTATTCTCTTTCCTACATCATTATTTTTTACTCTTTATGTTCATATTCATCATGGTTCAGAAATAATTTCATCTTTAAAATGATACTTCCCTTGATTTTGTTTCCCTCACCAGCTACTTCTCCATTTCTCAATCCGAGTTTATAGCAAATCTTCTGAAATGAAAGGCCAACAATCCACGTGTCCAATTCCTCACCTCCCATTCTCTCTTAAAACTGCTCTAAATAGCCTCCTCCACCCAAACTCCATGGAGCTCACTGTTATTATCAACACCAGTGTCTTTCATTGAATAAAATTCTATGATACATTCTTAGTCCTTTTCTTTTTGCCCTACCATGCCTCTTTTGATTTTTGTCCTACCTCCCCTAAGTCTACTTTCTGAACTTAGCATCAGAGTGCCCAGTCTCAGCCTCTGGATCCATTTTTTAGATTTCCATTTTTCAGTCCCTTGGCAGTTTCATTAATCTTATGCTTTGTATGCCATCACATGCAGAATAGCCCCCAGATGTCTATATTTATCTCAAATGTCTCTCCTAACCCCCACTAATATATCCCATTGATTACTCAATAGATTGGCAATGAAAAAGTTAAAGTTGTGACTAAGAGGAAAACTGGGTGGGCCTCAAGGGAAGAAAGGGTTGGGGAAATGATATCATATTGCAAACTCCTATGGGAAAGTCAATAAATACTATCATAATTTGTTGGATCTTTACCATGGCCTTAAATATGCATTCTAAAATTATAAAAGCAACAACAGAAAATGTAAAGAATAAAAACACTATGAGGAGACAGTAAAGAGGACAATGTAAGTGAATGAGATTCCAGGTTTGTTTGTTTTTGTTTGTTTGTTTTTTCAGAGAGTCAATATATACTATCTAAAAATATGTGTGTGTGTGTGTGTGTGTGTGTGTGTGCGCGCGCGCGCGCGCGCACAGAGAGAGAGAGAGGAGGAAGGGGAGAGGGAGGGAGGTATATATTATCTAGATTTGTTGAGGTAACCACCCTAAAAGGACCTCAAAAGGAAGTGGTTTAAAAATGTTCCCTGCAGGGTAAGAAGGAGAGATTATTTCTTTTTAGACTAAACTCTTCAGTATTTATTCCTTGATAAAAATAAGTTTAAAAATAAATATTTAAGTGCTATATATAATAATTAAAAACTGCTAAAAATATCAATACACTTACCTCAGCTGGAAAATGGAGTGGCTACGATAGATAAGAATAATGTAAGTACACTAATTCCCTAGTTTGCATTGCTGGTATCAAAAGATAATGCCTAACTTTCATAAGTAAATAATAAGTGAAAGTAAAACTGTAGGAGTAGACTTATGGTGATAAGTGCTATGAAAAATAAAAATGATAAATGATAAAACCTTTTACTTTGAGACAAATGATTGGGAATAAACAGGGATACGGATATTCAGTTTAATTTTTATTTTAAATACTTGTGGTACATGCTTTTATAGTTAAAACAATTTATTTCTACAAAGAATGACTAAGTAAAATTTAAAGAAAACATTTTTTTTAAAGATTTTATTTATTTATTTGACAGATAAGATCACAAGTAGGCAGAGAGGCAGGCAGAGAAAGAGAGAGAGAGGAAGCAGGGAAAGAGAGAGAGAGGAAGCAGGCTCCCAGCTGAGCAGAGAGCCCAATGCGGGGCTCGATCCCAGGACCCTGGGATCATGACCTGAGCCGAAGGCAGAGGCTTTAACCCACTGAGCCACCCAGGCGCCCCTAAAGAAAACATTTTTATAGGAGGGATATTTTTCCTCTTTACTTCCTGGGAAGGATGGACATAATTATGTGCCAGGCCATAGTTGATACTTGGGAAATGATATTAAATTAAATTGGGAAGAAAAGGCCTCATTGTAAACACGTGGAAAAAATGGTGAGTGGAAATGGCTCAGGAACCTCTATACACCAGGAATTCTTCCTGAATGTTTAACATGTTTTAAATGCTTTTATAAATGACCCGTTAGTAGAAAGAACATCAAAAGACTGTTAAAGGAGATCTATATAGATTGTGAATGGAGCTGTTAAACTGCAGTTCGGAGTTATTACAAGAAACACCTGTACAAGCTCTACACCTTGTCAACTTTATGTAGTGCCAGCAAAGAGTCTCTTCACCAAATCGAGTTTTAAGGACACTGAGCCTCAGACTTCCATTCCCTATCCCACGCTTTGTGCTTACGATCATCTAGTTTTTAAATGACTGAATTGCTTATGTTTTTGTGGTTTTTATGAAGAAAAGAAGGGAATATAAATTGCCAAAATTTATCTTGAAATATTAAAGGAGTTTTGGGAGGAAGAATGGGCCTTTTTGGCTAGTGAACGGCTGAATAGGAGAAAAGTTTGATGAATAATGTATGTTGCACATGCAGATAGGAGAGCACACTTGATAGAAAGCTGGCGGAAAGTAGGCCAGAGCGATGGAAAGTATACATATTGGTATTGGACAAATTATATGAGCACTGAGGATTCTTTGTTCACCCAGGATAGACACAATACAAAGTGGCTGAGGGACCAGATTCCAAAAGAAGGAAGTACTGAACAGAGCTGTAAGTCAAGACTTAATCAACTCTAGTTTCCCTCTTTCACGTTGAGAACTCCTGTATTAATGGAGATAAAAGTTACTTTAGATCTCCTTTCAAAATATAGGCGTACCTTGGAGATATTGCAGGCTTGGTTTAAGATCACTGCAACAAAGCAAATATCACAATAAAGCAAGTCAAATGAATTTCTCAGGGAATATAAAAGTTATGTTTACACTTTACTGGTGTCTATTAAGTGTGCAATATCAATATATCCGTAAAAACAATGTACATACCTTAATTAAAAATGTTTATTGTTAGAAAGTGCTAACCATCATCCAAATTTTTAGAGAGTTTTAACCTTTTTGCTGGTGGAAGATCTTGGCCAGATTTTAATGGTTGATGACTGATCCAGGGTGATGACTGCTGAAGGCTGCGGTGATAGTGGTAATTTCTTAAAGTAATACAGCAATGAGGGGTGCCTGGGTGGCTCAGTCAGTTATGTTTATGCCTTCCAGCTCAGGTCATGTCCCACATCAGGCTCCCTGCTCCGTGGGGGTCTCCTTCTCTCTCTACCCCTCCCCCCTACTTGTGCTTTCTTTCTCTCTTATACAAATATATAAAACTTTTAAAAAAATATGACAATAATGAAGTTTGCTACATTGACTGACTCTTCCTTTCACAAAAGATTTCTCTGTACCATGCAATTCAGTTACAGCATTTTATCCATTGTAGACCTTCTTTCAAAATTGGAGTCAATCCTCTCAAAAATTACAGCTGCTTTATCAACTACGTTTATATAATATACATATTGCCTTTGTTGAGATTTCAACAATCTTCACAACATCTTCTGCAGTAGATCCCACCTCAAGACATCACTCTTTTTGCTCACCCGTAAGAAGCAACTTCTCATCCATTAAAGTTTTGTCATGAAATTGTAGCAATTCAGTCATATTTCTAGGCTCTCCTTCTAACTCTATTTCCTCTTGCTCTTTCTACCACATCTGTGATAACTTCCTCCACGGAAGTCTTCAAAGTCATCCATGAGGCTTGGAATTAACTTCTTCCAAGGTCCTGTTAAAACAATATTTTGACATCTTTCCATGAATCACAAATGTTCTTAATGGCACCTAGAATGGTGAATCCTTTCCAGAAGGTTTTCAATTTATTTTGCCCAGATCTATCAGAGAAATCACCGTCTATGGCATGACAGCTATAGCCTTATAAATGTATTTCCTAAGTAATAAGCTTAAAAGTAAAAAATACTCCTTGATCCAGGGGCTGCAGAATGGATGTTGTGTTAGAAAGCATGAAAACAACATTAAAAGTTTTAGACTTCTCCATCGGAGTTGTTGGGTGACCAGATGCACTGTCAATGGGCAGTACTTTTGAAAAGAATCTTCTTCTGCTGCTGCTTCTGCTTCTGTTTCTTCTTTCCTGAGCAGTAGGTCTTAACAGTGGGCTTAAAATATATTATAAATTATGTTGTAAACAGATGTGCTGTCATCTAGGCTTTGTTCCAATTACAGAACACAAACAAAGTAGGTTTAGCCTAATTCTGAAGGGCCCTAGGATGTTTGCACCAGTAAATGAGCATCAGCTTCAACTTAAAATCATTAGCTGCCTTAATTCCTATTGAGAAAGTCAGCTTGTCCTTTGAAGCTCTGAAGCCAGGCATTGACCTCTCTAGCTATTAAAGTTGTAGATGTCATCTTCTTCCCATATAAGGCTGTTTTGTCTACATTAAAAATCTGTTGTTTTGTGTAGTCATTCCCATTAATGATCTTAGGAGATCTTCTGGATAACTTGCTGCAGCTTCTATATCAGCAGTTGCTGCATACCTTACACTTTTATATTATGGAGGAGACTTCTTTCCTGAAACCTCATGAGCCAAATTTTGCTAGCTTCAACCTTTTTTCTACAACTACTTCACCTTTCTCAGTCTTTGTAGAATCAAAGAGATCTAAGGCCTTGTTCTCTGTTTGGTTTTGGTTTAAGATAATGTTGTGGCTGGTTTGATTTTTGATTCAGACCACTTAAACTTTCTCCATATCAGCAATAAAGCTCTTTCATGTCCTTATCATTTGTGTATTCTTTGGAGCAGCACTTTATTTTTTATGTTTTTTTTTTTTTTAAAGATTTTACTTATTTATTTGAGAGAGAGACAAAGATAGCACAAGCAGGGGGAAAGACAAAGGGAGAGAGAGAGGGACAACCAGACCCCCTGCTGAGCACAGAGCCTGATGTGGGCCTAGATCCTAGGACCCTGAAATCATGACCTGAACTGAAGGCAGATTCATAACCTACTGAGCCACCCAGAAGCCCATGGAGTAGCACTTTAAATTTCCTTCAAGAACTTTCTCTTCGTATTCAAATTTGGCTAGCTGTTTGGTGCAAGAGACTTACCTAACAGCCTATCTTGACTTTTGACATACTTTCCTCACTAAGCTTAATTAATCCTAGTATTTTATCTAAAGTGTAAGAAGTATGGCTCTTCCTTTCACTTGAACACTTAGAGACCATTGTAATGTTATTCACTGGCCTAATTTCAATATCGTTCTGTCTTAGGGACTAAGGAGGACTGAGGAGAGGGAAAGAGACAGGGACATTTCCAGTTAGTCGAGGAGTCAGAGCACATACATCAGTTAAGGTCGTCACCATATACGCACGCAGTTTGTGGTACTCCAAAACTATCACAATTGTAACATTAAAGATCACTGATCACATGGACCATAGCAAATATAACAACAGTGGAAGAGTCTAAAATATTGTGAGAATTATCAAATGTGACATAGAAACACAAAGTGAGTGAATGCTGTTGGAAAAATGGCACTCACAGGCTAGTCCCATGCAGGTTGTCACAATCTTTCAATTCATAAAAGATGCAGTATCTACCAATGGCTATAAAGCAAAGCAAAACAAAATACAAGGTATGTCTGTACCCAAGTCTATGATTTTTATCCAAAAGATGGGAAGAAGTTGAGATTTTAGGGATATGAAAAATGTTGAGAAGAAAAGGTTTCACTTCTCTCAGAACAGTAATCAAGTATTTCTTAAGAGAAAATACAGCAATTGCCACAGTATCAGAAGGGTTCTAATGGAAAAACAGAAACTGTGTCATTTAGACAAGAAGGATTAATACAGGAAATTAAAAGTTTATAAAAACCAAAGAAGGGGTGCCTGGGTGGCTCAGATGGTTAGGCATCTGCCTTCTGCTCAGGTCATGATCCCATGGTCCTGGGATCGAGCCCTGCATTTGGCTCCCTGTTTGGGCAGGGAGTCTGCTTCTCCCTCTCTCTCCCCATTTTCCCCCCCTACTAGTGCTCTCTCGATCTCTCTGTCAGATAAATAAATAAAATATTAAAAAAAAAAACACAAACGAAGAGCTGGAAGAGTAACAATCAGGACAGGGGAAGTAGCTTCTAGCATTCAGGAAATCAGAAAGTATAAAAATCACAGGGAATTGCTGCTGATAACCTTAGCTGCATGAACTTCAAGATAGGCTATTTGCAGGGAGAAAGCCATGAAACCTCTGGCAAAATCATGTAGCCACCATTTGATAAAGCCCCTGAACCCATCTGCCCAGCTGAGGAACAGCAGCTTCTTTTTATCTTCTGCCTTAAAAATTTCCCATGGGTGCCTCCCATTGGAGACAATAATACTGAACTGAGGAGTCTGCTTTTGCACTGATGAAGACGTGTTTACTCTCCCCTACAAAGGAGACATGCAAATTCTCAGCAATTACTGTTAGCTCCTCTTGTCACAATGTCTCTTGATAATTCTACAATTTAAAGACTATATATATTACAAGACTCATCATCACAGACATGCCTAAAATAATAGAGAGAGAGGGAAGAACACAAATCAGCATATGTGTGTGTGTGTACGCCCATAACAAAGCAAGAGAGACAGTACTGGTAGATATTCTATCCTTTTACTCTGCAACCAGTCACAAGGCCATTTGAGGGGATCTATCATTTCTTTCTTCAGTCATTTTGCATTTTTCCACTACATCAGCTGTTTATGGTGATGGGACCCAAACCTTCATTCCTGATGTGTCTGAGCCATTTATGAACTCGTTGGTACTAAAAGTGTTGTAATTCGCCATGAATTCATTTCTGCACACGAAAGTATTCATTGGCAACTTGAAAAATCTACTGGCTTTCATACACACTCCTTCTTAGCTCCAAGGCATACCAGCAACTCTCTGTCCTGTAGATAATCAGGATCAGTCACCCGGGTCAATACAGTAAATCCCTTATGTGACTGCCGATGGAGTGGCCTGAGAAGTTCAGTGGGGCCAGAGGACAGTCTCAGCCTCAAAGAAAATGGAATTGTTGTTGCATCCCTTAATGGAAACTCTGCTCTCATAGGAAATAAGACCTCTATACTAGTAGAGCCCAAGGTTGTGGGGATTAGAAATATTTTGTGAGTGATTTATTAGGTGTTAATAGGGAAGGATGCCACTTCTTCTATCAATGTTGTTTCTGGGACTGTATTCTGGCTATGTGAAAAGACGGGTATAGCATATGGGTTACTTGTTCTGAGTATATACTGACTGTGTGTTATGGAACAGGCCATTGAAACCTTGCAAGAGCTGGAGCCCAGCCATGTCGGAACCAGCTGCAGAACCTTCTCTTCCTCTGGTACCCAAATAAAACTAATGACAACTTAAAACATCTTCAGGTGTTCCTGCTAGGAATATTTTATTTCTTTGTTTCAAGTTTTTCTTTAAATTCTAGTTAGTTAACATATAATGTAAATACTGGTTTCAGGAGTAGAATTTAGTGATTCCTCACTTACATATGATACCCAGTGCTCATCACAAGTGCCCTCTGTCTGTCTGTCACCCACTTAGCCCATCCTCTCACTCCTTCCCTCCATCAACCCTCAGTTTATTTCCTCTTATGCTTTGCCTCCCTCTCTGTTTTTATCTTATTTTATTTTCCTTTCCTTTCCCTATGTCCATCTGTTCGGTTTCCTAATTCCATATCAAGTGAAATCATATGATATTTGTCTTTCTCTGACAGACTTCTTTCACTTAGCATAATGCACTTTAGCTCCTAAGAGGAGTATTTTAAAGATAAGACTGTTAGCCAAAAGAATGCATTCAAAATAGCCAAATTTCACTTGTGATGCTGTGAGGATAATGGCTGGATATGGGGTCCTTTTCATTAAATTTGTTTTAATTCTACATGGAAGAACACTCCACGAATCAGAAATCTAAGAAAATTCTGAAGGATATAATTTATTTTACCATTTGCTTTTCTTAGGATGCAATCAGTTAATAACACCATTTCCTTGGCATTGTGTTCTGAATTGTACAAATGCTATACTGCAATGAAAAGACCAGGATTTTTTTTTTTTTTAATTGTGAAAGAATGATATGAAGTTGCTTTATTTTTTATTTTACATTCTGGGATAACCTCATATTTTGACACCCACCTCCATTTATTTATTTCAACTTTAACAATGTAGCAATATTTTCACACATTAACCAAAGGGATAATAATGCATCCCATTCGTCTACGGAAGATTTTTGATTATGGTGTTTCAATGACTCTTTCACTTATTTTTTTTTTTCCTGGTAAAGTTTTAGAAAAGATGTTTTACTTGAAGAGATTATTATAGGAGATGACTTGTTACTTCAAGTGCACATGATTCTTGTGGATGTCTATTTATTTGTCCGTCATCTATCTATCTATCATCTATCGATCATCTATCATCTCTCCATCTCATTTCATCTCAGTCTTGTGGATGTACTTAACTAAGGCAAGTTCGTAATAAAGGCATAAATAAGCAACTAAAGGAATTAATCAAAACCTCTGTTGGTTCTGATTTTCAGGAATGAGGACAAATCAATGAAGTAAACAGCTGCAAGATAAGGGAGGTTTGGCCCATTCTATGAAGTGGTACAAATGTCTCTTGTCTTTGATGACCCATCTTGGAGGAAGTTCTCTGTACTAGAGAAGGGCCAGTGATATTTTCATTGCAATTAGTTATAATGTGTCTTATAAAAATGTTCTGGTAGGATCAGAACTCAGGTTTTAGACTGAAAAGACCCCAATGGCAAATTCATAAAATCTATTTTGCCTGAGTTACATAGAACTACTTACAAATTCTAGTTGGTTTCAACTACATGGTTAGATATTTGTAGGACACATTTAAAGATGAACTACTAAATAACAATTGCATATGGTGATAGAAGATAATATTATAACATCATATTCAAGCCATATTTGATTAATATATAGAGTGCTTTATGCTATTCAATTTTCAAACTATAAATTGATTTTATTATTAAACCATTATTGTGAAATGTGTTATTTGTTCAGCTTAATGATGTTTCTTGAATTCAGTGTAGTTTCATAGACTAAAATTTTGACTGAAAGAAATACTATTTTTGAGCAAAATTGTGTGTTGTAGTAATAATAATTATTCTCAAAATAATAGCTATTATTTACTTAGTTTGATATGTATCATGCACTTGCTCAAGTACTTTAAATGTACTCCTTTCAACAGCACTATGAAATATTATTACTTTTTAAAAAGATTTTATTTATTTTTTTGGCAGACAGAGATCAGAAGTAGGCAGAGAGGCAGGCAGAAAGAGGGGAGGAAACAGGCTTCTTCCTGAGCAGAGAGTCCAATGCGGGGCTCGATCTCAGGACCCTGGGATCATGACCTGAGCCGAAGGCAGAGGCTTTAACCCACTGAGCCACCCAGGCGCCCCACTATGAACTATTATTAATAAGCACATATTACAAGTAAAGAAGCTAAAAAAAAATAAATAACTGAGGAAGGCCACATTGCAGATAAGTACTGCAACCCAATAAAGTCATCTGATTGCAGGACTAAACTCTTAACCACTGAACTTCACTATTTTTCCATAAATACATCCTTTCTCCCCATCCCATAAGATACTATTCTGTTGTTAATTTTGACATGGCAGGACCACGAATAATAACCAATATAACAGCAGGTTCTAGGTCAAAGTTTTCAGAATTAAGACTTTTTACCTCGCAGGGGTAGATGAATGATGCTGTAAGAACAGCGTGGGGTGGGAGGTGAGATTGCTCTCTCCCCTCTGTAAAGATAGATGGGATCAAGATGATTTCAGGCAGACACTTAATTTCAGTTTTTTATTGGGAAAATATGAAAGATGTTGGTTTTTGTTTTCTTTCTTCATCCTTAGCACTACGCCTAAATGTTAAATTATTAATAATGTAAAATATTTAGTCCATAACTTCAAATGAAAGATATTAATATAAATATAGATCCTGCATTATCACAAAGGATTTTCAATATCTGCTAATGAAAATGAAGTCCATTAAACTGAGAATGCGTATGGCATTTTTTTTTTTTTGGTGCCTAACAAGATATTATAAAATAAAATAATGTTCATTATTACATTTCTTCTTGAAATTCAATGAATTTTAAAAGAAATTTATAATTTCAGGGATTTTTACATTTTATGATATTATTTCCTCCCAAATCTCCAGCATAAATCTCAAACTTTAAGTAGGAATAGCCAAGCCAGTGCTACATTTTAGGAGGACTGGCTCAGTGGACCCCAAGAGGTTTAATTTCAATGTGTTCAGGTTTGATTTAAAAGTCTTATGAGGCATTTGTTGGCAGTTCCTGTTACTGGAAAAATATCCTCTTTTTAAAAACCACAGTATAAGACAATATTCTCGCTTGTGATGATATGATTATTCAAATAAACTTCTCCTCAGAGTTATGCCCTCTGCAAGTGGACTTCGCTAGTATAAATATGTTCATAAGGAAAAAAAAATGATGGACTGATTAAAAGGTCACCCATATCTCTTTTTAAAGAAACAGATGTAATTTCTGTTTCAATTTACCATGGGACACCTTCAAATCACCTTGTCACTTTTTCTAATTTATTTACTAACATGGAGTGAATTCGAGATTTACCTACTGGTGAGACCATACCATAGTTTCATTTATTTCTTATTAAACGTGCTGCTGAAAAGAAATACCCCAATCACTAACCAAAAAAAAAAAAACAAAAAAAAACAAAAACCAAAAAAACAAAAACAAACACCACCAATGGAATTCTTAAATAAATTGACTCCAGATGGGCTTAAAATAAACTGAAATGTTATTTGATATTACAAATATGGTGTAAAAAATATAAACAAATATATATATTTAAATATATGCAAAGTATTTTCATATTATTGGCTAATTTAGTCTTTTTATCGTTTTTGCCATTTGGCTTGGGAATCCCACAAGACTCTGGCTTCAAAGTAAACTACTGAAACCTATACCAGAGATAAAATCTGGAAATACTTTTCATGATAAATCGTACCTCTTTTTTACTCATAGACAATTATAAATCAAGACAGTGATATTTGCCAAAATTCTAGCTCTTGTAATTCTGTATTTAATTAGGAAATTGTTCAGCATACTTATAAAAAGGATGTTTTTATTTTCCGTGTTTAGTTCACAAGTCTACAGCCAAGATATACAATATATAAATATATTTTTTTATTATGCATTTCTATTAGTGAGACATTTTGAGCGTGACTTCATGTTTATTTATCATTTATATACAGGTGCTACTGCATTAATACATCATGTTCCGTGTGTATATATATATATATAAATATAGCATGTGGAAGTTATAATAAATGACTTTGACTCTATTGTACCATCAGTGTAACTCCACTTGACTACTGCCAAGTATCTCAAAGATGAATGTTTTAGTTCACAGAATGAACTATGTGAACAGTAGTGTATTTCTAATTGCTCACCTTTGATATCATCTATTAAGTCTGAAAAGTTATACCAACCTCGACCCTCTGGTTAACCTTCTATTAACAATTAAAGGTCATTTAATACAGCTGCTTTGCATAAGTTACCACAAGATGGCATTCTCGGGTCTTTGATCTTGAACACTCGTTTCTGAACTATGAACTTCTTTTATTAAATGAAGTTCTTGTTAACAAAAATATATCTAAATCATCTTTTTACTTATGAGGAAAAGGCAACTTATATATCACCATGCTGAAAGAAACTTGAACTCTGGTGCACCTTGGTGGTTCAATTGTTTAAGCCTCTCCCTTTAGCTAAGGTCCTGATCTCAGTGTCCTGGGATTGTGATTTAACTCAGAGTCAGACTCCCTGCTCAGCGGGGAGTCTGCTTCTCCCTTTGCCCTCTCTACTGCTTGTGCTCTCTCTCTCTCTCTCTCTCTCTCAGGTAAACAAATAAAATCTTTTAAAAGAGAGAGACTTGAGTTTTAGTTCTGCTTCTTTTATCTACTTTGGGCAAAATCTTTTATTTCTGAAGGTATTTGCCTTACCATATATGAATAAAGAATATTGGACTAGCTAATTCAATCTAAACACACTATCAAACAGCTGTTCTGCCCATAGTACTGTGCTAAATATACTAGGGAATATAGAGGTCAATTGTCAAAACTTTTCACTACCTGCAATTATGAAATAAATATCCAGTAGAGCTCTTTGATTTTTATTTAATGTAAATTGTCATATTGACTATTGTTTTTCATGTTCTCTGTAAATAGTAAGCAAATTATAAAAAATCCAATATGGCATACCAAAAAGTTTATGTGTAAGTTCTTTATGTATAAGTATGCACAATTTATGTAAAATATGTACATATATAATAATTTGTGTATGAGTATAATACAGTATGGCATACCAAGAAGTTCATGTATAATATAAATTTATGTATAATATAATCTGCATAAATTTAACAAAGCTTTTTGTTATTTGATTGGTTGGCTTTGGCTGATTTGTGTTAATGAATTACATGATCAAATTTGTACTTCATAAAGATAAAATTGGAATGGAAAAGGCATATACTAGGGATAGATAAAGCAGTAAGATGACTATAGTGAGTCAAGAGGAAGAAATAAGTAAATGGCTGAAATAAGGCTAATATTCCTGTTTCTCAGAGAAGGGATCGTTTCAACACATAATTGAGAAAAAGGACAGATGGGAGGTAGAATAGAAGGTGATTTTTGAAATACCTACCATCTACTGGTGAGTCACTGTCAGTGGAAAAATAAAAGAAAATATGAAAATAAGGTTTTAGTGAAATCTAAAGAATTTGATTTGGACAGGTTGAGTATAAAGATCTGTGGTACAGAATGATGCAAATATTAATAATTTGATACAGAGTTCAAGAAAGAGTTGAGGGATATAGATTATAAGTAAAAAGTCCTATTAAGTATGATTAGCAAAATTAACAGTAAACTTTTCTCCCCTTCTTAATCTAATATATTTTATTAATACCACAAAGATTATTTGAAATTTAATAACATGATCATTTTAATAAAAAATAATGGAAATGAAAAGTACAGCATAGGGCATAAAGTTAATAATATTTTACTAAAGTGTGGTGATGGATGGTGAGCACTGAGAAACATATAGAATCGTTGTATACCTGAAGCTAATATACAACTATATTAATTAAGTACACTTCAATAAAAAGAGAAGAAATTTAAAAAATAAAAGCTGACAAATTTTTCAAACCTGTTTCAAAAAAATAATGTGTCATCTATCATAACTCTTCCGCTCCAGATGTTAAAATAATGTACCCTGGATGAAAAATAAGGATCTTTACTTCTAATTTTGGTTCAAAGAATCTATGTATATCATATAGAAATTATTTTGTGTTAAAAGTAAGTGGGAATATCTGCTATTATATTCAACTTTAAATTATTTATCGAGCTTTACTTTCAAATGAACAGAAATACAGTTTTGGGGTATAAGAAATAATCCTGTTCCATGTGGGAACTATATTATTTGCAAAGTGTTGCAATGATATGCATTGAGTTCTGAATAGGATTATGAGGCATAGATGCTTCTCTGATTTTCCCAGTACGGCATGAAATTCTTTAGCTGTTTTTTTCTTGCTAGCAGCCCTATATTTTAGAAAATTCCAATTAAGCCCCTTTCTTTTAATTTATAAGCTGCTGAAAATATTGAATTTCCCTAAAGATTTAAACATTTTCTATCCTCAAAATGCAATTATTAGTGGTTCAACATAGTATCTTACTTTTCTACATGATTTTAAAATAAGAACTACTTCCAACAGAAGTAATACAAGTGACATTTCAGCAAGTTTTGTGCTGTTGAAATGAACTAAGAAATGGGAATTTTAATGGGAAAAAACGTGTTTTAGAAATACACCCATGGTTTCCTTTGTTATATTTGCTTACTGGGAATGATTTAAAGAATTTGTTGAATGAATATAGAGAGAGGAACATTCTCATTTATAAGCAAAAACATTTTAAAAGTTCCTGTTCATGATTTCATATTAAATTAATATACAGTTCTTTGAAAGTGAAATAAAAATACCCTAATTACAACAAGACAAAGAACACATTCCAAAGAGTAATTTTATGGGTCAAGGAAAGTTTTTTTTTTCCCAAAAATTCATGAGCTTCTACTTGGATTAAAAGTAATTGAATCTACTTTTACCTTTCTCTCCCTCTCTTTATTATTTTTTCTCTTTACCTGTGACTGTCTTAACCTATTTCTATCACCTCCCAATCCTCACCTCAGGCAAACTACAATTTGTTTTCTGTATCAATGACTTGTTATTTTGTTTAGACTCCATATATAAGAGAGATAATATGGTATGCATCTTTCTCTGTCTTATTTCACTCACCATAATGCCTTCAACATCCATCTATGTTGTTGCAAATGGCAAGATTTCATTCTTTTTAATGGTTGATTAATATTTCATTGTATGTGAATGTATGTATGTCTGTATGTATATCTATAGTGCGTGTGTGTGTGTATCACAATTTCTTTATCCAACCATCCATCAAGGATCAACAACTCAGACTTAACAACTCAGACTGCTTTTGTGTCTTAGCTATCATAAATAATGCTTCAATGAATATGGATGTGTAAATATCCTTTCCAGTTATTGTTTCTGTTTCCTTCAGATAAATACCCAGAGGTGGAATTGCCTGATCATATGGTAGTTTTATCTCTAATTTTGAGGGGAAACTTCATACTGTTTTCCATAGTGGTTGTACCAATTACAGTCCCACCAACAGTGAATGAGAATTCTCGTTTCTGCACATCTGCCCCAAGACTGGTTATGTCCTGGTTTGTTTGGTTTTTTTGGGGGGGTGGTTTATACTGACCATTCTAACAGATATGAAGTGATAGCTCACTGTGGCTTTGATTTGCATTCCTCTAATGATGAATGATGCTGAGTATCTTTTTCTGTACTTGTTGGCAACTTGCATGTTGTCTTTGGAAAAATGTCTACTCAGCTCTCCTGACCAGTGATTAATCAGCAATTTTTCCTTATTGAGTTATATGAGTTTTTTTAAATTTATATTTTGGATATTAACCCCTTATTAGATATATGATTTGCAAATATTTTCTCCCATTCACTAGGCTGCCTTTTCATTTTGTCGATGATTTCTTCTGCTGTGCAGAAGTACACTAGCACTGGTCCCTTATGTCCTTACTACTGAATCTACAATAGAATATTCTATAGATTTGATATATGTAATGATAGTTGTCTTAGGTATTAAAGTAAGTTTGAAAATGATATTGTTGCACAGTGGTGATTTTTTTTGAAAACATGAACTGTTAAAGTATGTAACAATGGTAAACAAAAGTATAGAGAAAGAAGTGTAAAAAAAAAAAAAAACTGTGGCATAAAGCCAAGACAATTCTTTTTAATTATGGGGAGTGGAAGGGATCTGTACTGTTATACTTCTGAACATACTTATTAGATGTTTTGTATGTTCAAAACAACCAATTTAAATATATTTGTCATTTATATTAGTAGATTTGAAAATTAAAATTCCTGGGGTGCCTGGGTGGCTTAGTTGATTAAGTGTCTGCCTTTAGCTCAGGTCATGCAGGTTATGATCCCAGAGTACTGGGATAGAGCCCTGCCTCAAGCTGTCAGTGGGGCATCTGCTTCTTTCTCTCCCACTGCCTCTCCCCAAACTTGTGCACACACTCTCTCTCAAATAAATAAATACAGTCTTTGAAAATAAAGAAAATTAAAATTCATTTGCAAAAGAGGTTAGCAAACAAATTTGTCAGAAGAACAGTTCAGACTCTGGAAAGCCTAAGTGGTTGTGGTTGGATCAAGGGGATAGCACAGGAAGATTCCACATAATATGGAGGGGGAAAGACATTCTAGAACTCATATATAAGATGAGCAAGAAGAGAGACAGAAAATATCCTGGCTTGTTCCAGAAACAAAATATTATTGATGCATATAGCAAATGATGGGCAATAAGAGGAATAAGGAAAAGAGGAAGGTAGGAGCCTAAGGTCTAATATCATGAAGAACTTTTAATACTGGATTTTAGTCAAGAGGTAAGGGTAGCCACTAAATGTAAGATGGAGGAGAAATAACAGGGCAAGACTGATACTTCAGATATTCATTCTGAGCAATGGAAAGGATGGATTTGAGGAAAACAGAAAAACCAGATGGGAAGATGTTTTACAAGTCCAGGCAAGAAATGATGATGTCCTGAGACACTGGCTGAAAAAGTACTAAAAAGAGATCTGGATCTGAGAAATAGATAAAAAACATCTATTAGGAGGAATTAGTGAAAGAGTGGGTGTGAGAATTGAGAAAAAGTAAAGGGTTTAGGATCATACCAAGGTGAGTATGATCATGAGGTGGTTGAATGCATGTGACTCAATTTTTAATCAACTCGCTGAATCAGGGCACACTTTTTCTTAGACAAAGAAGAAATAAGCTACTCCAACCCAACGTACAGAATGTGAGGAGGGCTCCTCGCTCTCCACATAAAGCATCAGGCTGCAGTTTTCTAAACTAATTTCTAGTGCATGTGTCCAATCTGTCATATTTCTTCTTCATTTTTCACTCAGTAAGCACTTCAAAGGTTTACCATAATATCATAGAGCCATAAAAAAAGAATGAAATCTTGCCATTTCCACCAACATAGATGGAATAGAGTGTAAATGTTAAGCAAAATAAGTCAGAGAAGAAAAATACCATGTGATTCCATGCATATGTAGAATTTAAGAAGTAAAACAAATGAAACAGAGGGAAAAAAATGAGACAAACCAAACAACAGTCTCTTAACTACAGAGAACAGTTAGAGGTGAGCGGGAGAATGGGTGAACTAGGTGAAGAAGATTAAGAGTACACTTATCTTTTTTTTTTTTTAAGATATTATTTATTTGACAGACAGCACAAGTAGGCAGAGAGGCAGGCAGAGAGAGGGGGAAGCAGGCTCCCCACCAAAGCAGAGAGCCTGATGCGGGGCTCAATCCCAGGACCTGAGATCACGACCTGAGCCAAAGGCAGTGGCTTAACCCACTGAGCCACCCGGGTACCCAAAAGCACACTTATTCTGATGAGCACTTAATAATACAGGGAATAGCTGAATCACTATACTGCACACCTGAAGTTAATATAACACTGTATGCTAATCATACTGGAATTAAAAACAAAAAACAAACAAGCAAAAAAAGTTCTCCAAAGATTAAAAGAAAAAGAAGAAGAAACGCATACACAACAAATGTTTGCTATGAGTAAGTACCTATTTGCTGGCTTTTTCTCCATGTTTCCTGTTCCTATTTTCTATTTTAATTTTTCATTGGTAAACTTGTTAGTTTACCTCAGATCTTTCCTTTGTGTCTGGACCTTAACGTACTGTCCTTTACTTCTAATCCTACAGTTCTGTATATATTTTTCAGATGTGTGTTGAACATCAGCAACTATTAAAAGATTTACCTAGTGCCACTAGTTAATAACTTTTGGGTGGAAAGTTGTAGAGTCTAGCATCCTCTATTGCCTATACAGTGATTTGGATCACTAAATCTTCCTTAAATTATTTTGGTTCTTTTATGCCTGTGAGTTAGCCCTCCTGATAACAGCCCTCATCTCCCTTGGTGTTCTCCTTAGTTTTCTTCATTGGAAAAAAAATTCTGTATGATCAATGATTGTGCTAGAGAAGAGTTCTCATCTCTATTCGCTACCAGGAAGAGAAGATTCTGGAAGACAGATTTACACTGCGAGAAAAAAAAAATGACACAGATTAAACAATATTAAACAATGTAACACAAAATATTATGTGACTTTAGTCTACAGTAGTCCACACTGGGAAGATTAATGGCAATTAAATTGTCCAGAAGAAAAGTACTCTTATAGTAAATACATATATATGTATATATGCACATATGTATGCATATATTTTGGTCAGAAGTTGTAAAGTCAAATGAAACAACATTTGGAGAGTAGAACAGAGAACTTTCTCTAAGTTCTGGCTCAGAAATCAATTTCTCTCTTATGGTTCCTATGTATTTCTTTCTTTTTATATTTTCTAGGAACTTGAATTTGTTAAGTTATATATTTTGAAAATGAAATATAAAGAACTCCTCAAACTCAACAACCAAAAAACAGATAATCATTTCAAAAAATGGGCGGAAGACACAATTAGACATTTCTCCAAAGAAGACATACGAATGGCTAACAGACACATGAAAACATGTTCATCGTCACTACCCATCAGGGAAATTCAAATGAAAACCACAACCACCTTACACCAGTTAGAATGGCCAAAATCAACAGGACAGAAAAAAAACAAGTGTTGGAGAGGATGTGGAGAAAGGGGAACCCTCTTACACTGCTGGTGGGAATACAAGTTGGTTCAGCCACTTTGGAAAGCAGTGTGGAGATTCCTCAAAAAATTAAAAAATAAAAATAGAGCTAAACTATGACCCTGCAATTGCACTTCTGGGTATTTACCCCAAAGATACAGGTGTAGTGAAAAGAAGGGCCACATGCACCCCAGTGTTCAGAGCAGCAATGGCCATAATAGCCAAACTGTGGAAAGAGCTGAGATGCCCTTCAACAGACGAATGGATAAAGAAATGTGGTCCATATACACAATGGAGTATTATGGCTCCATCAGAAAGGATGAATACCCAGCTTTTGTATCAACATAGGTGGGACTGGAGCAGATTATGCTGAGTGAAATAAGTCAAGCAGAGAGAGTCAATTATCATATAGTTTCATTTACTTGTGAAGCATATGAAATAACATGGAGGACATTAGGAAAAAGAAAGGAAAAGTGAATTTGGGTAATCTGGAGGGAGAGATGAAAGAAGAGAGACTGCAGATTCTGAGAAACAAACTGAAGGTTATGGAGGGGAAGACAGGGGAGGTGAGTCTGGTGGTAGGTATTAAGGAAGGTACATATTGCGTGGAGCACTAGGTGTGGTGATAAACAATGAATCTTGGAACATGAGAAAAAAAACAAAGTTTTTTAAAAATGTAATATACATATGTATATGTAAGCATGGATATATATATATATAGATAGATAGATATCTATATATATATATATATATATATATATATATATGTCAACAAGTTGCTGCTATAAATGTCTCATCAACTCATACCTGGAAAAATTTAGAAATGAGGGCCATGCTGCCAATTTTTAAAAATCAGTTTCTTTACTAGTGATGTAACTATCATACAGTAGATGACAAATGGTGAAAGCAAAACCCTGAGAAAGCATTTTTGTTACTCTCCATGGCCCCCGGGGTAGAAAGGCTGATTTCCTTTGATAGTCGGCCACTTTACCATGGCCAAGGGACAATTTAATGCAAAAGGACAAGCAGCACCAGAGCGACAGAACTTATGTTCTAACTTGGGAGATCAGTCTTTCTAACGGTACAGCAAACTGCAGTCATTAAGAACTCTGGAATTAGAACTGGGGGGTTTAAATCCCAGCTCAGCCACTTACTAGATTTGTGACCTTGGGCAAAGTAGTGAACCTTTAAAACAACTGCAAAATGTAAATAATGCCTTGGCATGCAAGCCTTTCGTAAAGACTAAGGGAGGTCAAGATTAAGAAAAAATTAATTAGGGCCTAACTCTTAGGAATATTCAGTAAATGGTAGGATGATTTTTGATAATTTGCTTGCCATAGGAAACTTTGGGATTCGTGAAGTAAACACAAAATAAGGAGAGGAAAATGTACAGAAAAAAATTAGAACTGAGATTATCAAGCTGTACATGAATAAATGGGAGATGAAAGTAGAAAAGCAAATTAGGTTTATAAGAGTTTACAGCAAAAGACAACAATGTCTTAGAAATGACACTGTAATAATTTGACATCAAACCTCTTGCAGAGGGAAGGTGGTTATTTATGGCAGCAGAAATGCATAAAAGCAGTATGAAACAATATGAAATAGGACAGTAAACCAAATGAAACAGAAATGAGATATAAAGATGATCCATCAATCTAGTCAGGGCAAAACATGACCAACAAATCCTTAAAAAAGAATAGACAGGTGGGTAGAGACTTGGACACTAAACCACATGGCTCATGTCCAAATTGTGACTTGGCTATTTGCTAGTTATATGGTCAAATATAAGTTGTTTAACCTCTGCTACAGTTTCTTCATCTGTAAATAATCAGTAATAATTCCTATCCTATTAGGAGTGTATGAAGTTTAAATTACAATTAATATATGGACATTGGGGAGGGTATGTGCTATGGTGACTGCTGTGAAGTGTGTAAATCTGGCGATTCACAGACCTGTACCCCTGGGGCTAATAATACATTATATGTTTATTAAAAAATTTTAAAAATTACAATTAATACAAGTAAATCATGAGATTCATGCTTATATCTATTAATTGCATTATGCATATGATTATTTTTAAAATGCCCAATTGTAAGATGTCTGAATCATTTCCCCATAATTACCCACTTAGGCATCTACCCAAAATTTTATCAATATCACTTTAAATTATTCTTATAAATGATCTTTCTTCCTACTGTCCACTGACTGAAGTTATTTATTTATAAGACTTGTTCCCTCTGCTAGATTATTAGGGTTTGGGGTTCAGTCTGTGAGGCTTTTATTTCTCTGAATCCTTACTAAAGTAGCTCCCAAGCTTAGCTGTACATTAGAAACCCCTAGGAAAACTTAAGAATATTAATTTTGGGGGGCACCTGGGTGGCTCAGTGAGTTAAAGCCTCTGCCTTCAGCTCAGGTCATGATCCTAGAGTCCTGGGATCGAGCCCTGCATCGGGCTATCTGCTCTGCGGGGAGCCTGCTTCCCCCTCTCTCTCTGCCTGCCTCTCTGCAAACTTGTGATCTCTGTCTGACAAATAAATAAATCTTTAAAAGAATACTAATTTTGGTACCTACTTTAGATAAATAAACTCAGATTATCTGAAGGAAGAGGTGTATTATTAATGTAAACCAGGTGATTTTAATGTGCGTTCATGAGTAAGAACGTAGTGTTTTGCAAGGGTACTGACATGTACTTTATTTAGGTCCTTCTTTATTCAACCAAAACTTAAGTGATTCACAAAGATCTGTATCTGTCTATCAATTTGGTAGGAGAGTTTGACACCCAGGAAGCAACAACAAAAAAATGCCTTTTAGGGGGCGCCTGGGTGGCTCAGTGGGTTAAAGCCTCTGCCTTCAGCTCAGGTCATGATCCCAGGGTTCTAGGATAGAGCCCCACATCAGGCTCTCCTGCTCAGCAGGGAGCCTGCTTCCTCCAATCTCTCTGCCCCCCTCTCTGCCTACTTGTGATCTCTGTCTGTCAAATAAATAAATAAAATCTTTTAAAAAAATGCCTTTGATAAATATATCCGTCAGGATTTTAACAAGCAACCAATGGCACATTGAACCTGAGCTGGGGCAGAGTTTGACGAAATTGACAAACGGTGCAGTTCCTTTGGGTTAGCAATCACGATACCTTTCCCTTTTCTCTACAGCATCAATATTCTTTTTCCCCTTCCACTACTCAGTGCTACTGCAAGCAAAACTTATCAAAGATTTGCTACTGATCTGCTATAAAACAAAAACTTTTTCCAGAGTTCAAATCAAGTATCTCCTTAACATACTGTTTCATTCACCCCACATTTTATTTTTTCATAGTGAGGCTTTGTCAAGGAGAGTAGTAGAGCCTTGATTTACATTCTAGCCTCAAGACATTATCTGTTGGTGGACTTCTCAAACATGGTTTATGAACTAGTACTTGGAGTAGCACTGTACAAAATTCCTCACATCAGCATGAGAATTTGTTGAATATCTTTCAAGCAAAAGCAAAATACTCAAAAACCTCTCTGTCCTACATTTCCCTCTGTTGTCCCTTTACAGAGTTGTCTGTATTTGTTGCCTCTAATTCCTTTTTTACCAACCACTTATAAAGCCATTGCTATCATGTTTTGTTAAGGTCACTCACTCAGCCAATCACTAATCAATTTTCAGTCTTCATCTTTCTTGATCTCTCGGTAGTGTCTGACATTCTATGTCACCTGTGGCAACCTTTACTTTAAGCTACTACCTACTCCGTATGCCTCCTTGGATATCAGTAGGTATCTCTAACCTACTATATGTAAAACATAATTTTTGATTTTCGTTGCTTAATTTGCTCCTTCCATAGTTTTACTTCTCACAGTTACCACTTGTTCCAATCTCCAATTATCTCTCTCCTGAACTCTGGAAATAGCCACTTACCCACTCTCCCTGTTTCAATGTTTGCCTTCTCACAGTGTTTTCTCAACACACAAACCAAAACAACTCTCTGCTCAAAATCCCGCCATGACCTCCTAATTCTCAGTATAATTCAAACTCTATTAAGAATCATTTGATCCTGGGGCGCCTGTGTGGCTCAGTGGGATCGAGTCCTGCATCGGGCTCTCTGCTCGGCAGGAAGTCTGCTTCCTTCTCTCTCTCTGCCTTCTTGTGACCTCTGTCAAATAAATAAATAAAATCTTAAAAAAAAAAATCATTTGATCTAAACAGCACTCCCTCTACTTTTGTCACTCTGATTTCCCCTTCCACCACTCTTCCTTTTAGACACTGCAAAGACCATGAAGAACATTTTTCTGTACTATGAAAATGTTGGTATTAATTACACTTCAAATCTCAAAATTACCATCATCAATTAAAAATATGGTACTAAATTTTAGATCTTGTGAATATTATTGAAATATTCAGAAAGATTTGGATGCCATCTTTATAAGTTTTTACTATTCATTCCCTATCTGCAATCTTCACCCTATCATTTAACTAGATAAAGTTGTCAAGTTTACTTAAATCTGCATATACATACATATACACATATATTTATATACCTATACTTTTACTTTTTATTTACACATAATTGATATTCCCAGCCTTCCAAACTTGATAATCATCTGACTAAAATAAAAATATGTAACATAGCCTAGAAATCAACACATAATATGTTAAGCCTCTTATTCTCACATACAACTGAATTACAATAGGCCAATAATATTTTCTAATGACTTGAACCTCAGAAATTAAAATTTTATTTTATTTTGTTTTATTTTATTATTTATTTTAGAAGAAAGAGAGACTGTGTGAGGAGGGATAGAGGGAGAGGGAGAGAGAATCTTAAGCAGGATTTATGCCCAGCATGGAGCCCAATGTGGGCTTGATCTCACAACTCTGAGATCATGACCTGAGCTGAAATCAGATACTTAACTAAGTCACACAGGTAACCCACAGACATTTTTTTTAAATTTTTATTTATTTTTAAATTTCTTTTCAGTGTTTCAGAATTCATTGTTTATTCACCACACCCAGTGCTCCGTGCAACATGTGTCCTCCATAATACCCACCACCAGGCTCACCCAACCTCCCTTCCCCCACCCCTTCAAAACCCTCAGATTATTTTTTAGAGTCTCGCATGGTTCATCTCCCCCTCCAATTTCCCCCAGCTCCCTTCTCCTCTCCATCTCCCCATGTCCTCCATGTTATTTCTTCTGCTCCACAAAAAAGTGAAACCAATATGACATTAAAATGTTAAATGAAATTTCACTTAATCAGATATTATGGTTGTTTTTTAATGTTTTCCCATTTGGCTTTTCTAGAATAAATATAAAATATTTTTTTTAACTAGAATCAAAATTATAATAAAAATGGTATTTTCTTGCAATTATGGAAATATCATTTAACTAGATAAAGTTGTCAAGTTTACTTAAATCTGCATATACATACATATACACATATATTTATATACCTATACTTTTACTTTTTATTTACACATAATTGATATTCCCAGCCTTCCAAACTTGATAATCATCTGACTAAAATAAAAATACGTAACATAGCCTAGAAATCAACACATAATATGTTAAGCCTCTTATTCTCACATACAACTGAATTACAATGAATCAAAATTAAATTAGATTTCTACCAGAAGGAAGTTCTACATTAAAGATAAATAGCGAAGTGAAGGAGATAGTTCTGCTAATAATAACTTAGCATAGAAATATATTTGTAAGTTTTCAAATTATTATGAATGCTGAAAAATGAAGCAATACGTCTATCAATTTTCAATATATTTCAGGTCGGAAGGAAGGAATGAAGGAAGGAAGAAAAATTTGGCTTCTTCAAGTAAGCCACATTTCCATTTCAATGGGTGTCCTCTTACTCATTGTAAAATATGCTGAAAATATGCACTTAACCAGTTCTAAAACATCCATCATTATTTTGTTACTCAACTATAATCTTGCTCATTCATCATTTTAAGTATAATATCAGAAGCCAAGTTTATCGATTGCATTTTCTTTTTAGAAAAAACAGTTATTGGGAAAAGATTAGAAAGTTAAGGAAACTCCAAATTTAGTCATTTCCTATCTGAAAGAGACATTTGACTATAACCAATTTTATTTACATTCCCTAGTATCCTGTTTTATCATCTGTGAACTAGGTTTTTCAAATTGATGAATTAATTGTACGAGCTATGTCACTCTAAACATCAAGATTCCATGATCATATCAGAGTAAAATGGTGGCTGACTGATCCTGAACCTCTCTTACAAAGTCCCTTAAAACTAGACAAATAACCAAGGATAAAAATAAAATGATGCATGGCTTATGCCTTCAGAATACTACATTCTCCCACTTATCTGTAAATAGAGAAAAACAATATCCTACAGATTCCACTTGCATGACTGAACAGAGAGCCTAGGAGGGGAATATTAAGACGGTCTGAGAAAAGTGGAGTAGGAGGCATGGAGGATGGAAACGAAGCATGATCACAATCCTCTCACAAAGGGAGTCAGCTACTCAGTGGCAAAACTGAACACAGTACTGAGACTTGGGGTAGTTCACAACAATAAGTAAATGTAGGGGATTTCAAATGCCTGGGGCTAGACTTAGCAGTCTCAGAGAGCATAATTATGAAGCAGATATACATATTTACTGAAAAGGTAGAACTCATGAGAAATGAGGCAGTAAAGGAAGATATGAATAAAAATGAGGAGAAAAATGAAGAACCCCCCGCCCAAAAAAGGAAAAAAATAAAAAAAGGCATGCCAACCCCTTCTCTTACCCTTATCAACACAACCCATTAAAAAACAAAACAAAACAAAAAAACTCTTGGAGCGCCTGGGTGGCTCAGTGGTTAAACCTCTGCCTTCAGTTCAGGTCATGATTACAGAGTCCTGGGATCGAGCCCCGCATCGGGTTCTCTGCTCAGCAGGGAGCCTGCTTCCCCCTCTCTCTGCCTGCCTCTCTGCCTACTTGTGATCTCTCTCTCTCTCGCTCGCTCTGTTAAATAAATAAAAAACAAAACAAACAAAAAAAAAACCCCAAAACTCTAAAGCGGAAAAAAAAAGAGGGCATTCTCAAGCTAGGAACACTGTCCATAAAGTGAACAGAAATAGGAAAAAGCCTGTCTATATGAAACTACAGTGATAAATCAGAAATGGGAGTCAACACATCTCTGATGATAGAAACTTTTACCTAAAAACACCATGGAGATTGTCCTTCAACAGATGAATGGATAAAGAAGATGTGGTTCATATATACAATGGAATACTATTCATCCATCAGAAAGAATGTAGACCTGCCAGTTGCATCAGCATGGATGGAACTGAAGGGTATTATGCTAAGTGAAATAAGTCAAGCAGAGAAAGACAATTATCATATGGTATTATTCATATGTGGAATATAAGGAATAGCACAGAGGGCCACAGGGGAAGGGAGGGAAAACTGAATGGGAAGAAATCAGAGAGGGAGACAAACCATGAGAGACTCAGGACTCTGGAAAACAAACAGGGTTACAGAAAGGAGGGATGGGGAGATGGGGTACCTGAGTGTCTGAGTGATGGGTATTAAGAAGAGCACATGATATGATGAACACAGGGTATTATATGCAACTAACGAATCACTGAATACTACATCAAAAACTAAAGATTTACTATATATTGACTAATTGAGCATAATAATAATAAAAAAAAACCCACGGAGTTAAATAAAATTGTAATACAACACCCCAAACTAAATTAAACATACTCCAACAAGCAACAATGACAAATATGAACAGAAATATAAATGGACATAAAACAGGTTACAATGAAACAAAAGATTTAACTCAGATAAGAGAAAGAAGAAAATAACAAAATTATGATAGAAGTAAAGATAAATTATGAGGTGCCCAAGGGAGAAAGATTCAAATAAAAATTTTACAAAGGATCTTAAACAGAATTGGGGAAAAAAAGAACCAAGAGAATGAAGTTGAAATAAAAAAGAAGTAAAATGGGTGAGAGAGATAGCAGCTAAAATATACAGCAGCTAAAATAGACAGATAAGTAACATAAGTTAATGTAGTATCCTTGAAGAAGGAAATCAAAACAGTGCAACAGAACTATGTACAACTAAAGAAAATTCCAAAGATAAAAGAAGCCTCACAGGATATAAAATCAAATAATGAGGTAGCAGAAAGAGAAATTAAGGAATCAATCCTATTTACAAATGCACCAAGAATGTTAAGAAACCTAGGAATAAACTTATTCAAAGAGGTAGAACAGTTGTACTCTGAAAACTATAAAACACTTATGAAAGAAATTAAAGATGAAAAAAAAGAAATGGAAAGATATTCCATGCTCATGAATTAGAAGAACAACTATTATTAAAATGTTTATACCACTCAAAGCAATCTACACATTTAATGCAACCCCATAAAAAAACCAATAGCATTTTTCACAGAGCTATAACAAACAACCCTAAAATTTGTATGGAAGTACAAAACACTCTGAATAGCCAAATCAATCTTGAAAAAGAAAAGCAAAGCTGGAGGCATCACAATTCCAGACTTCAAGTTAAATTATGAACTGTGGTAATCAAAACAGTATGGTAAAAAACAAAACAAAACAAAAAACCAAACCAGTATGGTACTGGCACAAAAATAGACACAAAGATCAATAGAACAGAATAGAAGACCCAGAAATGAACCCACAACTATATGGTCAATTAATCTTCAACAAAGCAGGAAAGAATATTTGATGGGGAAAAGATTCTTTTCAACAAATGGTGTTGGGAAAACTGGACAGAAACTTGCAAAAGAGTGAAACTGGACTGTGCACAAAAATAAATTCAAAATAGATGAAAGACCTAAATGTGAGACAAGAAAACATAAAAATCCCAAAGAAGGACACAGACAGTAAATTCTTCAACCTCAGTCATAATAATTTCTTACTAGGTATGTCTCCTGAGGCAAGGGGAGGAAAAAAAAGCAAAAATAAACTAATGGGACTTCATCAAAATAAAAAGGTTCTTCTCAGCAAAGAAAACAATCCACAAAGCTAAAAGGGAATTTACAGGATGGGAGAAGATATTTGCAAACAACATATCTGATAAAGGGTTAATATCCCAAATCTATAAAGAACTTATAAAACTCAATACCCCAAAATAAATAATCCAAATAAAAAATGGGCAGAAGACATAAATAGACATTTTTCTAAAGATGGCCAACAGACACATGAAAAGATGCTCAACATCACTCATCATCAGGGAAATACAAGTCAAAACTACAATGAAATATCACCTCACATCCGTCAGAATAGCTAAAATCAACAACTCACGAAACAAGTATTGGTGAAAATGTGGAGAAAGGGGAACCCTCTTGCACTATTGGTGGGAATGCAAATGGTGTAGCCACTGTGGAAAACAGTACGGAAATTTCTCAAAAGGTTAAAAAGAGAACTACCCCACAATTCAGCACTTACAGTAGTAAGTATTTGCCCAAAGAACAAAAAAATACTCATTCAAAGAGGTACATGCACTTTGATGTTTACAGCAACATTATCTACAAAAGCCAAATAATGGAAACAGCCCAAGTTTCCATCTAATGATGAATGGAGAAGGAAGAGGAGGGAGGTGTGTGTGTGTGTGTGTGTGTGTGTGTGTGTATGCCTACGTGCGCGTGCATGTGTGTGTACACACACACGTGCACACACACAGGAATATTATTCAGCCATAAAAATGAATGAATTCTTACCATTTGCCACATCATGGATGGAGCTAGAGTATTAAGTGACATAAGTAAATCAGAGAAAGACAAATACCATATGATTTCACTCATATGTGGAATTTAAGAAACAAGTGAGCAAAGTGGAAAAAAGACACATACATAAACACACACACACACACAAATGAAGAAACACACTTAACTATAGGGAACAACTTGATGGTTATCAGAGGGGAGAGGGTTGGGGGGATGGGTGAAACTGGTGATGGGGTTTAAGGGGTGCACTTGTTGTGATGAGTACCAGGTGTTGTATGGAGGTACTGAATCACTGTATTGTACATCTGAGACTAATATTATACTGTATGTTACCTAACTGGAATTTAAATTAAAAAAAACAAAGAAAAAAAGAAGCAAACAACAGAAGCCTTAAGTCAAGACTTGAAAGGAAGTACTGTTTGCCAGATAAAGCTCATCTGATACAGTCACCTCTGAGACAAAATCTAATGAATCTTTCTGTTAAACAAACAAGCAAAAAAGCAAAATAAAATCCTTCAAGGTTTCCAAGCCAAAAGTCGGAATAATGCACAAAGGCATAGGAATTAGGCTTGTAAGAGACTTTCCCAAAACAACATGCAAAGTAAGGCAAAAATATTTTTAAGAGACTAACAGGAGTAAAATGCACTTGTAGGATTTTATGTCTATATAGGCTGTTTTCTGAGGAAAACAGCTATAAAAATCAGTCTCGAACATGAAGAACTGTTGTAATATCATACACACCTGTCCTTCTAAAGATGCATTAGGGTAGGAGCATTGAGAGATGACTGGGAAAATTTTGATAAAAATGTGATTGTGAGAAATTCATATTTTAATTTTAAAGTTAAAATTTAAATAATGGTGAGTCATGAATAGAATAATAATATATCATACTTTCTGCCAACTTGAAGAGAATGCAGCAGCAACCACAAGAAGGGGAGAATTTGGATTCAACTTCAGGAAAGCAAGTTAGTTTTTCTTGTTCCTTTTGGATCTAAGGTGTTGTGAGGTTACAAACCCTCCCTAAGTCCTAGTCCTCTTCCTGTAAACATTCTGAGCACAACTTATTATCTAATTAAAAGAAAACTGAAGCCATCAGGTATGAACACTGATACTTCTTGATTCTTTCCTCCACTCCATACCTATAAGTTCATTTGCATTCAAACCCATTATTACACATTTACTTCTCATATCTGACAGCATGTCTATTTCTATTCATGATTGCTCTCCATCTGTGCATTTGATTTGAGGCCTTACAATTTTCTCAGGGACACTTGGGTTCATTGTTGAGTTTCCAGTTACCTAACAGCCACCAAATCTAAAATGATTTGTATTTCAGATGTGTAACACACCTCTGAATTGTGGACCTTATTCTATAACATATTAGCATACATTCTAATCACTGAAAACAGCTATTTGTTGCTAAGATCTTCCCACTAGAGTTTCCCATACTATACAACCATGTTCTGAATAAAAAGCTCAGATCTTTTTCTTGAGTTCGGTTGTACATTAACCTCTTCAATTTGATATCTTACAATGAAGTTACATGCAACAAGCGTGAATCAATTTTATTTCCCTACTTTCCCATCTGATTTTCCTTCCCTGGACCAAATTTCCTTAATGCCACAGCTGTCCACTCAGTCTTTCGAGCAGAAATCTAGACATTATCTTTGGTTATCCCCTCTACTTCAACTCGGCTCTCACAACATCTGTTTGGATTCTAGGGAGGGCCAATTTTGTCCTTTAAAGGTCTCCAAATGCTATTGACTTCTCAATTGCCATTATGTTGGGTTTTGCCTTATCTCTTTTCTGGATGATTAAAGTGGTTTTCACATTCATTTTCTCCCTCTGATCCCCAATATATACAATTGCCAAAATCATAGAATATTACTGACACCAAACTATTTTTCTTAGGAAATAAGTCGTAAGCTTATGAAACTTCAGATTGGCTAAGATATAGCTGATGAGAATTTAAATTGTTCAGAAAGATGTATTTATTTGTTTTCATTTACTTTTGCTGTATTGCTGTCTAAATCCCATCATCCAGGCTAGGTCAAATTTCCAAATCTCATTATAGAAGGCAAATTTTATAGGATATATTGCAATTTTCCATTTTATTGGACCTTGATCTCCTTCTATCTGCATATCTAAAGGTGATCTCTCCCCAAATCGGAAAATTGCTTTAAAACACATTGTAAGCAGCAGACTGGAGATAGTGTGAGCTTGATCAAAAATTCTATTATATATTCTTCAATGTTAGTGAACATTTAAATTAATTTTAAAAATTATGCATCAGACCTAAAGCAATGAACATTATATTGTTTCATTACATTTCTCTCAGAAGTCTTTTCTAATTCTACATGACTGAGAAATATGCCCTTGGGTAAAGATCTTTATTTGATTCACTGGTGTAAAGACTGATGATAAGAATGTAATTTAATTTATTTCAAATCTCATCCTACATTTTTATTGACCTTCCAACCTGTTCTGTAAAAGGACCCTAAACATAACTGTGGCTTTGGATCTGATGATTTATTATGTGAACAGACTTTGCACATTTATTTGTATTTTATTTTTCCACTTTCGATTTGCTTCAAGATCAAAGAATCAGATTGTCAGAAGGTTATACATTTTTTTTTTCTAACCCAAATTGGGAGATGTTATACCCCAAAATATAAGACATGCAAATACCACGATCACACAACATCTTTTCAAATATGTGCAAAAATTCAGAAAACTTTCCCAGGCTTTGTCAGTTTCTTTACATAAGTAGAAGGAAGATGAAATTTCCTTTCCCACATAATTTCACAGCACACAAACCATGAACAGAAAAAAAAAAAAATGCCTCATGTAAACAGATATTGGCTGCCAGTGCAATTTTCTATTTTACACTCCATTTTACCGTGTATGTGTCGTTGAATTTGTATAATTGTATGAGTCATTTCATTCTGTTCAGGACATCCATTTAATGTTATCCTAAATTCATATACAGATTGGTGCTTAATTAATATTTGTTGTTGATGATGTTTTTTATGAACCATAAAAATTGGAAGCACATATAGACAACATGATTATTTTTAAAAAGCGTAAAGCAAGATATTTATAAAAAACAAGATATTGGGGTGCCTGGGTGGCTCAGTGGGTTAAGCCGCTGCCTTCGGCTCAGGTCATGATCTCAGGGTCCTGGGATCAAGTCCCGCATCGGGCTCTCTGCTCAGCAGGGAGCCTGCTTCCTCCTCTCTCTCTCTCTGCCTGCCTCTCTGCCTACTTGTGATCTCTCTCTGTCAAATAAATAAATAAAATCTTTTAAAAAAACAAGATATTTATAAAGCAAGATATTTATAAAAAGATCATTCAATACAAGTCTAATAATAAATCTATTGTTTTTCAAAGGAACATAAGAAAATACTTTTTCTTCTATTTGAGGGACTGTTTTGAAAATGCTCCAACTTGGTGGCCACTATACTTTGTTTCACAACTGAATTAAAAGAGAGATAAAATAGTCTAACTCCTTATTGCTACCAGAAGTATATCAAGTAGAAAATGATTATACTTTTATTTTGAGTAGTTTTTGCAAGTCAATTTGAGTCAAAGTTTTTCCTCTGAAATAAACCTAATGTAGTCTGAAATGTTGTGAAGGCTACAATCAATGTGAATGACAGTTCAGGGTACTGGCCAGAATATGCTGCTTACTGATGCCCTCAGAAGGTTTGTGTTTTCCTTCCTGCCTGCCTGCCTTCCTGTCTTCTTTCCTTCATTTATTTTTTCTAGCCTAGAAATCAGCCATAGAAATTGAGTAGTAGACTAACTCAGAAAACTGTATTAAATAGATCAGTGGGATTAACCACTTAGAGTTTTCAAAACTTTTACTAATACAAGATACTATCATTTTACAAATATTTTGGGTATCTTTGGAAGTACTATTAAGTTCTATTTAAAATTTTATTTTTTTAAATTAATATATTTTTTTACTTTGAGAAGTTTTTGTTCCACAACAATATTGATCAGAAAATACAGAGTTCCCTTATACCTTCTGCCAATGCGTGTGTATACACACACACACACACACACACACACACACACACAGCCTCCCTCACTACTGGCATCCTGCAACATAAAAGTACATTGGCTGCAACTGCAGCAACAGTTGCAACAATTTAATTTACATTAGGGTTCACTCTTGGTGTTGCACATTCTCTGGGTTTTGACAAGTGTATAAGGACATATATTCATCATTGTAGTACTATACAGAATAGATTTGCTGCCCTAAGAATTCTCTGCATTCTTCCTATTCATCCCAAACTGTCCCTAACGCCTGATGACTCCCCACATTTCCACTGTATCCACAGTTTTACCTTTCCCAGAATGTCATAGAGTTGGAATCATACAGTAGCTTGCCTTCTTTGATTGGCTTCTTTCACTTAACTAATATACATTTAAGTTTCCTTCATGTCTTTTTGTGGCTTGATAGCTCATTTCTTTTTAACACAGAATAATATTCCATTGTCTAGATATATCACCAGTTATTTATTTATTCATCTACTGAAAAACATCTTGGCTGCTGCAAGTTTTGGTAATTATTAATAAAGCCACTTTAAATAGACATGTGCAATATTTACATGGCTGTAAGTTCTCAGTTCATTTGGTTAAATACTAAGGAGTATATTGCTGGATTATATAGTATGGATATGTTCAGTTTTGTAAGAAACTGCCAGCTGTATTCCCAAGTGGCTGTACCATTTGCATTCCCACCAACAATTAACAAGTATTCCTGTTGCTCCACATCCTCATCAGTATTTGGTGGTATGTTTGAGTTTTAGTCATTCTGGTAGGTGTATAGTAGTTGTTCTAATTTACAATTCCCTGACCACATATGATGAGAAGCATATTTACATATGCTTCCCCCCCCCACACACACATATATCTTTTCTGGTGAGGTGTCTGTTCAAATCTTTTACCTATTTTTAAATTGAGATATTCATTTTCTTATTGTTGAGCTTGAAGAATACTTTGTATATTTTGAATAAGAGTCCTTTATCAGGTGTTGGTATTTTTGCAAATGTCTCCTACCATTCTTTAGCTCATCTTTTCATTTTCTTTTGCAAAGTGGAAATTTTTAATTTTAATAAAGTTCAGCTTACCAATTACTTCTTTCATAAATTGTGCCTTTGGTTTTGGATCCAAAAAGTCATTGCTATACTCAAAATCATCTAGAGTTTCTCCTAATGTTACCTTCCAGAAGTTGTATAGTTTTGAATTTTATATTTAGGTCTATGATTCATTTTGTGTTAACTTATGTGACATATGTAAGGTGTGTGTCCTTATATATATATATTATATAGATTTTGTTATATTTATACAAAAGTATATAATTTTGGGGGTGCTAATGTAAGTGGTTAAGTGTTTTTAATTTCAAATTCTACTTGTTCACATTAGAATATTCTTCTATATCCAATTTATTTGAAGACAAACTAAAAAAATATAACTTGTACTTCCCAGAATACGATAGTAATAATTCACATATCATGAAATAATAAAGTTTTAATATAATATAAATTTGTATATGACTAAATAAGTATGTATTCTATGTAAAAATAATAGCAAAAATACAAGTCTTGTTAAGACTTTAAATGCATTCTCTCTTCAATTCTCACAGCATTCCAGTAAAGTTACAACTATGATTTTTCTCATATATAGATGAGTAACTGAGGCATCAAAAGCTTAAGATACTTGCCCAATGTCTCCAGTGAGCAAGGAACAGAGCTGAATACACAAGCCATGGGTGACTCAAAGTCCATGCTCTTATCACGTGAATGATACCACCTTATTAATAAATGCGGGAAATGCGCTCATTTTCAACTTTCATTAGGTATATTTGCCAAAATATTTCTAGTGTTTCTTTCAATGGAAAACCTTGCTAAAATTTTTTATAGATGTTCCAATCCCTCTTATGTTATTGTTAAAACTCCATATGAAATGAGTGTACTGTGGGCGTTAAATATTTAAATTCTGTAAACACTCTTGATATTTACAATGAGGAAGGATATGCACAGTAGCATTGAAATAATATTTCCTGGCCAAAAATTACTGTAGGTTTTGATGACTATAAACATTACCATCTCTCTATTTATTTTCTTCCTAATCTTCTTTATTAATTGTCACCAAGTTGTGTCTTCTTTTCTTTTTTAGGAGAGAACTCTTTAATCCACATTTCCTCTTTTCCTTTTCCTTTTAGAAGTTATCTCCTTAGGCTAGTTCTATACCACCTTCTTAGGATCACTACAACAGTTAGACAATGGAATTTTATCCCAACTAGCCTGTCTTCTTGATGGCAGAAAATCTATTTATCTATCATCTATCTATCATCATCTATCTATCTAAAACATTGATCTCAGTAGTAGTTCAACTAATATCCTTCATTAATATGAGGGCTGCTTGTGGAAAATCAGATTATTTAAAAATCATCCCTCTTTTCCCCACTTTTTGGGGGGTGTAGAGAGGAAAGGGGAACAGAATCCTCTTACCTGACTCTGAAATCTGGGCTTGCCAATGTGATTTGATTTGATCAATGGACATTAACAAACAAGATGTCTACAGAGTTTTAAAAATCTCTGTATGGTTGAATTTTTATTCTATGCAATTTTGAAATTGTCAAAAGACCATAAATTATCTGGGCTAGTTCACTGGTCCCAGAAATATGGATGATGCATAGAGACAAACTCAACCTATATCAGGCCATGCTTGACATATAGAGAGAGCTGTGAACATAAACGACTGTTGTTTAAACTAATGAGTTTGGGGTGGTGAGCATTATCATTGTGTCCATCAAATGATTTAATACCACATTTATAAAATGGGTCATTTATAAAAAAAATATATATATATACCTCTTTGCTTATAGTCAGATTCGCTCAATTCTAAAACCCTCAATAGAAACTATCAAGATTTCTCAGTTAAGATAAAAATAACAGTGAGGTTGTATTTAATCAAATGAAGAAAAACTTTGTTTTCCTCTATCATTAAAAATCAAGTTCCAAAAACCTAAATACCTCACATATGTTATATCTTCTGATTTTAACAGATAAGAAATGACATCTTAGTTTCCAACGTTTCTTCTACTTGCATTGATTATTCACTTTGATTTATAATTTATTTTTCAATTAAGGTAGATATCATCAATTATCACCAATATACTACATTTAAAATGAAATGGACACATTATTTTCATAAGAAATTGTGATGATTATAGATTGTTTGATACAGGTCTTATACAACCATATAACTGTATTTGCCAATCAGGCAGCCAACTTTATATATCTTGGATATATGGAGAAATGCACTGTGAAGTAATGCAGTACAGTGGAATGTGAGCCTAGCAGAAGCAATAGTGCATGGTTTCACATTGGGCTCAGGTACTACCAAAAATAACTATGAGAAAAATCAATCTTTCTGGGCCTCAATTTTCTTATATTAGAAGAAATGAGTATATTTGTTTCAATTACCTCAAAAGTCTTTTTCAATTGGAATGTTCTACAATTTAATTTTTATTTTAATTATTTGAGAGAGAGAGAGAGCATGAGCAGAAGGAGGGGTAGAGGGAAACGGAGAAGCAGACTCCCTGCTGAGCAGGGAGCCCTACGGAGGGGCTTGATTTCAGGACCTTGCGATCATGACCTGAGCTGAAGGCAGATGTGTAACCAACTGAGCCCTTCAGGTGCCACTACGATTCAATTTTAAAAATAAATAAATAATTACTAGTCCTTTTCCTCAAAGAAAAATAGAGAAAGCTGCTTACGTGGAAGCTGGTAGGGTGATTATTTGCTTCCATAGGGAAAATGTACTCATCAATGGCTCCCGCACAAGAGCATGACCTGCTCTTCCTACACCTCCAGCTTCTTCTAGGACTACACCCCACGTCCCTGTCTTTCCATTCTTGTCTTACATCCTGGAACTTAATCTGTTCTTCAAAAAGAACTTATCATCTTCACATACTGGTCATATTGTCCAGCTTCCAGCCTTAGTAACTCCTAATTTAGTCTCAGCTCTCAGTCCAAGTTTACCTCCTTCTCCTCCTTGAAGCCCTTATTAAGTGCTTTGTCTCAAAAAGCACATTCTGTTTTTCATTCTTAGCACTTATCACATTTGCAATTTTTTTTTTTTTTTGGTTACGTGTCAGTCTTTATCCCACTAGATTGAAATCAGTGACTAAGTATCTTACTTTTTTGTTATATACTATGTCCTCTCCACAATGCCTGGTACATAGTTGAAACTTCATGAATATTTTAAAATTGACATTACTTTTACTGTTCTTCTGCCACTCATTCTCTTTCTGGGGGTGTAGAAACAAAGGACTTAGTTCCCATAGCAGATGGGATAAACAAAGTCAAATTTGATATTTTAGGTGCAGCAGTTTTGTGAAGGAATTTGATTATTGAATGTAAAATAAAATTTAAAAATCCTTTAAGCTAATAAATAGCTAGAACAAAAAGCATAAAACTTATTCTAATCATGAGTCATACTTAAAGGCCCTCTTTACTCTGAGAGGCAGATTAAAATGTTATCATGAAAATCCCACACAAAATAGGTGTGACTTTGTAATTTTTTTAGGAAAGAGACACCACTTTTTACAGGTTATGAGATTTCAACAAAGAAAATAAAAATGATGTAAAGAGAAGAGATATCTCAAAAGACACAGTAATGGGAGAACTCAAGGATGCTCACTGGTTCAGTGTTGACAGACCTGCTAGTAAGGTATTAAATCTGGAGTAAATGCTGAGGGAGAGATTTATCTCAGAATTTACACAAATAACATCCCACTAATAGTATATTAGTTAACTACAGTGAATGGATATCAAGTATAATCTTCTTGGACAGTACAATGAATTTATCAATATTTAATTTATCAAATAAGACAATGTTAGAACTCAAAAGAAATGCAGGAATGATTTAGTCCAATCTCCTTATTTTACAGATATGGAAATGGTCCTTTCAGCAAATATTGACACAGCAGTGCACATGACATGCCCTAGAGGAAATAGTTATTTGCATGAATAATTTTAAACTCCAACTTATTTGTATAAATATTGAAATATTACTCTATAATACACGAATGTTATATTAATATATGACAAATTGTTTCCTAAGAAACTAGAAACATCAGTTTTATTTTCAATATAATTAAACATTGTTTTTTATTATTGACAGTATGCTTTTTAAAAAGAATATTTAACCATAAGTATATTCTATAGATGATTTTGATCTCATAAAGTTGAATTCAGTTGAGGTAAAAGATAGGATACGGATAAATAGAAAATATTTGTAAAATGAAACAATGATATATCTATGCTATATATAATTTTATTTCATTAATTTGATTTTCTAGCACTATAAATCTAAAAAATACATGGGATGATTTAGGAGACTCATAAATTCCAAAAAAAAAGTCTTGAAAGATCTTGCTATTAGTTTACTGCTTTAAGACACATTTTTAGAATTAAAAAATTTGTAAATCAAGTATGAGTAATATAGTAATTCTTCAATTTTGAAAGCCATTTTGACTTTACACTAATCTCAATGAGCCCTTTCGCAGATGACAATTTGATATATCGAGCTATTTATTTGAAATGTGGTCAGTATTGTGCGGTGCACTAATGGGTTGTGAAGGATCTCTGTTTAAATGTACTGACTAAATGGACAAAATGTACACATACAATTAATTCTTTTACCAGATGTTATTTCTCCATTAAATAGATATATTTTGAGGGTGCCTGGGTGGCTCAGTGGGTTAAGCCGCTGCCTTCGGCTCAGGTCATGATCTCAGGGTCCTGGGATCGAGTCCCGCATCGGGCTCTCTGCTCAGCAGGGAGCCTGCTTCCTCCTCCCTCTCTCTGCCTGCCTCTCTGCCTACTTGTGATCTCTCTGTGTCAAATAAATAAATAAAATCTTTAAAAAAAATAGATATATTTTGATGAAGACTCCTTTTTAAACCAACTTTAATCAGAAATACAGCAAGGCTTAATTTGGGGATCCTACAAATGGTGACTTCTAGAAAAATAAAGAGATGAGAAAATTCATATAAAGGGAGCAAAAAAAACAAACAAAAAAGCTCATGTAATTGGAGATAAAGAAGGATATTTCCAGTTTCAAAAAGCCTCAGTTTCTTACAAGAACAAGTCAATTTTCTTAGGCATGTACTGCCAGGATTGAGAAACAAGGGTTTTATTATGAGGAAGTTTTACTGTGCACCACTTTGCATAAGCCTAAGAGTATTTTAAAGAACAATGGAAAAAATGATGCGATTGTAAGCACTTCATGTGTTGTTTAGGTATAAATTTTTGTTTTCGTAATCTCTATTATATCACTGACACTGCTGTTTGTCATAGATGTAACCTAGAAAAAATTAAATGCTGCAAAATAAAGCTACTTCAGCACTTAAAAAATAAGTTCTGTGATTATTAAAATAAATTTGAATAAAATATTATATTCTGTTTTCTTGTCAAAAGTTGTTGATCTCAGGGATGAATCACTAAATTCTATACCTGAAAGTATTATGCTGTATACTAACTTGTATTTAAATAAAACTTGAAATAATTATTGAAACATCTAACTCATAAATTTTTTCTTCTCTCTCTCAAAATAATTAAACATTACACAGCTTACATTAGTGTTCATTTTGAAACAATACTTGATAATTTTAACACAGGAGTTTGTTTACACTTCCACTAAGGTACTACTGATAAACAATAAACTGCCCATATATAAAAGATATAGTTTGATGAATTTTTACATATATTTATACCTGTGAAACCAATACCAGAGTCAAGACAATGAATATATCTATCACCCTCAGAAGGTAATCATACCTATCACCCATCCTTAGCAAGCCATCCTTTAGTTTATTTCAATACCCAAAAAACAAATAATCTGCCTTCTGTTGCTATGAATTTTAGTTACATTTTCTAGAATTTTATATAAGATTCAGGCAAGATATATGTTTTCTTGTCTGACTTCTATTTCTGGTGAGCATAGTGATTTTGATTTTCATTTGTATTGTTGCATGTTTTAATTGTTTTTGCTTTCTTATTGATAAGTAGTATTTCATTGTGGGGACATAGCCAATTTTGTGTATATACTCACCTATGGATGGATGTTTGGCTTATTTCCAGTTTGGGGAGATTTTAAACAAATTTGCTATGTATACTTCTTGTACAAGTCTTTGTACAGACATTTGCTTTCATTTCTACTGGAAAAGTGTCTAGGAGTGAAGTGGTGGGACAGTATGTTAGGCACGTGTTTAAGAAATTTGCACACAATCTGATGAGTGCTGGGTGTCATATGCAACTAACGGATCATTGAACTCTACATCAAAAACTAATGATGTACTCTATGTTGGTTAAATTAAAAAAAGAAGAGACTTGCAAAATATTTTCAAAAGTGGTTCTACTATTTTATCTTTCTACCAACAGGGTATCCTAGAAGTCACAATGTTCTACTTTCTGAAAGACAATACTTTTTAATCTTCACCATTCTAGAGGCCATATAGTGGTATCTCTTCATGGTTCTAATTTGCAGAGTCTTAATAACAGTCATGGTGAGCATTTTTGTCATAATTTTTAGCCATATGTATCTCTTCTTTGGTCCAGTGCCTGGTCAAATTTTTAAACTCATTTTAAATTGGATCCTTCTATTACTGAATTCTCAAATGCATTATATATTCTAGACACAAGTTCCTTCTACATACATATATTTGCAAGTATTTCCTTCCAGTTTATAGTTTGATTTCTTTTTTTTTTTAAACAGTCCGTTTTGATGAGCAAATGTTCTCAATTTTGGTGAAGTCCAATTTATCAATTATTTTCTTCTTTAATGTCTTCTTGGCTTGGGGTGCTATTATAAATTACCACTAACTGGGTGACTTAAACAACAGAAATATTTTTCTTACACTTTCAGAGAATTAGATTCCAAGATCAGGGTACCAGCATCAGGTGCTGGTGAGGAGTTTCACCCTGGCTAATAGATAGCTACCTTCTTCTCCCTCTGTGCTCACTAGGACTTTTCTCAGTGCAGTGCTTGGAAAGAAAGAACAGACTCTGCAATTATTTCCTCTTACAAGGATAGTAATTTCATCATGAAGGTCTCATCCTCACAAGCTCATCTCAACCTAATTATCTCCCTAAAGCCCCATCTTCAAATAGCATCATACTGGGGTTAGGATTTTAGTATTTAATTTTGTGAGGACATAAATATTTAATCTATAACATATAACATGCTTTTGGTCTTCTAAGAATATTAATCCTAAACTAAGGTAAATATGCTTTACTTCTATGTTTTCTTCCAAAACTTTTATAGCTTTAGCTTTCATAATTAGGTCTATAATCTATTTCAAGTTATTCTTTGTATATTGTATAAGGTTAGTGTTGAAGGTTTTTTGTTTTGGCATGTGACTATCCAATAGTTTCAATTCTATTTTTTACACCTGTTTATAGAAAAGACCTCAAATAGCCAAAGCAATCTTGGAAAAGAAACCAAGCTGAAATTATCACAAACCAAGGCTTTAAGATATATTACAAAGCTATATTAATCAAAACAGTGTGGTACTGGCACAAAAATAGATCTATAGATCAGTGGAACAGTATAGACATCCCACAAATAAACCCACAATATATAGTCAACTAATCTATGACAAAGAGGCAAGATTATACAATGTGGAAAAGATAGTTTTGTATTTTTTTAAATAAATGGTGATGGCAAAACTGGACAGCTGCATGCAGAAGAATAAAATTGGACCACTTTCTTATACAATGCACAAAAATAAATTCAAAATGAATTAAAGACCTAAATGTGAGGACTGAGACCATAAAACTAAAAGCAAACAGGGCAGTAATCTCTTGGACATTGGCCTTAGCAACTTATTTATGGATCTGTCTCTTCAGGCAAGGGAAACAAAGGCAAAAAATAAATTACTGAGAGTACACCAAAAATAAAAATGTTTTGCACAGCAAGTAAAATCATCAGCAAAACAAAAAGACAACCCACTCAGTGGAAGAAGATATTTGCAAATGATATATTTGATAAGGGGTTAATATCCAAAATATATAAGGAATTTATGAACTTATACCAAAACAAATGAACAAAAAACAAAAAGAAAGAAAAGAAAAATAATAAAAAGCAATCTCATTAAAAAATGGTGGAGGGCCTAAATAGACAATTTTGGCCTAAATAGCCAAAAGACATATAAGAAGATATTCAGCATCACTAATCATCAAGAAAATGCAAATCAAAATCATAAAGAAATATCATCTCACACTAGGGGCACTAGAATGCCTCAGTCGGTTAACTGTCTCATGAGCTCAGTTCCAGTCTTTTATCTCAGGATCATGAGTTTAAGCCCTGAGTTGGACTCCATGCTGGGAGTGGAGCCCAATTAAATTAAGTTAGGTGGAGCCTAATAAAAAAAAATAAGAAAGAAATATCATCTCACACTAGTCAGAATGCCTTGTATCAAAAAGGCAAGAAATAATAAAGCACTCCTACATTTATTGCAGCATTATGTACAACAGACAACCCAAGTCAAGTGCCCACAATAGATGAATGAATATAAAAGTTGTGTATACATACACTCACAGTGAATATATCACAAGAATGGATAAGGTCTTGCCATTTGTGACAACATAGATGGAATAGAGGGTATTATACTAAGTGAAATCAGTCAGAGAAAGATAAATACATTATTTCACTTATATGTACTTATTGACTATTATTTATTCAAGTATTACTTCCTATGAGCAGACATATATGTCTGTTAGACCCATCCATAATGTTTTCCAAGCTAATATGGTATAAAAATAAATAAATATATTGAATTCTGAAAGCACTGAATTGTAATATAGATCTTCCCCTTTTTCTATGTTGAAAGAATTAAACAGCAAAGAGATGAGAGTGTGTAATTAAGGCTCATTCAGTTGAAAGTGATAGAAGTTGACCTAGCCAGTGGCTTAAGCAGGCCCCCCAGTAGCACAAATTAAATGATCCTTAGAGTTTACCATCTCAGAAAAGAGATTTCCTTTCACCTAGAATCTGTATCAATTGCCCCAGATCCTGGACTGATAATCATAACAAAGGGAAGTTTGATTAGTTCAGCCCAAACTTACAGTGTTATACGGAACCTGAAGAGATAAGATTGATTAAAGTCTAGAGCAGCTCCCTCAGTAAGAAAAAAGTGTAAGAGGGGCTGCGCCTGCAGAATAGCAGATTCAGAGAGAGAGAGAGAGAGAGAGAGAGAGAGATCTAATCCTTGGAATTAATGTAGATTAGAAAAAGCTGCTTTTTTTTTTTTTAAACAAAGTACATAGGAAATGTCAATATATTTTGAAATGGTCTATTTTATAACTTAGAAAATAGTCTAACAAAATATAAAAACAACCCTAATCCAAGAGGAGATATGAAGAGAGTTATAGCCAAAGAAAACATTAAAATTTGCTAAATATTTACCTTTAAGTAAAAAATGTCCAAATGATTTTATAGTAAAGTTCTCTCTTACTCTCAAACTTACATTATTCAGACTATTCCAGAGCACTGATAACTCCCTGACACAGTTGGTGAAACTACCATAATCATAAAACCAGCATAAAAAGAAACCATAGACTAATTTATGCATTTGATTCAATGCAAAAGTTGTAATCAAATTATTAGTAAATTGAATCTGAGAGTGCATTAAAAGATCAGAAACCATGTTCAAGAAAATTTTATGCAGGAAGTGTAGTTTATCCCAGCATCAGGAAGCCTAGGAACACAATTTAAGGAGTGACATATTTAAATATGCACTTTTCTCAATGAATGGAGAAAAGTGACTTTATCAGCTATCTTTTTTTTTTTAAAGATTTTATTTATTTATTTGACAGAGAGAGATCACAAGTAGGCAGAGAGGCAGGCAGAGTGAGAGGGGAGAAGCAGGCTCTCTGCTCAGCAGCGAGCCTGATGTGGGGCTCGATCCCAGGACCCTGGGATCATGATCTGAACCGAAGGCAGAGGCTTCAATCCACTGAGCCACCCAGGTGCCCCTTTATCAGCTATTCTTAATAAAAACTCAGAATCAAATAGGACTGAGAAGGAACTATGCAGATTTGGCAAAAGGCTCTTTTCCACATATCTGTGCCAAATACCATGTCAAATGTTGAAATAGCAAAGTTATTTTCATCAAAAGAAGCACTGGACAGAAATGCTAGCTCTCATCACTATAATTAAATATGCCTCTGGGAATGCCAGTCTGTTCCTGACTCTGGCAACAATGTTTTTACAACTTTGGGGATAAACGTGGATAAGCTAAGGAAACTGGAGGGAATGAAGAGAAGTACCTGAGTGTCAAATGACACTGTAAAGCAATCATCCAACAGGTAAAGCAATCATCCAACATCAGCATCTACTCTTCTCCACATTATGTCAGGTGAGAATAATGAACCCATATTCAGGATAGTATTAGTTAGGTTTTCTTTAATTTGCTCATAAACGCCTTCCCACTGTTATAATGCCTAATTATCAAAGAATTAAAATTAATAAGCATTAAATAATATGGCTAAACTACACAGATAAACAAAAATCAACAACTATTCTTTATAGTAGAAATATAATAATAAATTTAAAACAATAATTCTTCCTAATCAGTTATAAATATATAGAAATACATATTTCTAAATATTTCTTTCTATATAAATATATAGAAAGAATGGCGGTTCTTTCTAATCAGTTATAAAGCCTATTAAAATCCACCAAAAAAGTAGGAACTAGTTAGAAATAAAGTTATCATGAATGAAAAAGAGACTGCACTAAAAAAATAATAATTTAAATCTAAGACAAGAGATGACTTGAGATAACATTACAAAATTCTATAATTCTATTAATATAGATCAAAGCAATATATAAAATTGATGCAATCTCATGAAAATTCACAAATAGTTCAGCAAAATTATTTTACGATATAAGTGGAGTTAAGTGTATAAGAAATGTCATGGATATTTGAAATAGAAAAATCATAGCAGGAAGATGTTCCTACAAGATAGTCCAAAAAGAAAACCTTCAAACTAGCGATATTGAAGCTGTCTGGTTTGGACAGAAGAAAATAGTTAAATGCATCCAAGCATAAATAAGAACCTTACATGTGATAAATATGACATTCAATTCTGTGGGAAACATGATGACCTAATTAATAATATTGTTGGCAAAATTGTCTTTATATTTAATAGAAAACACCCAGTCAAAATATGTAAATAAGTTCCAGATGAATTAAAGTTAGAAATGTTTTATATATATATATATACACACACACATATATATACGCACACACACATACATATATACACACACGTATATATACATATATATGTACATATAATTTTGTGGGTTTTTTTAGGATTTTATTTATTTATTTGACAGACAGAGATCACAAGTAGGAGAGATGCAGGCAGAGAGAGAGAGGAGGAAGCAGGCTCCCCGCCAAAGCAGAGAGCCCAATGCGGGGCTTGATCCCAGGACCCCGGGATCACGACCTGAGTGGAAAGCAGAGGATTTAACCCACTGAGCCACCCAGGCGCCCCTGTACATATAGTTTTAAATTTCTTTTTTATTATTCTGTTTCAATATATAGTACATCATTGGTTTTTGAGGTAGTGTTCCATGATTGTTTGTATACAGTTTTTATATACTATATATAGTAACTTTAATAAAATATTATAGTTACATATAATATTTAATATATTATTATATATTATTTAAATATATATTTATAAAATATTTTAAAATGCACAGCACATATACAAACAGAAATTCCATAAATAAAAGGAATGTTAAATTTGATTAGAACAAAGAAGCCAAAAACCTGGTATTATTTCAATGTTATAGAATCAAAATAGACTGAAAGAAAATATTTGCAGTGTATAAACAAACCAAGGGATATATCCCTTATGTGCCCCAAATGCCTACAACTTGTTATGAGTACAAAGACTAAGTAAAAATGGGCTAACTTAATGTGTGTATTCGCCAGGATGTACTAGGTTATGTTGGACTAACAAATTAACCCAGAGATTTTAGAGGCTTAACAAAACAAAGTTTATATTTTGCTCATGCTTATATTTTTTAAAGATTTATTTATCTATTCGGGAGACAGCACACATGCACATACACACATGTATGCATACACACAGGTGTGCACGTGTGCTCAAGCAGGTTGGGGGTGGGGCAGGGGTAGACAGAAACTCAAGCAGGAGCTGGATCTCACCACCCTGAGATCATGACCCCAGAGGAAAACAAGATTCAGAGGATTAACCAAGGGAGACACTGGGGCACCTCATACTCATGCTACTTATACTATATCGTTGGGAGATGGGGTGGAGTGGGGACCTTTATGCTCCATTCTCCCTCCGGAACACAAACTAAAGGAAGTAAACATTAATTTGTATCTGTACTACCTGGGAGATACTGTCTCCTTGTCCCCTTTGAAAGAGAACACCAATGTATTCAATGCTTTAGCCTGGGAGTGACTCTAGCCACTTAGTTATATTTTAGTCATCGGATGGCCACACTTCACTTCAAGAGGACAGCAAAGTATAATTCTCTGTTGACCCAGAATTAAAGGAAAAGTACATAAATTGTGACCATTAATAATGCCTTCCAAAGAGCATCAAGCTGAAAAATTTCAGAGGATGAAGTCCAGGTTGTTAATAAATCTATGACAAGATGGTCAACAACCTTGTAGCCATTAAATTCAATAATACTGCTTTTATAACACATCAGATGGACAAATGCCTAACAGATTAGTAGCATTCCATTTTAGGTCATAGGGAAAAGCCTCCTTTTTATACTCCAGGGAAAGTAAAAATATAAAATTTAGGAAATAATTACTCAAGATCCATTTCTTATTTAAATGTCCATACTATTCAGAATCTGCTTCCTTAGTAAAAGAAGAAGAAAAAAAATGCATGGGTAATTGTACAAGAATATTTATTTCAACATTTTAATATCATGATAAAGACAAAGATGCAAATTGTTACTGGTTCATGTTTAATTGTGGTGTGCACGTTTTGTGAGCTATCCTATAGTCATTAGATGACTGCCACCTATCCAAACAAATTGACTGGAAAAACTGTCATGATATATTTATAAATGAAAAGCAGCTAGAAAGTTATATGTACAATATACCAAAATAAAGATAAAAGAAGAAAGGAAAGGAGAGAGAAAGAGAAGGAGAGAGAAAACAGTGGAAGAAAAAGAGAAGAAAAATGTGCTCTTATAAAAGCATAAAATCTATATGCTTGAATTGTTGGTTAAGATTTTTTTCTGGATAAATTATTTGAAATATCATCAGAAGGTATCTATGAAATGTTCTAATTAACCTCTCAAGACATTATTTGATAGGTTAAAAAAATGACACCTCCAGCATTAAATATGTATTTTTAAGAAGCTAGGTTTTTTGGTTTGTTTTTATTAAATTTGAAGTTCAATTAGGGTTAAACATTTGTCTCGTGTTATTTTCAAATTTTGGTATCAATCCATCTTATCTCTGGCATATGCCCTTACTAGTAAAAACTTGCATTTGACAAATAATGGAATTCCTTGTCCTCAGTTCCACAATGACAGAAAAGGACTGTCAGTTCACTTTAACCATAAAAATTAATGATTCTAAATATTTAACTAAAATGATCATCTTTCATTAAAATGTTCCATTTCAAAATTTTAGGTCATCCCATAAAAGCAGATGGCTTCATCAAAATTTTAGATTCTGGCCATGTGCTTTAGTTGAGAGCTATTTTAATATTTAAATATCTAAATAAATTTAAATTTAAGCAAAGATTTACAGAAATAATATAAGTTTCTGAAAAGCAGCAGTCTTAAAACGTAGAGTTCACAGTCATATCTTAATTTTGCCACACACCAGCCATGTGATCTTGAATGAATCACCTAATTTGCTGTGTTAATTAATTCATCCATACAATATCCATACAATAGGGATAATATTACCTACTTTATTGGTTTGCTACAGTTGATTAAATGAGATGACACACATGTTTAAAAACAGTAATGACTCAGGGTGCCTGGGTGGCTCAGTGGGTTAAACCTCTGCCTTCGGCTCAGATCATGGTCTCAGGGTCCTGGGATCGAGCCCCACATCAGGCTCTCTGCTCAGCAGGGAGCCTGCTTCCCTTCCTCTCTCTCTGCCTGCCTCTCTGCCTACTTGTGATCTCTCTCTGTCAAATAAATAAATAAAAATCTTAAAAAAAAACAGTAATACTCAGCAAGTGCTCACTATTAATATTATATTGATGAGAATGCGCTCCATCACGCAACTGAAAATCAGTCAGTTACAATACCTGATTTCTAAAAGCAGCAGATGATAGCACTTTCAGAACTCTTATGAAAGCTGAAGATTTTTCTTTATATATGGCTTCTGCCATGAACTTAAGCTCTTAACCAAATATTTCTAAAGACCATAAAGTTACTATATGGAAATAAAAACGTACAGACATTTGAAATCAGGTGGCTTTTGCTGTGTATACATTTTTTTTTTATGTGTAGCTGATGAGACAATGGGAGCTCAGTAGTTTAACTCAATCTTGTGGTATATATATATATATATATATATATATATATATTTTTTTTTTTTTTAGACACTGATCAGGGTCTTCAGCTTGTCTTCAGGCTTTAACCTTTCTGCTTTTCAAAAACACTTCACACCTACATAGGATGTAATATCATATAATAGAAAGTATCATGAAGTCGACAAACTTAGAGTTGCATCTAGATTCTGCAGTAAGTTAAAGATCTGATACTCATGTTCGTTCATTCACACATTTCACAAATATTTATTGAGTGGTGATTATGTGTTAGGCATGATGTTGGCTACTGAGAATACAACAATGAACAAGACAGACCAACTTCCTATCATCATAGTGCTTACATCCTAGTCGGTTTTCTGATCTGTTAAATTGAGTTATAATTGATACCTCCCAGAGTTCTAATGAGATTTGATGAGTTAATGCAGGTAAAGTGATGGCGATATATAAGGTTCTTAGTAATTATTAATTGTCCTTTTAATGTTGCTTAGGTTTACTCAGACGAAGATGAAAATACATTAAAAAAAAAATAGTGCAGTGTTAATGGATGCTAATAGGTCCAGTGGAAAAAAAAAAAAACTATTTTTCTTTCTGGTTAATACTCACTTGAAATAATGACAATATAAAACAAGAAAACAAAACTAATCTTCCTAAGGCTAATGGGGCAGGATAAAAAGCTAGGTTATTCTTCCCTTTTAGCAGGAACACCTAGTGTCATAACTTGAATCATAACTTTGGCAAACTCATAGATTTCCTGCAGAGAAGGATGGCTGATGTGTTATACCCAATATGGACATCACTGTTTTTTTTTTTTTAAAGATTTTATTTATTCATTTGACACAGAGAGATCACAAGTAGGCAGAGAGGCAGGCAGAGAGAGAGAGAGGAGGAAGCAGGCTCCCCGCGGAGCAGAGAACCCAATGCGGGACTCGATCCCAGGACCTTGAGATCATGACCTGAGCCGAAGGCAGCGGCTTAACCCACTGAGCCACCCAGGCGCCCTGGACATCACTGTTTTTAACAAATAAGGAATATCATTAAACTTCTGAAGAATACAGTGGTATTTTATGCATTTCTGCTATTGCAAACCGTAATCAGCATACTTTTATGTACATAATAAAATTAAATGAATTTTAATTGAATAAGAATGAATTGCATTTATAATAAGGAACTATTTTCTTGATTTTCAACATTTGTTGCTTTTTTACAGTTTTTTACAGTTTAAGATAGTTGCTGTCCAAATTCTATAGAAAAAAGCACTGATACTTCCAAAGATTAAAGCTGAGGTTCTAAAGATAATGATGACTTAATTAGGCAATTATGTATCATTTATATTCACAGATATATTTTTGGTCTTTTAGTCAATGGTATGGTCTTAGAAAAGGCCATTTTCAAACTGAGTTTTTTGGAGCACTAAGGTTTCCCTATACTTGGAGGGAATGAAGGGCAGTCTGACCATTGGGGAATGCCAGTCCTGCATCAAAGCAGCCCAGCTTTTAATTTTCTTTTTTTCTATTTTTGGTTTCTTAATAGGAGATTTCATTTGAAAATTTATTTTCTTTTAAAGCAAACTTCAAAAGCATGGTCACAGGCAATTAACAAAACACAATTTAAGAATTAAAATATATCATAAAAAAAATCTGGGTTACATAATTTAGTGGCTACCCATAAAATTAAAAAAAGAGAATATACCACATGAAAACATACTTAATTTACAGGAAATCTACAGTCAGTGCTATGTCATACAAAATCTACAGATGACAAAAAGAAGATATCTTTAGATCAAATCTGGAAAGGTTTTTTAGCAGGTGTTCCATTTAGAACCAACACACTACTTAACAGAGAGCATGGTAATTATGAAAATTATTTTTAGTAGGCAAAGTTGCTAAAGCTATCTGCACATCAAAATTCAAAACTTGTCAAAATGAACCCTGCTTCAACTTTGAGCTCAGGTTTTAAATTATGGAGAATGCAAAAAATATGATTTTCACAGTAGGAAAAAAAATCACGGTAAACTAAAATTTTAAGGACATATTTTTCCCTCTATTACATCACATTCCACATGTTAAATCATTTGTTCAGTTTTACTAATCACTTACGATGACATAGCAAAGGGTTGCTAATGGAAATATGAAAAGGGATATATTTCCATCTGGTAGTATAGTATCTATCTGGCACAGGTCTTATACAACAGAGAAAGTGTTATTTTGTGATGAATGGAGTTAAGAAAGGCTTCACAGAAGAAGAAATATTTGAATTTTGTCTTGAAGGATGGGTGATGTGATGCTGTTAAAATAAGAATAGAGAATTCGGATGCAATTGCCTGAAAGCCCAAAGAGGACAGGTATGAAACAACTTGCGGGGATGGAGAATTACAGATAATTTTGTAAAATTGGACTGTAGAAAGACAAAGACACAGTGAAGAAAGCTGGAAGATAAGACGTCTCAAGGTTTTGGACCTTATCTTTAAGCCATGAAGAAAATTATGGAAACACCTACAGCAGGAGTGTAATGTGACACTTCTCTGCTGCTGGAGATCACCATTCCCAGTGCGGACGTTAGATTAAAATAGACTGAAGGAAGGGAAAAGAATGAAGGCATTATTCAGCAAGAATCTTCTGTGTTGGTTTCAACTCTCTCATTTCTGTAGATTATTTGTGCTTGAATAGTTGGATATGTTTTTCTCTGTCACTATATTGTGATTTCCCTGAGAGATAATACCTGGCTCTTCTTTCTATTTTCAACAACTCATTCAGAAGCCAGCACACAGCAGATACTTAGGATTTTTTAAAAAATATTTTTTGAAAACTGAGCAGAAAGAAACCAAAATAATGTTTAATTGTACTACTTTACCACGTAGTTCAGCTCTTGAACCGCACAGAGTGGAGCACATTGTAAATATCGATAGAAATCCCTACTGCTCCGACATGTCCATGAGCTCTAGTACAATGGTTTCTTTGTTGAAGCATTATCGTTAATGATTAATATGGTTTCCAAGGTTTAAACAACTACAGGTTCTCTGACAGGTAACCTTCACAGGGTGAAGAAAATAATAAACCCAAGGGGAATATAAGGATGCCAATTCCCTTTAGCCATTTAGAGTGGAATTTTCTTTAAAAAATGAAAACATCAAAACATAGATACTTTCAACAAAAACTGACCGTTCTTTAAATGTTGTAATTTTGTCTTATTTAGAGAGCAGAGATGTGGATTTTTAAATGGAGGAGGGATATATTTGAAATTATAATCAGGGTAACCTTTTCATTATTTTTAACTGACATTTATACAAATTTCTTGAACTATTCAAATTAATATAGCACCAAATTAGTCACAAGTTAAAAACACAGGATGCCTGTGTTCGGTCTCCCTGACAACATCATGCATTCAGTTCTGTGTGTCCAGATACAAAGGCAAGGCAAGCCAATGTTCAGAAAAGGAAACCGATTACAAATTATTATTATGCAAGTAAGAGAATTCTAAACAGCTATTGTTAAAATTGAGAAGAGCGAGAATAATGATTTTTACCACAAGAGAAATAATAAAATCAAGCCACAGAATGTTCTGATGGTTTCTTAAAACTTTTCATTTCTTAAGGTATAGATTTCAATTGAATTTATTAACATTCACTATTTTTTTCAGTTAGAATTCTATATTCACATTTCATATATATATTTATATATATATATATATATATATACACACACACACACACATACACATATACTGTAGAAAGACAGTATTATATATACATATATATACAATATCCATTGGCTCTATTTGAGTTTAATCAAGGCTCATCAAGGATATTTATGATTTTATAACACTTGCATCTATCTCTTATAAATGGAACTAAAAGATTCTGTTGTGCACAGGTAATTAATCATCAATCTGCATCACTACCAACACCGGGTGGGCAGTGGTAATTTAGCACATCTCTGGTCTATGACTTACACAGGAATTGATCATTTGAACACCAAAATGATGTATTTAATCTGAGAGAATACCTGGTAGATCCCTATGATCTACCTTCAAAAAATGGTACTCTGGGGACGCCTGGGTGGCTCAGTTGGTTGAGCAGCTGCCTTCGGCTCAGGTCATGATCCCAGTGTCCTGGGATCTAGTCCCACATCGGGCTCCTTGCTCGGCAGGGAGCCTGCCTCTCCCTCTGCCTCTGCCTGCCATTCTGTCTGCCTGTGCTTGCTCTCTCCCCCTCTCTCTCTGATAAATAAATAAAATCTTAAAAAAAAAAATGGTACTCTGGATTCTTAGAGGAATTAAGTCCTTTACTTTGAATTTTAGTATTAACTAATTAGTATATTATTTTTGTCAGGCAAATTGTATAAAGTATATAAAATTACGTTGTCTATTCTGGGTAAGTCTAGGAGGCCAGGGTGGCTAACATATAGGGATAGTACAGTGGGCTGGGGGGAGACAAGATATGCAAAATAGACACATTATAAGGGGAAAAAAAAGGCCTACGTTTATTTCAAGAAAAGTGAAATCAACATTTATAGTTAAATTAAAAAGAGAAGTATTTTGTTAGAATATATTCTTGTTTATGTTCGGGAAAACTTTTTATTTCGTAGATGCAATTAAACTTGAACTTAAAAGTATTCTCTGGTGGTATTAAGATAACATATTTCCCATAGTAGCCATTCATCATTACCTTTGTAGTTGACCTTGAAGCCAACGGAGCCAACACTTTCATCTGTTTGAAGGTGCAGCCACATTTGGCTACTCATGCTCACTATCAGGTCTGGCACAAAGCTTCCAGTCAGCCTAAAACAGAGATGGACGGAGAAGAGAGAAATGGGTTATTAAAACACTTTCTGCATGCAAATGATGACATAGAACTGTTTCTCAGTACTTTCTTGGCTAGAAAAAAACAACTGTCAGATAAACTTGCAAGGCTATGCGTTCATGTAACAGAACAAACAGCACAATTTAGTGATCAAGATTTATTATAAGTAAGTATCATTTCATGTGTTTAACTAGGTTAGGTCTTTCATAATCCTCAGGCAAGATACTAAATTTTAGACTATCAGAGAATCTTACACTCCTTTTTGAACTGAAAGGAAAAAGAGGATCTAAAATATCTTTAATTTTTTTTTAAACACCAGGAATGCTCTTCATTTTAACCTTTCAAGTTTTATAGAACTTTCTTCTAAAGAAATACGTTGAAAAATATTTAAGCACTGTGCAAAACAAAAAATGGCAAGGAATATAGTATATCCCTTTGCATACTGATATCAGACAACATATGTCATGTATTTTTTTTTTTTACTGCAAATAGTTTCATTTTAAAGAACATGCTGGTAGTTTGATATAGCATCACTGAATCTATGCATTAATAATCTCATTCAGTAATGCTCAATTTTATAATTGTATAAATGGAAATTACCTCATGTTTCCTCTGTCATTAATCATGTTACAGTCACATACTTGAACCAAAGCCAAGGGTCATATAAAGGAGGAAAGCAAATGAGTAAATAAGACCTTGGGGGGAAAAGTCTGTCGAGAATAGGAAGAGGGAAAAAATGGACTCACTGCTGAGCAAAATATCCATAGTGATAGGGAAGTTTAAATTATATACTGAAAAGAGTCTTCTAAAAGGGGGAATTCCTAAGTGTTTGTGTACTTTATTGCTAAGATCATGAAGATTCTGGGAAATTACGTGAGGAGAGAAGGTATAAATTTTCCCTCTGTAATAAAATGGGCCTCTTAAGAGAGCAGGTTTTGGGATAGAGGCTACACTACAATTACACCAGCAGAGGGCAGCACTGATGCCCGTATCCCCGAAGTGACCACAGCGGCAAAACGCTTTGCTCATTATCTAGCCACCAAAAGGATAAAATAACATCAGCCGACTGAGTTAAATGTAGCTGTGTTACCAGTGTCCAGTGTTACAGAACTTATGGGGACTCTATCTCAAATAAGCCGAGTTAAATATTGTGTTTTAATTATGGGATTATATGTGACACTGAGGAACACTGTGAAATATACTGTATTATGGAATTTTAAGGTATGTTGTCTTCCTGCCAGATCAAATTTAAAATTATTATAATATAAAAGATATACATACATACAGTCTTCTTTGTAATATAGCTGTATATCTGCCCCATGTATACATATTTGTGGGTATACATATCTGTGGGTAAACACACACCCCCCCCCCCCATCATTTGGAAAGATCATTCAGTGAAATTTTGTGGCATATGAACTTTCAATTTTCAAATTGGTGAGTTCATAAGTACTACTCTTTTGAGCTATAGTAGGGACAGAGTTTATGGGCAAGAGTAAGGAGAACTCAAGCTCTGAGACATGACAGAAAGCAAAATGGTTTCATTATGAAGTAGGCATGAGATACACCATATCAAATGTGCCAACAATCTGCCTCACACTATTAACAGTTGTTTTCAGGAGAAGAGTGCATAATTGCTCCTTCTTATGTTCTCTTATTTCCTTTCAGTTCTGAACTTTTACTACCCCAAACCTCCAGCATGATATTTTGTCAGTTCATAAAGAACAGCTAACACATACAGGCAAAGTTGTTCCCTTGCTAACTTGTTCTTCTGCGATTCCACATTCCTGGCTGGTGTAAGGGTAAATACAAATCTGAAAAATAATGATAATTAAACTAAAAAATTCCCCAGTGCCACAAAGGGAAGAGAAAAATCCCTTCTCTTTAGCATTTCCTTTAGAACACTCGAAATTGTAAATGGCCTCTGTTTATTTCAATTATATAAAAATCTTTTAAGTTAAATAAGCCTCTTGCCAATGGTGCATCCTGTGAATGTCTTTCTTGGAGGTCTGGGTGTCATTTCTTTGAAATGTGAATGTCAAGGAGAATATTGTTCTGTATCCCTGTTTTTGTGGGATTTAAGTGTAGGCATACAGACCCATGAGGTAACTTCCTGTCCATCAAAAAGATGGGTGTTTTATTAAAAAATCTTTTTGGATTTGTATGTTAAGGGCAGTTAACATACATGTAATGGACTGTATCTGCCTGACTGTATAAAAAGGCAAGATTTATTTCTTTGCAATCACCTTGGTGGGTTGCCTGTGATACACATCACAGTCTGGTTTAGTGCTTATTAAACATTAAAACTGTTTTATTCTTGCTTACATTTTGTGGAGAGATTTAACGAGGCTGACAGGTAATTCTATTTTTAATTATATATCCCCGACAATTTGGTGATGAGGATAGGATCCAAATGGCAGTTCTTGAATTAAATAGACCGGCTAAAGTCTCATGGTTATAAACAGTCTAGTAAGAGACCCTGGATTATAAAGTGTTTCTTCTAGTGCCCTGCTCTTTTGAAATACTATCTCAATGAACCACCCTCTCAAATTCAAGATTTTATTATTTAGTAAACCAGAGTAAATTGGGCTCTAAAATCCAAAATCATGATCTAAGATCATGATTAGCTTTGATAGTAAAAAAAATATGGGAAGCCTGAGGTTCTTTCTCTTAAACAGGTAATACCCCTGTCATATTTGGAATACATAGGAGAATCTAGTCTTTCAGGATTTTTGTGTTTTAGGAGGGCCTCCTACCAAGCAAATTAGATACTTGTATTTATTGGATGGCTGTCATTCTAAGAGGAAAGTTAAAAAGCAGTTTGGATAATCAGTGGAAAGACTGGGAAGAATGGGAGAAAATGTGAGAATTCAAGGGACTTTCTCTTTTACAGAAGCCCTCTCTTTCTTTCTCTTGCTGTCTCTGCTCCTTCTGTCTTCCCTGTCTCATTATTCTTTAAATTTACACCGCCACTCGTGGAGATATGTACTAGCTCCTGGAATTCTGAAGCCAAAAGATTTTGCTCATTTGATGGAGCAAACATGCTGGGGACAAGAAGATGACCAGCACGCCAAAAAGTAGCCAGCTATCCACCCGCCTCCACAACTGCGGAAAAACTAACTGTTTGGAAGACCTACTGAAAGAGACTGCTCACAGCTTTTCCTCTAACGGTGAGCTGGGAAAAACCACAGTGTTACAAACAGAAGACAGGAGAATTCCCTATTATTTTCCATCAAAAATTTATTGATACTTTTTCAGAGTTTACTAGCATGGATCCAGGAACAGGTCAAAATCGTCCTCTGGTTCTATCCATCTTTGTCTTGGCTCTCTTGTTGACTATCCAAGCTCAAATTAAAGAAAGGGGGGGTCAAATGGCAAGGGCAACTATTACTCAAATCTTAGCAGTAGCTAGCTACTCAGTTTGGGGACAATCTGAACAAATATGAAGAAGAAAATAAGAAGTTAAAAAGCGGCAGGTTAACTGTTCGGTTAAGACTAATTACTAAAGGAAATTAACTCTACAGCGGTGGCCAATCTGTGAAGAGAAAGGAAGACAAAACAGAATGTTACTATTATAAGAGGCTGCAACACTAGAAGAGGGAATGGAGAAAAGAAGACTCCAGGGATGTATAAATTGCAGAAATAGGAATCAGGAATGCCCAGAAGGCTAAAGAATAACTGGGAAAATGGTTTAAAATAGACAGACTGAGGAAATCTCAGCGGTTGGAACTGGTAAAATGTATGCTTCAATAACTTTCCCTCTGGCTGATGTATCATTGCTTTTTCTGGTAGATTGTACTGTTACTTATTCTGAAGTTTCCCTGGAAAGTCCTCATTTTCCAACTGGTGATAGATCAATACAGGTCATTTGAATCAGCTTTATGCTCCTTTCTTTTCTTTGTGGTTCCAACCTGAATAGATCCTGTGGCTGAGGAACACATTTTCTTCCTTTCTCTTGATTGTCCTATAAACCTATTGGGGAGAGATCTCTTGTGCAAACTAAGACTACCATATTGTGTATTCCATCTGGAATGTCTGTGAATTACCCTCAGAAAAAGCATCTGGTTTGGTTACTGGGTACTTTCTGAAAGAAAAGGGGTATAGTAGGAAATAGCAAGCCTGTACCACACTGGAAAAGTACCCTGAGCAGAAACAAATCAGTGTATTACTTTGGGCCCAAGGAATAACAACACTAATTTAATCTCAGATGTATAACCCATAGAAATCCCTTATCGGAAGCATTAGTCTTATGTCGAACAATACCCTTTGTTGAGGGCTCAATTAGAAGGGAAAATCCGGTTATTAAAAAAAAAAAATTAGAAAAAGCAAAGGATAATTATAAAATAAAGGGCACCCACCCTATAATATTATTACTGCCAAATTCCCAGTAAAGAAGTAAAGTAAATATGATAAAGATGGTTGACTTTTGTACAAGATCTTAAGAAAATAAATAAAATTGTTCCATTAATGTGTATAGTTCCTAAACCAGAACTTTTAATAACTTTGGTAGCATTGTCTGAAAGGTTTTTCTCCAATCTATCTATTTCTGTTTTGTTTTTGTTTTCTTCTAGCTCCTCTCATGGACAAGTCTAAATCTTGTTCACTTTTACTTATGAAGGAGTCCAATATTTATGGCAAAAAAAAAAAAAAAAAATCAAGCGTTTCAGTACTCTCCTACTATTCCTCTAGTCATTTATGGGAAAACTTAGAGACAGCTCTCCCGCCAGAAGGATCCATAGGTATTCAATATATGGATGGTTTGCTGGTAGAATCAGAAACTAAAAAGCCAAGCAGAACTGATACTTTGGCTTTGTTACAATTCCCTCTGTTTACAAGGGCCCAAGGCCTCACGAGATAAGCTGTATTACTGCCAAACTGAGGTAGAATATTCAGGGTATCTGTTGATGCTGAAGGCCCCAAAAGCATACAATACAGCCCATTTTGCAAATGAAATATCTTGTTAAATAAAGTCCCCAGTTTTGGGGACTAAGAGGATACCGTAGACCATGAATTCAAACTTTTACAGAGAGGGCAAAACCTCTGATAGAGCAATTGTGAGATGACTGCTCAGCATTGGGAATTCTGAATTTGGAAAAGCCTTTCTAGTTGTGTTGTCGTGAAAATAAGGGTGCCGCGTTTGAAGTGTTAACTCAAAAGCAAGGATTCATTAGACCACACGTTGATAATGTATTTCTCAAATCTTCTGGATCAGGGCACTGTGGTTACTGGGACGCTGTAATAGCAACAGACACATTTTAAAAAGGCTCAAGTCCTTACCTTGAGTCACTTGACTTATTTTCTTGTCCTATGTATTATGACAGCTATCTTACAAGTAAGGTTACAAATTTGTGGGTATGCCATCAGACTAGGTATAAAGGGTCATTAAACAACAACAACAAAAATACTATTAGGAAATGCAATCTCTTAGATCCTGTTTTTTGTTGTTGTTGTTGTTGTTGTTGTCGGTGTTATTTTTACCAGATCCTAATCATATTGTTGGTCACAACTGTTCAATGGTAATAGAAGAAGACACGAGGCTTTGACTTGATTTGTCTGATATTCTTTTTCATAATGACAATTTCATAATGTTTGTGGATGGGTCATATTCTTAGGATAAAAGTGGCCAGCATAAGGCTTTGTATGGTATGCTGACTCTTTATAAAAATTCTGGAAGCTTCTATTTTGCCTCGAACTAAGCTGGCACAAACAGCCTCATCAATAGCAGTCATGGTAATTGCACCCCCATATAGTATATGTTTTTGTCTGTCTTGCAACAGAACAAATTTGGAAAAAAAAAAAAAAGAAGAAGAAGGTTCCTACTTTGAGGGGAAAGAATCTCATGGAAAATTGATAGCTGACTTGTTCAAGGCTGCTCAGATCAGTAATCTCTTGCAGGGCTCACGCAGGCAGAATGAAAACTTCTGAAGGCAATGATTTTGCTGACAGAGCTTCAAAAGCCACTGTTAAATGCGGCAGATTTCAAACTTAGAAGCCTCACATTCAATACAACAAGCAATTTTTGTTAATTTCCAAAAATATGCTTCCCACACCCCTACACACAAAAAAATGTACAAATGGATTAGAAGAGGAGCTAAGAGAAATTTCACTGAACTCTGGGAATTAGTTAACAAAAACACATGCCACAGTCCTTATTTCTTGGTTAGCAATGTTGCATCATCAACATAATGCCAAAGTAAAAAAGGATTTTTAAAGGCACTAGACTCTTACTACATATACCTAAAAAGATGAAGTTATCCAAAACATATTAAAGAGATGAAAAATGTGCCAGCAGAATTCTTCACAGGTTCTCCTAAGGTCTGTGTAGGCAGTTTTCCCCAACCAACTTCTCTAAAATTTTGGTGGCATTTGGATTTCATAGAATTAATTTCTGAGGAATTAAGAGGTTTTGTCTAGTTATGGGATTATGATATCTGGACGGTCTGAAGAAGTTGTTCCCCTCTTCAGATGCCAATGCTCAAGCAGTGGTAAAGTCTTTCTTCAAACATTTTCCACTTAAGGAATACTAGAGCATAATGAATCAGAGAAAGGAAGTTATCTGATTTCCACTGCCATCTAGTAATGATGCAAATATTTACAGATTCCAGTAAGAACAATCAAACTCGTTTGTTAAAATTCAGCAATATAATAGATTAAACTGGTCTAGACCTTTACTACTAGCCTTGTGGAAAATTAGAGCAACCTCTGCAAGCAAGCAAAATATTTTCCCTTTGAACTTATATTTGGCAGGCTTATGAATTTGGGTCATCAGAGATCATGTCCTGTACCCAATTTAACTGAATCCTCTCATAAACATGTCCAATACTTCAAAGGGCTTCTTTCTTCCCCAGAAGTCCTGAGACATAAAGTCATAAGGCAAAGGACCTTGAAGGACCCACCAGAAGTCTGCCACCTCTATTAACCAGGAGATTCTGTCTACTTAAAGTTGTTGTAGAGGAAAGACTGTCTGTTCCTATGCTGGAGGGACTCTTTCAAGTGCTGTTAATCACCCATACAATGATCAAAGTGAAAGGAAAACCCAGGGAGACCCACGCTTGCCAAGTGAAGCCAGCAGCCAGAAAGGGCTAGGCAGTGGGTCTTACAAAAGAGTTGAAAATCAAATTTTCTAGAGCAACCGAGGATGACACGGAACTCAGCTTAAAAAAGGTATTCGAGGGCACCTGGGTGGCTCAGTGGGTTAAGCCACTGCCTTCGGCTAGGTCATGATCCCAGGGTCCTGGGATGGAGCCCGCATCGGGCTCTCTGCTCAGCGGGGAGCCTGCTTCCTCCTCTCTCTCTCTCTGCCTGCCTCTCTGCCTACTTGTGATCTGTCAAATAAATAAATAAAATCTTTAAAAAAAAAAAAGGTATTCTAGAGAACGTATGATTTTCGTGGACTGCCTTACTGTCTTATTCACAGCAGTGTTTTTTAAATTTCTTTAAAAAAAATCACATTTTATTACAGAAAAAAAACAGGTTATTTGTTAAACTATATTTTTCTTTCTGTACTCCCAATAATAGGCCCCACAATCACTATACCAAGACATCTCAAAATTATATTCCCAGTGGCCAAGACAGCCTTAATGTTCCCCTGAGCTTAACTAAACTTTGAGAGTCTCCTTCCTGATTACAGGCTCTTATTCTACCTTTTTGAAGAGCCTTTACTTTAGAAAACTTAGAACTGTACATCTTTTCTCTGCACTTCAAGACGTAAATTTTCTACAACCTATGAATGTGTTTCTCAAGGAGCTGGGAGCCATCCCTCTGAAATATAATCACGAAAAGAGTTAGCACTCCAAACTCTCTGTCTGTGGACACGCAGGAGCTCAATTCTGATCAGCATCTGTTAACAAACACAGATGACCTATTCATATCCACCAATCTCCCACTACTCTTCTCCAACACTTTCCCTAAAGTTTACCCCAGGGTGTAAAATCTACCCCACCTTTTATTTCAGTAGAGTTGAGTTTGATTCCTCTTTCCTACTATAATAGTACTGACTCCTATGTCAATAGTCTTGGTCCCTATTCCAATAGGAGTCCATAGTCTTGAATAAACTCTTCCCTAACTGTTTAACTGGTCTGGCATAATTTTTCTCTTATACTGGTCAACACATGATCTGGACTTCTCAGTCCAGCAATCTAATTATTGACAGAGCAAAAAGTGAGATTATCTTCTTAGTAAGTTTTAATAATACCAAAGTAAAATAACTAACGCCCATCTAGATACTTACTTTATAATTTTGATATTAAAAAAAACAGTTTTGTTAACTTGTTTGACTAGTAGGATGCTGCAGAATGAAAAGCATTTAATTAGAAGACAAACAGAAATCCAGTGTTTACAAATTAAGCTATAGAAGACAAGTTTAATGCCCCTTGATTAACTTTGAAATAACAAGTTCTCTCCAGTCCAAGTGTAGATAAGCAAAAGTGAATGTCTATTACCTATGTAGATTTAATTGACTGTTATAATAATATAACTATTGATTTTGACCATGCAAAACATGGCCTGTAGGCTGGGTTTGTCCTCAAGATTTAAATAGTTAGAGTCATGTATTATTGAACACTGGAAGTTCAATATGTACCCTTCAACAGGTGCCTCACAATAATACTAGATAATGGTTCTGGGTATCTTTGTGTTTCCATCTGGGAAAAATTATCTGGAAAGATGGAATAATTACTGAAGATCCTAGATTATTTTGTAAATGTAATGTCACTTATGTAATTGGTGAGAACTTAGGAGAAGTTTACTGGGACTCTAAAGAAATAAACTCTTACTGACAAAATTAGATTCAGGCTCCAGGGTGAAGCTACTCCTTAGGTTTAAATTAGTAAGCTTTCATAAGGAGCTATAAAATAATACAATAAACATTGAATCATTTAAAAGTGTAAGCAATATAGGCAACATAGCACTTTGTAAAACTAATGTATGATGAAAGAAAATATTTGACCTTTGCCATCAAGAGTTTTCTTTACCCATTCACCATTGGTACAACATATTTAAAGGTTATTCCTCCACAGCTAATATTGTACTGAAATTTTAAATTCATCCTATTGTATTCCTGATAATTGCTTTGCTTTGTATTTTACTGTGAATTTGCTGTATATTTAGACGACTGCAAACTGCCCAGAGCAAAGTAGAAACAGCAATTGAGATAATTATAAAATTGTAGTTTTATTATAAAGTAGTCACAAAAAGAAAAATTATAAGTGCAAATACAAATTAAAAAAAAAATAGTTTCAAATTGTCCTTGGTTACAAAAGGGAAAGAAAACTTTCCTACTTTTCCATTTCTTTTTATCATTTCCTTTAGAAAACTTAAAATTACAAATACTTGCTTTCTTCGTGTTTTTCAGGCCTATTTAAATGGTGTAAAAGCTAAACAAAACTCTTCCAGTTTTACACATCAAGAATGTCTTTCATGAAGGCCTTGGAGCCATCTCCTTGAAATGTGAACATGAAGAAAGATGGTGCCCCTTCATCCTGCTTCTGTGCCTGAGAGTTAAAGCCTAGGTGGTTTGCTCTAGGGTGTAACTTCCAGCTTATCATATGGATAAGAGTTAATTTTGTCTTACTTTTGATAAGGATAACCAACACGTATGTAATGGATTGTATCTGCTTATATAAATGGGTGAGATTATTTTTCTTTTTTTTGTTATCTCTTTAGCAGACTGCATATAATGTATGTTATATTCTGGTTTAATGCCTACTCAGGAGTAAAACTGATTTATTCTTTTCTTCATGTAGTGAAGAGAATTCACTTTGTTGGTGGTGATTTTATTTTTGATTATATTTAATTAACATTGGTACCTCACTTGAAACCACACTCTTTGGATGCAGGTTCAGTGGCTAATGTCCTTCCAACAGCCTCTCACACACTTGTTTAGACTCAAATTGAAATTTCACCTACTTTGGACAACTTTCGATCCAACTCCCATCCCTGACAGTAAAGGGTGTTTTCTAATCATGGAGGAGGGAGTCCCACATTATTTCAAATGAGTATTCAAATGGCTTTAGTATGGTTTTGTTTGCTTGTTTGTTTATTTTTAGGGAGAGAGAGCATGAGGGAGAAGGGGGCAGAGGGAAACTGAGAGAGAGAATCTTAAGCAGGATCCATGTCCAGCACAGAGCCCAGTGCAGGGCTTGATCTCACGACCCTAAGATCATGACCTGAGGTGAAATCAAGATTTGGATGCTAACTGGGGTGCCTGGGTGGCTCAGTGGGTTAAAGCCTCTGCCTTCGGCTCGGGTCATGATCCCAGGATCCTGGGATCGAGCCCCACACTGGGGAAAAAAAAAAAAAAAAAAAAAAAAAAAATATATATATATATATATATATATATATATATATAATCACTAAGTATATATGCCTTTAATATTTAACACTTTTATTTGTCAGTTATAGCTCAATAAACCTGAGAAAAATAAAAAGGAAAAAAAGTGGATCAACATATTGGAATAATAATATATTTCTTTAAAAATGATAATACATGGAGTACTAGAAATAACAGAACTACATAAATGTTAGCTTATTTAGGTAACTGAGTAATCCGTAATTATGACATTTATTTCATTCACGGATTTAGGTTTCAGAAGTTCTTATTGGCTAATTCAAAAGCATAAGGTGTATGAGGGTATCTGTCACAGTTCTCACTTCATACACAATATTTCTGTATCAACATTTTTTTTAGGAAAAAGAATGTGAAGATGAAGACCTCAGCACATATAACTTTGCGTTCAGCTATGTGTGCCATCCTTCATTTATACTTTTAGCACTCTAGCAAGGGGCACTCTTTAATATTTGCTATTAGTGGGAGGAAATCCAGCTGATTTAGATACCCTTTTTATATTTTGTTTCATTTTATTACAACCACTTTTGAAATGCCTACCATAGTACAAATATTTCTGATTAAAAGGAGAGAAACATTAAATAAAAGACTTTTTTTTAATTTTAGACAATTCAATCCATGCAAAAATAAATACACAAACCAAAGCAAACAATAGCAAACTGACTTTTTCTTTAGTAAAATTGTCAGTGTTTTCATAATAGAAAGATGTAGCTACAACCACAATGAGAAAAGGATGAAGAACCATAAAAATAAGCTATCTCTATATTTAATAATTTGCTGCTAGAAATCAACATGTCACAGAGACTATTTTCATCTTGTGGTCTAAATAATTCTTAAATTCCAAGGGCATATATTTACTATTGCCCAACAGCAAGTCATTTTCATGAGTATGCATTAAATCTTCTCCACAGGACTAAATAATGTGTGTCTGGCACTGTGATCTTGGACTTCCAACTTTCAGAACTGTGAGAAATAAATTTCTGTTGCTGATAAACCACCCCGTCTATGGTATTTTTGTGACAGCAGCCCAAGTGAACGAAAGCATGTCTGCACCGTATGTCCTTGCCAATGTTTGCAAAGATACCTTCTCTGTTCACATGTCTCAGTAAGTGTCTCGATGCGGAGTAACTTTGCCTCTCCCACTATAATTCATGCAATACCTAGCAGTGTTAACACAGGCTCTGTGTTAGGTATTTTGGGAAACCCAAGATGAGTAAAAGATAGTTACTGTTCTCAAGGAACTTAAAAAATGATGGTGAGCATGTGTGAGTGAGTGAGCGAGTATGTGTGCATGGTGGAGGACAGCAAGCAGAGTACAAAGCAGAGTGAAGAGCAATAAGAAGAGGTTTTTTTTTTTTTCCTTGTTTTTAATAACTCTAAGATAAGGGATGCAGAATTTTGCTCACTAGTCAATTTTCTAAGCACTTTTTATTTATACCGTGGTCAGCATTCTCTTAAAAAAATATTACCTCGTTGCTATATTTAGTATATTCCCTTCTTTCATTAGCCCATGGTGTTTTTGGTATTTAGGTTTTTTCATTATTAAGAGAGGGAAATACAAAAGCAAATTTGGGAAGGTAAATTCCCTGGATGTAGAAGAGTTTGCTCACGGCAAATATCATGTGTAGTGGTCTGATACCAAGAAGAGTAGAGCCTAGATTTTTACAGAGTGAATCACTGAGTAGTTTAAAAAAAAAAAAAACCTTGGACAAAGTAGCTTGTCAAAACATAAAGACCAATGAGCTGAGAAAAATAACAATAATCTGTAAGTATAACAAAGCTATCTTATCTTAAAAAGCTAATATAATTATTAAAATATTAAAGTGACTATAATATTTATTTAAAAACTATATTAACAAAGGTGTGGGTGTATTTAAAATTAAAAAAAAAAAAGAGAGAGAGAGAAAGAGAGACAGAGAGTACCCAGGGAAGGGTATTGCTGGCCGTTATCAACTTATAACTGAGAAGGAAATTTTACACTGTACATTGATTTTATAGGAGAAATTAGAATTTCAAAGTAAGAGAATTAGTTATGTTTAGATATCCAAAACAACATTTCTCCCCTTAAGATACTAGTTCAAATACAATGTCATCCAATCAATATCAGTGCATATTCATAAAATTTCCAGAGGTATCTTAGGGGTAGAAGACTTTTTTTTTTAACCTCATCTTTTATTTTGCAAGTTTTCACCTAATTAATCTTAACAGTGTCACCATGAATTCAATAAGGAAACAGCAAAGCATGTGAGAGAAAAGGCAAGAAAACAAAGAGAATCACATGCTTGATCAAATGCCTAACCATCTTCCTTTGATGCTACAAGAAGTAGCATCAAATAATCAACACCCTCTCCTTTTTTATGCAGACGAAATGAGGGTTGGAGGTGAATTCAATGCCAGTAACTGCATTATCACCACTCGTAGTTCTCTCAAATTTATTACACCCATTTTCACTGTCAGGTGAATTTACACATACGTGTGAAAAAAGCACATGGAAAACAATCTGGAGAAACTCACTGTTATTTTAACAGCCTTTAAAAGATAATAGCATGATTGTTTAAATCAATTACCTGAATTTTTATCAGCTGGCTAAGTTCATATTCTGAGATCTTTTGACACGTGTCACTATAATTCCACGCAGTTGTCAGGAATAAAAAAAAAAAAATGCTATTTCACAAAAGAAAAAAATGTCCTCCAAGTAATTCCAATGGAGAGAAAATGAATGAGAAACAGAGACAAGACTATAAATGGGCAATTTGATTATGAGACAGCAAACAGCAGAAGCAACACATCTCTGAATTGTGAATTTAGGTTTGCAACTTAAGTTTGCAGTATTTTAGGAATTTTCATCTGAAAAAACTATGTGGAGAAATTCATATTACATATGGTGTCCAATTACAATGGACATTCTCTATTACTTAATAATTCTCTATTACTTAATAATTTCATTTCTGATAACTTCATCATATTTCTTTGGGGCTAAAGTCTCAAGGTAAAGAGACGTAGCATACTTAAATTATTTTTAAGTTACTGTATTGCAAAAACTAAATGCTTTGTACTTAAGAGAAAGTAATTACAAGAACGGTTTTTTTTTTTTAAGATTTTTTTTTTTTTTTTTTTTAATTTACTTGTCAGAGAGAGAGAGAGCGTGTGAACACAGGCAGGCAGAATGGCAGGCAGAGGCAGAGGGAGAAGCAGACTCCCTGCAGAGCAAGGAGCCCGATGTGGGACTCCATCCCAGGACGCTGGGATCATGACCTGAGCCGGAGGCAGCTGCTTAACCAACTGAGCCACCCAGGCGTCCCACAAGAACGGTTTTTAAAAACATCTCATAATTAGTCTTTTTATGGAGGATTATTTTAACTATTGAACATATTGTGACTTTATGGACTATATATATATTTTTATGGAATAGAATATGACAATTGACTTTACATTTTAGAACTTAAATATTAAAAGAAAATGAGAAACAAAAATACTACATATTTCTAATGCTTAATTTAATCCTATGACCTAAACAAAATAGGTTGGTATGTTTCATATCTGACTAAATACTTACCAAGTGATGTGTTCTGTGTTTTTTAATGAGAACTTATAAAATTAATATAAGCTGAATTCATCCTCTTATAAGAAAATTTAAAATATGGTATTACATAGTTTTCTGTTAGATGCATGCCTTTTTATTTATTTATTTACTTTACTACATTTTTTAACTTTCAGCTATCACATCTCTTAAAATGAATTTATTTGTGAAAATAGTTTTGGTGCCAAAAGTTATTTACTAGCATATAAATCAAACATAAAAATCAAAAAGGCATTCATAGATTAATAAACATTACTAACTAAGGTGTCCAGATGGAGACTAGTTTTACCTGTTAGAAGAGCATCATTTATTTATTTATTTATTTATTTATTTATTTTTCAAGATTTTATTTATTTATTTGACAGAGATGACAAGCAGGTAGAGAGGCAGGCAGAGAGAGAGAGGAGGAAGCAGGCTCCCTGCTGAGCAGAGAGCCCGACGTGGGGCTCGATCCCAGGACCCTGGGAACATGACCTAAGCCAAAGGCAGAGGCTTAACTCACTGAGCCACCCAGGCACCGAAGAGCATCATTTAAAATAAATTCTTTTCAACTGGGGTTTTAAAATTTAAAATTCTTGACAATTTATCATGCCACATACATAATACTGTTTTTCAACTTGAGCAGGAAGACCCCTTTTCTAATTTCTTCCCCATGGAGGGTGTCCTTCTGACCTTTCCTTAACTCTTCCCCAGGGAGTTGATGCATCTACTGGTGCCTGCCTCCCTCCCCGACTTCTTCCAGATTCTAGCTAGTTTCCAGCCCATTGTGCCATCAGTACAGAAATTGGGAGTAAGTCTTTCAAACTTCTAGAGTAATTTAAGAGCAATTGTGTGTGGTGAATTTCATAATATAAAAATAATGGGATTGTACTCACATATGTTTTTATTTCATTTTTCGACACATTTATTTTCCCTTCCCTTTACAAAAGTATCAGTTCAAGATAGATTGGAAATGAAAACAAATCTATTTTATAGTTTGTTTGAGAAGTACTGTCCTACAACTCACAAGCACCCAGTACCCTGGATTTGCCTGCTATCTGGACCCACATAAGCCTCCTTTCCACATGCATATTTCCAGGGCCAGGACATAGGACCCATATGTGTACTCTTGGGCAGTGGGCAGTACTTGCAGGGAGGCATGCGGACTTCAAATATTTAGGCTGGGAAGACCACAGCTTGGTAAAGGATGGAGCTGAGGTTGGTGAGAGTGGGTGGCAGCTGTAGGCTGGGGCTGGGAACACATTTGCCCCATGACTTCATGTCCCCATAAGGAAACCACACAATTCCTAGAATTCCAAATGCAAACTTGTCTTTTCAGGTCGTCATGAAAGTGCCTTTGTCAAGGTAGGAGAATGGAACATACTATATTTGATGACATGTAGCTTTCATATACAACTTCTAATATTTAGATCTATGATACATAAGTTTGCATTTATTAGCTTTCTTACTCTGGGCCCTGCAAACGCCCAAATGGGCGGTCCTAAAGTTGGGAAAGTTAACCTTGAGAAATAGGCTTCAGATTCACTCAAATTTAGATCAGCTTCTCTGGTGGATACAAATCCAGTTAAGTTCTATTATTACAGAATCTTAGAGTTCAAAGGAACTTCTGATCTAATTCTAGCACTGTAAAATCTCTGTTAGTGAGTCAGCCAGCTTTCATTTGAACACCTCCAGGAGTAGGTGCTACCTAAGTTCTGTTTCAGTCATCCTTACTTAGGAAAAGGGTTATATTTTCAGAGAAGTGCAATTTTGTTTCTCAGGGAGAAAAGCAAGTTTGAGAAACAGTTTCTGGTTACAGACAGAGGAATATGGACGAAAATGGGAATCTCATAATTTTTTCAAAATTAATATAACTTCTCAGAGTGAGGGAAATATAACAACAAAGTAGAATGACTACACAAAAAAGGGACAGTATAACAAGAGGAATATGAGAAGAGGAAAAAAATATATAACTTTTTCTTCTTTTTCTTACCAGCAACAGAAGGAAACTCATGTTAGTCTGTGACATACAGCTATTTCCATTTGACTATTTATTTGGTTTATAAAGACACTACCCATCCATACATTTGTTCTCTATAGAATCTTTTGTTGTTCACCTAATTTGGGAATAATCTTCTTCAAAAAATCAACTGTAAGCTTTTTTTTTTTTTATTAAATTATCCCATGCTTCTCACCTCATCCACTATTTGATTTCATCCATTCAAGACAGGATTTTAAAAATTAATTTAAAACTCTCCCCATCCATGTCTTCCAATATAAAATGAAATAAGGGCATCATATGCACTTGACAATTAAAATTTTGAAGTGAGCAGCAAAACCACTAATAATTTTTTTGTTTTTGCTTTTGCAACTGAGGTCAAATGGGGATGGTAGGTATGCAGAAAATGGCGGACTGTGGTGAGAGATAGTGGTGGCAGTGTGTGACTGTGGGAAGGACATTATGCGGGGTGGGGTGGGAAACAAGGTGTAACACACCCCACACACACACAGCCTAGAACAGTGTGGATTTAGAGCATCTCTTGATCAAGGAGGAATTAATTTTTCTTTAGAGTATGGTTGTATTTTTTTAAAAAGTTCTTTGTTCTCTCAGTATCTAAAAGTTGTAAAGGTATTGCCCTATTTTTTCTTATTTTGAGTTTTATAAGAAAAATTAGATCCATATCATTACAATAAGGTCTGGATCTGAATAGTGTGTATATGTGTATGCACATACACACTTGCTACTCTCACAGTCTTAGGGTGTTTTAAACATAGTGTATTTTTTTTTTCTTCTCTTTCCTAGCCCTCCCACATTCTCACTAAGGGGACCAATTTAGATCTATTGATTGAATAGTCTAAAAGGTAATGCTCACAGAATGAAGCTTTAATTTTTATTCCTACTGGAGATGAAATACTCAGTGTGAACTTCAATTTGATGGTTTAGGAAAATCCATTGTGTTCATGAAGTCTGAACTGAAAATCAATAGCTATGAAAGGAATTCTGAGAGAAAGTGAATCCTAAATTTTAGAGGTTCAAAGGAGAAAACACAATATAGTCTCCCCAAAATATTTTCCATGCCACTATCAGAGGTAGATTATTGGAATGAATAGCCCAAGGACTGGGGAATAAATAAGTTCTTAGCATTTCCTGTTTTTTGATACATGATCATTGTTTCAGCCCACATCAAAACCCCCAGTTGCTCTACTTCATCTATTTCAAATCTAAACTTCAGATCTCACTGGCTAGGAATGATTTTACAGCCAATACATGAACATAACCCACAAGTCTGCAGTACTAATATCAGAGTCCCCTGGGATCCATTTTATACTTTTTTTTTTTTCCTTTCCATTTCTAAACTCTAAGGGCAAGGGTATTTTCCAAAATAAACCCTAATCATTCACTCTGCAATTTTACTGTGAGCTTCCATTTCTGACAGGTTTCTGTTTGCCAGTGGAGTCTAGAAAATTCTGTTTGGATCCAGTATCTTAAACCTCACTGAAGAAGAACTAATAAATACTATATGTAGGTTGATGATAATAACCAAGTTACTATGCTTCTTCTGTTGGTAGTAGTGGAAAGGACCAACTTAAAAAAAAAAAAAAAAAAAAAAAAGAAGAAAGAGAAAAAAGGGTAAAATTTAATAAAGACCGGATAGGCAAAGTCAAGAATGAGATGGTGAGCACTTACACTTGGAGTACTGTCCTGGGGTCTCCAACTTCACCTCCATCACCAATGGTCAATGTATCATAGCCAATCTCCAGATCAAATTCTTCAAAATTTATCTGTATGACCTAGCAATAAACAGAAACAAACATCTCAACTATATTGCAATATGTAATAAAAATAAAAATTCGGGCAAAGAAACGTTGAAAATGCATATCAGACTCATTGTATTTATCCATATAAATACCATGTGAGCAGACTATGTCTGACTATCCCTAAAATCCAATTATTATAATTTTCATAATTTTTATTTGCTCTAATGCACCTTCTGTAATAATTTTCAATGAAATGGCATGGCTTCTGTTTATAGGAAACTCTTATTTGAAGCATGATTAATGCAAATCTACTTTGAGAAGTCTTTATAAAAAGTACATGTAGGCGGAGAGTGGTTTTCCATACATTTGCATATATTTTTTATAAAACTAACATGGAAAAACACAGTGTGCTATTTCCATTAAATAGTAAAGCTTAAAAAAACATTAGAGCTAAATTTGAATCTAAATTACCAGATTTAAAGGTATTGGATTTACTTTTGTGTATCCTTTGGTAACAGAATCCCTCAAATGATTATAACATGTTAGTAAAACTGGGAGCAAATTACACCACAATACGTAACTTAGTATTATTTCTTACTAACATATACTTATGCATTCATACATCGTTTATACATTTATGCAAAAATTCATATTTAATAAAACTGTAATTTTTAAATTAGGAACCTGATATGATATTAAATAATAATGTAATTAAGAATCAGTACAGGAAGAAATTACATAAATACTGTCATATATAATCATGCCTTGAGCAAAAAATAGTTAATAATAAAATAATATTCATTATTTTAGATTAAAAAAATGAATGCCCAAGGTCACCAATTTTAGTAAAGAATAAATTAAAAAGGCATCTCTCTAATAATTTTCATAGCTATTTGTTACCTTGGAAATATAAAGAGAAATTCTAAAAAAATGACCAATTTTATATTCTGGCTTTTTTAAGCTTTATAACATTTTTTTTTTATTATGACACCTCTTGATTTTTTTAATGGTTTTATATTACATATAGATAGTTACATACAGATACTCTCAATTGATAATGGTCTGTCATTAGAGATTTAGGTTGTTTTTACTTTTTCGTTTTTATAAACAATATGCTTATGAACACTATTAAACAGTTCCTAGTTCAAATGTATATCTCTATGTTATATGCTTAGAATTATAATTTCTCAAAAACAAGCAAACATTTAATTTCATGATATTGTGTCATAAGGTTTTCCAAAATTATTTTACTAGTTTAAATACTTATAACTTCTGTACATTGGATTTCATTATATCTACCAATGTAGAGAGTGTGTAAAGTATATATCTTTTGTATTTTCTTAACAATTAAGCTGTATATATTTTTATATGTATGTCATTTATGTTTCCTTTTCTGTGACATGACTTTGTATTTTGACTATTTTTCACTTGACTGCTTGTTTATTTATGTTTTGGAAGGAGGGGCTGAGAAAGAGGGAGAGAGAGAGAGAATACCATGCTAGTCCCATGCCCAATGTGGAGCCTGACATGGGGCCTGATTTCACAACACTGAGCCACACAGGTGCCCCTGGACTGCTTGTTATTGATTTCATAATTCTTTATATCAGTGATTCCCAACATGTTTCCTTTATAGTGCACATAGGAAAGGGTAATATTTAAGACACATTGAGGTAAAAAGATGAGGCTTCTTCCAATGAAAATTTTTTACCCAGGCCCTACTCTGCCTCACAGAGAGCTAAGATCAATGTCTTCGTTCTACCTGTAACTCATTCATAATACACCGTTCATAATACACCACTGAGTCTAACTCACTAGTTGAGGTCAGCTTTATATATTCTGGATAGTAATCTATTACATGTTATGTGAGTTGCAGTATCTTCTTCAAGTTGATAGCTTGCTTTTTTGCTTTCTTTTTAAAAAATCTTTTGATAAGAAGGAATTACTAATTTTACTAAAGTGAACTTTTAATCAATTATTTTATAAGTAACACTTCTGCATTACCTATTTTCTTCAAGTCTTTATTTTTGAGGAAGTGATTTTCATAAAGTGTGTGAAATAGACATAAACAATAACAGTAACCTAGCAGAGATCCCCCTTTTCAAAGCTTCAGTATAAATAAGCAGTTGTCTCAATATTACTTGAGTAAACAGACCTCTTTTCCCCAATGATCTGCATGTCAGACTGACATATCTCAAGAGTCTATATATAAGGATGTTGGTTTGAGAGTTCTAGATTGAGCTCTTTGATCAGTTTGAGTGTCCCTGAACCAACAGAAATTGGCTTGATATCGCTATAAAATAAGACCATCTTATGAGTCAGATATTCAATTTTTCTATACACATTTTGAAAACTATTTTTTATTATTTTTTGTTATTCTTTTGAAAGATTTATTTAGTTATGAGAGAGAGAGCACATGAGTGAGGGAAGAGGCAAAGAGAGAGAATTCCAAGCAGACTCCCCATTGAGTGTGGAGCCTGATGCAAGTCTTGATCTCACCACCATGAGATCATGGCCTGAGATGAAATGAATAGTTGGCAGCTGAGGTGACAGAACCACACTGGTGCCCTTTTTTTTTTTTTTTTTTTTGTCATTTCAAATGGTATATATCTTCATATTTTTACCTTTTCACTGTTTGTATATAGATAGGAAATTATTTTTGCTTATTGAGCTTACATTTAGATGACTTTCTTACTATTATTTATAAATTATTTTTAGTTTTGTATATAACAAGTATATCTTCTGTAAATAACAATTTATATTCTTATCTGTTCTATTTATTAATTTTAGAGAGAGGTAGAAAGTATGGGAAGGGTGGTGAGGGTGGGACAGAGGAACAAGGAGTCTTAAGCCCACTTCTATGGAACCCAACAAAGGACTCAATCAGGACCTGAATTGAAACCAAGAGTAGGTGGGTTAACCAACTAGGCCACCCAGGTGCTGTTCTTGTTTCTCCCTTTCTTTTATCTTTTTTTTCAAAATTTAAATTCAATTAGCCAACATATAGAACATCATTAGTTTCAAATGTAGAGTTCAATAATTCATCAGTTGCGTATAACACCTAGTGCTCATCATATCATGCACCCTCCTTAATACCCATCACCCTCTTACCCCATTCTCCCACCGGTCTCCCCTCCAGCAACCCTCAGTTTCTTTCCCATAGTTAAGAGTCTCTCATGGTTTGAATCCCTCTCTGATTTCTTCCCATTGCATTTACCTTCCCTTCCCCTTTAATCCTCTGCATTGTTTTCTATATTCTGCGTATGAGTGAAACCATATGATAATTATCCTTCTCTGACTGAGTTTCTTTTATCTTAACTGCCCTGGATTTCTGGGGTTTAATGGAATAGGTTATAGTTAGCCTCATTAAGTTGTAGCTCACTTAAAAGGAAATGCTTCTATCTATACTTTCAATGCCATCCCAACCAAAATTCCACAGCATTTTTCAAAGAGCTGGAACAAATGATTGTAAAATTTGTATGGAACCAGAAGAGACCCCAAATTACTAAGGAAATGTTGAAAAAGAAAAACAAAACGGGGGGCATCACATTGCCTGATTGCAAGCTTTACTACAAAGCTGTGATCACCAAGACAGCATAGTACTGGCACAAAAACGGACACATAGACCAGTGGAACAGAGTAGAGAGCCCAGATATGGACCCTTAGCTCTATGGTCAAACAATCTTTGACAAAGCAGGAAAATAAAAATATACAGTGAAAAAAGACAGTCTCTTCAATAAATGATGCTGGGGAAATTGAATAGCTATGTGTAGAAGAATGAAACTTGACCATTCTCTTATACCATACACAAAGATAAACTCAAAATGGATAAAAGACCTCAACATGAGACAGGAATCCATCAGAATCCTAGAGGAGAACATAGGCTGTAACCTCTTTGATATCAGCCACAGCAACTTCTTTCAAGATATGTCTCCAAAGGCAAAGGAAACAAAAGCAAAAATGAACTTTTGGAGCTTTATCAAGATAAAAAGCTTCTGAACAGCAAAGGAAACAGTAAACAAAACAAAGAGGCAACCCATGGAAAGGGAGAAGATATTCTCAAATGACACTACAGACAAAGGTCTGATATCCAAGATCTATAAAGAACTCCTCAAACTCAACACACACAAAATAGATAATCACATCAAAAAATGGGTAGAAGACATAAAAAGGCACTTCTCTAATTAAGACATACAAATGGCTAACAGACACATGAAAAAAATATTCATCATTATTAGCAAACAGGGAGATTCAAATCAAAACCACATTGAGATACCACCTTACACCAGTTAGAATGGCCAAAATTAACAACACAGTAAAGAACATGTGTTGGAGAGGATGTGGAATAAGGGGAACCCTCTTACACTGTTGTTGGGAATGTCACTTGGTGCAGCCACTTTGGAAAACAGTGTGGAGATTCCATAAGAAATTAAAAATAGAGTTTCCCTATTACCGTGCAATTGGCATTTACCCCAAAGATACAGATGTAGTGAAAAGAAGGGCCATCTGTACCCCAATGTTCATAGCAGCAATGGTCACAGTCGCCAAACTGTGGAAAGAACAAAGATGCCCTTCAATGGACAAATGGATTAAAAAGATATGGTCCATATATACAATGGAGTTTATGCCTCCATCAGAAAGGACGAATACCCAACTTTTATATCAACATGGATGGGACTGGAAGAGATTATGCCAAGTCAAGCAGAGAGAGTCAATTTTTATATGGTTCCACTTACTTGTGGAACATAAGGAATAACATGGAGGACATTGGGAGATGGACAGGAGAAGTGAGATGGGGGAAATTGGAGGCAGAGACAAGCCATGAGAGACTGTGGACTCAAACTGAGGGTTTTGGAGGGGATGGGCATGGGGGGTTGGGTGAGCCTAGTGGTGGGTATTATGGAGGGCACATATTGCATGGAGCACTGGGTGTGGTTCATAAACAATAAATTTTGGAACACTGAAAATTAAATTAAAAAAATAAAGGAAATGCAAGATTAAAGGGAAAGAAAGAAAATTATTCTAATATTTCACCATTAAGAATATTATTGAGGTAATTATACTTTATGAAGACAAGGAAGTTTTCTTCTCCAGTTTTCCTTGCTGATTTAGTATCAAAATTTTTCATCAAATAAATTGACACATGTATATTTTCATTTCTATTATGGAAAAGCTTCTCTAAGTTTGAGAATAATTTATCTTTTGGAAGTTGGGTAGAACTATCCTGTAAAGCACAGCTGCATGGCTCAGTTAATTAAGGAACTGCCTTCAGCTCAGGTCATGATCTTGGGGTCAGGCTCTCTGCTTACCAGGGAATTTGCTTCTCTCTCTCCCTCTGCCTCTGCCCTCTGCTTGTGCTCTTTCAAATAAATACATAAAAACTTTAAAAAAAAAATAAAAGAACTATGCTGTAAAAATATCTAAGGCTCTTTCTGGAGAGCAGTAGTTTTTTTTTTTTTTTAACTTTTTGAATTATTCAGACTTTCAGGTTTGTTTTCTTTTGAGTCAGTTGAAATAAGTTTACTTTTCTCAGAAATATATCAACATTGAGAAAATTTTCAAATTCATTGTCATATAGTTATTCACTTTCTTTTAGTTTATGCCACATCTAGGCTTTTGTCCTGTTTCTATTTCTAATATTATCTGTGTTTCCTCTATGTTTGCTATTTTTTTATTATGGTAATATATGTAAAGGAAAATTTGTGCTTTTAACCATTCTTTAAGTGTACAGTTTGGTGGCATTATGTTCATAATGTCGTACAACTCTTACTGTCTGTTTCCAAAAGTTTTTCCAATACATCAAACCAAAACCTTGTGACTATTGAGCCATAACTCCTCATTTTCCCTTTCTCTTGCCCTTGGTAATTCCTAACATGCTATATATTTCTATAAATTTGCCAATAAGAAGTATTTTATGTAAGTAGAATTATTTGTCTTCTTGTGTCTGATTGATTTCACTTAGCATAAGATCTTTGAGGTTTATACATATTGTAGCAAATGTATTCCTTTTCATGGCCAAACAATATTCTATTTTAGGTCTATAGCTCATTTTGTTTAACTAAAACTCTGTTGATAGTCACATGTGATGTATGTATTTTTTGCCTATTGTGAATATTGCTACTATGAAGATTGGTATACATGTAAACATTCAAATATTTGTTTTCGATTTTCAGAGTATATACCCAGGACTGGAATTTCAGTGCCATATATTAACTGTATGTTTAGCTTTTTGAGGAACTGCCAAATTACTTTCCAGAGTTGCTGCAAAATTTAAATTCCTACCAGCAATACAGGAGGATTCCAGTTTTTCCACGTTTCAAAAGTTTTGATTTTTGTTTTGTTTTTATTGTAGTCATCCAAGTAAGTGTGTTGCTTATTTTTATTTTGTTTTTACTGTAGTCATCCCAGTAGGTGTAAAGTTTTCTATTATTGTGGTCTGATTGCATTTCTCTAATGAATAATAATATCAAATATCTTTTCATGTATTTATTGGCCATTTGCATATCTTCTTTGGAGAACTGGCTATTCAAGTCTTTTATCTATTTTTAAATTAGGTTGTTTTATTGCTACTGATTATGTACTCTAAATATTAGTTTATTTTCTTCCACTTTATTTATTTATTTAAAAGATTTTATTTATTTATTTGACAGAGGTCACAAGTAGTCAGAGAGGCAGGCAGAGAGAGAGAATTTTATATCTGTCAAAAATCCTTGTTCTTTCATCCTTTAAATATGTTATCTTATGGTTTTCTGGTTTCCATGTCTTTTTCTTATTAAAAATCAGCTGTTAATATTTTTAGGATTTCTTGCACACGACCAGTGACTTCTTCCCTCATCCTTTCAAGATTCTCTTTGTCTATATCTTTCAGCAATTTAACTATGATTTGTCCATGTATGAAACTCTTAGAGTTTACTTGGAGTTTCTTGAGCTTCTAATGTGTAGATTCATGTATTACTCACATTTGGAAAATTTTTGACCATCACTTCTTTAAATATTCCTTCTGCATCTATATAAGATTCTCATAATACATTTTTTACTAACTTGTTCATATCTCTTATGCCCATTTCATTATTTTTTATTTATTATTTTTTCTTTTTATTTTTCAGACTGGATAATTTTAGTTGTCCAAAAAACTGTTCAAGTTTACTAATTCTGTCTTCTGCCTGGTCAGATCTGCTATTGAACTTCTCTAGTTAATTTTTCACTTCAGTTTTATATTCTGAATTCCCAAAATTCCTATTTTTATAATTTATATCTCCTTATTGATATTCAGATTTTATTAATATATCATTTTTATGGTTCCCTTCAATTCTTTGTCCATATTCTTTGAGCATAATTAATAGAATCATGATAAATCTTTGTTTAATACACTCAATGACAACTTTCTTCAGGGATTTTTTGGTCAAATCAATTTGTTCTTTTGAATGCTCATACTTTCTTGCTTCTTTGTATGCTTTGCAATTATTCAGTTGTTGTTGAAACCGGACATTTGAATATTATAATGCAGTAACTCTGGAAATCAGATTCTCTCCTTTCTCCAGGATTTGCTGTTTTTGATTGTTGAAAGTTTAACTTGTGTCCATACAATATTTTTTCTGGAATTGATTTTTTTTTTAAATTCAAGGAGCTTAAAAAGCAATCACTTTAAGTATTTTTAGGCTGCTATAACAAAAATGCCATAAACTGGATGAGTTATAAACAACAACAAAAAAAATTATCTCAGTCCTTGAGGCTGGAAAGTCTATGATCAAGATTTAGTGTGTGGTGGGAACACTCTTCCTCATGAATAGAAATCTTTTTTTTTTTTTTTTTTAATCCTCTGGACCTAAGTATTTCCTAAGGGCCAACCTCCCAATATCATCATATTGGGCATTAAGATTTCAACACATGAATTTTGAGTGAGCACAGATATGCAGACCATGACAAGACCTTCCCCAGTCTTTGAGGATTGGCTCAGTGCCCCACACTTGTTTAATACTTAGCCAGACCATTCGCAAGTCTCCTTAGCTTTCACTTGTTGCTTACACTAGGTTTACACATCAGCTAGTGGTGAAAGTTTAAGGTCTTCTCAGGTTTTCTGAACATGCGCCTTGTCCTGCACATGCATGTGACTTTCTAAATTCTACCATATACTGGAGGGTTTTCAAATGCCCTCATTTCCCAAAAAAACTGATATTTCTAGTGACTCATTCATGATAGCTTTCTTCCCTATGTGTTTGCTATATTTAATAGTAAAAGCGTATTTATTTGAGCTTTAGCTTTGAGAATCCTGAGGCCCTAAATTGGGTATAATTTTATTCATTTTATGCTAATTGAATCCAAGAGTTACTACCAAGCTGGTGCCATTTAACATTCTCTGAGGGTTTTAAATAAATGCTAAATTTCAAGTTTAGCTTCTTCACCTATTGATCCAAGGAGATTAGGCCCCCATCTTAGTCGTCTCATTCCAGAGATTTATTGCCATCTGCTCCAAGGAAAACCAAGTTTTCTTCCCATTTCATCTCTTATTTTCATTTCAGTTCATGTTCTTTTCATTATGTGTATATCTATTTATGTGTGTTTATACAGTATCTATGCATAGCCTTGTAGATTTTCTTTGCTTTCTTCTAAACCAGAAATGCACTGAGAAATATGTTTCTTGTTTTTCAGTTGAAGGCCCTTTCAGAATATCTGATCTGTCAGCCTGTCAAAAGAAGAAATCCCATGGTCCACTTTACCCTAAATCAGTTCACAATATATTGGATTTAAAATCAGGGAATGCCTCCTTTCTATGCCTTTAAAAGCCTAATCAGCTAGTAGAGACAAATTAGCTATCAAATAAATGACTGATAGTTTGATTGCTATTTCTATGCCAAACCCTTGATAGTCATTATTGTATAATAATGTCCCAAAGGATTTAGACACCCATTTAATGGTAGATTTTATTTTGCCAGAATTGTAACTGAGATTCACACATTTATATATATAACAATGAGAACCCTACTTCATTTTAAATTAAGTGATAAATTAATTACTAACTAGTCCATATACTTTCAGATAAGCACTTAACCACTGAGCTGTCACTTGAAATTTTAGACATTTGTAATTCTTGAACAATTTCAATGACACCCAATCACTGAGAAGCTGTAATAGTCTAAGTGAATTTGTAGAACACATTCATTTTAATTTGATTCATGTAAACTTAGTTTAAATATTTTTACTGGAATAGACCTTTAAAGTAAAGTCTATGCATTAAAAAATAAAAACTAATTTTGCCTCAATTGGAGACTTTAATATAAATAAAAAGTAATAAACTCAAAAATAGTATACTGAAATATTTCCAGAAAGAAAAAAATTAGAAGGTATAAAGATAATTTGGAAAAACAAATAAAAAACTTTGTTTATAAAAGAATGTAATAAGTAGCATCAGGACTCTGATGTGAAATTTTCTTTTTATGGATTCTCTCTTAATATGGGAATTGACCAAATAGACATTTTATATCCTTTTATTTTTGCTTAATGTGGAAATGAAATGCAAAGCTAATAAAAAATCAACAAATATTAATATATCAAGAACACTTCCTCTACTTGTTTAGTGGGTAGCAAGGCTGAAACATTTACTAGGGAAACTGGAAGAATATAATGAATATTTGTAGAGAAAGCAATGTCATACATATGCCTCCCTTATTTTTTCCTAATTATTATTTGTGGGTGGGAAAAGAAAACTGCATTTAGCTCATGGGATTGCTAAAAAAAAGTTGTGATAATAAAATATGCCCCTGAAACATAGAAATAATCTATAATTATCTCAATTTCTCTTAACCAAATAAGCCACTCTCTTGACTTCTATTTGTTGAGAAATGATTCCAAATGGCTTACATAGTGCTGCTTATTGAGAGTTATGTTAAAAACTTTTAAGCTACTTACATAGTCGATTAAGAATAATCTCATGTGGAGGAAGCAAGAGGGTAGAAGAGTAAAACACTGAAATATCATTAGGTCCCAGGAGTTCAGCTAGATAGTTATCAAACCATTCCAAACACCTATAAACTCAACAGGAGATAGAAGACAAGAAGAGCAGAAATTCTAGGACAGAAAATCAACCACTTTCTGGAAGGTAGGACATGTGGAGAAGTGAATCTGAGAAAACAGGAAGATAGACGGTGGAGGGGAGGGGCTGGCTCCTAATAAGGAGTGGAGCATCAGAACATTCAGAAGTCTACTCCACTGAGGGACATTGCTCCAGATGCTTACTGGGGGTGTGGGGACAGTGTGGTCTCAGGACCCATTGGGTCAAAGAAAGACTGGGGGTGCCTGAGTGTGGCAGAGATGGAGGTATCAAAGAGGGGAAGCCAGCTACAGAGACAGAGTCAAGGAGTAAGCTTTCAGCCTATGGTTACCTTAAACCTTTATCCAAGGCACATTTGGACCACTGCTCTTCGAACAGGGACCCCTTAAGTGGCAGATCTGGAGAGAGCCCCTTGTCCTCCTGCAGGAAGAGCAGCACAGGAGGGCACAGTAGGAATCTGCTGGGTTTGGAGACTCCAAATGGGGCTGTGCGCCAGAGATAGAACCCCTCAGTCACAGGCCAGGTGAGCACGGACAGAGTGCAGCCAGAGACCAGGGAGATGGGAGGGTGTGACTGCTTTTCTCTGATGGTGTACTGGAGAATGGGTCCCTGAACTCTCAGCTCCTCTGGGCCAGAGATTAAGAGGTTGCCATCTTCATTCCCATCCTCCAAAGCTCTACGGAAAGTGTTCAGGGAACAAAGCTATCGAGAGTAAACCCAAACAGATTACTTAGCCTGGTCCCTGGAAAGGGTGGTGCAATTCTAACTCAGTCAAAAACGTTTGAGAATCACTACAAAAGCACACCCCCTCCCACCAAGAAGATCAGCAAGAATATCAAACCAAGACCAACTTCACCAATCAATGAGAACTGCGGAAATCCTGAGCTAGGGGAAAGCAATACATAGAATTCATTGTTTTCTTCCCATGATCCTTTAGTCTTGCAAACTTAAGTTATTTTTTAATTTTATTTTTTTCTTATTCTTCATTTTAACTTGTCCTCTTTCCTCTTTTAACATTTTTAACTATTTTATCATGACAGTACACAAAATTTTCATTGTTATAGTCATATTTTATCCCTTCATTGTATTTGACCTTATTATTGTAGACATATGGGTTTTTTTCTTTAAAATTTTGAGATACAACTTCTTCCAATAGATCTAAATATACCCTAAATCTAGCACATGGGTTTGTTCTAGTCCCCAGCCTGATCACATTCTCTCCACATCTTTTTTATGTTTTTTTCCCAACCAACTTATCTTATGAATTCCTTTTTTAGAATTTTTAAAAAATTTTCATCTTTACAGTCATATTCCATCCTATCATCATGTTTTCCTTTATTTTTGTGTATGTATAAGTTTTTACTTCTTTATAATTTTTGGATGTTGTTTCTTCTAAGAGACCAGAATATACCCAAAATCAAGTGGATGACTCTGCTCTATTCACAAGTCTAAAATATATATAAATGAAATATATATTATATATATAAATATTAAACATTATATATTATATATAAATATAAATAATTTATATATTATATATTAAGCATTATATATTATAATATATTAAATGTATAAATTATTTATATATATTATTTATATATTTAATATATTTATATAAATATTTATATGTAAATAATATATATAAAATAAAAATTAAAAAATTATATATATACATATAATTTTTAAATTTTTATTTTATTTTCCCCACTTTCTTCTTCCCCAGTTTTGGGTCTCTTCTGATTTGGTTAGCATATATATTTCTGGGGTCTTTACTACCCTTTTTGTATTTTATTCACTCATTTATATATTCTTATCTGGGTAAAGTGACAAGGCATTGTCATTTTAAAATGATAAAAAAAAAAAAAAACCAAGAGGCAGTACTGATGGCTAGAAACCAATTCAATATAAACATTGGTAATATGTCAGAACTAGAGCCCAGAATAACGATTCTCAAGGAGCTAGCAGGGTTGGAAAAAGGCATGGAAGATATTAGAGAATCCCTTTCTGAAGAAATAAAATCCCTTTCTGGAGAAATAAAAGAACTAAAATCTAACCAAGTTGAAATTTAAAAAGCTATTAATGAGGTGCAATAAAAAATGGAGTCTCTTACTGCTAGAATAAATGAATCAGAAGAGATAATTAGTGATATAGAAGATCAAATGATGGAGAATAAAGAAGCCGAGCAAAAGAAAGACAAACAGCTACTGGACTACAAGGGGAGAATTCGAGAGATAAGTGATACCATTAGATGAAACAATATTAGAATAATTGGGATCCCAGAGGAAAAAGAAAGAGAGTGGGGGAAGAAGGTATATTGGAGCAAATTATAGTAGACAATTTCCCTCATATGGCAAAGGGAACAAGTATCAAAATCCAGAAGGCATGGAGAACCCTCCTCAAAATCAATAAATATAGGTCCATACCTCGTCATCTAATAGTAAGACTTACAAATCTTAGTGATTAAGAGAAAATCCTGAAAACAGCTTGGGAAAAGAGGTCTGCAACATACAATGGTAGAAATATTACATTGGCAGCAGACTTATCCACAGAGACCAGGCAGGCCAGAAAGGATTAGCATGATATATTTAGAGCACTACATAAGAAAAATATGCAGCTGAGAATACTATATCCAGCCTGGCTGTCATTGAAAATAAAGAGATAAAAAGCTTCCAGAACAAACGAATCTGAAAGAATTTACAAACATCAAACCAGCTATACAGGAAATATTGAAAGATGTCCTCTAAGAAAAAAGAGAGCCTAAAAGTAGTAGACGTAGACCAGTAAGGAACAGAGACAATATAGAGTAACAGTCACCTTAGAGTCAATAGAATGGCAGTAACTTAATGTCTTTCAATAGTTACCCTGAAAATAAGTGAGCTAAAGGCCCAATCAAAAGACATGGGGAAGGGTTGCCTGGGTGGCTCAGTGGGTTAAAGTCTGTGCCTTTGGCTCAGGTCATGGCCTCAGGGTCCTAAGATCGAGCCCTGCATCAGATTTCTGCTCAGTAGAGAACCTGCTTTCCCCTCTCTCTCTGCCTGCCTCTCTGCCTACTTGTGATCTCTGTCTATCAAATAAATAAATAAAATATTTAAAAAAAAGACATAGGGTATCAATGGATTAAAAAAACATGGATATGCTGTCTATAAGAAACTCATTTTAGACCCAAAGAAACCTCCATATTTAAAGTGAGGGAGTAAAAAAAAATTACCATGCTAACAGACATCAAAAGAAAGCTGGGTGGCAATCCTTATAGTAGATCAATTAGATTTTAAGCCAAAGAGTATAATAAGAGATGATGAAGGACAGTATATCATACTTAAAGGGTTTGTCCAACAAGAAGATCTAACAATTTTAAGTATCTATGCCTCTATCATGGGAGCAGTCAATTATATAAACCAAATAATAACAAAATCAAAGAAACACATTGACAATAATACAGTAATAGTAGGGGACATTAACACCCCCTCAATGAAATGTACAGATCATCCAAGCAAAAGATCAACAAGGAAATAAAGGTTTTAAATGACACACTGGAACAGATGGACATCATAGATATATTTAGAACATTCGATCCCAAAGCAACAGAATACACATTCTTCTCTAGTGCACATGGAACATTATCCAGGATAGAACATGACCTGGGTCACAAATCAGATCTCAACCAGTACCAAAGGCTTGGGATCATTCCCTGCATATTTTCAGACCACAATGCTCTGAAGGTAGAACTCAATCATAAGAGGAAAGTTGGAAAGAACTCAAATATAGGGAGGCTAAAGAACATCTTACTAAAGAATGAAGGGGTCACATTTTGAACCTCAGGATACACCCAGACTGGAAGTGAAGAGACGGAGAAGCATCTTTCATGCCAAAGGGCCTCAAAAGAAGGCCGGGTTAGTGATTCTCATACCAGATAAATTAGATTTTAAACTAAAGACTGTAGTCAGAGATACAGAAGGACACTACATAATTCTTAAAGGGAATATCCACCAAGATGATCTAACAATTGTAAATATCTATGCCCCTAATATGGGAGCAGCCAATTACATAAGAAAACTATTAATCAAGATAAAGAGTCATATTGATATGAATACATTAATAGTAGGAGATCCTAACACGCCTCTCACAGTAATAGACAGGTCATCCAAGCAGAATATCAATAAAGAAACAAGAGAATTGAATGACACATTGGACCAGCTGGGCCTCATAGATATACACAGAACATCCCACCCTAAAACAACAGAATACTCATTCTTCTCAAGTGCACATGGAACCTTCTCCAGAATAGACCACATACTGGGTCACAAATCAGGACTCAACTGATACCAAAAGACTGAGATTATTCCCTGCATATTCTCAGATCACAGTGCTTTGAAACTGGAGCTCAATCACAAGGAAAAGTTTGGAAGGAACTCAAACACCTGGAAGCTAAAGACCGCCTTGCTTAAGAATACTTGGATAAACCAGGAGATCAAAGAAGAACTTCAATGATTCATGGAAACCAATGAGAATGAAGACACTTCAGTCCAAAATCTATGGGATACAGCAAAGGCGATCCTAAGGGGGAAATACATTGTCATCCAAGCCTCCCTCAAAAAAATTGAAAAATCCAAAATACACCAACTCTCTCTATACCTTAAAGAACTGGGGAATCAACAACAAATTAAACCAACTCCACAAATAAGAAGGGATATAATCAAGATTATATCAGAGATCAATGAGGTAGAAACTAGAGATACAGTAGAACGTATCAATGAAACTTGAAGCTGGTATTTTGAAAGAATCAATAAGATCTATAAACCAGGGGCACCTGGGTGGCTCGGTGGGTTAAAGCCTCTGCCTTCGGCTCAGGTCATGATCCCAGGGTTCTGGGATCGAGCCCCACATCAGGCTCTCTGCTCAGCAGGGAGCCTGCTTCCTCCTCTCTCACTCTCTGCCTGCCTCTCCGGCTACTTGTGATCTCGCTCTCTGTCAAATAAATAAATAAAATCTTATATAAAAAAAAAAAGATCGATAAACCATTGGCCACACTAATCCAAAAGAAAAGAGAGAAAGTTCAAATTAATAAAATTATGAATGAAAAGGGAGAGATCACAACTAACACCAAGGAAGTAAAAACAATCAGAAGTTATTATCAACACTTATATGCCAATAAGTTAAGCAACCTAGATGAAATGGATGCATTCCTAGAAAACTATAAACTTCCAAAATTGAACCAGGAAGAAATTCACAACCTGAATAGATTGATATCTAGTAACAAGATTGAAGCAGTGATCAAAAACCTCCCAGAAAACAAGAGCCCAGGACCTGATGGATTCCCTGGGAAATTCTACCAGACTTTCAAAGAAGAAATAACACCTATTCTCTAAAGCTGTTTCCAAAAATTGAAGTAGAAAGAAAACTTCCAGACTCTTTTTATGAAGCCAGCATTACCCTGATCCCCAAACCAGGCAAAGACCCTACCAAAAAGGAGAATTTCAGACCAATATCATTGATGAATATGGATGCTAAGATTCTCAACAAGATCCTAGCAAATAGGATCCAACAGCACATTAAAAAGATTACTCACCATGACCGGGTGGGATTCATCCCTGGGTTACAAGGATGGTTCAATATTCTCAAATCAATCAATGTGATAGAACAAATCAGTAAGAAGAAAGAACTACTACAGGGTCCTCTCAACTGATGCAGAAAAAGCATTTGACAAAATCCAGCATCCGTTCCTGATTAAAACGCTTCAAAGTGGGACAGAGAAAACATTCCTCAACTTCATAAAATCTATCTATGAAAGATCCCCTGCAAATATCATCCTCAATGGGGAAAGGCTCACAACCTTCCCACTGAGATCAGGAACAGGATGCCCACTCTCACCACTCTTGTTCAACATAGTATTAGAAGTCCTAGCAACAGCAATCAGACAACAAAAAGAAATAAAAGGTATCCAAATTGGCAATGAAGAAGTCAAACTCTCTCTCTTCGCAGATGACATGATTCTTTATATGGAAAACTCAAAAGACTCCACCCCCAAACTGCTAGAACTCATACAGCAATTCAGTAATGTGGCAGGATACAAAGTCAATGTACAGAAATCAGTGGCTTTCTTAAACACTAACAATGAAAATACAGAAAGGGAAATTAGAGAATCGATTCCATTTACTATAGCACCAAGAACCATAAGATACCTGGGAATAAACCTAAGAGGGAAAGGATCTGTACTTGAGGAATTACAGAACACTCATGAAAGAAATTGAGGAAGACACAAAAAGGTGGAAGACCATTTCATGCTCTTGGATCAGAAGAGTAAACATTGTTAAAATGTCTATACTGCCTAGAGCAATCTATACTTCTAATGCCATCCTGATCAAAATTCCACCAGTATTTTTCAAAGAGCTGGAGCAAATAATCCTAAAATTTGTATGGAATCAGAAGAGACCCCGGATTGCTAAGGAAATGTTGAAAAAGGAAAACAAAACTGGTGTCATCACGTTACCTGATTTCAAGCTTTACTACAAAGCTGTGATCACCAAGACAGCATAGTACTGGCATAAAAACAGACACATAGACCAATGGAACAGAGAGCCCAGATATGGACCCTCAACTCTCTGGTCAAATAATCTTCGACAAAGCAGGAAAAAATATACAGTGGAAAAAGACAGTCTCTTCAATAAATGGTGCTGGGAAAACTGGACAGCTATATGTAGAAGAATGAAACTTGACCATTCTCCTACACTGTACACAATGATAAACTCAAAATGGATAAAAGACCTCAATGTGAGACAGGAATCCATCAGAATCCTAGAGGAGAACATAGGCAGTAACCTCTTCGATATCAGCCACAGCAACTTCTTTCAAGATATGTCTCCAAAGGCAAAGGAAACAAAAGCAAAAATGAACTTTTGGGACTTTATCGAGATAAAAAGCTTCCTCTGCACAGCAAAGGAAACAGTCAACAAAACAATGAGGCAACCCACAGAATGGGAGAAGATATTTGCAAATGACAGTACAGACAAAAGGTTGATATCCAGAATCTCTAAAGAACTTCTCAAACTCAACACGCACAAAACAGATAATCATATCAAAAAACGGGCAGAAGATATGAACAGACACTTCTCCAATGAAGACATACACATGGCTATCAGACACATGAAAAAATGTTCATCATCACTAACCATCAGGGAGATTCAAATTAAAAACACATTGAGATACCACCTTACACCAGTTAGAATGGCCAAAATTAGCAAGACAGGAAACAATTTGTGTTGGAGAGAATGTGGAGAAAGGGGAACCCTTTTAGACTGTTGGTGGGAATGCAAGTTGGTGCAGCCACTTTGGAGAACAGTGTGGAGATTCCTTAAGATTAAAAATAGAAATTAAAAATAGAGCTTCCCTATAACCCTGTAATTGCACTACTGGGAATTTACCCCAAAGATACAGATGTAGTGGAAAGAACGGCCATCTGTACCCCAATGTTTATAGCAGCAATGGTCACCATAGCCAAACTGTGGAAAGAACAAAGATGCCCTTCAACAGACGAATGGATAAGGAAGATGTGGCCCATATACACTTTGGAGTATTATGCCTCCATCACAAAGGATGAATACCCAACTTTTGTAGCAACATGGACAGGACTGGAAGAGATTATGCTGAGTGAAGTAACTCAAGCAGAGTCAAGTATCATATGGTTTCACTTATTTGTGGAGCATAACAAATAACATGGAGAACATAGGGAGATGGAGAGGAGATGGGAGTTGAGGGAAATTGGAAGGGGAGGTGAACCATGAGAGACTATGGACTCTGAAAAACAATCTGAGGGTTTTGAAGGGGCAGGGGGTGGGAGGTTGGGGGAGACAGGTGGTGAGTATTACAGAGGGTGTGTATTGCATGGAGCACTGGGTGTTCCGTACAAAAACAATGAATTATGTTATGCTGAAAAGAAATTTAAAAAATTATGAGATACTAAAAACAAAAAATGAATGGGTCAACCAGAAAATTAAAGAAGAATTGAAAAAATTCATGGAGACAAATGAAAATGAAAACACAACTGTTCAAAATTTTTGGGACACAGCAAAGTTGGTCCTGATAAGAAAGCATATGGCACTACAAGTCATTCTCAAGAAACAAGAAGGGTCTCAAGTACACAACCTAACCCTACACCTAAAGGACTTCGAGTAAGAACAGGAAAGAAAGCCCAGACACAACAGGAAAAGAGAAATCATAAAGATCAGAGCAGAAATCAATGAAATAGAAACCAAAAGAACAGTAAAACAAATCAACAAAAGTAGGAGCTGGTTCCTTCAAAGAATTAATAAGATTGATAAATACCTGGGCTTTTCTTATCAAAAATAATAAAGAGAGAGAGACAGAGAGGGCCCAAATTAATAAAATCATGAATGAAAACAGGAGAGATCATGACTAACACCAAAGAAATACAAACAATTAGAAGAACATATTATGAGCAACTATACGCCAGACAATTGTCTTCCAGACAATCTGGAAGAAATGGATGCATTCCTAGAGACAGATAAACTACCAAAACTGAACCAGGAGGAAATAGAAAACCTGAACAGACCCATAACCAGTAAGGAGATTGAAGCAGTCATCAAAAATCTCCCAACAAACAAGAGTCCAGGGCCAAATGGCTTCCTGAGGGAATTCTACCAAACGTTTGAAGAAGAATTAATACCTATTCTCCTGAAACTGTTCCAAAAAATAGAAATGGAATGAAAACTTCTAAACTCATTTTATGAGGCCAACATTACCTTGATCCCAAAACCAGGCAAAGACCCCACCAAAAAGGAGAATTACAGACCAATATCTTTGATGAACACAGATGCGAAAATTCTCACCAAGATACTAGTCAATAGGATCCAACAGTACATTAAAAGGATTATTCACCATGATTAAGTGGGATTTATTCCTGGGCTGCAAGGTTGGTTCAACATCTGTAAGTCAATCAATGTGGTAAAATACATTAATAAAAGAAAGAACAAGAACCATATGATACTCTCAATTGATACTGAAAAAGCATTTGACAATGTGCAACATCCTTTCATGATCAAAACTCGTCAAAGTGTAGGGATAGAGACCTCAATACCATCAAAGCCATCTATGAAAAACCCATAGCAAATATCATACTCAATGGGGAAAAACAGACATTTTCCCTTAAAGTCAGGAACACAGCAGTGATGTCCACTATCACCACTGCTATTCAGCATAGTACTAGAAGTCCTAGCCTTGGCCTACAGACAACAAAAAGAAATAAAAGAGATCCAAATTGGCAAAGAAGAAGTCAAGCTTTCACTCTTTGCAGATGATATGATACTTTATGTGAAAACTCAAAAGACTCCACTCCAAAACTGCTAGAACTTGTACAGGAATTCAGTAAAGTGTCAGGATATAAAATTAATGCACAGAAATCAGTTGCATTTCTCTATACCAACAACAAGACAGAAGAAAGAGAAATTAAGGAGTCACTCCCATTTACAATTGCACCCAAAACCATAAGATACCTAGGAATAAACCTAACAAAAGAGGCAAAGAATCTGTACTCAGAAAACTATAAAGTTATGCATGAAAGAAATTGAGGAAGACACAAAGAAATATAAAAACATTCTATTCTTATGGGTCGGAAGAACATATATTGTTGGAACAACAAATATGCTACCTAAAGCAGTTTACAAATTTAGTGCATCCTTATCAAAATACCATCAATTTTTTTTCAAAGAAATGAAACAAATATTTCAAAAATTTATAAGGAACCAGAAAAGACCCCAATAGAGGAATGCTGAAAAAGAAAGCCAAAGTTGGTGGCCTCAAAATTCCAGACTTCAAGCTCTATTACAACACTGTCATCATCAAGACAGTATGGTACTGGCAGAAAAACAGACACATAGATCAAAAGAGCAGAATAAAGAGCCAAGAAATAGACCCTCAACTCTATGGTCAACTAATCTTTGACAAAGCTGGAAAGAATATCCAGTGGATAAAAGACAGTCTCTTCAACAAATGCTGTTGGGAAAATTGGACAGCCACATGCAGAAGAATGAAAATGGACCATTTCCTTACACCACACACAAAAATAGACTCAAAATGGATGAAAGCTACAATGTGAGTCAGGAATCCATCAAAACCCCTGAGGAGAACACAGGCAGCAACCTCTTCAACCTTAGCCACAGCAACTTGTTCCTAGAAACCTCACCAAAAACAAGGAAAGCAGGGGCAAAAATGAACTATTGGGACTTGATCAAGATCAAAGGCTTTTGCAGAGCAAAGAAACAGTCAACAAAACCAAAAGACAACTGACAGAATGGGAGAAGATATTCGCAAATGACCTGTCAGATATAGGGCTAGTATGCAAAGTCTATAAATAACTTATCAAACTCAACACCTAAAGAAGAAATAAACCATCAAGAAATGAGCAGAAGACATGATCAGACATTTCTGCAAAGAAGACAGATAGATGGCCAACAGACACAAGAAAATGTGTTCCATATCAGTCGGCTTCAGGAAAATACAAATCAAAACCACAATGAGATACCATCTCACACCAGTCAGAATGGCTAACACTGTTTAGCCAGGAAACGGAAGATGTTGGCAAGGATGTGGAGAAAGGGGGAACCCTCCTCTTGGTGGGAATGCAAGCTGTTGTAGCTACTCTGGAGAATAGCATGGGCGTTCCTCAAAAAGTTGAAAGTAGATCTATACTACGACCCAGAAAACGCACTATTGGGTATTTACCCTAAAGATACAAATGCAGCGATCCAAAGGGTCATGTGCACTTGAATGTTTATAGCAGCAATGTCCACAATAGTCAAACTATGGAAGGAACCTAGAGGTCCATCAACAGATGAATGGATAAAGAAAAAGTGGTGTGTATATATATATGTATATACACACACACACACATATATATGTATATACATATATACATATACATATATATGCACACACACATATATGTATATATATACACATATATATACACCACTTTTTCTTTATCCATTCATCTGTGTACACACACACACATATATATATATATGATGGAATACTATGCAGCTATCAAAAGAAATGAAATCTTGCCATTTGCAATGATGTGGATGGAGGTAGAGGGTATTATGCTGAGTGAAATAAGTCAATCAGATAAAAGCAATTAACGTATGATCTCTGATATGAGGAATTTGAGAGGCATTTCGAGGGGTGGTGGTTCAGTGGTAGAGAAGAAATAAATGAAACAAGATGGGATTAGGAAGGAGACAAACCATAAGAGATTCTAAATCTCAGGAAACAACCTGAGGGTTGCTCGACAAAGGAGGGTAGGGAGGTGATGGCTGGATTATGGACATCGGGGAGGGTATGTGCTATGAAAAGTGCTGTGAAATTTGTAAGCCTGATGGTTCACAGACCTGTACCCCTGGGGCAAATAATAGATTACATGTTAATAAAAATAATTTTTAAAAAAGAATAATCTCATGCATTTCAACATTGCTTTCCAGAACTGAGAAAACTGTAATCAGGATTAGATACTAAATACGTAGTAGATCCATTTCTCATAATTCTTAAGATATAAGTTTTCATAAGACACTTTGAAAGAAGTGGCGTATAACCTAATTCTCATGTTTTTTCTTCTCTGTATCATTCACTATTTAAAACCAAGACTTTTACATTATTACACTTCATGAAGTCATGTGGAATTCCCACTAAACTATATGTTTTATATCCATTACTCATGAAATTTGAAATATTAGCAAGTATTTATATTGTATGAGTCACTAGACAAAGTACCATATGTATTGCTTTATTTTAATCCTAGAAGTTTCTATAGTATATATGTGCACATCAGTTTAGCCACTCAGCACTTGAATATCCACCTGTGTTTGAAGAGTTAAGAATCTTGGTAAGAAGCACAGCATAGTTCCCAATAAAGTCAGATATTCTGTTCTCTATCACTAATTGCATTTAAAGTATAGACATGAGATCTAAGCTTTGCTGCATGTTCTGGCAGAGGGCTACAAAAGAAATAGAAACAACCAGTTTGAGGAGCAATAGTGGTTGTAATACAGAGTGACAGTGAAATCCTAGAGCAGCAACATACAACAGAAAAAAATCCTCCCAAAAATCAGAAGCAGGTTGGCATAATACCACAATCCAAATGCTTTAACATCTCAGTAGTTTCCATTTGCATAGTAAAGTTCTGCAATGTAGCAAATACTGTCTGCCTGCCAAATACCTGATATATAATAACATAGTTTGTAAATACGTCATATGATGTGGGACATATGTCTTATGTCTTAAATAGTGATGGCAAGAGGAGATAAATTATGAAATTTAATAACCAATTATTATGTTGATTCCTTAAGTTATGAAATTTAAGAACCCATTATTATGTCAATTCCTTGGGATAAAAGTACAGAAGCATAGATTGGTTTCAGCTATTTTATCTTCTATGGTAAAATTCATATTTTCTTTGCATCAACACAAATCTGAAAGCTGATCAAATTCCTTAGTATTTCTCTAGCTGCTGATTATTATATAAACATTCTGTGCTAATATAATCAGCATAACTTTCAAATGGATCTTCAGTGATTTTTTAAATAAATAAATTAATGATGATTTAATATTAATACCATGCTATGCATATTTGGGAGACTAGGATGATACAGCTGGGGGCATGAGCAATGCCTACATTTTAAGTATCATCTTCGTCAATGAATGTTATATGGGGAATGTCTCTGATATCTATAAAAGAGTGCTGATAATTCATACTGCCCAAAGTTGCAGTAGGCATTCCATTAAACAAAGTTTGTAAAGAACACATATAGCAAAAAACAAAACAAAACAAAACAAAAAACACATATTCTACTTGATAAAGAAAAAGCCCTCATAGATGGCAGCTATTATTAGCCATGATGAGCTAATCATCATAAAACAGCTGTTCACATATGTTCACCATGATCCTGAAAATGAAGTTCTTTTTTTGAAAACCGCACTATGATTCAAAGAGAAGAGAGCCTTCCCCAAACTCTATCTTTATCTTTCCTGGAAGCAGCTTTTCTCCATTATGTTTGTTTCAGAATGACAATAATTCACTCAGATATTTACAAGTATTTTTGCTACCAGATGAGGATATCCAGAACACATAATATATGCATATATACAAAATACGCAAAGTTTAATTAAGTTTAAGATAGGCCATGTAAAGTTACATAATCAACTTGACATTTAATTAAATCACTTTTTTTTTTCATATACTTTCCAGACCTTGGCAATCGCAGTCCAATGGGGAGACAAGACAGAAACAAGTTAAAGACTAATAGCGCATCTTATGCGCTTTGGGATATGGTCATGTGGGATCACATGGAAGCAGAGAGGAGAGCCATCTAATCCAACAGGAGCATTAAGTGGAACAATTTCCTCAAACACAGAATTCCCATGCAGGACAAGGTAAAGTAGAGAATTGGGTAAGAACTTTCTAGGGGAGAGCATGAAAATGTCACAATGGAAAAAAAAAAAAAAAATATATATATATATATATATATATATATATATATATATATATATATATCCCTTTTTGTTTCTCTAATATAAACTGCTAAACATGAAGTGATGAGAAGGAAAGCATAGATGTAGGGACCCCATCATGTGACGGACTTCGAGCTTTATTTTCTAAATGAGAAGCAGCAAATAGTAAGTTTTGAATATAGTGTTGACAGGGCTGTAATTGCTTTTTATATGTTGCATTTGGCAGTGGGAACAATCTGAATTTGAAGAAGAAAGAGCAGGGCAGAGTTAGAGAGATAAAGACCCAAACTTGGGTGTGAGGGCAGGTGTTGAAAACAGTAGACTCAATTGGATTTCTTTACCCCCAATAAAAATGATTATAGCAACCTTCCCCTTTTCCTCTTTATATATATGTGTATGAAGGCATTATTCAATGGCATGCCTGGCTCAGAGAGAATAGCCTACAGTATTTGATCTCTGGGTCATGCTGGGTGTAATGATTACTAAAATAAATAAATGGATGGATGGATGGATAGATGGATGGATGGATGGATGGATGGACAGATGAATTTTTTAAAAGTGGTATTCAAAAGCCAACTCAAAAATCTATGCTTTGGGGAGCCTGGGTGCTCAGTCATTTAAGCATGGGACGCTTGGTTTCTGCTGGGATCATGATCTCAGGGTTGGTGGTGGGATCAAGCCCCTCTGGGTGCCCTGTGTGGGGCTCTGGGATGAATGGGAGTCTACTTGAAAGTCTCCCTCTCCTTCTGCCCCTCCCCCTACATGCTGTCTCTCAAATAAATAAATCTTTTTTTAAAGCTATACATCACAGGGCTATTTAATCAAATTTTATTGGGTATAAAGTCTAATTTAGACAAAGAAGAATATGCAGTGCATTTGTTTAAAAAACATGTATTTTGGAAGGGGAGGTGAATCATGAGAGACTATGGACTCTGAAAAACAATCTGAGGGGTTTGAAGTGGCAGGGCGTGGGAGGTTGGGGGAACCAGGTGGTGGGTATTGGAGAGGGCACAGATTGCATGGAGCTACTGGGTATGGTGCAAAAACAATGAATACTGTTATGCTGAAAATAAATAAATTAATTTTGAAAAAAGGAAAAAAATGTATTTTAGAGTAATCCTAAAATTTGACTGTTTTTGTGATGTTGTGTTATAGAAGTATTGTGTGTATGTATGGAAAATTAATGTTCAATACCTATTTAATAATCATTTGAATTTGCTTATCTTTGTAAAAAGGAAATATACAAAGCTAAATATACAAGGAATTTGTGAAACAGTTAAATATCTTCAGATATAAAAGTCTCAAATATGACACATGCAAATCCAACATTTATTCATTTTGAACTCATCTTATTTTAGAGGAAACCATTAATCACTCATATTCCAGAAAGATTATACACTGTAACATTATACTTGGATTTTTAAATTAACATATAATGTATTATTTGTTTCAAGGACTTGGATTTTTTATTATAGAAGATATATTCTAAGACTCTGGACTAGACCATTCAAAAATGGGATGTTCCAGCCTAAGGAATTCTTCAGGTTCACCCATTTTGCTGCCAGCATCAGTTAATAGTTTCGATTTTTACAAGGGCTCATATTTTAGAGTCAGGGGAAGGGGGGTTCTGGAGACACAAGAAGATATTGATGGAATGATAAAAGCTTTCAGATTTGTTTTATTTTTTATGCCTTTTGTATCTGTACACAGTTCCCCTTTAGGGGTTTGCTGGTATGTAACAATGACAGATTAAATATGGCACTACAAATGTTTCACTGAAGGGAAGAAGCTACATAAAAATGAAAAAATGCATCAAATATTAAATCTACAATACAACATACAAAATTTTTCTTTCTTTTCTGTCATTTATTTATGCTTAGCTACTGAAGGATATAAATTTCATTATACATAGAAATTACCAACCTCAACTTAAGAATTTTGAAGGTAAGTGGGTAGGAGAAGAATCAATGAAACAAGATGGGATTGGGAGGGAGACAAACCATAAGTGACTCTTTATCTCACAAAACAAACTGAGGGTTGCTGGGGGGAGGGGGTTTGGGAGAAGGGAGTGGGATTATGGACATTGGGGAGGGTATGTGCTTTGGTGAGTGCTGTGAAGTGTGTAAACCTGGTGATTCACAGACCTGTACACCTGGGGATAAAAATATATGTTTATGAAAAATAAAAAATTAAAAAAAAAAAGAATTTTGAAGGAAATACTTACAGATAATGTTTTTGGTTTTAGGAGGCTATTCATCATAAATTTGTATATGTTAGGTTGTACACACCAAAACTTTTTCGAAAACAAATATAAATGAGGCTCATTGAAGTGAATTTTACAAGAGGAGCTATTTTACTGGGTTTGTTTGTTATTAATAACGAGGTCAGCTTGATCTAGAGTACTTATCTCTCTATTTCTCTCTATATATCTATTTTTACAGATGATATTTGACTTAAAGATTTATTTAAAAAATTGTATTAGATCTGGGGCACCTGGGTGGCTCAGTTGGTTGTCTGCTTTCAGCTCAGGTCATGATCCCTGGGTCCCAGGATTGAGCCTCGAATCAGGCTCTCTGCTCAGTGAGGAGCCCACTTCTTCTTCTCCCTCTGCTGTTCCCTGCCCCCTGCTGTGCTCTCTCACTCTCACTCTCTCTCAAATAAACAATAAATAAATATTTAAAAACTTATGTTAGGTCAAAATGATTAAACACACAAACATGGCAGTGAAAAATCAGATACTATACACATATATGATGAACCACAGAGTGGGTTCTAATTCTCATCCTCAGTTTATTCTTATCTTTTTTCATATGACATCCAAGAGGAAGCAGGCTAGATATTAGCTTCTCAACTCAGTGTTTGTTGTCAAGTTTTTGTTTAATTTCTTCTAGTCATTGATTAATGGATTGTTTTATCAGTTAATATTTACAGAAAACCTTGTTTACCTCCTAAATTATCTTACCAAGTAAGCAATTTAGGTAGAAGTCCAGGAAGTCAGGGTACAATAGGACCTATTTGCTACTGAAACTGCTGCTTGCCACAGCTATCCAGGAAGAGTGATTCTTGGTCCATGAATGAATACTCTTTGCGGCAAGTGGCTGGGATAAAAGTGAAAAGGGGGTAGATATACTATTGTTTCCTTTTTTGAGAATTACACTTCAATTAATAATCTCCAACTTAATTTTTAGATGTTACATTGAAATGTAAATCAGATACTGTAAGTCTTCTATAAAAACACTAAATTTATTTAATTCATTCTATGAATATCAATTTAGAGCCTACATTTTACCACACCCTTTTCTAGTGCTGGGGCTATGGAAAAACTTTCCTCTGTTCATTACAGAAATACACAAAAGATACAAAAGTGTTATAAACTATAATGTCATTTAAAGTCTTCAAATATTCATAAGGGTTATGGAACGCTATAAAGAAAAAGCATGGAGAGAGAGAGTGAAGGAGATGGTCAGTGATGGAGGAAAGAAGGTGACATTTGAGAGAAACCTGCATGAAGTAAAAGGGCAGCTGGTTAGGTCATACTTCTCATTACATTTTTGGATACATTCCAGAATGCCTTGTATGATCTGGGTCTTATTCAGCTCTACAGCCTCTATTTTTTCAATTATGCTCTTACCCACTATGCCACAGGATCACTGTCATCTTTGAAGTTCTAGGAGACAGCAAGGTCTTCATGGACCTCTGCAAACAATTTTAATTTTGTCCTAGACACTCTTCTCTTTGCATTGCTAAGTCTCTTGTCCTCCTTCAACGCTGCCTTAAATCTCTTCTGCTCTGAAGGGTCTTCCCTGACAATTCTTTTCTTTTCTTTTTTTTAAGATTTTATTTATTTATTTGAGAGATAGAATGAGAGGAGATAGCACGAGAGGATGGAGGTCAGAGGGAGAAGCAAACCCCCCGCCAAGCAGGGAGCCCATTGTGGGACTAGATCCTGGGACTCTAGAATCATGACTTTAACCAACTGAGCCACCCAGGTTCCCCTTCCCTGACAATTCTAAGCAGGTTCCCTTTTATTCCACCCAGAGTGTTTATTTCAAGTTGTGACTGTTAATTTTTGCATTTGCTCTTCTATTTTCTGTTTAAATCCCTAGATGGAAGCTTCCTAAAGGCAGGAAATTAGTCTCTTTTTTAATTGACTCTATTGTAGACCAGCTTTCTAATCAGTGAAAATGTAGGATTCCCTGGGACAAGTTCAGAATTTATAATATTGGTGCTCATCTGGTCACTCTAAGATATATAAAATTTTATGTGGTTGCTCTTGTATGATAGAGAACATTACAGACTAAGAGTTTATAAAGAGATTGTAAGCCGAAAAAAAGGTAGCTACCACATCCTGTATCTGCAGATTTTGCTCCGTCTGCTATCTTTTCCCCTGGTATCGCGCAATGTGATTGGTTATGCTGCTGTGTTAGGTCAGGAAGAGGCTGAAATTCAAGCAATATATGTAATGCAGAGCAAAGAGATTACCCAAAATTGTGCACTTTGATAATATGTGCATCATACATGACTCTGGTTGTTGAGAATGACCAGATTCTCCAAGTGACTTTCCTCCACATTGATTAAAGATGTCCAGAAGCTGAACTACCTATAATGTTAAGAGCAAGTACTGGATACATAGGAACAAAACTGCACTCCTTTCTCCTCACTAGCTAGCTGCAGCTGTTGTCGAGGTGCTGGGAAGCTGGGGCAGGAAACAATGTCCCAGAATGGTAACTGTGATTCTCATAACTCCGAGGCTGTCATTAAGATAACCTTCTACTCTGCAGTAAGATATCTCAGGGGCAGAAAGCAAAAGCTCACAGCTCTCTCCAGTTCTCTTTTCAGTCTCTCTTGGCAGAAGTCTATTCTGAATTCTTAGAAACATCTGCTGATGGCTTCTGATGACTAATATCAGCAGGGAGTCTCCGCAAGGATATTCCAAGTTCTGAAATGTGTGAGAGCATGTGTTAGCTGCACAGCAGGAACCCAAGCTCAAACGCTGGTGGTGGAGGCATGATGCACCAGCACACTCAGAATACGGTGGTGTGCTGTGGTGATGGTGTGGTGTGGTGTTGGTGTGGTGGGCTGTGGCATGGCATCGTGTGGTGATGGTGTAGTATGCTGGGGTGTGCTGTGGTGTGGTGTGCTGTGGTGATAGTGGTCATATCAGTTGTAGTAGTAGCAGTAGTAATATTATTATCAACATTTTATAGACATATTCTTTATTTGAGACTGTTCTAGGTATACTGCATGTATGACCTCATATAATCCTCCCAAGAGCCCCATGAGAAAGGCAATATTATTTTTATTTTACTACTGAGAAAACATAAGCCCAGATAAGTTTTTGGTCCTGATCTATGATTCATTAAACCATTATACAGAATGTGTATCTTATATACATAGGCATCTTTTGTATTTGTATATTAGAATAGGAGGAAATGTTAGCATTAAGGATGGAAAATATAGAAATGAAGTAAAATAATCACTTATTTTTATTCTAAACTGCAATAAGAGATGCATGAGCTTCAAGACAAAGTAAAACACTGAAAGTCAATAATTAGTGGAAATACTCACTTCTCTGTGGAAAAAAAAACAAAAAACAAGTGTGTTGCCTCAGTCTTCAAGATGTTAAAATGAAGCTACACCTAACTCTAGTAAAACTGCAGTCTAGTATATCAGTCATGTAATTACGGAATTAACTAAAATGCATGTGACGAAGAAATGAGCTATTCAAATGTAATTTTAAGAATAAGAGAAATATAATGCTTCATAGAATAAATAGATAGCCTATCCAAAGAAGAGAGACTTTAAGGTCTGGTACTTTATACTTCTTCATGCACAAAAATATACATCAGGAAAATAATGGTTTTTCCAAAAAGCCCACAGATTTTAGAGAGTTATAACTTTTACAACTAAAAAGAGATAGGATCTTAAAAACTTACTATATTAAGACTTGTTTAAATTTACTAAAAAATAATTCATACACTATGAATAAACTCAGCTTAAGTATTTTTAAAGCCAGTACAGTATCTTGCATACAGCAAATTATAACTATTTAAAAACTATTTCACTTAAGAAAAAAAATAATTCATTATATTACTGCATTTAGGTGATTTTGATAAAATAAAATTGGAAACAATATTTGCTAACACAGATAGATATTTATACAAGCTATTTGACAACAAATATGTGTTAAATATTTGTGTCAGAAAGGTTTCTAAGCTAACTCATAACTATCTCTCCCTTTCTCAGTATTATGGACAAACACTGTTCATTCCAGAACTCTCACTTGAGATGAATGATGATTAAAGGGCTGGCCCTTTAGTTAATAAATGTAAGAAGTTTGTGGTTTCATTTGAAGATGTTTTAATGTCTCTTTTCAACAAAAGATTCTTCTTATTTTCTATTTTACTGCCATCTCCCTTTCTACCTGTATTTTTCACCATTAAAGACCATAATATTTAGATGGTGAGTTTTAGAAGCAGGAAAAAAATTTCCTGTTTGAATAAAATACTGTATCTCTAAGTTACCTCAACTTGATACCCACTACACCTTTCTACACTAACAACTGAAGATGTACATCAGTGTTTCTATGCCTTATTTCCTATAATCCAAATATAATCCTGCTAGGGATAAAGAGTGAAAGGTGCGAAATAGGAATTTTAGAACTGAATGCTATTTAAATCTGTCTATAGATAAAGGGATCCTTCTGGGAAGAAAAAAGTGACAAAGTGGGACAAAAATCAAAAAATTCAAATTTTGCCTTTCTCACTTTTCTATATCTTGAATACTAATTAGAGTAGCTCTCTTCTGCTGGATGAAGACACCATCCTTTAAAAACCCTCTGCTCTCCAATTTCTTTGCCCTTCTTCATTCCCACCTGTGGCAGACAGAATAATAACCTCCCAATGGCCTCTTAATCCAGGAAATTTGTGAATCAATTTCTTTACATGTTGAAAAGGGACTTGCCGATGTGGTTAAGTTTAAGGACTCTGAGAGAGAAAGTTTATCTTAGATTACCCAAGTAGGCCCAATCTAATCACACAAGTCCTTAAAAATAGAGGAAGAAGGCAGAAGAGTGTGCCAGAGAAATGTGATATCAGAAGGAATAGACATCTTTGCTGAATCTGAAGATGGAGGAAAGGAGCCGGGAATGACTTTTCACTGAGAATAAGCAAAACAACTGGGCACCTTGACCCTACAACCACAAGGAACTGAATTCTTCCAACAACAAAATAAACAGGAAACGTTCTTCCCTAGAACCTCCAGAAAGAAAGAGAGCTTGCTGACACCTTAATTTTATTGTAATGAGACCTGTACTGAACTTCTGACCCACAGAACTGTAAGGTAACAACTGTGAGCTGTTCTAAGCCACAAAGCTTATGGAAATTTGTTACAGCAGCAATAGAACCATCATCATCATATCATCCAGCCATCATAACTTTTATAAGTATTTTTTAATGTGGCCACTCACTTACTCTTCAAATTTAAAGAAGTCACTTAAGTTCTCTAAACTTGCTTTTACACATAAAAACTAGACATAATAATGGCAATTACTTCATATAGTCGGTGGGAGGATTAAGTGAGATGATACATAAAAGAGCTTAGAATAGTGCCTACCATCTTAATTTCGTAACAGAAGTTGTCATACTTTTCCCAAACACTGTATTACTTTCTTCCATGGTAGTAGTATTTCTAGCTGGTACCAAGTTACCCTAAATAAAGCCTGTACTTTCCATCTTTTTTGCAGCTGCATATGATCAGGTTGTTAAGTTATGGTCAAAATGTGTGTGTGTGTGTGTGTGTGTGTGTGTGTGTGTGTGTGTGTGTGTGTGTTGTAGCAGGTTTTCAGAACCTCTCTTAAGAAATAACTTGCATGTAGGGGCACCTGGGTGGCTCAGTGGGTTAAAGCCTCTGTCTTTGGCTCAGGTCATGATCTCAGGGTCCTGGGATCAAGCCCCGCATCGGGCTCTCTGCTTGGTGGCAAGCCTGTTTCCTCCTCTCTCTCTGTCTGACTCTCTGCCTACTTGTGATCTCTGTCAAATAAATAAATAAAATCTTTTAAAAAAAAAAATAGTGCCATTCCTTTAAAAAAAAAAAAATAGCTTGCATTTGTCCTTGTCCTTCGCCCTTCTTCTTCGTTATCACTTCCCCCATCCTGCTTCCTGGAATGTGTGAAACACCATGCTGGAGCTTAATACACAATTCTGGATCTTGAGGGCAAGAGCTACATCCTGGGAATGGTAGAGCAGTAATTAGCCTAAGTCCTTGAGGAATTCCAGAGCAGAGCAACCATGATTTGCAGACCACATACATATCCTGTTCAATTCTCTCATTGGAGATTTTCCGTCACTGACAGCCTGACAGCCAAACCTAATCTTAACTAAGACTGTACATTCCCATACTTTTAATTAAGGATTTCTTTGTCCAGTCTCCTATTTTCTTCTCTTATGCCAACCCCCAAAAGACTTTACTTGGCTGCATCAAGTATACTAATTATCACTATTTATGTGACTCACTTAATATTTATGCTTAATTATCATGTAGCACAGCTCTCATTATGCATATCGTTCAAAAACAATTATAATATTGAGGTTAAAGTATTAGGGACACCCAACAGTTAGCAGTGGGTGGGAGGAGGAGTAAAAATAAAAAAATAACGAAATAAAATCACTTTGTATTTTGCATACTTTGTCTCTTTTTTTCAGAAGACTCATGAGAAGTTCCAAGGAAGAGCTACCAAGTATAAAGAAACCAGTGAGATTTTTGCCTAGAAATATTTAATCAGTTCTTTTAATAACTATCACATGATAGCTACAATACCAGAAGTTAAGGATGCAAAGATTCAAATTTTTTTTTTAATTAAGAAACTAAGGGAAACAGATGGGTATAAAGAGATAATTATAATATAATATGACAACTGATGACCAATATGCAGAGTAGGATCCTAAGTCAAACTGGTGGGAAGATGGGAAAGTGTTCCACAAAAAGTGAAACATTAGTTGAGGGCTAAAGAATGGCCAGGAATAAACACTGTCAGGAGTTAGGGAGTTAGGGGTTAGGGAGGTGCAAACAGAGTAGGGAAGTATAGAGAGCGGCGTGTCCCCCAAACTAGAGGGCTCTGGTAACATACTGGTGGAGAGAGTTGGTGCAGCAGCCTCCAAGTTCAGGTTGTTGATGGATTTATCCATGAAGCTGCATGGATCTGTTTAGATATTTTACCAAGAAAAGAGATATCATTTCATTTTAGAATAAAATTTCACACTGGATTTATTGATAGACTTAGGATGGTAAGAAAATGAGACGAAAATTCACTATTTGGGAAGTGACTGATAATCCATAGAAGAAAAAATGACTTGAGTGAGAGAAAGTTAAGCGACTTTGAGACATATTAGTGAGCTGGACATTGTATTTAGATGTGTGAAGGAAGAGAAGAAGAATACAGAATACAAAAAATATAGTTAAATTCAGAGCATGGGGGAAATTGAATTTAAAGGAGATGGCAGAAAATATGAGTACTGGGAAAAGATTGAGAAAGGGAAAATTCAGGATATGACAGAATAAAGAAGCCAGGAGAAGAGAAAGTTTCAAGAAGCAATAAATAATCAATATTGTCAATTGTTCTATGGCTGTTTTTTTTCTTTTTCACTTTACTAATTTGTTATTGTTTAAACTAAGTCTTTATATAAAATAGAACATATTACTGAAATATAACAGAATTTTTTGTTTAGTAGAAGGGGGGGGATATCTGTCGTCCTCTACCCAGCGATAATCCTCTTAACATTGTGGAATATATCTTTTTATTTTTTACTTATTGATACTTATTTGTAGATGCTTATTCATTATGCCTGCACTGAGTAATTCATTATTTTTTAATTTTTAATTTTTTATTTTTTATAAACATATATTTTTATCCCCAGGGGTACAGGTCTGTGAATCACCAGGTTTACACACTTCACAGCACTGAGTAATTCATTTTAAATAAAATATTTCAACTAAGTAAACCATTTGACAAGAGGATACATTTCATTGGTGAGAACATCGCCTTTGATAGTTCCCCTACTTCCAATGCTAGGATACTCTACAAATGGGTAAACACAGCCACTTTCCCTGGCTTGAGGAATCTTATTGTTGGTTTTCCCTGGTTTCCAGCCTATTGTTGTATACCAAGATCTGTACTTTACTCTTAGGCTTTTTCTGAATCGTGACTTGATAGGGCTACCAAGCTGGCTTTGATTTGTCCTGAACTGCTACCTCAGGGTGGCTCTCACTGGCCCCTACTCAACAGTAACACATACTGTCAGTGCTCCATCCAGATTCCTGTAAATGTTTCTTGTCCTTTCTGTCATCTGTTTGCTATATTCCATATTCATTTACCTCTAATTGTCTAGAGATACAAGTCTTCAGGAGGCTTTCTTCGGTCTATGGAAGCTGTTATATCCACACATGAGCCCTGAAGGACCTCACTAATCCTTAGCCCATGATTATGGGATGTAGAAGAAAGAGCAGCTCCTTTGTACCTAGCTGGAACAAATTCTAAGGTGTAATTTACACAGGCATGAGATCAGGCTGCAGCTTGAATTTTACCTGAAATTTTACCCTCGTTTAACTTCTTTCCTATCCTGCTTTCCCGACTTCTCTAATAGTTTCCTGAGTATACTTTTTTAATACATCACTTGTATATAAATTCTTGTCTTCAGGCTGCTTTTTTGTAGAAAAGATAGCTGGAGTCTGCAAAAAAGTGACACTTCCCATGTCTGGCTGAGGTCTCAGACCTGGCACCAAAGCTTGGCATGGGTCCCAAAACTTTGACTATTTGGCACAAAGAACCAGTGCTTGCAAGTAAGCAGGCTAAATGAAGTGGCAAAAGGTTAGCTGCAATGATGGAACAGTGACAATATGAAAAGGCTTCTGATGACAGTGTTATGGGTGGCAGTCAAGGGTATATTCTGATGCCTGAAGAGTTTATGAGGAGGAGGCTTGAACTTTTTTTTTTTTTTTTAAATGGGTCTAAACAAAAACCATGAATGGTTGTAGTGAATATATGACTAAAATATTTCATAATTAAATTATTTTACTGCATTATTAAATAGACCCTTACTACTTATCATTTCTAAATAAACAGTATAATAGAATGGGATAATATTCCCTATTAGAAAAGGTTGTCCTTCTTGACCTGCTTTAACTCCGGGGCAGGTGTCTGAGAAAGGTAAAGGAAAAATTCCCATCTATCATGTCTCTTCAACAGAAACCAAATGCACGACATATGTAATCATATAATGTGTTATAGTGAAATATTATCATTAGACTATGTTTGATCAAAATGCCTAATAATTTCTCACATATTCCATATGCCCTACTTATTCTTATCTATTTGTTCTTTCATTTATACAACAAATGTTAACTGGGTATTGGGGAGCCTGGTGGCTCAGTGGGTTAAAGCCTCTGTCTTCAGCTCAGGTCATGATCCTAGCGTCCTGGGATCGAGCCCTGCATCAGGCTCTCTGCTAAGTGGGGAGCCTGCTTCCCCCTCTCTCTCTGTTGGCCACTCTGCCTACTTGTGATCTCTATCTGTCAAATAAATAAATAAAATCTTAAAAAAAAAAAGTTTAACTGGGTATCCACTATGAGCTAGATACTACTTATGCTTAAACACCCTTAATTACTCCATATAGCTCAACATATGTATTATGGTCTACTTGATGATATCATCCACTTAAAATTTTCTTTGGAATAAGAGATAGCATAAATAATATACATATGTGATACGTTAAATTTATAAGATAATGTTCAGTGTAAAGAGTACTATTGTTTATTGAGTTATGTGATCCTCCAACATTCCTATGATACAGCAAGGCAAGGATAATTATCCCTGCTTTGAAGAAGAGGAGACTGAGATACAAGGATGCAAAATGACTTGCACCAGAATTCAGGGCTTCTGACTCTTAGATCAAAACTCTGTCCATGTATCACTTTATATAAAAAATATATTTTTATATAAAGAAATAAGACAGACTGGATAAAATGACAAGACCCATTCACATGCTGTCTACAAGAGATGCATTTTGAACCTAAAGATAAATCCAGACTGAAAGTGAAGGGATGGAGAACCATCTCTCATGCCAATGGGCCTCAAAAGAAAGCTGGAGTAGCAATTCTCATAACAGATAAATTAGATTTTTAAGCTAAAGACTGTAGCCAGAGATACGGAAGGACACTACATAGTTCTTAAAGGGTCTATCCACCAAGAAGATCTAACAATTGTAAATATTTATGCTCCCAACATGGGAACAGCCAACTACAAAAGCTAACTGTTAATCAAAATAAAGAGTCATATTGATAAGAACACATTAATTGTAAAGGATCTTCACACACCACTCTCAGCAATAGACAGATCATCTAAGCAGAAAATGAACAAAGAAACAAGAGCTTTAAATGAGACATTGAACCAGACAGACCTCAGAGATCTATACAAAACATTCCACCTTAAAACAACAGAATACTCATTCTTCTCAAGCACACATGAAACTTTCTCCAGAATAGGCCATAAACAGGGTCACAAATCAGATAACAACTGAGACCAAAAGACTGAGATTACTCCCTGCATATTCTCAGAACACAGTGCTTTGAAACTAGAACTCAATCACAAGAAAAAGTTTGGAAAGAATTTAAGCACTTGGAAGCTAAAGACCATACTGCTCAAGAATGTTTGGATCAACCAGGAAATCAAAGAAGAACTTAAAAAATTCATGGAAACCAATGAGAATGAAGACACATCAGCCCAAAACCTACAGGATATGGCAAAAGTGGTCCTAAGGAGGATATACCTAGCCATTCAAACCTCACTCAAAAAAACTGAAAAATCCCAAATACACCAAAATCTCTTTACACCTTAAAGAACAGGAAAATGAACAATAAATTAAGCCAACCCCATGCACAAGAAAGGAAATTATTAAGATTAGAGCAGAGATCAACAAGGTAGAAACTAGAGATACAGTAGAACACATCAGCAAAACTAGAAGCTGGATTTTTGAAAGAATCCATAAGATTGATAAACCACTGTCCAAACTAATCCAAAAGAAAAGAGAGGACCCAAATTAATAAAATTATGAATGAAAGGGGAGAGATCACAACTAACACCAAAGAAATAGACATAATCATCAGAAATTATTATCAACAGTTATATGCCAATAAGTCAAGCAACCTAGAGGAAATGCATCCTAGAGGAAATGGATGCATTCCTGGAAACCTATAAACTTTTAAGACTGAAACAGGAAGAAACTGACAGCCTGAATAGACAAATATCTAGTAATAAGATTGAAGCAGTGATCAAAAACCTCCCAAAAAATGAGTCTAGGACCTGACAGATTCCCTGGGGAATTCTATCAAACATTCAAAGAAGAAATAATAGCTATTCTCCTAAAGCTCTCCCCAAAAAATAGAAACAGAAGGAAAACTTCCAGACTCTTTCTATGAAGCCAGCATTATCCTTATCCCCACACTAGGCAAAGATCCCATAAAAAGGAGAATTTCAGGCCAATATCCCTGATTAATATGGATGCCAAAATTATCAACACAATCCTAGCTAATAGGATCCAACAGTACGTTAAAAAGATTATCCATGACCAGGTGGGATTTATCCCTGGGATGCAAGAAGGGTGGTTCAACATTCGCAAATCAATTAATGTGATAGAAATCAATAAGAGAAAAGAGAAGAACCGCATGGTCTTCTCAACTGATGCAGAAAAAGCATTTGGAAAAATACAGCATCCTTTCCTGATTAAAACTCTTCAAAGTATAGGGATAGAGGGAACATTCTTCAACTTCATAAAATCCATCTGTGAAAAACCCATGATGATTATCATTCCCACCAGGGAAAAGCTGAGAGCCTTCTCATTGAGATCAGAAACACGACAAGGATGCCCACTTTCACCACTGTTGTTCAACATAGTACTAGAAGTCCCTGCAACAGCAATCAGACAACAAATAGAAAAAAAAGGTATTCAAATGGGCAAAGAAGAAGTCAAACTCTCTCTCTTTACAGATGACATGATACTTTATGTGGAAAACCCAAAAGACTCAACCCCCAAGTTACTAGAACTCATACAGCAATTCAGTAATGTGGCAGGATACAAAATCAATGCACAGAAATCAATTGCTTTCTTATACACTAACAATGAAACTATAGAAAGGGATATTAGAGAATTGATTCCATTTACTATAGCACTGAAAACCATAAGATACCTTGGAATAAACCTAACCAAAAAGTAAAGGATCTATACTCAAGAAACTACAGAACACTCATGAAAGAAATTAAAGAAGACACAAAAAGATGGGAAAACATTCCATGCTCACAGACCGGAAGAATAAACATTGTTAAAATGTCTATACTTTGCAGGGCAATCTAAACTTTCAATGCCATCCTGATCAAAATACCACATTGTTCCAAGTGCTGGAGCAAACAACCCTAAAATTTGTATAAAACCAGAAAAGACCTTGAATCACTAAGGAAATATTGAAAAGAAAAACAAAGCTGACGGTATCAGATTGTCTGATTTCAAGCTTTATTACAAAGCTGTGAGCACCAAGACAGCATGATATTGGCATAAAAACAGACTCATAGACCAGTGGAACAGAGTAGAGAGCCCAAATATGGACCCTCAACTCTATAGTCAAATAACCTTCGACAAAGCAGGAAAAAATCCAGTGGAACAAACCCAGTCTCTTCAATAAATGGTGCTGGGGAAATTGTACAGCTATGCATAGAAGAATGAAACTCGATCATTCTCTTACACCATATGCAAAGATAAATTCAAAATGTATGAAAGACCTTTACATGAGATAGGAATCCATCAAAATCCTAGAGAAGAACATAAGCAGTAACCTCTCTGACATCAGCCACAGCAACTTTTTTCAAGACACATCTCCAAAGGCAAAGGAAACAAAAGAGAAAATGAACTTTTGGGACTTCATTAAGATAAAAAGCTTCTGCACGGCAAAGCAAACAGTTAACAAAACAAAGAGGTAACCTGCAGAATGGGAGAAGATATTCACAAATGACACTACAAACAAAGAGCTGATACCCGCGGTCTATAAAGAACTCCCAACACCCAAAACTCAACACCCAAACTCAACATCCAAAAAACAGAAAATATGTCAAAAAATAGGCAGAAGACATGAACAGACACTTCTCCAATGAAGATATACAAATGGCTAACAGACACATGAACAAATATTCATCATTATTAGCCATCAGGGAAATTCAAATCAAAACCACATTGAGATACCACCTTACACCAGTTAGAGTGGCAAAGATTAACAAGATAGGAAAAAACACATGTTGGAGAGAATATGGAGAAAGGGGAAACCTCCTATACTGGTGGTAGGAATGCAATTGGCACAACCACTTTGGAAAACAGTGTGGATATTCCTCAAAAAAAAAAAAAAAAAAAGTAACTACCCTATGACCCTGAAATTTCACTACCAGGTATTTACCCCAAAGATACAGATGTAGTGAAAAGAAGGGTCATCTGTACCCCGATGTTCATAGCAGCAATGTCCACAATCACCAAACTGTGGAAAGAGCCAAGACACCCTTCAACATATGAAAGAATAAAGAAGATGTGGTCCATATACACAATGGACTATTACTCAGACAACAGAAAGGATGAATACTCAACATTTGTATCAACATTGATGGGACTGGAGGAGACCATGCTGAATAAAATAAGTCAAGCAGAGAAAATCAGTTATCATATGGTTTCTCTTACTTGTGGAATATAAAGAATAACAGAGCACATGTGGAGAAGAAAAGGAAAAGTGAACTGGGGGAAATTGGAGGGGGAGACATACCTTGAGAGACTGTGGGCTTTGAGAAACAAACTGAGGGTTTTAGAGGGGAAGGGAGTGGAGGATGGGTGAGCCTGGTGATGGGTGTTAAGGAAGGCATGGAGCACTGGGTGTGGTATATAAATAATAAATCTTGGAACACTGGAAAATTAAAATTAAAACAAAAAGAAAAAGGAGAAAGTTACCACTTATAAAGAGGTCAAGAACATTCGGAATGTGTTCTTAAATATATATTCACTTAAAATCATGCTAGTTGGGGTGTCTGGGTGACTCAGTGGTTAAGCATCTGCCTTCAGCTCAGGTCATGATCCCAGGGTCCTGGGATTGATCACAGGCATTGGATGAGCCCCTGCATCAGGCTCCCTGCTCAGCAGGAACCCTGATTCTCCCTCTCCTACTCCCCCTGCTTTTTTTCCCCTCTTGCTGTCTCTCTGTCAAATAAAATCTTTAAAATAAATAAATAAATAAATAAATAAATAAATAAACAAACAAACAAATAAATAAATAAAATCACGCCAGTCCCTGAAACTTCATCATTGTTATATCTAGGTTATAGTAAACAGTATTATTTGAATCATGAGGTACAAATGTGAGCCAAATTTAGAAACAAGTTAAATATTGATAGTCCTGGGGGCTCCTGGGTGGCTTAGTCGGTTAAACATTTGACTCTTGGTTTTGGGTCAGGTCATAATCTCAGGGTGGTAAGTTCAAACCTCGAGTCTGGCTCTGAGCTCAATGTGGACCCAGCTTCAGATTCTCTCTCTCTCTCTGTCAAATAAATAAATAAAATATTTTAAAAAAATTCATAGTGAAGAATAAATATAATGTGCTTTTGGCTAGTGTTGCCTAACATTTTTTAAGCCATAGTCAATTCACATTCTTCTGGTGACCAATTTTACTTCTTCTGACATTTTAGACTTCTGCTAAACTAAGTCTGAAATACAGAGAGCTGTAATCTAAAGTGAAGTCAACCTCATGTGCCTGTCTTCATTCTTTCTGAACTGTATTCTTCTATGCTTGGTTAATTTAATATTTTATTACTGATATCCCCATGGATTTTATTTTCTTAGTTGTGAGGTTTTCTGACATCCTAGAAACATTAGTATTACTCTTACAAATAGTCATCCTATGTGGATAAAAGTGCAACCCTTTAAAATTAGAAAAAGAACTGGTCAAAAAGCCAGAAAGAATTTTATTCTACAACATTTTTATCTCAGATCTGCACATTATACTGAAGAACTACTCAATTAAAAAAAACAACAACTATTTTGACATTACTATTAATTTATATTTATATTAGAAGACCCACTTCTCAAAAAGCTATTAGAAATTCAAGAAATGAAGAGTAAAGGAATCCGACATCACCATATGTTTTCAAGAGCTAGATCCCTCTTATCCCAATATTTATGAAGATAGAGGAAATAAGCATATAATTAATTTGCAGTATATGGTAAAATATGTTACAGCAAAGCTAAATATTTCAATAAATTCTTTATACTAGGTCAAGAGACAATGAAAATTATGACTATATCATAAACCACCTGCCTCAAGGTTCCTTAGTGACAAGTGACAGAAAACTCTTTTGGCTGACTTAAGGAAAAATGAAAAAAAAATTACTAAATAAAGATATGGGGTAGTTAGAGAAGTAAGGAAAAGCTAAAATCCCAGGTTGGCAGTGGAAGCATCCCTTCTTCTTTTCCCTTGAAGCCCCTACCAAAACTTCACTTGAGGCAATTTCCTTGCAATGGGATATTTATTCTCCTTAAGACCAACCACTTACCATCATCACCACGCATACTCCCTAGAGCAGAGGGTCAAATTCTCTGTGGTGATGTTTGATATTTTCCCTGTATGATGTTAGCCACCAGCAATGTGTGGCTATCGAGAACTAGAAATATGGCTCATCTCAACTGAGATGTCCCTTAAGTATTAAATACATTTTGGATTTCAAAAATTTAAAATGAAAAAATTTATATATACAGTATATCATTTTATTAACGATTTTATTCGGATTACATGAAATTATACATTGTGGTTAAATAAGTTACAGCATTAAAATTAACTTCATCTTTAAAAAAATGTAGCTATTAGAAAATTTTTTAAAATTCTATATATGAATCACATATTTTTAGTGGACAATACTGGTCTAGACAGCCCTGAAACAATTTTGCAGACATAGGTCAAAGCATTTTGATAACTACTTTCTCCTACAGTTTTAAATAGACATTTTTTTTTCTAAGTGTGAGTAGCTGCAAAGGATGCAAGTTCTATATCATAATTTTACAAATATTCTAAATATAGTTTCCTTAAAATCTTACAGTAGTCCATTTTGTTTTTAGAAAACATTGACTGCATGTTTTAAGTGCAGAAACTGTAAAATCAATCAGACAAATTGGAAATTCTATGTGTTCAAAAAGTCAGACTACTCTATAATTCTATGTACTGTAAATTCTAGTTCTAGGATAGACAGAGACACAGACAAATTCAAAGATAAGTGGGTAGACAGATGACAGATACATAATAAATACATGCATTCATAAAGAGATAAAGAGGTGAGACTTTCTTTAAGTTTGATGTTTAGAAGAAATAAGGTAATAGTTCCTTCAAATATTTCCTAGTGAATATATTTTTTGTTTTGTTCTAAAAGACTCTCCCCTCAGAAACTGTGTGCATGTAGAATTTTCTAGTCTGGATCTCTGGAATTTTATTTACACTCAAATAATGTAAAACATCAGCTTGTAATGTAAAGCTTTCAGCTGGGAAGATAATACATGACACACTTTTGAAACGAAAGATAATCATGAAAAGGAAAGTGATAAAAGAGAACAAACAGAAGAGGGTCTTCAAGCAGGACAGTATTAGAAAGCAGAATACATGAAAATGGTGTTCTGTCCCCACCTCTTCCCCCAAGTACACCCTGGGAATCGTTGTGTACCCCAGAACAGACATACATCAGATTGAAGACAAATGCACTAGACCAATTAAATCAAGGGAGATCATCCTTATTAAAATTAAGGAAAAATTCAAGGCAGAAAAGTACTGACTTCACATATGGAGCTAATGTCAAATGCATATCGTAATGCAAGAAGAACAATTAATTCAATGACCAGGCTAGTTTAAAGTGTTTGTTCTAATATTTTAACTTACTGTTCTGAGGAAGCCCTCAATTATGTTCATCATTGAAATTCTAAAATTAAAGGAAAAATTCCCTTATAGAAGCTTGGGGAAGGAGTATGAAGTGACCCTGAAAACATATATTACTTTAAGACTGTAATGCTCAGTCATTATACTTTATTTCTAGTAAGCTTAATGGTGATGTGTATAAACTGAGCAGTAAAAATGACTAATTTAATGGTATGTCATCTATAAATTAATTAATTGAATAATCAAAGATGGAAGACAACAGTACAGAGGGACATTTTATTCTGCATCAATACATAACTTAAATCTAACAATTAAAGACAAGCATATTTCTTTTCTTTTTTTTTTTTAACATACAGTGTATTATTTTCTTCAGGGGCACAAGTCTGCGAATCATCAGTCTTTCTTAATGAGATGGAATTATTTGCCAATGATAGATGTCTTTTAAAATTATTCTACTTTGAGATAATTCATATTTTCTTAACTAGTCAGTAAAACAACTTTATGGTTTGATATAATTACCTCTAATATATGAAAAAGAGAAACTATTTCAGAGGATTCAAAAACCCTGACTGTCTACAGCTCTATTACTAGTGAAAGGGAAAAACCAGATTTGTAAACAGTTCCATTCAGTTTCATCCAACTTCAAATCTCAAAATTTTTGCCATGATTCATATACATGTTTTGGACATTTAGAACACCATGATTGCTTTTAAAAGTATCAAACATATCAAACATAGGGCATCTATGTGGCTCAGTCAGTTAAGTGTCTGCCTTTGGCTCTAGTCATGATCCCAGGGTCCTGGGATGGAGTACCACATCAGGCTCCCTGCTAAGGAAAAAGCTTGCCTCTACCCTCTCCCTCTGCCACTTGTGCTCATTCTCTCTCTCTCTCTCTCTTGCTCACTCTCAAAAATAAATAAATAAAATCTTTTAAAAATACAAATCATCAAACAGGTGCACCTGGGTGGCTCAGTGGGTTAAAACCTCTGCCTTCGGCTCAGGTCATCATCCCAGGGTCCTGGGATCAAGCCCTACGTCGGGCTCTCAGCTCAGCGGGAAGCCTGCTTCTCTTCCTCTCTCTCTCTCTCTCTGCCTGCCTCTCTGCCTACTTGTGATCTCTGTCTGTTAAATAAATAAATAAAATCTTTAAAAAAAATCATCAAACATGAAGAAAACTTTGAACAATGGTATATGAAGAAAATTATAGATATTGAAGTTAAGCATCTTGGTTCATTGAAGTTTACACCAACTAGGAAAGCTTGTGTGCCAATGGTTCATGCCAGCAACTGACTTCCAAAATGAGTTTTTTTTTTTTTTTAAGATTTTATTTATTTACTTGAGAGAGAGAAGGGGATCCCAAACAGGGGAAGTGGTGGGGGGAGGGAGAAGCAGGCTCCCCATTGAGCAGGGAGCCCTACACAGGGCTGATCCCAGAACCCCAAGATCATGACCTGAGCAGAAGGCAGACACAAGCAACTGAGCCACCCAGGTGCCCCCTCAAAAGAGTTCTGATCTAGGAATCTGTAGAAGCAAAACACAATTTTTCAAACTATGTTAAAACCCATTATAACATGCATCATAAAATCCATTTATTGAGGCATGACCAAGATTTTAAAAACAAATAGATCACAATAGATTAGAATAAAAAACAGAGAAGTGTATTCACATATTAAGGGAAAATGTTATTTTGTGGCACTGTGTGTGTGTATGTGAGTCAGCTGGACCACAGCGTAAAAGTATAATTCTATCAATGGGTCACAGGTAAAAATGCTTGAAAGCCAATTTCTTTAAGGATATCTTAAAATAGAGGTAAACCAACAGATCAAAAATTAATGTCCTCAGTCAGCTACTTGATAAAAATAGCAAAGAAGTGAAAGTAATTATGTCTTCCTTAGAAAATTGGATTTTTTTTTTAGGAGAAAAAGAAGAGATAAAAGTTTGGCAGATTGGGTAAGATAAACAAGGAGAAATGCGACGACCTCTGTGAAACCTCAGGTGTCTCAGTAAGTGAGAATGAATTAAACTTAGCAAAGCTGACATCTTATAGAACAGAAGATAATTACCACACTTTGATGACAATTATAGGTAATTATCATGACACAAAAAGATTTCTATCTCAATGTAAGACTGATACAATGTGTTTGTTCCGTACTATAATGAATTTACTTCCTATTTATCTTGGTATAAGATACATATACCTTCCTGTAAGATTTATCATTGTGAGTAACACAGCTCTGACCTTTGCTGGCTATGTGGTCTTAAACAAGTTATTCAGCCTCTGTGTTAAGTGTAGACAGTAAAAGTACCTATTTCACAGCAGGAGTCTTATGAGGATTAAATAATTAATAAAAAGTGCTATCAATAGTATCTGGCATATTGCTAAGTGTTCAATAAATGTAACTTGGTTTTTCAAGTACTTCATGATTTTTAAAAAAAAAATTTCTCAACAACCCATAATTTGCACAGAGAGGATACATGACAAATAAATGTTTGGTGAATTGAACTGATGACACAAGTTGGGTGAGTAAAATTATTTCCTTTATGTAGTTGAAAGTTTAGATACAGTGATTTTTCCCAAGTTTACTCAGATGTTTTGGGACAGCATAAGCTTCTGATCTAATTCTTCTGATTCATAAATCAGGACTTTTCTATGAGGTAAGTGTCACTGACCCCTGAACTGATTTTTGAAACCATACTGCTGTCATCAAGATTAGGTTTTATGAACATAAAACCTAGAACATTCTGGCAGGTAGAACATACTTTATCTAATAACAATGAGTTAATGTGTTTTAAGTCCTTACTATATCTAGCCCTCTGCACTTATTACCTCATTTATTTCTCACAGCTCACTATGAACTGCATATTCTTAGTATCCACATTTTTATAGATAGAGAAACAGAATTACAGGGAGGTTAAATAACTTGATCAAAGGTGACAGTAAATTCTAAATCAGTATTTGAACTACAATCTAAACCAGTTTTATGTGCTCTAATATGAAACTTGCCTTAATTTAACCTCGGAAAGATATCATACAATCTGAGAGGAATTTTGATTCTGCCTGGTTAGGTCCTTCTTACAAGGAGAAGAAGGAGAGAGAGAAGACAAGAAAACTTGCGAAGTTTTCAGCTGTTCTAACACTCGTGCAGCATAATAATTTTATTCAAAGTATTGTGGGATATGCATGTTTAGATGTATTCCTCATTTCTAGTGAAACAGAAAGACAATCTAACCTTTTAAAATATCCACAAAGTGGATCCTCCATTAGTACAGACCACATTAAACCCAACTTCTTATAATAAGGAATAGCTCTATGACCTATGGTAATAGAGAAACAATGAAACAAAAGTAAGCTATATACTAAAACATGATGCATCTGAATAATAGGTCAAGAAGAAAAAATATGAAGTGAAAAGGCATGTTTCATGGCTTCTTTAAAAAAAGTCAAAACCAGAAAAAGAAATATGTCCTTATAACCTTCAAAAATATATCTCAGAAAACATTAATTTATGATTTGAATGTGTTGTTATTTATATTAATAACTGGGAGTAGAACTGTATTGTTTAAAATTTATTTTTTCCAAAATTCTCATATAGGTTTATGTTTAGAGAATAAGTAGAAAATACTGCAGAAGTCAAACTTCAGTTATGAACTGCTTTTACTACATTTTCCTCATGATCTCTTTGCCTTTGTCTTTATGATTATGCTTTTCTACCACAGCTGGTTTTCCCTTACCTTATTTGTATTCACTGCTGTGATGACCCAGACGCACTGTGCATTGCTGTCATACTGGAATGGGAAGTTGGGAGACGTAAAGGTGCCACTTGGTCCTTGAAGATTAGAGCCACACGTCTTCACTAAAAGAGAAATTGAATTTTTAAAAGGAGTCAATCCTGCTTGCAAAATTTTAGCAATAAAGTATTTTGCAAACAGACTTTGAATTCAAGATTGTACAATTATAACCACAGTGAAATGTATACTAGGGCATTATGCCCCTTATCAAAGTGAGGGGCTTTTTTATACCCTAAAGTTCACAAACTCAGTATTTTCAACATTAATTGAAAATTAATTATGAATAACAGTGTGAGGCACTATAACTTACCTTAATTAGAGAGAGGTCTAGTTATGTAATACTGTGTTAACAAAAATCCACAGAGTAAGAAACAAAGCCATGGGTTAAGCAATCCAGATAGTATTTTATTTTTTAAATTATTTATTTATCTATCTATCTATCAGAGAGAGAGAGAGAGAAAACACACACAGCAAAGGGAGCAGCAGGCAGAGGGAGAAGCAGGCTCCCTGCTGAGCAAGGAGCCTGATGTGGGTGGGACTCAATCGCAGAACCCTGGGATCATGACCTGAACTAAAGGCAGATAGCTTAATGACTGAGCCACCCAGGAGCCCCTCCCATTCACTTTTGAATGTATTACAGCTGACTTCTCTCATTTGGGTATTGAATTACTTTCTCAGTGCCAGAAATGAACTCCTAATTGCTAAATCTAATATCTCTTCATTTTTTCCACATACTTGATCTCTTAGCAGTAATGGAAAGTATCGATAGGCTTTATTTGAAGTTATCATGCCTTCCCTTACACAGTCCTGAACTCCCTTGATTTTTACCTAATTGGTTTAAATCATTATGCTCCATACCCTGTGTTCTTGTTCTATTTTTTTTTCCTTTGCATTTGACCCTTAGATAGCAGAATTATAAATTGATTACATGGACTATTTTTCTTTGTTCAGTGTTCTCTCTGAATAGTTAATCTAATTCACTACTTCGACTACAACAATCATTTCTGTGCTGATAGCTTTCAAATGTATATTACCATTTTTTCTATCTCCTATTTCTAGAGTAAATGTTTCTCTGCTTGCTAGACATTCTATAAAATGTTTTAATGGAGCTTTTAAATAAACTTCTCTTAATTCATCCATCCACTTCCGTCCGATACAGACATAAACACTCCTCAAGACCTGTGGATATCTCATCTGAAACATTCCATTTTCCTTCTTTTCTTCTCTTCCCAGTACCCAGTACTTCATCACCATCTTTTCTTGAACTAGAAATAGCTGCTTAACTCCTTCCTTCTACTGATATTTCTCCGTGTCCTATCCATCTTTGTGTTATTATATTTATCTTTCTAAAAGACAGACTTGACTATTTTACTTCATTAAAAAGCTTGATCTCTGATTCCTCTATAATAAATTCCAAACTGTGAGGACCTAGATTTCTTTTCTAGTACATTTTATACAGTAAACATTCAACTTCTGCCAGAAAAAAAAATCTTATTCTTCTTTGAATGTATTACACCCTTTATCATTTCTACTTATTTCTATGATGTTTTCCCAGTCAAAAATGTTACTACTTCTTATATCCCCCTGCAGAAATTCTATTCATTTAAACAAAGACAATCTGATGTGTCACTTCTTTTTGTAAGAAGTATTCCTAATTCCTCCACTCAGGGTTCTGTAATAGATTGTAGTCTTCACAGAACATTTATTTGAACAACAGATGTATAAAGGTGGTCAAGTGCTAGTGATCTGATAGAAAGCACAGTTATAAACATTTTAAGAACTTCAGAGCAATAACAAATTTACAGCAATAACAAATTTACAGCAATTCAGTGATTGCTTTGAAGTTAATTGAATTAGCTTCCTGATAAGACATACTGCTTCTTTGAGTGAGACACTACTTGGCAATTCTATGGCAAGCTTTGTTTTACAAGATGTATACACACTTATAATCTTCTGTGGACAAGACCTTGTTTTTCACCTCTGTTAACTCTTGGTACAGTGGCTTTCATAATGCAGGGATGTTTACTACTGGAACAGATATCCAAGTTCTTTTTCATAGTTCTTACATGGAGTAGCAAGTAAGTGATCCCTACATGGTGATGAAGAATCTTTGTAAATATGTGTTAGACTAAGAAGTTGTCTTTTTGAAAATAAAGAAAAAAAACCACTCATAAATGACAAGTAAAAATCACCCATAAGTAAGTTGGATTTATAAAATACTATGGGGGTAATAGATCAAGAAATCCTATGGAAGTAGATAACAGATCAGGAAAAGCTATTCTTAGGAAGTGACATAGAAAAATACTTGTTTTCTTTCTAAGTTTTGTTTTCCTCCTTCGGTAATTTAGGAGACTTTCTCCCATGGCTCTTGTAGAAACCTTATAAAGAACAAATTCATTCTGATCAGATCAAGCTACAAAATAACAAGCTGCCCATTTCCCCAGTAGCACTTCATAAAACATTATCTTTTTTTTTTTAAATTAGCATGTTACTATTATTAGAGATGGTTGAAATGAAATATTTTTAGGGACATTTGAGAGAAAAAAAAATATCATCCCATGCTGGCAAATGTAAAATATAAAACAATGCACTGATGAAAAATTGAGAAAATAAAGTGGCTCAGGAAATTAGTTTCTAAGATAGAAGTTATAGGAGTTCTAGTTTGAGCTATATTAACTTCAAATACTTGCAAAGTTGTGAAAAATACGTTTTACATTAAAATAAAATACTTTCAATGAAGGAATTAATAATCTAGGGAGGGAAAAATGCCCAGAAAATGAAACGAGCTTGGGGATTAATTTTCAACTGACATAATAAAAGATTTGCTGTAACAAAATGGATGAAACATGGTAGAAATCTATTATCACAGTGGACAAAGGGAAATAAGACAAGTGAGAGGAACACCACCAGAATAGCATTTGTTCTCTTAATGGGCAGAAGGAGGAATTGTGGAGTTTTCACATAGAAAATAGAACTCCACTAAATAAGTACAGATTTCTGGGTTGAGTGTCAGAATTTTAGTCTTTCTGCACAATATCTGACATATGTTTAGAAGGATTCTGTTCAGCTCCATTTTATCTTTCTCTTGCACTTTCTTTCTGGGAAAGGAAATTCTTAATAGTTTAGAAAATCAGGTACAGAGATGTTTTTATTATGAAGGGAATTCCTACATGGATGTTTAATTTGTAACAATCTAACAAACATGTGGAATTTAAGTAGTGACCTGCAAAATGGTTATAACCCTTTTAATACACCAGAATTTATTTTGTTTTTAATTTTACTTTGTTTAATACATATATATCTACCTAGAAAAACATGCTGATTTACCTAAACATCAAAAACCTATTGTTAAGCTTCAGATAAACAGCTATAGAAACTACTCTCTGAATCAATTTTAATTCTCAGATTGTGGACTCTTGGTCATGAAACACCTCCCTCTTGCCCCCTTAACATTCCCACCTCCCTCCCCACATCTCAAGGTGAAAGATAAAACCTATTTAAATCTGTGTGTGGAACTATCAATAAGTAGTTCCATTTAATAATACTTCATTGGACATCCCAGTCCCTATGTCTTCATGAGAAGCTGATAAAGTGTCAGAAGTGGAGTTACAATTAGGACTAATCTTCCAATATATCTGAGCATTATCTGCATAAGAATGGCAAGTCTAATCCATGTCTTCACTTGAAAGGAAGCATATAAATGTGGAATAATAATGAAATGAACCCAAAGCAGAAAACTGGAAAACAGAGGAGAGGCCATGAAAGGGACAGAATGAAAATCAGCAAAAGGCAGACTATACAGGATCAGATAAATCTGATTAAAACCCAGCAAATGCAATTCCTTTTAAAAGTGAGAAATATAATGGACTTATTTTTCAAGTCAAAAATAAAGTACGGAGATTCTTTATTTTTCTTTTTCTAGTTCTTGTTCATAATTTAACCTAGTCATGAAGGTCAAGTTTTTATACAATCCTGCTTCTTCCTGCTCTTTGTCTCACTGAGTCACCCTATTTGTATTAGGATGAGAGGACATATGGCATTGAATCGGTAATAGAAATGACTGTATGAATTTATGATTCAGTTTGCTTTTTGAGAAAAATAAAAGAAAATCCAACTTAATCTAAGGTTGCCAATAAGAAACAGATCAGTTAGGCGGTAGGCTAGAATGAGATTAATTATTATGCCTAATATATCTAGAAACCATAGTGTTTTTAAGATCATTCATGAGGGAAGAGTTGGTGGAATGAAGAAAAGAAAGAAAGAAAAAGAGGGTCGATAGTAAAGAAGATGGGGGCGGAGTTTAAGCAACTGCTTTGACAAAGGGCTTAATAGGTAAGAGTATGTACTATTTGGCTTCAAACTATTGCTCTGCCTTTTATAGACTGACTGCAGCCTTTCCCATATTATCTAGAAGATTCACTGAGCAGGTTGTCACTTGTACATTTAAAAACTGGTTTTCTGTTTCTTTAGAGGAAACTAGGTCAGTGTCCACTCGAATTTATGTAAAACTGACATAATCCAGAAAATCAGAAAGCAGGAATTTAAAGCCAGAATTAACTAATAGACGTTAAGTTTCTACCTACTGGCCCCAAAAAATCACTGACATCTTTTAGAAGGCTTTGTACTTCCCAGAATTTAAAATCAGGGATAAGACTATCTGATGTACATCAAACAAGGCAGGAAACATTAGGAGTCAATTTGTAATTTCAAAATGCATCATGCTCTAAGCTACTTACATAGCTTTTCATATGTGGTTTTCTTCATCTGGAATATTCTTTTTTAGCTCTTAACCTGCTAGCTAAAATTCATTTTCCAAAGCCTTACTTGTATTAGAGCATTCTTACTCTATTTTAATTATTTAAATACTGCATTCCTTTATATTATATCTTGTAACTCCTAGGGACAAAAAAAATTGACTTAGTGTATAAAAACATAATAAATGCTCAGTAACGTTTTTTATTCAAAAATAATTAAAGTGAAATACACCTAAAGGTAATAAAAAGACCAAAGTTTATAATTTAAATGTTCTAATTAAAATGTGAGAAAAAGAGGTAATTCACAAAGAAACATCTCAAGATAATTTGGAAATCACTGGAAATTCTAGATAATTTTTCCTCCTCGTTGAAAGGTAGAATGATAAATGATGATAGGTTTTTGTAATTTTTCATGGAGATATTTATTCAACATCAAACATTGATTTAGAAAGTTCAGGGCAAAAAATGAATAAGATGGGATCATTTCTTTAAGAGACTTAAGTCTTAAAAACACAAATATGTCATTTCAAAAATGAGTTACTAGTGTAAAGGTAAGCAGGTGTTAATGGGAACACAGAAACTGCACATTTTTGCAGCTTAGGAAATTAGAGAAGTCATCCTTGAGATGATGTCAAAGTTGAATGTTGAAAAGTTAGGACACATGGACTGCGAGTAGAAACCAGGAAGGTCTTCTAAGCAGATGCACTAGCTAGCATATTGTATATAAGAAAATTAAATCCCAGAACATCTAAGATTGTTTGGAGCTGAGGAGATTCTTTAGGTAGAACTCAAGAGGTAAATAAACAGCTCTTCAAGGAAAGCCATACAGGATAGGCCAAGAGAGTTGTTAGATTTTAGGTGTTGTTGTTGTTGTTGTTGTTTTCAAAACTATTGAAGGGCACTTGACTTAACTGTGTCTGTAATTAAGTTGATTAGTCCAGATGTCATATGAGGCATGGATATAAAAAACCAAAAACTAGAGGACCGGGGATAAGAATGAAAAAGTCAAGTCATGTCCTTTTTTTACCCTATATACTTATTTTTTTAAAATATAATTCTACTTAGTTTTAAATGCACAGGCATAGCATATTTAGTCACTTAGTTATTTACTCAGTCATTCACTAATTATTAAAAAAAAAACAAACAAAAAAACAAAACAGATGCACTCAAAAGTATGAGAATTAGTGAACACACAGTTGTGGACGAGCCCTGCATTCATACACCTCACATTCTGGGGAGAAAGACAGACATGAAACAGCACATTACAAGATTATATAATCATGAAAAAGGCTACGAGTAAAGTCCAGACGTTCCTAAAAGGACAGCCATCCGTCCTTTTGTTGTGCTTTGCAGATATTACATTTTTTACAAATGAGGCTTCAGGGCAACCCTGCATCTAGCAAGTCTGTCAGTGTCATTTTTTCCAATAGCATTTGCTCATTTCATGTCTCCGTGCCACATTTTGGGAATTCTCATAATATTTCAAACTGTTTCATTATTATTATATTTGAAGTGCTTTTGACTTGCTGCAATCTCATGGTAAAACTTTAACGAATGAGAAGCTGGTTCTTAAAATGAGCCAAGAAAGTGTTTTTTTGAGATGGAATCTACTCCTGGTGAAGACTCTATAAAGATTGTTGAAATGACAACAAAGGATTTAGAATATTACATCAATTTCTTTGGTCACAGGGCAGGGTCTGAGAGGACTGACTTCAACTTAGAAAGTTCTATTGTGGGTAAAATTCTATCAAACAGCATCTCATGATACAGAGAAGTGTAGCAAAAAAGAGTGAGTTGATGTGGCAAAATTCACTGTTGCTTTCTTTTTTTTTTTTTATAAGAAATTGCCACAGCCACCTCAGCCTTCATCAACCACCCCCCGTATCAGCCAGCAGCCATCAACATCAAAGACCCTCCACCAGCAAAATGATTACAACTTCCTGAAAGCTCACATGATGGACAGCATTTTTTTTAGCAATAAAGTTTTTTTTTTCTATACATAATGCTATCATATACTTAACTAGACTACAGTACAGTAGAAACATAACTTTTATATGCACTGAGAAACCAAAGCACTCATTTGACTCACTTCATTGTGATATTTGCTTTATTTTTGGTGGTCTGGAACCAAACCCACAATATCTCCAAGGTAGGCCTCTGTGTGTGTGTGTGTGCATGTGCGCGCACACGTGATTGTGTGTATGCACATGTATGTATATGTATGCATGTGTATATGTGTGTATATGTATTTGCAGGTACATGTATGTGTGTGTGTGTGTATGATTTGCTTTAATCTGAGGAGTCAACTCATAAAGCACTAGTCCTCAAAAAATTAGAGGCCATCAGTACAATATAATTTAGGGCACGGGAAAGAGGGACAACACATGTCAGAAAGTGATTATATGGAATTTTTAAAAAAAGAAAAAAATATATATTGTTCAAGTGTATCCAACAACCAAATTATTAATATTTTTTTGAATTCTTTAAATACGCTTGCATGAATTATTCGAAACCATTGTGATTAGATTTTACATCATGGTGTTGCTGCTTAGCAATTTTTTAAGTATCTAAAAACAGTTTGGTTTTAGGTAGATGTATTATCTTCTCTCCATTTTTTTTTTTTTATTTCTAGCAATAGGTTTAACATGTCTCAGATGATATGAAGGCCACATAACAGACAACCATTTCACTAAATAATGGGGTTTCATTAGAAGTTCTTTCCTGACTAACAATGACTGGCATATGCCTCTGACGTGGCATCCAAGATCTTTACAAAGGGAACTACAGAAAAGTAAAAAAGACTGGAGACTACATCTGAGAACTGGGTTAGTGAATTCTAGGATATGAAAAACATTGATATAAAAGAGTCTATTTCTCTATACAAAAAGATATTTTAAAATTATCATTCATGATTTCAAAGAACAGAATATAAGTTCTAAGATTGTCAACCACCAAGATCACTTTTGAGTTTATACTACTCAAGGATAGCATCATTATGTAAATCTAAGACAATGTTCTGAAAAAAATTTCTACTATTTGGGAAGTAGAAAGGTCTTGGTACAAAACTATCATTCAGAGCAAAACAGAACAAAAAAAAGTGGTTCCAAATTATCTAAACATTGGATGGAAAAGCAAACTGTATCTATCATTTATCTGCCACAGAAAACAGCTGGGTGAAACAAACATTTTTAGTCTCATAAACAGGTTAAAAATGTTTCATAAGTGGAACTCCAGAACACAGTTTCTATATCCTGATAGGGTGACAGGTAAATTAGCTAAATTAAATATCTCAAAATTTAGATTAATAAGACATGAAAACCCCATATTTATTTAATATTGAGGACTGGAAAATAAATTGCATAATCAGATGTCACTTGCTCAAAAGCACAGTTGACCCACCTGGTAATTGGGCTGGGAGTGGGAAATAAAAAAATGGGGGTATGAGGCCATCTGGCAAGCATATGCCCAGGATAAAGGAGGAAACCTCTACTCAAAATGTTCAGATATTTCTGAATGTGGGCCAAGTTTTCCAGTTCTAATTTTTCAAAAGCTGAGAATCTGGATGTTTATGCAAAATATTTAATATTTAAAATGTTAGAAAAATTTTAAGATACAGCAATTTATTATAGGAAAAAGTATAAGCTATTTCTGGACAACAAATCTCTGATTTGCAGTGTTTGGTCCACATACTCGCTTTGATGTAAAATTAAAACAAGAGGATTAGGATTTCAATGGAACAAGAGAGTTTAAAAACACAGTTGTACAACAGTTATACATAATTGTATTTCAATTACACAATTGCAACAAATTATTTTAGTGCTTCTAATTCACAAGTTTTTTTTTTTTTAATTTGCTTTCAAAATGAAAAACCCTTAACAAGTCATTCATCTTATTCTCCTCTTCAATTTAATTTTTTAAGGAAATAAAATCTTTATTTTGGAAAATTTTTAGATTCACAGAACAGACATAAAGATCATGCACAGAGTTCCCATGTACCCTCCACCAGTTTCCCCTAATGTAAACATGTCACATAACCATAGTGTATCTGTCAAAACTAAGAATGTATCTTTGGTACATTCCTCTTAACTAAACTTCAGACTATTTGAATTTCGTCAGGTTTTTCATTTGCTTCAGTTTATTTTGTTTTTAGACTAACATCCTCTTTTCCATCCTAGGATCTAATCCAAGATAACACATTACATATGCCTCTTTAGTCTACTCCTTTAATGTCATTTTAAATTAATATTGTACCAATCACCCACAAATGTGGTGTGTGTGTGTGTGTGTGTGTGTGTGTTTAATATGAAAAGTCGTTACTCCAATGTATTAGCAAGCCCAGAGCAGACACATGGATGATTTTCAGAGCTGGCGAAACTTGAGGCCAGAACTTGAACAGAGTGAGGTTGATAAGTAATAACTTATCATGCCACAGGAGCCCTTGGTTGAACCTGTCCTCATCACAGTACAAGCATCTTTCTAGCCAAAATTCTTAAAGATTCCTTTCCAAGAGTATAGTTAGAAATAAACGAAATTGCTACAGGGTAGTTTAACCTGGACATGAGAAAATGATTTAGTGTTCCATAAGTCAGTACAACGCACTGTTCAAGATGCCATGGGATCTCCTTACCAGATCTTTTTAAATAAGTGTAGAAACCTTATTCTCTGAGCTATACACAATGGTTGCAAGATGTAAAAGCATCACTCTCAGCTTTGCGCAAGTCACTAGTTTATTTGTATCAATCTACGTAAATGATAAAAAGTAGTGGCCCTCTTATTTTTTGGGGGGTCGTGTCTTTTAGGAAACTAAACACATTGGATATTAACACTATTTTGTGTTTATGCATAATTCCCAATTATCAGCTTAGGGCGGGGCTGTGCAATCTTTGCACTTTTGACACTTTGGACTAGATATTCTTTGTTTTGTTGTCAGGGGGCTGTCCTGAGCACTGCAGAATATTTAGCAGCATCTCTGTCTCTGTCCACTTAATGCCATTAGCAATCCCCCGCCAAAGTTATGACAATCAAAAGTTGTGGCCAAACATTGCCAAATGCCCACTGCCTCCCTCCCTTTGGGAGTCATTGACATACAGCAGTATCTTTCATTCTACCGAATATCACTGATTTTTGCTCACACTTTTTAATATCTTTATTCTGTACCAAGAAGTTTTGATGAAAGATATCATAGAAATTAGGCATAAACTTCAGCTTTCATTTCAGTGGGAAGTTATATTAAAAATTGGTTAATAGAGTGTTTTGACACTCAAGAAGTAATCAAAATATTACTATATATATATACACCATATACTATTTCAGTATAGAAATATTACTATATAATATAGAAACTATATTATATATCCTTCTTTCCAAGTCTCTATCATTTATCTAATCGTTTATCTATCATTTATCTAATCCCCACTAATCTTTAGAATTTAAGTGGGCATTCAGGGGCATTTTCCCCAGTAACCCCAATCCTAGTCTACTCCAAGTAGGGTGCTGCTTCCCTTTGTTCCCATAGGTTTTATCTTTATTAGCTAATTTATTACAAATATTATTTCACTCTCTTCTGCTGTCATTCTTTTGCCTCAGTATACTGTAAGCCCCTTCAGGACAATTATCACATATTATTACTAATTAGTTCCTGACTGGTCCTGCATGTAGTCAGTTAGTGTTTAATGAGTTAACAACACCCTTAGAAAATGGAGTCTTGATTGTGACACCAAACTAGGGGGTGTGGTACTTCAAGGAGGAGGATGAAGGTTAGTGGAGATGATGAAAAGCCCACACTCGTGAAAGAAACTGGAGTACAATATATCTGGAGCTAGCTGTATATGTATGCTTTTAGCATTGCTTTTAACATTGACTCTGAGGACTAATGTCAATCATAAAATGAGATATAATGAAATATTTAAGGTAAGGCTCTAAGTCTTGCCACTGGCAAAGTTGCCAAGGACTTGAAATGTATGTTTTCTGCTTGCTAAGACTTCTGATTTCATGTTGTCTTGTGGGTATGAGATTCAAAGTCTCTCTGAGTCCAGACTCTAAGCTCTTAAAAACTGCATAAAAAATTGCTACATAGGGACGCCTGGGTGGCTCAGCTGGTTAAGCGGCTGCCTTTGGCTCAGGTCATGATCCCAGCGTCTTGGGATCGAGTCCCACATCCGGCTCCTTGCTCAGCCGGGAGCCTGCTTCTCCCTCTGCCTCTGCCTGCCATTCTGTCTGCCTGTGCTCGCTCTCGCTCCTCTCTCTCTTTAAAAAAAAAATTGCTACATAACTACAATTTAAAACAAGAATGTTTTTGTTGTTCATTTTTAAAAATTGTGTTGCTTTCTTTTCAATAGATTTCATAGCCCCCATCCCTATTTAGTTGTAGAGATCATAGTCAAGAAATGTACTGACATTCTCAATGTTCTTTCTCAATGTAACCAGATTATGAAGGAACAAATTTCTTACTTGTAAGCACAGTGATAATATAGATTTCATTATCTACTCAACATTCTAGTTAGAAAGAGTCACATTATGTCTGGCCTGGTAAGTTACCCAGCGGAAAAAAAGGCAGCGATGAATTCTCCCAGCTAGAGAGGACATTTATAGGTGAATAGTTATGGTATTGAAATAGGTGCTCTTAAGAGATTTTTTAAAAATCCCATTTTTTAAAAGATTTTATTTATTTATTTGGCAGAGAAAGAGAGATCACAAATAGGCAGAGCAGCAGGCAGAGAGAGAGGGGGAAGCAGGCTCCCTCTTGAGCAGAGAGCCTGATGAGGGCTCCATCCCAAGACCCCAAGGACCCCAGGACCATGACCGGAGCCAAAGGCAGAAGCATCACCCACTGAGACACCCAGGCTCCCTTAAAAAAATCCAATCTTTTTTAAAGATTTTATTTATTTATTTTACAGAGAGGGATCACAAGTAGACAGAGAGGCAGGCAGAGAGAAGGGGAAGCAGGCTCACTGCTGAGCAGAGAGCCCGATGTGGGGCTCGATCCCAGGTTCCTGAGACCATAACCCAAGGTGAACTCAAAGGCTTAACCCACTGAGCCATCCAGATGTTCCCCAAAATCCAATTTTTAAAAAAAAAAAACACTTATCAAATCCTAAATTATGCCTAAAAAATATAAATATATGACTAAAAAAAAGAAGCATCTTCCATATATTCCAAATATCTGGGTTCTGTTCCCTTTTTCCTTCTGATATTGATTCAGAATAAATATTGAAAGTACAAACTTTCAGTTATATAAGTTCTGACAATCTAATGTACAGTATGGTGGCTCATTAAAATAAATCAGTTTTGTACACTTCAACGTTGCTAAGAGTAGATTTTAATCATTCTCACCACATACACACAAGTTAACTATGCAAAATGATGGTTTTGTTAATTATCTTGATCTTGGCTTTCATTTCACAATGTATATGAATATCAAACCATCACATTGTGCACTTTAAGCATATATATTAACATTTGTCAATTATTCCTTAATAAAGTTGAAAAAAATGGGGAAAAAATATCAACCCAAACAAAGAAGGATTAACTGCAAACAAATCTTTGACATACATAGGATAGCAATTTAGCTCTGGGACCAAATTGCTTAGTAAAAAGATTTGAGTTTGATAATACATTTGCAAATGTGTAAACTTTAGCTTTTTAATGCCCGGGCAAAATACATAAAATGTCTCTTGCCTTAATTCTGGGAGTAACCAAGAGCACTGGCTGTAACCACACTGTTTTTTGTTTGTTTGTTTTTTCCTAGCTCTTTTCCCGCCCTCTCTTCCTAAAAGATTAAGAAGCAGACTTTTAAGGTTTAAGGCTGGATCAGGTGTTAGCTCAAGATATACTCCTGTTACCTTGTGTTGCAAAAACTCTAACTTTTGAGCGATTCCTATCCTGGGACAGGCGAACTCTTCAATGTCAGTATACATCTGTGGTGCTGATAACAGCAAACACCAATTAACAGTAACCTTACAGAGAAGGTTCACTACACGCCAGGCACTGTATGGGGAGCTTTACCTATTTTGTAACATTTAATCATTGAGAACAAAACAAAACACAATACCCATGAGTTACATATTACTTTTGAGAACTATAGCACAGACAGTGGAGACTGACAGCATAGGTTCAAATCCTGGCTCCACTGTTTACTGTCAATTTGCCTCCACTGACTCCCTGAATCTCTCTATTCTTTTATGGAAATTAAGAAATGATACTATAGTATCTCATAGGTTTGTTGAAAGGACCAAATGAATTGATATACTTAAAGCCTGTCCAGCATATAGTAAGTTCTGTGTATTAGTTATTATTTAAATTTTATGAAGGGTATAATTTAAATTGGAGAATTTAAATGACTCACCCAACTTTATTTGAACTCACAGAAGTTAGATGCCAGAATCTGTTTTTATATAGTATGCTACAGATATGTGTTACATTTTTGCCAATTTTGTTTTATTTTTGAGATATTAAAATAGAATATTACTGAGAAAAATTCCAGTTAGACACCATAGCTCTTTATTTGCATACATGAATATATTTTAATATAAATACTATTATATCATTACTTATGCACATGTATAGTATGTCAAATATTTTTTTATGTTTGAAAACATGAAAATATTTATTAATATATACACTGTTTGTACCAGTACTTACATACACCTTTAAACCTCTGATTCTTGGAGACTAAAACTTTATAAATATGTAATGCCTAATTCATTCCACATTTTCTGCACATTATCTTTATGATATGTATAGTGTATTAAATAAAATTTTGAAGATGATGTGGCCTGCAAAGAATAAACAGTTGATTACCTAATAAACTGTTCGGTAAAAGTCTTTATGTAGAAAAATAGCCTACATGATCCAAGAACTCAGGATTGTCATGAACTTCCCACAGCATGCAGATGATCACCAAAAAGAAGACGGTAATAAAATCACATTTATTTAGTCCATAAATCAATTCAAACACTTTGTGTTCTACCTGGTAATGAAATCCTGTTAGTCAGTGAAAAATGTGTACATAATGCACTCTTGGGTGGGAAGCTGTGTAACATTTTCACCTTTCTAGTAAGCCATAATAAATTATTTCAGCAGCTGGTATTTTTCCCCGTGTGCATATATAACCACTGAACTGGGAAACGTTGCGCGCGCGCGTGTATGCATACACGCACACACACACACACACACCATGAACATAAAACTGAAATCAAGCCAGCCAAATCAGACTTAAACATACTCTAAATATTGTTAAGAAACTGACTTCAGTGTCTACTCCCTAGAAATGTATCAGTGATTTTAACCATTTCTGAAGATCAGCACAAATATTGCCTATCATATGGGTTAGGGAAATAATATGAGTTCCCTTTGGGATTATGGCCATACATAGAACCAGGAAAGAATGTAATATCTGTTATCCTTGAGTTTCCTTTAAGATCATTCTCTGGGACTATAAATTTCTGAATACTCCTCAAGCGTGAGTCTTCTAATTCTATGACCTCAAACCAAAGTTCAGGTAAGGATTGACTGGAACCATCTGATATGGACTGAAAAGCCAAAGAGAGGAAATGAAATCACATCTTAGACTATGTTACCTAGAAACTATGCCTGAGACAAGAATCCTTTGAGAGAGGTTTAATTGGCCATATGATCCCAGGGACCAGAAATGAGGAATAAATGGGAGTGAAGGAGTCTTGGAATGTAGAAAAGACACACAAGGATGTGTCATCTCACTGGGTACTGCCAAGGATAACTGGTATTAAACCCTATAGAATCTTCTGGTAAAACCTGTCAAATGCTTCTCAGAATAGCAGAAGAAACTGCAGGAAGACAAAACAAACAAACAAAAAAGACACTTTTACTTATTTGATCCTATCTCCTTGTAGTTCAGGAGTTGATTCATAAAGCATTAGCTCCTCTATCATTTCTGGTTCGCAAACTTCCTGTCTCAGGTGTCAAAGAGGCTACAGGTAAGGGAGTAAGAGGCAGAAGGAGAGGCCTAATCCAGTGCACCTGCACCAAATTTAACTGGTGACCACAGCAGTGACCGGAATTTGAGATGAAGATTTACAGAATGTACAAGAGGTTTGGGTCACATTGCCTCCCTCATTAAAAATCGTACTATTAAGACAACCAATTAACAAAAATTAATTCCACTGAAAATTTTTAGAAAGTTAAATCATTTAGGAAATGGATTGTTTTAAAACTGAAAGCGAATCTCTAGTTTGCAATATTGTATTCACTAATGGGAAAAGGGAAGGTTAAATGCACTCTGGGTTTCTCTCCAAAACTTTCCCCTCACTGCCCCTACATTTTTCACATTTTCCTTCTAATTCTTATAATTGAAATGCCAGGAAAATCCCCTGCTCTATTTCTGTCCCAAATAATAGATTTAGAGAGCAATGAGATACCATCATTACCCTGATGATATTCAGCTGTGCCATTCATTTCCTCTGGACTCAGATGGCGCGGAGCCTCTAAGCTCCCTTCAGCAGCCAAGTCCGGAGGAGAGATGAGCTGGCATACTTCCAAATCATTAAAGACAGAGCGATCTGGCTGGTATGCTTGAGAAACACCAAGGGATTTGAAAAGAGGAAGTTTGGGCTTTCTCAAATGAGGTGACTCACGCAAACCTGCCTGGTGTCAGTCTATTTCTAGATCTCAATCTGCTCAAGCATTTCCAGGCAGCACCTATGGAAATGAGTGTCTTTTGTCTTCTTGCATTTAATTTGAACCTTGAAAACCTTATTAAATGATTCAATGTTTGCTGGGGAAATCTTCAAACTGACCTTCGAGCAGGTGATCAGCACTTGTGTGTTGGTTTCTGCTGGTCCTGTGAAACAGAAAACTTAGAATTCCTCAAAAGAAGAAAGAAAATGTGTGTCTAAAGTATTAATTTTAAATATAAGGTCTCTATCAACTTCTCTTTAAAAAAGTAATTTTAAACTGGAATATATAAATGAGATGAGACGTTTACTGTCTTTACCCTCCTTTCCTACCTCCAGACAGTGTTGTAAGAGGGTATTTAAAGACAGGTCCTCAGAACAAAAATCCCTGTAATTGGCCTTGAGTGTTCCCCATGTAAAACTCCTATCTTCTGATATGCCCCGCCAAGCCACCAGATCATCACTGCTAAGGAAACAGAGAAGAAAGTTGCCTTCAGAATGTATTTATAAGTGAGTAATACATGTGAAATGAACATAGTTTAAACAAAACCACACACAAGAGGCACTTGTCAGTTTTTAAATGCACAATTGTTACAGTGTCAGAGAAGTATACTATAGTCAGTTTTGTCACTAATGGTTTATTTCCCATTAAAATTCATGGGAGAAATAAAACATCAATGACATTCTTCTCATCAAAATGCATCAAGTGACAGTAGCGTTTTACCATGTGGTTAAATTGCCATTATCTAAGATAGATGACAGTTCTTTCAATGATTGCCAGCACTTCTCTTAGAGGCGATGATAATGTCTTTGCTCTAAGTCTCTGGCATAGGAAAAAAAATCTTAATATAAGAACAGCTATTTTAGAAACATGAAGTAATATTACTTTTTCCCCACTCTACTACAGATATAGTTTCATCATGATGCCAGAAACAATGCCAAGAAAATTCTTTTTCGTTAAATTATTTCACATTGTAAGGCAAAGATATAAACAGATGATACTCAGGATAAGCCTATGCTACTGCAAGAGTCTTCTGAATTCAAGATGGTACTCGATTTCCTAAAGTACCTGAAATTTCCCCGTTACCTTTTTGAAATCTAAGTCTTCTTTAAACTTTTGTCACTTTCCATTTTTTTAAAGTCATATACTAAATAAAGCGTGACAAGTTTATTTTTACTAATATGTGACCTCCATAGATATTCAGTAAATATTTGCTAAAAGACAATGGCTGAGTGATATATTTGGTTTTCTCATCTCCTTGTTTTATTTAACAGGTGTGTTTATTTTGGAAGGAAGGAAATGAGAGGAAGGAGGTGGAAATGATAAACTAGTATGAAAGAAACACGCCGTTCATACATTGTTCTCAGGATTGCTAACAGCTGAGGGATATTACATTACTATATTATTTTATTACTATTTAAATTTATGCTATTTATATTATTTATAAGAAATCTTCTGCATTTAAAATATTGTAGTTTCAAAGCACACATATGCAAGTTTTTTATATATTCACATTATTCACAGACGGGAGCAGGAAAAGTATGATTTTCCCATTCTTACATCAGGGTACTTAGTTCCAAAGCCACACAGCAGACATCCTTGAACTTGAACTTCTGATCCAATTGTCTTTCCCTTATTCTGGATACTCAAAAGTATGGCGTGTAGAGCAGCTACATCAGGATCACCTGGAAGTCTGTTGAGAATCCAGAACCCAGGCTCTCGGCCAGACCTACTGAATTCAAATCTGCTTTTATTAAGTTCCCCAAGTGACTGCTCTGTACATTCAAGCTTAAGGAACACATCCTTCTGCCACAGTCTCCTTCACACAGAACTGCCCAGAAATTAATTAATTAAGATTACTGACAGGAAAAATTTCTTACCCATATTTTATATCTAGTACAACTAGTTATCACCCATGTGCAGGAGTACTTTAAGAGAGTGATGTTTGTTGGTGACACTCTGATGGTGTGACCATTATTCACACTTACAGAGAGAAGATTCTGCTTCTTATCAGGTTCGTTCTGGACTGAGTCTACCCTGTTTAACACGGTTCTGCTCTTTCCAATGAAGCAGAGACTAACAAAACTAAGTTCATCCACTCAAGCCAAGCAAACAGGGTTTTAAGACTTCTACGATTTTGGCATTATGCCAAACATTTGATGTATATACAACTATATGAAATGGGTTTTAGAGATCAAGAAAATGAGGCTTATAAATAATGTCCTCATCGTCATTTAGATAACTGAGTGGGAAATCAAACCTATGTGTATCTGACCTCAAAGTTTGTCCTCTTAACCAAAGGCTACTCTAACTTCCTAAGTTATGTTAAGCCACCATTCACACATGTGTGCGTGTGTGCATGTGTGTGTTTGTTTTCTAGACAGGAAATGTGGGAAGATGAGACTGTATACACTCCAAGAGCCCTATGATCTTTACCCATCTCAAACTGTAGATGTTTATTAAATATAAATTGGTGAGGCCTGGGTGGCTCAGTTGGTTAAATGTCTGCTTTTGGCTCAGGTTGTCATCTTGGGTTCCCGGAACCAAGCCCAGTATTGGGCTCCCTGCTCAGCTGGACTCTGCTTCTCCCTCTGCCCCTCACCTTGTTGTACTCCTTCTCTCTCTCAAATAAATAAATATATCTTTTAAAAAATATATAAATTGATACTATATGCATTGATTAATATTTCCTGTCAATTATTAGTTAATATTTGAAATCTGTTTTTCTGTATTTCCCCCACTAATTTTACACTTATAAAGAATTCCTCTCTTACTGTCGTTTCTCTGAATATATTATTTGATCTTGGTGTAATTGGGTGAATGTAATCATGGACCACAAATGTTTTCAAATATTTCTGGATGGGTATAAATATGATTACCATTGTGAACATATTAAGGAAAAAAAAAAAAGACTTGTTCTGTTACTTCAAAGACCACAAATTCTGATAACTCGAGAGAAAATAAATTTAGAACATAGAATTTTAATTTCAACTCTGCCTCGCATTATGGGACCCTAACAAGATGCTGAATATTAATGACTCTCATTGTCCCTTTCTGTAAAATGGGAGTGATTATATTTTGCTGATAAGGATTTTATCATGATATCGAAACAACAAATAACATACATAAAAATTTCCTGTCATTCAATAAAATGAAAAAAGGCAGTTTGTTTGTTTGTTTACCAGGTCAAAAGATACTGAAAATTTAATTTATATATTAAGAGAAAGTGCATTATGAGAATACCAATAACCTAGTGACAGCACCTTTGTACTTGCTGTTCTTACTGTCTGGGCTCTTTCCTCAGAGGATGTGTGTACTTCTCTCTTCAGTTCAGGACACTGCTTAAATGGTTCCTCAGAGAAGACTTCTCTGACTGTTGCATCCAAAATAGTGGGCTGTGATTCTCATCCTTTTCCACCAGAGCATTTATCCTTCAGTTACTCCCTATTCCCAGAGCTGTGTTTGTTTATTATAGGTCTCCTGCCCTAGAATATGAGTTCTATGAGACTGGGAACTTCAGCTGCTTGGTTTACCACTTTATCTCTAAAAGCCCAGAATAGTGACTGGCAAGTAGCAGATTCACAGCAAATGTTTGTTGAGCAAATGAAATAACTAGGTTCATGTGTAACCATAGGCAAAGGATTAATAAAAATGTCTTTACTACTACTACTACTATCAGCTAATCTTAATTATGTACCAGGAATTATATACTAATATCAACAAACTCTCACAATTACCTGTGGGAGTATATACCATTATCTCCATTTTCCAGATGAGGAAATTAAAGTTTAAATTATACTAGATGAAGTCACTGCTTCTCAACCTTGGCTGCACATTGGAATTATCTGGCAACTTTTTTTTTTTTTTTTAATATGTCCTTCTCCTTTTTATTTTTTTTTTGTCCATTTTATTTTATTTCATTTCAGTGTTCATGCACTACACCAGTGCTCCATGCAATACATACCCTGCATAATAATACCGACCACCAGGCTCACCCAACTTCTCACCCTCCTCCCCTCCAAAACACTCAGTTTATATCTCAGAGTCCACAGCCTCTCATGCATGGTATTGCTACCCAAATCCTAATCTCAGAGTTCTGATTTCAGTGCAATCCCCACACTAAAGCAATCAAATTTAAATCACATCTGAAAAAAAAAAAATCTCCAGGAGTAGGGACAGAGAATCAGTACTTGCTTTGAAGTTCCTATGTGATTCCCAATTATAGCTATCATCAAGAACGTTTCTCTGCCTTAAGTAAATTAAATTCCCTCAGGTCACATGGGTAGGAAGTGGTAGAGTAGATATGTGAACCCAGCTTTTCTGACTTCTACTCAATGTTTCTTCCATATTTTGCACATCTACTAAGGTAGAATATATGATATTTCAGTACCTTGTCAACTATAATATTGCAAACTGTGACTTTGAGATAATAACGGTTTTATATATAATAGCACAATTTGAAATCTGTGATGTTCTTATATTCAGCTTAGCTTCCTTAAATGGAACCAAAAACAAAACAAAAACAAAATAGAGAGCCCTTACTACACTCCCTGTTCCTCTGTGCCATAAAGATGATTTATGGAGTAAAATACAGACAGAGGAGCTCTGTATCCTGTCAATAGAGATGAAAGGCCAGGTACTTAAAACCCTTATTTAAACAACCAGAGTAATGTTAAAAAAAGAGAAGATATGTTACACAAACACCGTGCTGTACATTGGAAAAAAACAAATGAGGAAGACTTCCAATGCCAAACACATTACCTTTCAAGTACGCCTGAAAATTTAAGAAAGAGAAACAAAAAATAAATGAGGGTCTCTGTAATATAAAACTTGGGTTAGTTTTGAAAACAGGTGATTACAAAAGTTTTTACTTAAGTTCCAAGAGATCATAGTATTTCTAAGTGTGATAATACTTTTTAGGAAGATAGCTTCAACAGTGAGAGACTCCTTCGTATGAGAATTACTTTTGACCAGATTTATAGACCCAGACAGCTCTGAAATAGGACATTTATATACTGGTAAATAACAGAGGCTCTGAAGTGAGAAAGGCAGCTGTGGAACGCAGTGCCACCACTTTCTGGATCTTGGGCAAGCTCACTAACATCTCTGAGACTCACGTTTCCTTGTTTCTTTGTCAGTCAAATGAGAATAAAATATACCATTACCACAACACATCAGTAGGAGGATAAAGGAGGTAATATAGAGAAAAACATTAATGTAGCACCTGATGCATATTAAGTATTCAATATTTAGTTGCTATTACTTGAGTCATCAAACATGCTAGTTTTTAGAATTAAAAAGGATTTAGATTCATTGGACGAATTCATGTAGAATAAATCCAAACAGGCAAAAGTCTGTCCATATTTTGTGCGTCTTCTACTGTATTAATTGCTATGGGAAATAATCAGGAATTTAAGGAGTGTACAACTCACTTGGGAAAGAAAGGAAAGCCCTGAGAATTAAGAACATCACACGGTATCACGTTGAAAGTATTTAGCACAGATCAACAATCATCGCACCAGAATGGATAATAAATGTTAGTGGAGCTTGGGAGAAGTGATCACTCTAGTTAGAATGGAAAAGAAAAACCTCTAAAATGATGGGACCACTTAAAAGACAACTGAAGTAATAAGAATGACCGCATATTCCATTTACTGGTGTCTTCACTTACTCAGTAAATCTTCATGTAGTGCTTGCTACTAGCCATTCTCCTTTCCCTACTTGCTCTAATACCACATCTGACCACATGACGCTTACGTTCTAATAACAGACACCAGTAAACAAATGGCAGATAATCTGTTCACATCATGATCACTCTAGATAATGTGTCGCATGAAAATGTTTAATTTTTTTTTTTAACTTTCCCCAGCTTTATTAAGGTGTGATTTAAAAATAAAAATCATAGACATGCCTGGCTGGCTCGGTCAGTTAAGAGGCCAACTCTTGATTTCGACTCAGATCATGATCAAAGGGTCCTGGTATTGAGCCCTGTGATGGGCTCCATGCTCTGTGGGGAGCCTGCTTGAGCATTCTTTCTCCCTCTCCCCATGCCCCTCCCCCTGTTCTCTCTTTCTCAAATAAATAATCTTTTAAAAAGAAAAAAAAGAAAAATGATATATATTTAGGTTGTACATTTTTAAGATGCACAAAAGGATGATTTAATATACATATATATTTTGAAATAATACCTCAATCAAGTTAATGAACACATCTATCAATTCTATAGTTACCATATTCTGCTTTTGGTGATACGAACACTTAAGAACTACTCCTTAGCAATTGTACAGTGTAATAATAGTCATTATATAACTATTTGGCAATAGTCATGTAATTAAGACTATAGTTAATACAGTACTATTAACTATAGACCACCATGCTGTACACTAGATCCATACAACTTATTCATTTTATTGAAAAGAATTTTAAAAGGATAAAAGAGCATAATTAGTACAGGGGTGTATTTCAGCAACAGTGGTCAGAGGAGTCTGAATAGAAAAATTGATGATTAAAGAGTACCAGATAGGCAAAGTTTCTGAGAAAATTATTCTGGAAAGAGCAAACCCCAAGAGCAAAATCCTGAGGAGAAAATGAATGGACATCTTCTAGGATCAGTAAAAACATCACTTGTCCAGAACACTGTGAGTAAGGCATAAAAGGACAAAAAGAAAGATGAAAGGAAGCAAGATGTGGGTGGATGTAAGGTGTATAGAGGACTTGACCATATTTGGCAACAGATTGGGGTTGGCACTGAGGAGGAGGAGTAAAGGAGAAATATAAGTTTTAACCAGAAAGAGTTTTCATTAACTGAAAAGAAGATTTCAAAAAAAGGAGAAAATGTGAAGGAAGACAAGATGTTTGATTTTTAACAACTTAAATTGTGGATGGTGTTGCGACATCTAGGGGCAAAAAACAGCTGGAGATACTGGTAGTTAGATGAAAAGTCAAGGTTAGATAGGTTTTAGAAGTCAATAGCTTACAAGTAATAGACAAATTCTAGAAAAAGCAGAGCATGTGAAACAGATGCTGAAAGATCAATCAGAAGCAAAAGATGCATATATATATATATATATTTTTTTTTTCAAATTTAGTCTTTTCCTAAAGTTTTCTCTCTCAATAGTGGGGCTATCTGACATCAAGTTATTGATGCTGGAATTAAACAAGTTCACAAATTCTTTCACACTCCCCCTCTTGAATAGATGTCAGCTTTACTGACTTGTTTCTAATGAATGTGATGGGATGGAGGTGATGCTGAGTGATTTCCAAGGCAAAGTCATGAAAGGCTCTAGAGATTCTGCTTGGCACTCTCAGGGAGTGTGCCCTTGAAACCCAGCCACTGTGCTATAAAGAAGGGAGGCACCCACACAGAAAGTCCACACGTGGGTGTTCAGGCCACAGCTCTAACATATCTCATCATTAGCCAGCCTCAAACCTCAGGCATGGGGAAAGAGAGACTTCAGATGATTCCCTCTCCCAGCCTTTGAACTGCCCAGCAGATGCTAAGTGATAGAAAGATGAGCTGCTCCTGTTAAGCCCTGCTCAAATTGCAGATACCTGAGCAAACTAAATATTGTCAATGTTTAAACTACTAAGTTTTGGGATGCTTTGTTACATATAACTAGGAAACGATATAAATCACAAATTCAAAAGCTATTTATAATATTATTTATTTATTTATTTTGCACCCAGGCCTACTTTATTTAATCCACCACTAAATTCTATGGATTTTTTCCTCCTACATAATCTCTGAAATTTCCTCCTACGTAATTTCTCATTCATTTCTCTCCATTTCCATCATGACTAGCACAACCCAAGTTATTAAAATTTCGTCCTGAGAAGACTTTGCTTCCATTTTCATCACTACAAGCAGCCTGTTATCTTTTCAAAACACAAATCTGATCATCTATGTCTTCGGCCTCTGAACAACAGCAACAACAACAAATGACTTCCCACTGCTCTTAGAATGAAACCAAACATAGCCTAGCCTTCAAAATCCTGCATAGTCGGACCCCACTAGCCTCTACAGGCTGATTTCAAAACAATCTTTATCTCCGGCTACTCTGGCCTTCTCAGTTCTCCACCCATATTCCCTCCAGCTACAGCCTTTGTACAGCCTCCTCCCTCTGCTTGGAAACTCTTCCTCTCTTCTTCCCATAGTGAAGTTTTCCGCATTCTTCAGAAGTCTAACTAACCATCATTTGGTCAAATAAACTTTCCCATTTCTAGGCAATGATCCTATTTAATGTTTTGAGTTGAGACAAACGTCACTTAGGATGTCATAATTCTGACTGAATTGCACATATGTGTGTGTGTGTGTGTGCGCGCCCACGTGTGTGTGTGTGTGTGTGTTGTTTCCCCACTTACCACTAGTACGTTCAATAAGGACAGAAAACATGCTCATTATTGTTTCATGTTATGGTCCCAGAGCCTAGGCCAATGCCTGATGCACAGAATGAACTCAATTAATAATCTATAAATATGTGTAAAATAAACGAAGACTAAATATAGACATTTTAGTTAGTAGTATAGAAGAAAACTGTGATGCTAAAAATTAAGAAAGTGAAAGGAGAAGTAGGCTAGATGTCTACTGGTAGGGGTCTATTCTGACCCAATGGATTATAGTCTCTCATTTGAGTCTTATCTGATAAAAAACTCAGAAAATTGGTCATTTTGGTAAATCATTTGCCAGATTAACTTTAACAAAACAATTAATGAATTGATATGTTATTCTTCCATGGAAAGAGGCAATAGACAATTCCTGAAGATACAGTTCATGCGTGTGTGTGTGTGTATGTGTGTGTGTGTGTGTGTAGAGAAGTAAAGGCAAGAAGGGATACAAGAATGAACAAGACAGGCATTGAAGAGAGTAATAGAGGGACAGAGAGAACACGCTCTAACTTTAACTACAACTTGAAATGGATAATACGTAGATGTGGCAGGAAATGTAATTTCTATTATCTAATCTCCAGGTTAAAAAAAGAAAGGTTAACGAAACAACAATGGAGGGGCCCCTACCTTGCTATTTCCAAATAGCAAGATATTTATAAATAGCAAGATGGAGGATTTCAAATTTTAAATAGATATTGCCTACTCCGCTTATATTTGCCAGCCAAATCATTATCCATATAGAAATATTTTTATAAATATTATTATTTCTTACTACTATGCACAAATGACATTGTAATAAAACTTTAAGCAATCTTCCAATGTTAAATAACTTCATAAATTTACAGTGCCTAATAAAAACCAATAGAAAAAGGTATCAAGAATACTAGCCACATTTTTTAGTGCTTGAAGACTGTAATATTTATGGACTATTTTCAAAGAAAATATCTTTCTTATGCTTGAAGAATTCAATTTTCCTGCCAATAATATAATTACGTTTAGCTTGCTGATGGCACTATGTTTCTGTTACTTTTGCATTAACAAAATTTATCACATAGTATACTATTTTCACTTGTCGTTGTAGTTCTTAAGCCCAAATTTTGTGTTACCTGTGAAGAAGGCTTTTTTGTTATACATTAGTACTCTAGTGATTATTTTGTTTCTAGCAAAGGGAAATACTGTATTTAGACTTTCTTTACTTCTGGATGCATAATTTGAATGATAAGGTTTAAATGTAATGGAGTAACAAAAATGTATAAACTTAGTGGCAGTGCCTATTTTAACACAATATACACATTTGAGATTTGATTGCAACATTAAAATAATGAAATTGAGTAAGATTTAAACTACATAATACATACATGCATATAAACTTACACCTAAATGCATGCTTATTCATACGTACCTACACATATATATTAGTTACCAATGGCATACAAATTTATAGAAAACTGAATATTTTATTGCTACTACCACAGTATCTTTATCTTTCATAACATATGAGATAATATGATCTTTATAAGAAAATAGACCGTATTTTCAATTCTGTCAAGATAACATCATTTTAAGGAGAAAGTGAATTTTTGATTCTGTTGTAAAACATTAACTTCTTGGTTGTTGTACAATGCTGTGGGAAATCACAGAAGATATAAAATTGAAACTCTGTTTTCAATGTTTTGTATTATTATTGCCTAACATGCAAGGTTTTGATTATTAACTCTGTAAATAAAGAAAATAGAACTGGGTCTTGAAAATGAACAGTAATATGTTAATTAGTGAGACTGGTGGTGGGTATTAAGGAGAGCGTGTATTGCAAGGAGCACTGGATGTGGTACATAAACAACAAATCATGGAATACTGAAAAAATAAAATAAAATTTTAAAAAGAAAATAAAACAAAACAAAAAATAATAAATTAATAGGGTTAATGAGATTAATTTCAATTTTATATACATACAGATCACAATCTGGACACACCTACACATGCAACTTTCTTTAAAATATCAAATGTGAAAGTTTTGAATTCTTAATTAATTTGTATTAGATGGTTTCATTCTATTCTTACTTCAGCACTCTCATCTACTTTCTCATGACCTGAACACTGTTACAATTGTCTTGGACTCTTGGACAATGCAGAACCTGGGAATTTTGCCTCTTCATTTACTAGTTAGCGGAGCAGTAAGACACAACTCTACTTTTGTAGAAATCTAAGTAACCAACATCAATTGTGAATTTATCAAATTGTGAATTTATAATACTGTTCTATGTCCTTTGACAAAATATTGAATCAGATTAATCTAAAGCATATCATAGAAACTTATATTTTCACATTGATATTTTTTAAAAAATTATCCTCCTAAACATTTTAGTCTTCAAAATTCTAAAGAATTCACTAAAGATTTATTATCATATATTTATCTTCATCCACACCCACTAAACCCTTTTTTTTTTTTTTTTTGCCTAATTGTCTACTGGATCTGTATCTATTTATCTATACATGAGTCTTCTAATTAGCTTTGGCACTTAAAAGAATTACTGTCTGACATTGGTTAGGATAAATTGCTTTCAGTATGGAAAGTTGTAGTATTTACTAAAATAATTTATACCAATTTCATATTTGTAATTATTTTTTAGTTTTCTTTCATTGCTATTGGTTGCCACATTTTTTTTTTTTAAAGATTTTATTTATTTACTTGAGAGAGAGACAGTGAGAGAGAGCATTAACGAGGAGAAGGTCAGAGAGAGAAGCAGACTCCCCATGGAGCTGGGAGCCCGATGCGGGACTCGATCCCAGAACTCCAGGATCATGACCTGAGCCGAAGGCAGTCGTCCAACCAACTGAGCCACCCAGGCGTCCCTGGTTGCCACATTTTTTTAATCACTGTGTTAGTAACACTTTTTCTGTATCCATGGATGGAAAGTGATCAATCCCCTTTAGAGCCATCATGGTAGTCATGGCCCATAGAGTCACACAGGCTGCTGAGGAGGAATTTAGTGCCCTTAGGATTAAGTAGGTTGTTTCTAGGCTGTTGGGAGACAATTCTCTGTGGGTCTCTTGTGTGTTTGCATTTCTTGCATGCAGAATCATTTGTTCTGGACTATTTTTTCAAGAATGTTTATTTATCAAACACCCTTAGAAGACTTCCATTTAGAAAAAGTGCCAGATTTTCTTATATCTTGGAAGATAGGGCTGTATCTCCCTCCAGAGCAATGGGGCAAGCATAACTATTGCTCTTTATAAAAGATTAGGGTTCTCTAAAGTCAGTGTTCTTCTCCTGCAATGCACAGCATGTGCACAGTTATCTTGTCCTCTTTATCTGGGCATGTGGAAACAGGGACTTGAGGAGCTGACACAAAAGCTGAAACTTTGATTACTCCTATTGTTGTGAGTAGCAAACTTTTTAACTGCTGCCAACATCCATGAAACTGTGGAAGTGTAACTTTTAATTTGGAAGTATGCTAAAATCTCAGGTCTTTTAGGTTTTGATAGTTTTGGTTATGAGAATGGGATTCTGACCAAAAACAAGACTCTTTAAGAGAAGAATGATGGTGTCACAAGCCAATTAATGTGATTTGACAAAAGACTATGGAATTCAATGGCAACACATTGAATGGTCCATCAGGCAAGAAATGCTCCTCCAGTTTATTGTTTGTTGAATGAAGGAGGAAGCATGCGGGAGAGGGATGCTGCAGGATGAGTACTGTGAAGTAATTTCCAAGATAGCTGTCTTAATGGAATGCTAAGTATGCTAACTCTCTTCCAGGTAGGAAAGTATCTTACCAGGTTGACACTCAGCTTCAGGTACACACTGTAGTAGCAATTAGTGTTAAGGTTTGTATTGGAAAAGGGACAGAAGTTTCTACACACTTGCTGAGAAACTACGGATATGCTTATGTGCACTATAGGTGAAATAGGGAAATTTGTGACTACTATGGGAAGAAATAAGGTTAATAGGACTCTGGTTCGCTTCACTTCAGAGGTGAGAGAGTAGGAAGACTAATGCTTGATGAGGAAAAATGACAATAGTGGGACCATCTAATGACTCAGAACTTTCTGCAGTGTATAATGTCAACCACAGATCCATTTGGAGATAACATTAAGCGGCTTCAGAATCTCTGACAATGAGTTCTGGGTGCTACAATGGAGTTTTGGTCCTCTTGGGGAGATTTTACTGAGACAAAATCCTAAAGGAAACCATAAATGAGACATTGGCTAATATTCAGGGATTTATTGCCCTAGACTGAATTTTTAATGCTAACAAAGTTGACTTACTAGAGGATGAGAAAGTGACTCATAGAAATCTAAAACAGTATTTTGAAGGCAGCCACTACACTACTCAAAACTAAAAGTAAACTCAACTTTGCTGGCATGAAACCACTCTCTCGCCCCATGTTTCCCTATTCTTCCCTCTTTCCATCAACCTGATCTGTTGCTTTAAAGATGAGTATGATTAAGGGTAGGATTGAAGTCTTTCAATGGGGACCAAAGGCCATTTTCGGCTCTCCAAATATGCTAGAGAATTTAGAAGACGGTGGGGATTCAACATTTTATGACTCTTGGAGTGCTTGGATAGCTCAGTTGGTTGAGTGTCCAGCTCTTGCTTTTGGCTTGGGTTATGATCTTGGGGTCCTCGATGGAACCCAAATCAGACTCTGTGCTCAGTGGGGAGTCTACTTGGGGATTTTCTCCCTCTTCCTTTGCCTCTTCCCTCACCTGCAACCTCAAATAAATAAATATCTAAAAAAACAATTTTATGACTCTAGATAGAGGCAATTAAGTCACCATTCTAGTTAGTCCTGTGGAAAACTGAATGCCAAATCAAATTGGTGAATTTTGAGTAGAAATCCCATTGTGGAACAGAAACTAATGATGCTTTGGAGGCAGGGTGCTTTGGGCCAATTAAATGAACTATTGTTAAGGATTCTACTACTCAATATATAATTAGTATTCATGTGTCACATTCTTGTACTACAAATGCCCACAAATGCCAAAGAGAATTCTCCCAATTGGTAAGGTCATCATGTAGAAAAACACTATTATCTTTCATACCTCTAATTTAAATAACTCTTTTGAGATATAAATGTAACTAATGGTTTTGCTAATTGAAGTCTCTGGCAAAAGGAAGCCATTATAAATAGCAAGGCTACTAGGTACATTCCTTTTGAAAAATAACTATTTTTATACGGGGTTCTTATCAAATCTGAATGTCTGATCGATGGAGTCACTGTGACTCTTCAGCTTGATATTCCCATTTTGGGTAGATCAACTTTTATTCATTGAATAACAAGGTGAGGAAGGCCCATAAACCTTGCTTGTCAAATGGAAATAATATTTTCAAGAATGGATCCTCCTTGGACTTAAAGACATGTCAGTTTTATAGGAAAAAGAGATAGTTTTTTCTTCTTTTGGGGAAAAATTTATCCCCTATCTTCACTGTCTCAAGAAAACCTCTGGTTCAGTGTACCATCAATGCAGAGCCTTCCCTAAATACATGAGCCTGTCTCAATAATGCTACCCTGCTGATGGATTATGGCTGTTCAAACTTTTGCCTTACAAAATACAAAATGGACATGGTCACTCTACTCAAAGGGCAGAATTCAAGGCCATTCTCAAAGCTACGGTCAATACTTCCTTGATAAGCCTTATATATTTACTGACTTGGATTGTTGTCAATATCCTAGATATTTAGTCTCCCACTTGAAAAAGTACAGATCTAAAGATGAAAGATACCTTTTTGGACTATGAACTCTGAAAACAATTGTGGATAATAATCAATCCACCTGAGTCAATTTAATGCAGATGCCTATGAAAAGGACTTTTTCTCTGATGAGACCTACTGGAACCAAACTGCTGGTCAAGCCTGCATTACCCAAAATGCCACCATTGCTGCTCAGATCAATCATCTTACTAGACACTGCAATACGTATATTATTATCAACTGGGCACAAAATAAAGGACTCTATGTTTCTGATGCAGAAAAGATCATCACATCTAAGATTTGTGATTTCTGCCAAAAGCTGTCCCGTTTGTCTTGTGATAGGGAAAATCACATTACTTAAGTCAGATTCCTGCCTGCTTCTGGCAGATTGACTACAACTGGCCATGACCTCCTCTCAAAGTTATCAGTAGTGTGTTAGTGCTTCATTAGTGGTTGACACTTGTTCGGGTTATGGTGTTGCTGATCCAGTCTGATAATCCAAATCCATACTACTGGAGCCTTGAAATAAAACTTGTCATGTTTTTGGCTTTCAGAACTATTTTCAGTCTGAAAGTGAATGAACTATTATCACAAAAGCCATTAAAAAATGGGCTGATAGTAAAAGTATTTGATGGACTTTTCATGTTCTCTACCACCTGCAAGCATCTGGAATTGCTGAGTGTTAGAATGGACTCTTTCAAAATGGACTTAAAAAGTCCCTAGCTCTACCTCACCCCTGTCTTCTGGTCTGCAAGCCTTTCTAAGGCAGTTTGGTCACTGAATGAGACCATCTCCAGACGGGGATCATTGTTTCTTATCTACTTTCTGGGTAATGAACAAAGGGCTAGGGTATATACAGATCTATTTTGCAGTTTGAGATTCTATCTTGACCATTCATGGTATGGCGTGCTTTGTCGTAGATTATAAGAATAATGATCACTTTGTTAAGTATACAATGATCACTGAGCCCCTTTACAGAAGCCCACATGGACCAAATTTGGGGACATATTGGGTCTCTGTAAGTTTTATAAAAATGTCTTTTATACGATATATTTTTATATGATATATTTGGAAGAAATATCCATATAAGAATATTTGCTGATTAGAGAAAAGGTAAATAAGACACAGATTTTGTGGCAGTGAAGGCAGGACAACACTTGGTAGAGAGGGAAAGTGCTTTTTTTTTTTTTTTTTGTAGGAAAATACCTTAGAATAGCATTCCCAAACTGTTCTGAGTCCATGAATTTAACTTATTGGTAGGTTTGTTATCTCTGGACCAATGTCTTTTACAATGGTTTGACCATGACTGCCCCTTAAGCTTAACCAAGAGGTCTATGGAAACAGCAGGAGATAGCCCCAATTTCTACACCTCCCAGCTAAAACACATTTTGTTACCTCCATATATTTTCCATCGCCATTCTTCTAGTTTTTACTTTGTCGTTGCATGGGGTGGACAAATGTCAACCTTCTGGTGGTATAGATGGATAGGACAGAGAGTTCTTCCAAAACAAAGACCAAACTCAATTATTTGAACTTCACTGCAAAAGCTATTTTTTAACCAATCTTCTGGAAGCACTTTGAAATCCCTATCAACTGGGGTCCCCTGACTGATGCAGTCCTCCTTGGAGGTGGGGGCAGCAATTTTATAAAACAGGTTCTTTCCAGAGGCATGAGGTATGCCCTAGGGGCTCTTCTTATGGGGAGACATGTATTAACCAGCCTTTCTTCTAAAATATGGTGATATCTGTTTTAGGGGTATTAATAAGAGATATTCAAGAGTTTAAGGAAACACCACCTATATATCATGTAACAATAAGATAAACTGTGGAGATCTCACCACATATGGTTACCTCATTTTCTTGGGGGAAGCTACTGGCCTTAGCTGAAATGATCAGTGACACCACCTTCGTTCTGAAGTCATTTATATCACTCTCAACTTCTGGCTAGAATTGTTGGAGATGGTAGAATTGCCCTATACTTCTGCCTTGTGGGCCAAGACAATTATTAATGAATCTGATAGTATTGGCTTAACATCCTGGGATGAGTGTAAATATCAATATGTAAATGAAAGGAAAAAGCCACATGATTTTCCAATGTAGACACTGATAGTTGATGTAATTTGTTATGCTACTTGGGTCTGGTTCTCTGGGGATTGGCCTCATTCTGTAGTGTAGAGTCTTGTTGATAATAATCTTAATTAAATGCTGGATGATGAAAATTGAATGGATTTGTTTCCAGCCTCTGGCATTCAGATTAATTTGCCTCTGACTAATGGGAATTCTCATGGGAAAATGCACCAGAAGCGAAGGCTAGAGAAATGAGGGTGGATATTGTCAGGAGGCAATTCTCCATGGGTCTATCATAATTGCACACATCTTGCAAGCAAAAGCACGGTCTTTGTTCTGGACTATCTTTTTAAGGTTGTTTGTATATTGAGCAGCCTTGGAAGACAGAGATGGTATCTCCTTCTAGAGCAAAGGACGAATATATTTACAGTCTTGGAAGATAGAGATAATATCTCCCACCTGAGCAAAGAAATAGGCGGGAATATAGTCCATTATAAAAGATCTGGATTCCTTATGCTCAGGGTTCCTTTCCTATAATGCAACCTATGCACGAGCAGCTGTTATCTGGTCTTCAAGAACTGGAGCTCAGGGAATTGGCAACAATGATAATGATCGGCCTCCACCTCCTCCTCCTCCTCCTCCTCCTTCCAACTACTGTTGGGAGTAGTAAACTGTCATTTGTCCCTGACCTAGGAGTCTTTTAATATCTACTAGTATCTATAAAAGTATGGCAAGGTCACTTGTATGTATGCAAGTATGGAAAAACCTCAGACCCTTCATAGTTCTTGACACATTTCTCTGACATCCCTATGAGGCATATACTGAATTCATAAGACTGGAAAATAGGGGTTTTTTGTTTGTTTGTTTGTTTGTTTTTTAAATATCACCAGAGTTACTATCAAGCAATATCCTACATGATTTATCAAAAGAATAACACACACACACACACACACACACCCCACAGCTCACATACCTTCTCATGCTTTAATAAAATCAAGCCAGATATTTTTATCACCAGAGTTCCTATCAAGCAATGTGCTACAAGATCTATCAAAAAAAACAACACACACACACACACACACAGCTCACAAATCTCCTAATGCTTTAATAAAATCAAGCCTCTATAATATGAGAACTCTAAACTTCACTAACAACAACAACAAAAAACCTCTCTAATAATTAAAAAAGAGATAATTGTTATTTTTATTTGTTATTTAGTCTTCCCAACCACCACCAATTACTAGGATCAATGGTTACTTATTACTTAAGATGTGGGGAGTGAGACAAGTAAGGAGTTTACATGGCAGCAACACAAAAAATTAAATTAAAAACTTAATTAAGGGGGCGCCTGGGTGGCTCAGTGGGTTAAGCCGCTGCCTTCGGCTCAGGTCATGATCTCAGGGTCCTGGGATCGAGTCCCACATCGGGCTCTCTGCTCAGCAGGGAGCCTGCTTCCTTCTCTCTCTCTCTCTGCCTGCCTCTCAGTGTACTTGTAATTTCTCTCTGTCAAATAAATAAATAAAATCTTTAAAAAAAAAAAAACTTAATTAAGGATTATATATTAGACCATTCCTTTCTCATAGATCCTTTCTTCATCTGATCCAAGGATATCTTTTTTGTTTTGTTTTGTTTTTTAAGATTTACTTTATTTATTTGACAGAGAGAGGCACAGTGAGAGAGGAATATAAGCAGGGGGAGTGGGAGTGGAAGAAGCAGGCTTCCTGTGGAGCAGGGAGTATGACATGGGGCTCTATCCCAGGTCCCTTGGATCATGACCTGATCAGAAGGCAGACACTTAAGGACTGAGCACCCAGGTACCCCCAAGTATTTTTCACTGGCTATTTCTCCCTAAGGCTTCAGTCTCCACATACCACTTAATATCCTACCAACTTTCCAGATTTTTCCTAAATAATATTGTTTCCCTTATTTTTTCCAGAATATGGCCATAGGGCCTGAATATCCATTTGTAAAATTATCTGTTTCTTTAAAAATTCATCAGTGTATATATTAACCATAACCTCAAGCTTCTTGGGGTACATTTTTGAAGTATAATTAGGTATGCCAATGTTTACCATACTTTTTGATTATGAAGATAAAAGATAAACTATGAATATCTACCCATCAAACAGGTGAAATCCGAAATTTGGGAAGACCCTTAGTTTTCAGAAGAAGTGGGGAGGAGACTTTTCCAAGGGACAACTAAGGGCAGATGAACCAGAAAATAGAGAAGTTAAATAAGAAAAACTGTTTGGACAAAATACACAGACCCAATTGAGTGAGGATTTAGGTAGTACAGGAAAAATAAAAAAATTTAAAAAAAAGAAAAAAAGAAAGAAAGAAAGAAAGAAAAAGAAAATCTGACCCAAAGAAGAAAAAAGTCATATAAGCTGAAGCAGAGTCCATTTTTTCCCCAAGAATCCTCCTAAGAACCAAACCTATGTGAAACTTTGCACAGTTTAACTGATTATTCATCATGTCCAGGGGTTTCTATATTCTGCACTTTTCTCTGTTTTAAGCTCTTTAGCTCACTGTGGAGAGTGAAAACACCACGAACTTTGAGATTGTACACATCTAAACTTGAACCCTGGTTCCAGCACTCAAGAGCTGTGTTTTCTCATTTGCTTGATCTACTTTCATCTACAAAAGACAAAATTATTGCATTATAAGATAATATGTATAGTCAGCACAATTCCTGTGAAAGAGAGAAAATTAAAGATACTGATATTACTATCACCAAAAACACACACACAAGAGGAGATAATTCTTGAATCCAAGTATTTTCTTTTCACTAAAGGGACATTTAGGGCTTGCTGGTGTTTAGTTTTCTGAAGCAGTATTTGGGGCTAAGAAGAAATAAAGTTGAAAAGTTCAGGAACAATATTTGGGGCTCCAAAATACCACATTCAGAAGTTTTGATGATGTACTACATGCTGGCTAACTGAACATAATGAAAAAAAAAATTGAATTCAGCAGTTAACAATGGGTTGTTTGTAGAATGGGGTGGCATATGGAAGAGTTTGGTTTTTATTTATTATTATTAATTTTTCAACTAGAGTACTCTAGATATGGGGAATAAATGCAAAAAAAGAGAAACTGGAGGTGAGAACAGTTAGGGAATGGTTGACATTACACATCCCAAACCAACATCTTCCAAAATGTTTAGCTCAAATCAGCATTTACTTGGAGCCTGTGTTACACACTACATTTCTACTTTTAAAGATAAATGACAAAACCAGAAATATTAAAAAGTCTGACAAATTCTATAGTTAAAGTAATGTAACAAATTGTCAGTTTGTCTGATCACCTTTCCTATATGTTTATTATTAATACTCAAAGATAACTTTAGAAAATACCAGCCTACATTATAATAATTATATATATATATATATAATTATATGTATAATTGATTTCCTTATTTCCTATAAATAAAATTATTTTTTAATTATTATTCTTCAGCATATTTAATATTTCTAACCCTTCTTAGCTTTAGACAGCCTGGCAGGGTTCTTATAGGTATATGTCACATATCAGTATTCAGTGCTGGTCTTATGCCCATCTATCTATGATCTGCACTTGTCTTTTTAAAATCAGAGCTCCTCCGCCCACTCTCTGTATGCCACTTCAGTGTCTGTAGATATCTTCCCCTATACAAATTCTTTCTGACTCTAGTCCTCAGCCTCTGAAAGTGCTACTGAGCCATAATATCTTTACAAGTTTGTAGGTAAATTTCAATTACAATTTGTTTGAAATTGCAGTTTTTCACTCTAACTATACTGATAATTTCCACTATTTCCTTCTTTTGTGATTATAATTTCTAAAATAAACTACTCATATTCTTCCCAGGTTTTTAATTTTATCAGGCACTTATGAGGGTTGGGGGTTGGGGGACATGTTCACATCACCAGTTCTGTCAGTATTTCCTAACAAATGAAAACATTCAAAAAGAAAAAAAGTAAAAGGTAAGTGCAGCCTTTGGTGTTCATGGCTCAGAATGTATGCTGTTGTATTTAATTAATAAATAGTTTTATGTTTATGAAAATGGGGAAAACTGGAGTCCTTTTATGAAGTCCTCACAAAACATTTTTTAACAACATGGTCTTTGTGATATAATTTTCTTTTTAAAAACCTAAATAGGGGTGATTAGGTGGCTCAGTGGGTTAAGCCTCTGCCTTCGGCTCAGGTTATGATCCCAAGGTCCTGGGATCAAGCCCTGCATGGGGGCGGGGGGGTCTCTGCTCTGCAGGGAGCCTGCTTCCCCCCCCCCCGCCTGCCTCTCTGCCTACTTGTGATCTCTCTCTTCCTGTCAAATAAATAAATAAAATCTTAAAAAAAATAAAGTACCTAAATAGGTAGGAAAAATATTATATGCCACCCTTGGATAATTTTGAAAGAAATTTTGTGCAGAAAAGAACAAAATAAATGTAAAAAAATGGTAAGTGAGCAGCTTTCCAGAAGGCATTCCTAATAGTCTTATAGAAAGCTACATTTGATCTGTGAGGAAGTAGATCTAGAAAAGCAACAAAATTCTTCTCATTTCTTTTGCTTATTGTTTTCTATATCTAAATATTTTGTTGCCTTTTCTTTTCCCCTTAGAATTTGGTGGAAATATGCAGGGAGATGTGAGGTGTGCTAATGGTTATTAAAAGGTAACAGTGTCATAATACCCAAAGTATTTATTTTCAGGATAAATATATAACGGCAGATTCCACTAAATTTAAATATTTATCCTTCAAAAGTTGAAATAGAAGTTTATCCAAGGCCAAGAAAATGACCGTGAACTTTTATTAACTTTATTTGTTTATTTATGAGGGTGGGGAAGGGCAGAGAAAAGGGAAAAAGAGAATCTTAAGAGGGCTCCATGCCTGGTATGGAGTCTGACAAGGGGATCAATCTCATGACCTTGAGATCATGATCAGAGCTGAAATCAAGAGGCGGAGACTTAATTGACTGAGCCGCCCAGGAACTCTGGAATTTCATTAGCTTTAAAGAGGCTTAGAGCATCACGAAATCATCCAAGATGCCTTTTTAACTTGTGTGAAACCTAAAAAGAGTTTTCTAATGAAAGAACACTCAGTAAGAAAGACATAGTGATCTTAACTATATAATAGAAATGTGAAATTTGAAATAAACATTCTTTACAGAAAATATTCAAAATAATAAGCCAGTAAAGCAAGTGCTGCGTGAACTGTATAATCTATAGACAACAAGGAAAGGATATATGAAATTAATACATATGTTGACATGTTGGCATTTATGGCAAACTTTAAAAAGAATTCATATTTCATAAAGTCATAGTGTTATTTAATTTTCTTCTCAAAACCATTCCCATGCTGCAAACTTACATTTGCCTTGCCTTGTTTCCTTGGAATAAATAAGCTTAAAGCTATCCTAAATAGACAGCAGAAGTGCAAATGAAGTGCAGCTCATTCAATTGTGACCCCATTTCATTTCTTCCCACGAAACATATATCTCAAAAGTAAATCGGTGCCATTCCCAGCTGGTAATACATGATAAGTATGAAAATGAGTCCATCTTTGACATTTAACATGTAATTTTATATTGCTCTCCTATCTGAATGTGTCCAGTAAGAAGTGGAAGTGGTGAGCCGCTGCTCTGCCTTGGTGACCTGAATGCATCAAACTTCCTCTTTGCTACTCTGTAGAACAGGAATATGATATGTGTAACTAAATGTTGCAAACAGCCAGTCTGTGAGTACATTACTCCTTGGAAGGGGGGAGAGACTCCCTAAGAAAACAGAATATCATTTCAGGTTGTTTTTTTGAACCCTCAAAGCAGTTAAACTGACCAGTTTATCTCAGAGGCGATAGATGAACTGTATTATCTAATCCTCTGGAGACTTTGATTTAATTGCTGTGGGTTAAGACCTAGGCACGGGTTTTTATTTCAAAAGCTCTCTAGGTGATCGTAATGTGCAGCCAGGGATGAGGACCACTGGGCTAAATGAAACCCTGAGGATATGATGCTGTTTCTCAGAGGCTGACTGCTTGGTGATTTCCGCTAGCTCTTTCTAGTCCTATCAATGTCATCTTCAGTTCCACCTTGCTTAATCACAGAACTTCTGGATTTCTTCCTCTCCCTAGATAACCTCATGTACTTTATAGACAAAAAATGGGGGAGGAGGAAGAGCACCATTTGAGAATAATGCCTTCTTCTGATTCCCTCCTGTAAAATTATCTGCACCTTCATTGTTCCTTCTTCACAGTCTTCTGCCTGAGAGGAGAGGGTGTGTGAACTCCTATCCAAGTTCAGGGCAGTGCCCTTCTATTCTGAACCCCAGATTCTTCATATTGGGGAACCGTATCTTCCAATTGGTCCGGCTCTCCCCTGTATCTTTAACCACTCACACGCACCTGAGCCATGTCCTCATTATTGAAACCTGTCATATCTTAAAAACAACCCTTCCCTAATTTCATGCTCCTGTCTACTAACATCACTCTTGCCTTTGCCTCACAGTTAAGTTTCTGCTTTTCACTTCAAGCCTCAATTTTCTCACCTCATTACTCATCAACTATAGCCATGTGTCTTCCACACCAACAATTCCAATGACAATGGTTTTACCAAGGTCACTGGCATCCTCTTGGTTGCTGAACTCGATTGAGTTCTTATTTTTCTCACTCACTGTGCAGCATTTAACAATGTTGACCACACTTTATCTATAAAGTCTCTCCCCACTATTTTGTTACAGCACCATTCTCTCCTGTTATCCATCTCTGCTTCTAGCTACTTCTGCTTTAGTCTCTTCCACAAGCTCTACTTTCTCCTCTTCTCCATTATATATTGGTACCTGCTCCAAACTACTTCTCTATCATCTTCTCTGCATTTCTCTTAATCGAAAGTCAAACTTAATTGAAAGTCAAACTGGACACCCTGCCTTCAGGGTCACCCCTCCCCAGGCTCATTCTATTTTCTATAACACAGTGCACCCTGATATTTTATGCATTTTCCCATGTGGTTCCCTCTATCTGATGTACACTTCACAACCACCACTGTTTCTTTAGCCTTATCTACTGCGTTTTCAAGGTTCAGCTCAGCTTCTTCCTCCTGTTGGAAGTCTTCTTCGTTTACCCCATATAACTTTTTTATAACTTTTATATAACTCTAGCATGGAGTTTATGATCAATTATTGCAATTTTATATTAACTATGGGATCTTCTCTTGTCCCCCCCACCGCACCATTGAGAGTAAGTTCATTGCAAGTAGAGATTTGTCTTAGTTATCTTTTTACCCTTACGACTTACCCCAATGTCTGACTGACATATAATTATCACTGAATAAATACTTGTTCAATGCATTTAATTAATAAGTAATCCTTATTCTAGAGAAATTTAAAAGCAAAAAACCTCTCCTTCTTTATGCATCCAAAACCCAGTACTTACCTTGTCATTGGCATATATGATCCTTCAAAGTAAGATCCATCGGTTTAACCAACATATCTCCTTTTTTCCCCACCTTCAATAAGTTTATGCTCCTCCATATTTCATTCATCAGTGTTTGGCTATCTTTCTAAAACAGGTCTCTTTAATGACCCTGCAGTTTTATGTGAAGTTTTCTGTCTTATATATCATTCCATATATCAACTTATAGGTCTGTCTGCCTTTCCTTCTTAAATCTTTACTCACTTTTTATAATCAAATTTTCTAGACTTTTCTAAGCAGAGTGGTTACTTATTCTCATTGAATGTAAAGTTCTGTGTCTGCTCACTTGCAGTGTCTGTTGCTGTGATGTCTGGTAATACACACATTTCTATTGTGTTTTTCCCACTAAAGTAGAGCACTTATCTTTAGAGAAAGATAATTTCTGACTCATCTTTTTTTTTCCTTTTATCTAGTAAATATTTAGAACTCAAATATCAATGTTGTTTAAAAAAATGAATGATTTCCAAAATAAATATACAGTAATATTCAACTCGAAGAGAAACTAAGTGATATATTCATAGTCTATTGAATTTATCTCCCAAAGGTTAACATTCTCATTTCTGTCTTCTGTCCTTCCTTTATTTTGAATTGTCTTTATGACATAAACATTGTCTATGCAACTGTGCCTCCGTGGCCTTAGGGATGTTCTCTGGTTGTTTCATTTTGAATGTACTGTTTTCAATGAGACTATAAATTCCTCAAGGGCATGATTTGTTCAATTCTGTTCTGTGCTTCTTACATTGTGTCTAGCTTAGTGAGAAACAAAACATTCATTCAGTCAAGTATCTGTGAGGGTGTCTGCCACGTGCCAGGCAAGGCCAGTTGTTGAGGTGGGGTTGCTGTTGCTCTAAACCTAGATCCACAAAAATTACCATCAGACTAGCTAAACAGAAAAACATAGCTTACACCTTAATACAAGGAGAGGTCTGCCAAAGTGTGATAAATTCTGTGTATTCATATTAAGGGTAAAATTCATAATTCCTTACATTTCAAATAAACTCAACTTAAATATTAACAATTTCCACCTTGGGGTGCCTGGGTGGCTCAGTGGGTTAAGCCACTGCCTTCTGCTCAGGTCATGATCTCAGGGTCCTGGGATTGAGTCCCGCATCGGGCTCTCTGCTCAGCAGGGAGCCTGCTTCCCTCTCTCTCTCTCTCTCTGCCTGCCTCTGCCTACTTGTGATCTCTCTCTGTCAAATAAATAAATAAAATCTTTAAAAAAAAATTTCCTCCCCTTTTCATCAATCTTGTCTCTAAATGTTTTACCTAGACCTCTTGATTCCTATTGGTGTCTGTGCCTTTCCTAGGTCTGCATGTTTTTTTATGTCACATTGTACAATTCTCTATTTTGAGTTCATATAAAAAGTGTCAGACATCTTAGTGATCACACTATGATCATTTTATCTACAGACTCTCCTACCTAAAAGTAGCTATCCTGCTAGTTTAAGATGAAAGTGAGTTTGTGTTAAGAAGGAGCTTAGTAAGGGAGTCCCTCACTCCATCTTTACTTCTCCCATCTTTTTATGTGATCAGAATTAGTGGAAAGGGAAGCCAGTCATATAGGTCATCATATTGTGACAATAGCACATCCTGTCAGCAAACATAGGAAACAAGGATTTCTGCATTACAAGGGGATTTTGAGGAATCTTACAGACTTACTGTAAAAACAAACAAACAAAAAAAACAACAAAAAAGGCATTTTGTTATGACAATTCTTTGAAATTCCCTTTCAAATAAGTAGGTTCTCCGGCAAATTTTTAATTTCTTGTGCTAATTTTACTAGTTTTCAATTTGTTCATCCTTGCATAAATATAACGCATTCAGTTTTTTCCCTAGTTGTTCAGCTAAAATGCCCATTGTTTATTAGGTTATTATTTCCTTAGTCATTTGTGCTTTATTCATTGAACAGCCCCTTTAGTCCCACTAAATTTAAAACCCTCAAGGCTTTAGAATTATGTGGGCCAAAACTAAAAGAATTGCTTCCTATTCATTTTCTCTCCCAACTCACCTATAATTGCTATTGATTAATTTTAATAATTAATATCTTTATTTTCCATTTAAAAACTCTCAAAACTGTAGCACTTAAAATATAGCAGGATCAAGAATCACATCATAATCAACTTTATTTTTCTAAGGATACATTATTTAAAATGAACATATGTGGTGTGCCTGGGTGGCTCAGTGGGTTAAGCCTCTGACTCAGGCTCAGGTCATGATCTCAGGGTCCTGGGATCAAGCCCCACATGAGGCTCTCTGCTCAGCAGGGAGCCTGCTTCCCCTGTCTCTCTCTCCTACCTCTCTGCCTACTTGTGATTTCTCTCTCTGTGTCAAATAAATAAATAAAATCTTTTAAAAAATAAAATGAACATTTCATAGAATTACACTTAATAGTTGGAAATGTATGAACATAAATAACCCATTAACTTAATATAAAATTATATCTTTAGTAGAAAATGAGGTATAAAAGATCCACAGATTCTAAACTACTGCAAAAAATTTGATGACTGATAACTGCAGTTTTGGCCCTAAGTAAAAGCAATACTTATCTATTTTTTAAAGACTTTATTTATTTATTTTACAGAAAGAGGTCACAGTGAAATAAATGTTTATTTTTTTTTGTTTTTTTAATATTTTATTTATTTATTTGACAGAAAGAGAGATCACAAGTAGGCAGAGAGGCAGGCAGAGAGAAGGGGGGAAGCAGGCTCCTGAGCAGAGAGTCCCATGTGGGGCTCAATCCCAGGACTCTGAGACCACGACCCAAGCCGAAGGCAGAGGCTTAACCCACTGAGCCACCCAGGTGCCCCAAATGCTTATTGTTTTAAGCCATTCAGTTTATGGTATTTTTGTTATACCAGCCAGACCAAGACAAACATTTAATAAGAAATACCTCAACAAATCCTAAAGTCTATAAAAGTAATAATTATACTTAAGAATATTTAGAATTTATAACTGGAAGAAGTCCATAGTAATCACCAAAAAAGCACACAGAAGCCCAGGAAATGTTAAGCAACATAGGCAAGGTCATACACCCAGGAAATGGGAGGGTGCCAATGGAGAGCTCTCACTGATAACTATGGAGACCCCTCCTCCCTACTATATAACAAAACAGAATCATTTACTTGATAACTATTTGCATATTTTCCTAATAAATTTGTAAGGTAGGCAAGATGTGAAGAATGTATTTCTGAGCAATTGTCAGAAGGTCATTATTGAAATGCAAAATTTCTAATTGTTCAGGTGACTTTGAATTTTAGATGATATACATAAATGCATCACTATCATCTGCATCACACAACATGTAAATGACATCTTATCATTAAAATATATTCATTGTCAGAGCTCAGTAAAATGAATTTGCTTATTAAAATTATATAATAAATTTCAAACTATTATTTTTGGGGAAAAAAGACCATCAAGAAACATGAGTGTATGATAAATATCCATATCTAAACCATCTGTCTATCTTCATCACCATATGTCACTCTATTAATTGCTAATATCACCCTTATTATGCATCATCTCATCTGTAACCTTATTCCATGAAACTAAGAAGGCATCAATAACAGCTACAGACTAACACCTGCTATATGTGTTTCTGGTTGATAAATTTCAGCAGGTTCTGGTTTGCTCTTGGGCAAAATTTTCTAATTGCTTTTGCATAACAGGAAGTCTTCCACCAGGCAAATTTTCTGGTTACAATCAGCACATTACTATCTTTTTAAACTGTTTGTTATAATTAACTAATTTCCCCATAATATTTGTTCAAAAAGTCTATTTAACAACTATCGTACACACTAAAATATAAGGATAATGGTCACTGGACTCAACCCTGTGAAGAAGAGTTAAATATGAGTAGGAACCTGACACATATGTGAGAGAATTTTGAAAACTTTAAGACCCCCAAAACCCTTAATAAATATTCATTAATGAGGGTCATGGCCCTTAGCTTTGGCCAGAGCAATTACCTGTTGAATAAACTGTGATACCAACGTTTCCTTCTGTATATGAAAAAGGAATTGAACTTCATCATGATCTTTCCATTTAAAATCAAAGGTAATAGATGGATAAACCTTATTGGTTAGTGTCCTCTTCTTGGCAATATTCAAAAGAATTCAATGAAAATTCAAGCACAATAAGAATGTTGATTATTCTGTTCTTTCTAAGGTGATTTTGGTTGAGGGAGCAAGTGTATTGTGCATAAAATGTTGAGGCATGGGGCGCCTGGGTGGCTCAGTGGGTTGGGTCCTCTGCCTTCGGCTCAGGTCATGATCCCAGGGTCCTGGGATCCAGCCCTGCATCGGGCTCTTTGCTCCGCGGGGAGTCTGCTTCTCCTCCTTCTCTCTCTGCCTGCCTCTCTGCCTACTTGTGATCTCTGTCTGTCAAAATAAATTTAAAAAAATCTTAAAAAAAAAATGTTGAGGCATCACTGCCAAAGAGAATAGAATTAAATGCTAAATTGTGTGGTGAAGAGAGTAAATATGAAGTAGGAGTAAAGAAGTGAGGGATAAAGGATAATGAAAATAGGAGAGAAGTTTTGAGGAGGTGAAAGGTGAGTAAGACTTTGAAAGGTGGGTGGGCAGAATATGGTCAATAGGTATGCTTTCATTCAGGACAAATCACACGTATACGAAAATTAGGACAGTGGTTTGGTTCGGTATTGAGATCCTGGGATAAACTTCTGGTGAGAATTAGAGAACTAACTGGATGGAGAAAGATTATGGGCGATTATGGGAATTAAGGAGTTAACATTTAGTGTGGCACCCCAACCACTATCACTTCAATCTATTAAGTGTTTGTGCTTCAGCCCATATTCTTGAGGATTTTATACAGATTACCTTATTGCATCCTCATACAAATTCTTTTTTTTTTTTAAAGATTTTATTTATTTATTTGACAGAGAGAGATCACAAGTAGGCAGAGAGGCAGGCAGAGAGAGAGGAGGAAGCAGGCTCCCTGCTGAGCAGAGAGCCCGATGCGGGACTCGATCCCAGGACCCTGAGATCATGACCTGAGCCGAAGGCAGCGGCTTAACCCACTGAGCCACCCAGGCGCCCCCTCATACAAATTCTTAACTCCCTATGGAGTAGGTCCTAATGTACTGGAACTCTCTTTTATAGATAAAGTATCTGATAATTATGAAGAGAGTTTATTACTTAAGTAGAAGATCAAATATTTGAACTGGTGTACTCTGATACCCGAGTTCACATTCTTGATTGTCTCATTTTATTGGCTCACAGTATGAAGTTGAGAAAGAAAACAGGGTCTTTGAATATTATTGGGACATATCAAAATTGAGATTTTGATGGGATTAGTCTGCCAGCAATACAAATGATAAATTATAGTTCAAACAAAAACATATGAGTCAGTTGTAGCATATAGAATGGTGATGACCGGAATGAAAGTTGTGGAGTGCTTCCAGAAAAATCTCAAGGGAGGAGATATATAACATAACCCTTCCTAACTTACCTCACTTTATAGTCTTTCATATATAGACCTAACTAAACTAGAATGCCCATCTTCCCCCACTAGTTCCCCAGAACATGTCAATTTACTTTGTGATTTCACTTGTGACATACCCTCTATATTTGGAATGCTTTCTAACTTCCTATGTTGAAATCTAAAACAATTCCTGAGTTCTGCTCTGCCATCTCAAGGTGTGACAATCTCCAAACATGAAAATAATATTTCTCATCTGAATTTTGCAGAGAATTACACCTCTCTTGTAAACAAAATAGTCTATTCTATATTACCTACTTTTGTGTTTATGCCTTCTAAATAACAAAATAATTAAAACCATACATGCTGTGTGGCCCTCATAGTATTAATTTGGCATGTATACCGATGTTTACTAATGTTTGTGGAATCCAAAATAGGTAAATATATTAATAACTGCATAACATATAATTAAATAATTAATTGAATGATGGAATTCAAGGTGACTCCTGATTTTTACCTGTTTCCAGTACATTCATCTTTCTTTTCTTTTCTAATCCTTCCTTAATCACCTCTTACATTACTCTTATGAGTGGTTCATGCCCTTGTGTCTTGACAGATAAAAACTGTTTGCTTGGACCATCCAAACTAATATTGATTGAAAATTAGTCAAAAATTTTGTCTAATCTATAAATATTAACTCTCTTAAATACTTCCTAGTCAACAAATTATCAGTTCTCCAATGAATGATGTTTCTTCAAACATCACAAATATCTAAAAATAAACTTTATACATATTGTTCAAGTGCATAAGCCTGCTTATTTGTATAAACTCCAGCTTTTGGATATCTACTGCATTACCAACAAAAGAATAATTATATCCATAACTGTATACTGGTAAATATCTCGTATACATATCCCATTTAGGAAATAAAAATTATTGTCTGGGTTTGTGTAAAACCCATTAATATTAATTTCCAAATTGCTCTTTCTCTTTTAATTCATAATTTGTTATTTGTGTGAACTTTCAGTCCCTTTAAAATCACCATTTCTTGATTGCTCAACCATGCAATACATAGACAGCAGCTATATTAATAACCTCTCAAAGGTGCAGTGCACTGATACTGCTATTTATGCCGCTGTCTGGGAAAAAGCATATTTATTCTATCCAAGTACCCATGAGACATGAAAACTATTCTTTGTTCAGACTCACTGCGGATAGTCATTTTAAAACTTCAATTACTATTTCAGCATGTTCCTTCCATTACTGTTTCCAGCACCAGAGCCAGTAATTTCTAATAGCCAAATGTACTTTATAAACCATACACACATAGGCCTGCATGCAAGGAATGAATAAAGCTACGTATAAATGATTGGTGTCTGCAGAAAAGATGTAAAATTTAGATGCAATAACATCAAGATATAAATATTGAATATGCACATTTTGTGCCTATCCGCTAATGTTGATATATATCATCATACATCTTGGAATCAAAGAAAAATAATTATACATTAATTTTCAATGAATATTTCTTGAGATTGAAGCCAGTACAGAGCTGCTCTTTCTGCTATAGGGTTTGTAAAACATAACAAAATAATGTAACATTATTTCTGTCTTTGAACAATTTACAGTCATAATAAATATGATTCATTCTTTTTATTGAAATGAGAGTCTTGAATGAAAAAGATGGTTTATAGTCTCAATCTTACTTTATGTAGACCTTAAATTCCATGATCTGACTATAACTTTTCTTCTTGTGTGAGGTTTCGTTTCTTCATTAACATTAATCTTTTTTTCTTGAATCTACTATTTTTTCCATTCTTTTTTGCCATCAAAAAGTGCACACATCTAATTTATGAAAAACTGAAGCAGGATACTTGGATCATACCATTTGAAACCATGATTTTCACTATGTTGTCCTTCATAACTATAAATTTGTCTTGAGTGGAGGACACCATAAAAAATCAACCTGTTACAGTTTACTGTCCTATTCATTGCCTGAACATTGATGAATGTTACTCCACAATAACTATCATTCAGTGTCTACTTTATAAAAAAATAATGTAAGGCATTTCAGAACTCGAAGCCAGGAAAAATTTTGTTTTTTTCTGTGTCATTGTTATACATGTATTTCATAGACAACAGTTTTTGTATAAAAACAGGTTTCCCTGTTTGTTCAGCAGTTGTCATATTTAAGTCTAACATTCTTAAAAGTTGTCTACTAACTTATATATAAACTTTTGTTTAGGAACTTGGAACTATTTTGCCTTATTTTATTATCCCCATTTCACTATTTCTTTTTAATGTTATTTCACCATATGTCATTGCCAAAGCCTTTGAAAATTAGATAGTCCATGAGTACACATCTACCTGCAACAGAAAAGTTTTATTTAAACCTGAAAAGCATCTAGCTTCTCTCTTCTTCTTACTCGGGTTTTGCCATTGCCAAGCGAGTGGAAGACACCTGTTGCTTCCATTTGATCATGTTCTATTCTCTCAGTAATGTTCTGAAATCTGGCTTTTCTCCCCATTCCATGAAGTCTTAAGGACTTTGCCATTTTTCAAGTATTTGAACTTGGGAATGGGTTGTTTCTCTTTATGTCTTACTTTTTCATTTCTAAAATGGAGATAATTGTGTCTCAATCAGTTTGTATTCAGGATTGAATAAGACAGTATATGCAGTGGTTAGTGCCCAGTGATTTCCCCAGAGGAAGTGTCTAAAAGTATTACTAATGATGACAATGTTGTAGTGGCTGGATAATCTTCCATACAACTCCATTTTTCATTTTCTTCATACTTATTAACAGCATAGGATTTCTCTGATCTCATGGACTCATCTTGGGGTATCACCTTTGATTCTTTCTTGTCACTTTCTTTTTCCATATCCAGACAGTAGTCAGATACTTTCTCTTTGTCCCTTTAGAGTAGCTCTCAAATCTACCCTTTCTCTAGTCCCCTGAGAACACCCTTATTACACCTGAGGGGAATCTATAGAGTGGGTCCCTGCTCAGCAGGGAGTCTGCTTCTCTCTCCGCCCTTCACCTTGCTTGTGCTCTCTCCTACTCTAAGAACAACAACAACAACAAAAAAAAAAGCAATTAAGAGTGTCAGTAAATCTAGATGAGGCATTTTCAAACATTGCTTAATAAAATTTAGAAAACAGGGGCTTTATTTAATTGATATGGAAATGCTTAATTTGTAGAAAGGTGATAAGAACAAATCTTATCTGCTGGTATCTTATCTTACTGGTAATATGGGAAGCCAGAGCGTCACCAGTACATTGTATTGCATATTTATATAATTATTACTTTGGGAACTCCTTGGAAACCTAACACAGCAGTTCGCATATCAGAGATCTTCAACAAATATTGCTAAGTACATGGGATAAGTATTTCCTTAAAGACTGCATTACAGCTCAAAGATTTAATTGAACCTTATGCCCATGGAACAAAATTCACACTATTAAAATGTTGTTAAGAGAGCATTTTGATTTTAAAGGTTTTTCTTTACCTTTACAAACAGGCCTGTGATCACTCCAAGCAGCAAAGACTTCAGCTATCCGTTGACAGGTGATGCTCTTAGCACCTTGTAGGACATAATCTTCATCACAAGAGAATTGCACAGTTGATCCAAGGCTAAAATCAAGCAGAGTATTAAAAAAAAAAAAACAGGATTAGAAAAATATAACAGAAAAATTAGTCTCCATTCCTACTGGTAACATCTAATAGGTCAGAAAGTTTCACAGTGGCAAAAAGTATCTTTTTACTGGAAAAACAAAACATGAAAATAAAACTTATATAAATATACATTATAAGTCATATATATATGAATCTGTTATAGGTCAGTAATATGAAAATGTTGGTAGGCACTAGAGAAAGGTATCATCAAATTTAATTTCTTGTTATCAGTTGTTAAGCCAACCTTAAGTAAATGATTAAATCTCTAATCCTAAGAAGTTGGTAAATATGAAGCAAAAGTCGTCTTCCTGACTGCATTACTTTTCAAGCCGGTATTCTTTTGTGTATTTACTTCAGTATTTGCAGATCAATCAATCAATTGATAATTATTTAGAAATGCAAAATTATGTTGACTGTCTTCTATAAAAAATTCAACCATCATGTATTACATAATCTACTGCAATTTTGCTTCCCTTTCCCCTGAAAGAGAAGGTAATAACGATCGTTTTTTAGAACCCTAATTTCTAAGGGTAATGGATGTTTGCTGAAATTAAAAAAACAAAACAAAACAAACAAATAAACAACAACAACAAAAACTACCATGCATTTCTTAAAATCCTTGAACAGCAACTCACAAGAAAAAATAAAGTAGCAAATAAAGGCATTTTCTTTTCTTTTCTTTTTTTTCTCTCTCATTGTTTCCTTTTAAAAAGATGGGGATATGAACTGGTATAGTCAGTGGAAAATAGTATGGAGTTTCCTCAAGAAATTAAAAATAGAATTACCATATGATCCAGTGACTCCACTGAGTATTTATCCAAAGAAAACAAAAACACTAACTCAAAAAGATATATGCAGCATAATTTACAGTACCTAAGATATGGAAGCAAACTGAATGCTCATCTGTAAACAATAAGTAGATAGGAAAAATATGGTATAAATACAAATGAATATTACACAGCCATAAAAAGATGAGACTGTGCCATTTGCAACAACATGGATGGACCTAGAAGGTATTACACTAAATGAAATAAGTCAGGTAGGGAAAGACAAATATCATGATTTCACTCATATGTGGAATATTAAAAAAAATGAATAAACAAACAACAGGATGAGAGCTATAAATACAAAGAACTGATGGATGCCAGAGAGCAGGTGTGTGAAGGGGACAAGGAGAAAATGGGTGAAGGGGAGAGAAGAAGGGAAGATGGCCGAAGAGTAGGGTGCCCTCGTTTCATCTGCTCGCCTAAATTCAGCTAGATACCTATCAAATCATTCTGAAAACCTGTAAATTCAACCTGAGATCCAAGAAAATAATGTCTGCAAGTCTAAAAATAGAAAACTGACCACTTTTTGCAAGGTGTGGAGAAGTGAATTTGAGAGGATATATGGGAAGATAAACTGCAGGGGGAGAGAGCCTTCAAAAGCTGGCTACTGGAGGGCACCTGGGTGGCTCAGTGCGTTAAAGCCTCTGCCTTCAGGTCAGCTCATGATCTCAGGGTCCTGGGATCCAGCCCTGCATGGGTGGGGGGGGGGTCTCTGCTCAGCGGGGAGCCTGCTTCCTCCTCTCTCTGCCTGCCTCTCTGCCTACTTGTGATCTCTGTCTGTCAAATAAATAAATAAAAATCTTTAAAAAAAAAAGTTGGTTACTAGAATGTGATACAGCAGTGAAGCACAAAATTGGAACGTTTAGAAATCTGCTCCTGTGAGGGACATCCCCACCTGAAAGGTGCTTACGTGGCAAAGAGCAGAACCCTATATGGGACAGTGTGGTCTCAGGATCCATGGGGTCACAGAAAGAACATGGGTACCTGAGTGTGCCAGAGTTCCCAGACACTGGAGCTGGGAAGCCGTCGTCTTCCTGACTGCATTACTCAGTGAGGACAGCAGTGTTGCCATAAACCATGAACAGCAGATCTATCCAGAGACCCCTCTCCAAGCAGGGGCCCAACAAGCAGCAAAACCCCTGCGTGACCCTCATCCTTCTCCCAGGGAGGAGTGGTACAGGTTCCCCTACCATCGGACAACTGTTCATGGAGCAGTTCTCAAGAAAGCAGTAGGCTGCCGTGAAATAGCCCCTCCATCCCGTGGGAGGATTGGTGTGGGTGTGCATTGCAGGAGTCTGCAGATTGCTTGACTGAGCACTGAACAGTGGGAGCCAAGATCATTTAGGTCCAGGACTGGAGATCTGGGCACTGCCATTTTGGTGTTATTTATTTACATTATTTTTCATCCTCTAAAGTGGCATGAAAAGCCCATAAGGAACAAATGCCACATAGAGCAACCCAAAGCAGGTTACACTGAACTTAGCTTCCTGGCCAGGGGCCATGCAACTCTGCCCGACAAAGACACCTGAGAATCCGTGCAACAGGTTTCTCCCCCAGAAGATTAGCAGGAACATCAGCCACATACCAAGTTTATGGATCACTCAGAACTGAAAAAAATTCTACAGTAGGGGAAGAGTATATAGAACTTGAGGTTTTTCTTCTCTCATGAGTCTGTAGCCCTTCAGTTTAAAATCTCTTTTTTTCCTTTTTTTTCCTCCTTTTCAACTAGTTTCTCATTTTATCAAATCTATGTTAAGTCTTTTTTTAATTTTCATTTTAGCATTTACATTTTATAGATATACTCTTCATTTTTGGCTTACTTGCACTGTCATATATGGGTTATGGTTTGTCATTTTGTTCTCTTGTTCATCTGTTCTTCTCTGGACAAAATGACTAGAAGGAGAAATTCATAACAAAAAACAAAAGAACTAGTGGTAATTCTCTCTGCCATAGATCTAATTGATATGGATATAAGTAAAATGCCAGAAATTGAACTCAGAAAAATAATTATAAAGTTCCTAGGTGGGCTTGAAAAACAGCATAAAAGACACTAGATAATCTCTTAGTGTAGAAATTAAATCTAATCAAGCTGAAATTAAAAATCCTTTAACTGAGATGTAGTCTAAAATGGATGCTCTAATAGCTAGTGTAAATGAGGCAGAAGTGAGAGTCAATGACATAGAAGACAAAATGATGGAAAGGAAGGATGCTGAGCAAAAGAGAGAAAAACAACTAATGGGCCATGAGGGGAGGTTTTGAGAAATCAGCAACACCATAAAGTGAAACAATTTTAGAACTACTTTGTTCCCAGAGGAAGAAGAAAGAGAAGCATTAGGTATAGTTGAACAAATCATAGCTGAAAACTTCTCTAACATGGGGAAGGAAACGGAGATTCAAGTTCAGGAGTTACAGAGAACCCCCCTAATAAATCAATAAAAATAGATCAACACCCTGACACATATAGTGAAGTTTGAAGATTTCAGAGATAAGAGAAAATTCTGAAAGCAGCTTCAGACAAGAGACCGTTAACTTGCAAGGGTAGGAACATTAGACTGGCAGAATACATATCCAAAGAGACCTCCCAGGCCAGAAAGGGTTGATATGAAATATTCAGGGTACCAAATGATAAAAGTATACAACCAAGAATACTCTATACAACAAATCCATCATTCAGAATGGAAGGAGAGATAAAGAGCTTCCAAGACAAAAAGAAACTAAAAGAATTTGTGATCACTTAACCAGCCATGCAAGAACTATTAAAGGAAATCTTCCCATCCTATAAGTGAAGGAATAACCCAAAAGTCACATAGACCGGAAAGAAATAATCTACAGAAACAGGCATGTTACAGGTCATACAATGAAACTGAATTTCTATCTTTCAACAGTTACTCTGAATGTAAATGGGCTAAATGCTCCAGTAAAAAGACACAGGGTATCAGACTGGATAAAAAGCAAGACCATCCATATGCTGTCTACAAGAGACTCACTTTAGACCCAAAGGCATCTCCAGATTGAAAGTGAGAGGATGGAGAACTATTTATCATGCTAATGGACATCAAAAGAAGGCTAGTGTGGCAATCCTTTTATCAGACAAATCAGATTTTATTTATTTATTTTAAAGATTTTATTTATTTATTTAACAGACAAAGATCACAAGTAGGCAGAGAGGCAGGCAGAGACAGAGAGGGAAGCAGGGTCCCCGCTAAGCAGAGAGCCCGATGCGGGGCTTGATCCCAGAACCCTGAGATCATGACCTGAGCCAAAGGCAGAGGCTTAACCCACTGAGCCTCCCAGACGCCTCCAGACAAATTAGATTTTAAACCAAAGACTATAGTAAGGGATGAAGAAAGGCACTATATCATACTTGAAGGGTCTATGCAAAAAGAATATCTAACAATTATAAATGGTTATAGCAAATTATATAAAGCAAATTATATTGTTTGTGGCAAATTATATAAAGCAATTAATTACAATATTAATTGTAATTGTTTGTGACAAATTATATAAAGCAATTAATTACAATATTAAAGAAACACATTGATAATAATACAATAATATTAGGGGACTTTAACACCCCACTCACAGCAATGGATAGATCATCTAAGCAAATGATCAATAAGGAAACAAGGGCTTTGAATGACACACTGGACCAGATGGACTTCACAGATAAATACAAAGCATTCCATCCTAAAGCAACAGAATGCACATTCTTCTCAAGTACGCATGGAACATTCTCCAGAATGGATCAGCTACTGGGTCACAAATCAGGTCTCAACCAATATCAAAAGACTAGGATCATCCCCTGCATATTTGCAGACCACAATGCTTTGAAACTGGAACTCAATTACTAGAGGAAATTTGGAAGGAACTCAAATGCATGATGGTTTAAGAGCATCCAACTAAGAAATGAATGGGTCAACCAGGAAATTAAAAAAGGATTAAAAAAAAAAAACTAATGGAAACAGATGAAATGAAGACACAACTTCTCAAAACTTTTGGATGCTGCAAACATGATCCTAAGAGGAAAATACATTGCAATATGAGCCCTTCTCCAAAAATTAGGAAAGTCTCAAATATACAAGCTAACCTTACACCTAAAGGAGCTGGAAAAAAAACAGCAAATAAACCCTAAACCAAGCAAGAGAAGACAAATAATAAATATCAGAGTCAAAATGAATGAAATAGAAACCAAAAGAATAAGTGGAACAGATCAAAGTAATTAGAAATTGTTTCTTTGAAAGAATTTACAAAGTCGATAAACTCCTAGCCAGACTTATCAACAAGAAAAGAGAAAGGACCCAAATTACTAAAATCATGAATGAAAAGAGGAAAGATCATGACCAATGTGAAGGAAATACAATCAATTTTAAGAATATATTATGAGCAACTATATGCCAATAAATTAGGCAGTCTGGAAGAAAAGTATAAGTTCCTAGAAACCTATAAACTACCAAAACTGAAACAGGAAGAAATAGACGCCTGAGCAGACCCATAACTAGCAAGGAAATCGAAATAGTCATCAAAAATTTCCCAACAAAGAGACCAGGATCAGATGGCTTCCTAGTGGAATTCTATCAAACATTTAATGAAGAATTAATACCTATTCTTCTTAAACTTTTCCCAAAATATAGAAATGGAAGGAAAACTTCCAAACTCATTCTATGAAGCCAATCCCAAAACCAAATACTCCATGAAAAAAGAGAATTACAGACCAATATCCCTGATGAACATGGATGTCAAAATTCTCACCATGATCCTAACCAATAGAATCCAACAATACATTAAAAGAATTATCTACTACCACCAAGTGGGATTTATTCCTGGGCTGCAAGGGTGGTGAAATTTGCAAATCAATCTCCATGATACAGCACATTAATAAAAGGACAAGAATCATACGATTCTCTCAAGTGAGCAAAAACAGCATTTGACACAATACAGCATCCTTTCTTGATTAAAACTCTCCAGAGTTTGGGAATAGAGGTAATATACCTCAATGTCACAAAAGCCAGAAAGGAAGAAAGAAAGAAAGAAAGAAAGAAAGAAAGAAAGAAAGAAAGAAAGAAAGAAAGAAAGAGAGAGAGAGAGAGAGAGAGAGGGAGGGAGGGAGGGAGGGAGGGAGGGAGGGAGGGAGGGAGGGAGAAAGAAAGAAAGAAATAGCAAATATCATTTTCAGTGGCAAAAACTGAGCTCTTTTCCCTTAAGGTCAGGAACATGATAGGGATGACCACTCTCACCACTCTTGTTCAATATAGTACTAGAAATCTTAGCCTCAGCAATTAGGTAACAAAAAGAAATGAAAGGCATTCAAATCAGTAAAGAAGAAATCAAACACTCACTCTTTGCCAATGTCATGATATTTTATGTGGAAAACCCAAAAGACTCCACCTCAAAATTGCTAGAACTCATATAGGAATTCAGCAATGTGGCAGGATATAAAATCAGTGGAATTGATATCATCAATCAATGAAAATCAGTGGCATTTCTATACACTAACAATGAGACAGAAGAAAGAGAAATTAAGGAATCAATACCATTTCCAATTGCACCAAAAATCGTAATATATCTAGCAATAAACTTAACCAAAGAGATAATGGTTCTGTACTCTAAAATCTACAGAACACTTAGGAAAGAATTGAGGAAAACACAAAGAAATGGAAAAATGTTCCATATTCATGGATTGGAAAAATAATTATTGTTAAAATGTCTATGCTACTCAAAACAATCTATATATTCAATGCAGTCCCTATCAAAATACCATCATCATTTTTTCACAGAACTGGAATAAATAATCTTAAAATTTTTATGGAACCAGAAAAGACCTTGAATAGCCAAAAGAAAGAGGAAAAAGAAAACTAAAGCTAGTGATATCACAATGCTGGACTTCAAGCTATATTACAAAGCTGTAATCACCAAGACAGTATGGTATTGGCATAGAAACAGACACATAGATCAGTGGAACAGACTACAGAACCCAGAAATGGACACTTAAATCTATGGTCAACTAATCTTTGACAAAGCAGGAAATAATATCCAACGGAAAAAGTGTCTTTAGTAAATGGTGTTGAGAAAATTGGACAGCCATATGTAGAAAAATAAAACTGGACCATTTCCCTACACCAGACTCAAACTCATAATGGATGTAAGAGCTAAACATAGGATAGAAATCCATCAAAATCTTAGAGAAGGGCACAAGTAGCAACCTCTTAGACCTTGGCTGCAGCAACTTCTTGCTAAACATATCTCCAAAGGCAAGGGAAACAAAAGCAAAATGAACTATCTTCATCAAGATAAAAATCTCCTTTACAGCAAAGGAAAATGTCAACAAAACTAAAAGGCAACCTATGGAATGAGAGAAGATTTTGTAAACAACATATTAGATAAAGGGCTAGTATCCAAGATGTATAAAGAACATATCAAACTTAACATCCAAAATACAAAGAATCCAGTCAAGAAATGGGCAGAAGACATGAACAGATGTTTCTTCAAAGAAGATATACAAATTGTCAACAGACAGCATGAAAAAATCATGGCGTAAGGGAAATACAAACCAAAGCCACAATGAGATACCACCTCACACTGGTCATTATGGCTAAAACTGACAAGTCAGGAAATGGCAAATGTTGGCAAAGATGTGGAGAAAGGGGAGTCCTCCTACACTGTAGGTGGGAATGCAAGCTGGTACAGCCAGTCTGGATAACAGTATGGTGGTTCCTCAATAAGTTAAAAATAGAGCTATCCTATAACCCAGCAATTGCACTACTAGATATTTATCTCAAAGATATAGATGTCATGAAACAAAGGGGCACCTAAACCTCAATGTTTATAGCAGCAATGTCCACAATAGTCTAACTATGGAAAGAGCCAAGGTATCCATCAACAGATGAATAGATAAGGAAGTTATATGCATTATATATATATAATGCGTTATTACTCAGCCATCAGAAAGGATAAATACTTATCATTTATATCAACAAGGATGGAACTGGTGGATATTATACTGAGTGAAATAAGTCAATCAGAGAAAGGTATCATATGCTCATGCATATAAGGAATATAAGAAACAGCACAGAGGATCATAGGGGAAGGGAAGGAAAATTGAATGGGAAGTCATCAGAGAGGGAGAAAAATCATGAGAGTCTCTTAACTATAGGAAACAAACAGGATTGCTGGAGGGGTAGTGGGTGGGGGAATGGGTAACTGGGTGATGGGCATTAAGGAGGGCAAGTGATGTAATGAGAACTGGGTGTTATACACAACTGTTGAATTATTGAACTCTACATCCGAAACTATTGATGTACTATTATATGTTGGCAAATTGTATTGAAATTAAAACAAAAAGAAAAAAAATGGGTGAAAGGGAGTAGGAGATATAGACTTCCATTTACATGATGAATAAATCACAAGAATAAAAGGCATAGCATAAGGAATATAGTAAGATATTTTTATTAGTATTGTATGGCGGCAAATTGTAGCTACACTAGAGAAATTGTACCACTATGTTATACACTGAAACTAATGTAACACTGTGTGTCAACGTATACTCAAATACATTTTTTTATTAATTTCTTCTCAGCTTAACAGAATTCATTGTTTATGCACCATACCCAGTGCTCCATGCCATATGTGCCCTCCATAATACCCACCACCAGGCTCCCCCAACATCCCACCCCTAACCCCTTCAAAACCCTCAGATTGTTTTTCAGAGTCTATAGTCTCTCATGGACATTTTTTTTAAGATTTTATTTATTTTTTTATTTGAGAGAGAGAGAGAAAGACCAAGAATGAGAGAGCATGAGTAGGGGAGAGGCAGAGGGAGAAGCAGGCTCCCTGCTGAGTAGGGAGCCAGACACTGGGCTTGAACCAGGACCCTTGGATCATGACCTGAGCTGAAGGCAGAAGCTAAACTGACTGAGCCACCCAGGTATCCCTTGAATATATTTTTAAAAGTGGTTCTTTTTAAATATAAAACACACTCAGGAAAGTGTGTAAAATACACTTTCTACTTGAACACCGTAAACCTTGGTAGTCATTCTTGCTTCATCTTTTTCTTTTTCTTTTACTTTTCACATCCACATCATTGAGCAAATCCTGTTATGAATACTTTCAAAATCAAGAACCTAATATCTTTCACCCCTACAGTGTTACCACCTTGATCCAAGCCCCCGTAATTTCTCATCTGTGTTGCCAATAGTAGTTTTGCTGTGTTGTTGCTTTCCTGTTTCTGCTCCTGACTCCCTGCAATCTCTCCTTAAATAGCAACTGTAGCAATCGTTTTAGAAGATTGCTCAAATTATGCCTTTCCTCTGTGTCAAATCTTCTAATGTTTCCTCATTTCACTGAGAGTAAAGGCAGTGCCCAGACAATGGCCTATGTGATCTGTCTGTGCTAATTTTCAGAACTCATTTCCCACCACTTTCTTCCTCAATCTCTGTTATTTGGCACACTGGCTTCCTTGCTCTGGCTTGAAAATATTAAACATGCACTTGCCTCCAGGTCTTTACATTTATTCTTGTGTTAGTCTGGAAAAATGCTTTCTCTAGGAGTCTACAGCTGCTACATTCTCACTTCAGTTTTTTTCTTCACAGGTAAAATTACCCATGAGGTCCTCTTTAACTATTATCTATAAAATAACTCCTCCTAACCCATAAGCTTCTTCCATGTTATTTCCTATACATTATCGAATACATTGTGTATTTATCTACTCATTGCATCTTTGATTTTACTAAAAAAAATTCCAGGCACTTATCTATTTTTTTCTCAACCTCTCAAATATATCCTATTATATAGAAATTTATTAAAAAATATATAGAGACTGAATAAATATCTTTACTATATATGCATAATAAAATTAAATATATATGTTTAGTAATGCAGATATAGGATCTAAAATGCCTTATTCCAGAGCCACCATATACCTATAACTGGAAAAATGATTCTTGGGTAAGATACTCTCTGAAGGTTATTTAAATTGCTTATAACCTGCATCTACTCACCTCCTATCATGTGAACCATTTGCTGTGTTCTAGAAACAGCGCGGAAAGCAATGGGATTAGAACTAAGCAAATGAAGGAGACCAGGGCATGAAATTTAGTTAAGGATGTGATTAGAGATTAGGGGCAGATCATTTATGAATTTGCAGGCACAGTAAGGCTTTTTACCTTTACTCTGAGAGAACTGGACAGTTGTTATAGGATTGCGAAGTGAAGGAATGACATTATGTTACTTTATGTTTTAAAGCAATCAATATTGGCTGCTAGGTGAAGAGTAAACTTTAAGGGAGCGAAGGTGGAAGGAAGGAGTTTGGTTAACAAACTATTGCAGTGATCTTTGCTCTTACGGAGATGATATGTTAACTTGTACTAGAGAGGTTAGTGGTTAGAAGCCAGTGATAAGTTAAAAAAAAAAAAAAAGTCTTAATATAAGACCTGGTCTGGAAGTAATTTGAATTACTATTTTCTCAATTAATGATTAATAATTCTGTCAAGGTCACTCTGTTTGTCACTATATTTGTATTTGATTATAATATTCTAGTTTAGCAACAGTCTTCTTGCTAAAAGAAAGAAACTGCATCTTGTTTAAGTAGGAATTGTTTGAGCTTCTTTTGATTATAGAAAACAAATACACAGCTTGGAGAGAGGCACTTTCTAATGATAAGCATGTAAGTTCTCTGCTACTATCCCAAAGATGACCAGTGATGGTCCCACTCCCTTATGTGTTCAAAGATTAACAATACCAGTAACTACAATGGGGTAAGTAGGTTAGAGCTGTGGCCAACAGTTTAAGCTAAAGAGACTCAAAGAAATTTCAAATCCTAACTTTTCTTTCCCATTTTTATGACTTTGAGAAGGTGAAAAATGTCTGAAAGCCTCAACTTCCTCATCTGTTGTGATCATGTGATGACATATCATTTGTAATATGTAACACATAATACAATAAGTAACACATATTGAGCACTCAATTATTCCTCTCAATTATGGAAATAACTATAAAAGCTGTTAATTTTTCCCCCCACTATCTAAGTAAAGAGTCTGGGCATCTGCAAATGACTCCATCTTGGATCACAGTTACACTCGAACAGACTCTAGAAGGAAAATATAGAAGTATAAAACAACACAGAGAGGGCAGAAATCAATGGAATAGAAGGTCTTTTCAGAAGAATTTAGGCTTAGTAATATCTAAAAAATTGATATCTTGAACAAATTCACTGTGTTTTCATTTTATGAACTGCTCTGAGTCAAATTTAAAAAAAAAACTTACAGCTAACTTTCATTAAAAATATATATTTCTATATTGGTAGGATACTCAATCTGATAGAACTTTCCAAAATAAATGATTGAACACATTTTTAATTTCAAAGTATGGAATCATCAAGCATATGATATGCAATGCCATACCTTGAAAAACAACTGTTGATCTTCACTGTGATTATATTGGCTCATGTTTAAACATGACCATCTTTATTTTTTTAATAACTTTTATACTTTTATTTATTTAAGAGAGAGCATGAGTGGGGGAGAGACAGGAGGAGAGGGAGAAGCACAGTCCTCACTGATCAGGGAACCTGTGGGACTCGAATCCAGGACCTTTGGGATAATGACCTGAGCTGAAGGTAGATGCTTAACCGACTGAGCCACTTCGACACCCTACACTATCTTTTTTTTTTTTTTTTTTAAGATTTTATTTCTTTATTTTTCAGATAGAGAGAGAGCACAGGCAGGGAGAGCAGCAGGCCAAGGGAGAGGGAGAAGCAGACCCAGACAAGCAGGGAGCCCTATGCAGGACTCTATCCCAGGACCCTAAAATCATGACCTGAGCAAAGGCAGATGCCTAACCAACTAAGCTACCCAGGTGCCCTTCACTATTACTTTTTAAAAATTATACTTACTATTGCAAAAACACACTATAATATCAAAACTGTCAATGAAAAACTGATGTGAATTTTCTAAGATATGTAATTTTTTTCCTATTCTAACCCAAGAGAACTAATAAAATTTTATTTATACAAATAAATAAAATATGAACAAATACAGAAATATGGAAGACCAAAGATGGTGATTGAGTTAGAAAAGGGAATACAAGAAAAAGGGGAACAGGGGTGCCTGGGTGGCTCAGTGGGTTAAGCCGCTGCCTTCGGCTCAGGTCATGATCTCAGGGTCCTGGGATCGAGTCCTGCATCGGGCTCTCTGCTCAGCAGGGAGCCTGCTTCCTTCTCTCTCTCTCTGCCTGCCTCTCAGTGTACTTGTAATTTCTCTCTGTCAAATAAATAAATAAAATCTTAAAAAAAAAAAAAAAAAAGAAATAAGGGAACAAAGGAATCCCAAGAGCCTTGTATTAAGAGTGAATATAGGGGCGCCTGGATGGCTCAGTGGGTTAAGCTGCTGCCTTCGGCTCAGGTCATGATCTCAGGGTCCTGGGATCGAGTCCTGTATCGGGCTCTCTGCTCAGCAGGGAGCCTGCTTCCTCCTCCCTCTCTCTCTCTCTGCCTGCTTCTCTGCCTACTTGTAATCTCTGTCTGTCAAATAAAATAAATAAAACCTTAAAAAAAAAAGAGTGAATATATATTTAGGTTTTTTGTTTGTTTGTTTGTTTAGTTATTGCTTTTTTGGTTAATGTAAAGGTCCAGACAATTTCCTGACAGATGGAGAAATTCCTCACTAAAGCAGATATATATTTTATAAAATTATCACTGTACAAGTAGAAACTATTCAGGCATGAAGGCTGACATAAAAATTAAAGCATCTGCAAACCATTTCTGAAGGAAAAAAGAAATCAAAATACTAAACATGCAGAAAATAAATATTATCAAAATGACCTCAATAATATTTGTTTAATATCTTTACAAAGAAAATGATTCACTAAACATATTTAAATTAATAATTTCAAAAATGATAACCATGCATTAGAAAATCTGAGGTCATTTTTACCAAAATGAGATTTGGAGTAGGAAATTTTACAATATGATTTTTCTTCCTCTTTTAAAATTACACAGTTACGTGGTGCCTGGGTGCCTCAGTCATTAAGTACCTGCCTTAGACTCAGGTTATGATCCCAGGGTCCTGGGATTGAGCAGGGAGCTGCTTCTCCCTCCCCCACTCTCCCTGTTTGTGTTCCCTCTCTCACTGTAATTCATAAAATCTTTAAAATAAATAAATAAATAAATAAATAAAAATTACACAATTGATTTATGATTTTCATAGAATATTCTGATTAAAATTAAGAAAAAACTGAAAACTACTATAAGCTCTACACTGTTAACATATTTTTAATCTAATTCCAAAATTCCTCTTCTTTTTTTATTCATATTAATTCTCTTGTCCTTCCTTACTGTAAAAACAGTAATTGCATCTTCTTTTTTTAAAGGTTTGGTTTTTTAAATTTTATTTATTTGACAGAGATCACAAGTAGGCAGAGAGGTAGACAGAGAGAGAGAGGGAAGCAGGCTCCCTGCAGAGCAGAGAGCTCAATGTGGGGCTCAATGCCAGGACTGACCTGGGCCGAAGGCAGAGGCTTAACCCACTGAGTCACCCAGGTACCCCTGCACCTCTTTTTGCAAGGGCTATTTCTCCATCTGGTTTTGGATTCAGTAATATTTCTCCTTTGCACCATTGGTTATTCTTTCTGTCTTGAGTATTCAACCTGTCGTTTTAAGCTGGAAGCAAAAGTGATGGCAGTAGACCACTTACTATAAAGTTGTAGAATATATACATGCTCATACAATTTATTCTAAGGTGATGGTAAATTACTTTATTTTAAAAATATATTGTTTCTGATTCTAAAATACATTGATAAAAGGTTTTTTTTGCAGTTATCCGAAAAGATTTTTAATTTGAATCAAAACATTCCTTCAAAAGAGAAAAGAACACCATTTTTTATATGTATTGCTCATTTATTTCATTGTCCTCACAAAATTAATGCCATTCCTTTTCAAAGATAGTATCAGCAGAACCAAATCTATGCCAAATGCCAGGAAAACTCAACTCAGCATTCATATACTTTTCCATTTTAGTCTCCTGCTCTACTATCTTCTTGGCACTATGGGTTAAGATCGGTTTGGATCCTGTCCCTGTGTACTTTAGCTTCTGCAATGGTGCCATGTTAAAAGTCACTCCCTAACTCAATCAATATTGAAACCAAATACTACCCTCTCAATCTCCCCAAACTTGGATTTCGTGCACATTTAAAGCAAACCTAGAAGGTGATGCTGCTACTTGCAGCACCACCTTCCAATACTTCATTTTACTTCAGCCTAAATTCAATCATGAGGAGTAAATCCTTCTTATGGTTTTATCTCATATATGCATATACTTCTATGAAGTAACACAATAGGTTGAAGAACAGAGCAATTCTAAAAAGAACAATATCCTGGGAAAAGGAACAATCCCAAAGAAATTGTCTGTTCAGAGAAAAACACAAGACCACTAGATGAGCACATTAATGCAGATTTTCACATAAGAACAGCTCTTCACAAAAATAAAATAAAACAAAACAAAAAAAAACAACAAAAAAAACAGGTCTTCATTAAATAGCTACCTAAGCTAAAAGAAAAGCCATTAAAATGAGTTAGAATTCTACACTTTCAGAGGAAAGGATAACAATATTATTATTATTATTATTAACAATATTAATATTATTATCATGGAGCCCTTTTCTTTAACTTCCAAAATTAACTATGATCATGTCATCAGAACTCTTCAAAGTGTCCTCCTAAAAGTCCTTGCTATTGTACCTAATAAGAATTCAAAGATTAAAATTCAGTACAATTAAAAAAAAATAACAGCGAAAATCTTATTGTTATCTTGGTATTTATTTCTTTTTTTCCCCCTGAAGTATAGAAGATAAATCCTTGCCACTGTTTGCTTTGTTCTTTTTCTTTCTTTTTCTTTTTTTTTTAATCTTATATTTAACATTCAGTAGATCATGTATAGTTTCTTGATTGAGCATGACTTTTTAATAAATGTTTAATCCTCAATTGGCACAGTGTTTTCATATTAAAAGTGAAGAATCATATAGATCTGTAAGTGTGCTATAAAGTAAGATAAAGGCACATAGTTGGATAATGATATTCTTTGAAGGAAAAAAAAATAAGGACTAAATAAATAGTGTTTCTGAAGGTTAGTAAAAAAGGGTTATGTTATTAAAAATAAAATACATACACACTTCGGTGACAAAATAAAATTTATTTAAAATTATGAACAAAACCTGTTTTACTGTGATAAAAATGTTTTATGAGACATAGCTCTCACATTGAGAATAATAAATGTTTCTAATAGTATTAACTAAAAAACTACAATAGGTGTGGCACCAACTTTGTTGCTATATCCATAGAAAAGAAAGTGGTTGCTGCAATTAGAAATTAGAATCTGATTATACAATCCCTGAAAAGCAAATTACAAAATAAAATCAGTGTCAAAAGTAAGGTCTAAAAAGCTTTGATGCTATGGTATTAGGTTGGAGTGTTTCCTAATCACATTCCTAATCATTTCCACCACATGCTGTTTTGTAGCTCACATGAGAGCAAATCTAACTGTACCTATTGCTATTCTATTCCTCTTCCCCACATCCCTGCACTCGTATTAGCTCTGAACTAAGTAATGCAAGGAGATTAACCCCATTTATTGAATTTTTCAGAGCTTACATTTTTACCAAACTCTGACATATATATGTATTCTCTAATATCGGTAACAAGTTCATTGAAAAAAGCCCCAAAGGACTATGATCTTCTAAGAACAGTTGTCAGAGCAGAATAAACCAACTGAAGTAGAGGTTTAAATAAAATAAAGTCTACTTCAAAGTAAGAACACATTCCAGAAGCATAGATGAATTGAACCTGGAATACACATTGTTATAAACTATCCAAGTAGATCAAGCTTTTTGTTTGTTTTAATGTTTTAATCTTGGAATACTTTTTAAAGAATGTTAACAACTAATATATAAATATTAATTGGGGATTTGAGTTTACAAAGCACATTTCTGTATAAAATTCCATTTAATCTACTCTTGTAGCACTTGTCAGTATCGTTTATTCTCTAGCCAAAGAAATAAACAGATGCAAGCATAATCCACAGGGAACTTTGTGGGTAATATTTAAAGTGCAAATACTAATACACTATGCAACTATCTCATTGTTTATGAAACACTTAATACCTTTAGAGATTGGAAAGTCCATTTAGATTGAACACCGACTACCTACATTTAATATTTGTATCTTAAATCCTACATGGATGATGCTGGCAATAATAAATTAGTGCAAATGTCAGTAACACAAATTTGGCATATTAAGTTCCTACTGCCATGTTAAGCCTATAATATGAAATAAACTCAATTTTATACATTCAGTTTTAGTAACATTATGGCTCACTGAGGAAATTTTTGAACAGATTGGATTAAATTATCTCTAGGTGCATTCTATTTGTAACATTTCATGAATCAATCTGCTTTTTATTAAAGTAAAATGCCACAACAAATATATCTCAAAGACTTCATTATGTTTTCATGTAGTTGTGCCTCTTAAATCAATGAAGAATGTTTAACTTTGAACTGAGTTGTGCTTAACTTTTAAATCATTCTCAACTAATAGAGTCACTGTGCTATAATACAGTTCCAATCATATGTGTATCATGAAAACTATATTATCATGATTAAAATAACTTTGCAGTTAAAGTCTCCATTTATAGGAAAAATGCCTTTCTAATAAAAAATTAAACCCAAAGTAAGAAATCATGCTTTCATAAATGTTGGACAAGTCTCACTGTCACCTTTCTGAAGTCCAAAATAGGAATTGGGGAGAACAGAGTGACACAGAAAATAGCAGATCCTTCTGAGATTTTTTTGTTTCCCAGCTACAAAACCCAGAAGAAGGGGAAAAATAAATATCATAATAAAATACAAATAATTAATTAAAAAATACAAATAATTATACAAAATATTATCAAGTAGTATATGATAATAAATAATATCTATAATTTAAAATTTGGCTATGGGAGGTAAATACAAATAAAATTTGGCTATAAGATTATTTTTAACTTTAAAAGAAAAATAAGTCCCAAGCATTTTCCCAGAGTATGACATACAACGAATGGTTCAAAGTTTTCTTTTTTTCTTTTTTTTTTTTTAAGATTTTATTTATTTATTTGACAGAGATCACAAGTAGGCAGAGAAGCAGGCAGAGAGAGGAGGAATCAGGCTCCCCACTGAGCAGAGAGCCCGATGTGGGGCTCGATCCCAGGACCCTGGGATAATGACCTGAGCTGAAGGGAGAGGCTTTAACCCACTGAGCCACCCAGGCACCCCTGGTTCAAAGTTTTCATTGCAACTCTGCTACTTAATACAAAAACTTTCCCATGAGTGTTAAGGAAGACATGGTCTTGTTTTTGCCATCTTTTCACTAACTCTCCATCAACTATGAGGTCACTTGGAGACCACAAGACACAAAACTAGAGAAATACAGAGTGTACCACAATCTGATTCTCTGAATTGCAAATCAGAGAAAAGCTCTATATCATGATTCTTATGAGAGTAGAAATGAGGGAACTGCTACCTTAAAGTGATTAAATGAAGTTGAGAAGTTAAGTGTAGAGTGATAAAATCATTATTATTTTAGATATTTTAAAGAATTCCAAATTTTCTCATGGTCTGATTGGTTCCCAGTATGTCACACTAAGTGAGTTCCAAGAGTATGAAATAGTGAGGGATTAAAAACAGTTTTGCCCTTAGAGTAGAAAGTTTGAAGCCAAGGAAAATCTAAAAATCACCACCATGAACAGCAGACAGGTATACAGAGTTATGCTAAAGGACTGGGCAGAATGGTAGAGACATTTTATGAATCGCTGGGATACAAGTTGAAGCCTGTAAATTCTCAAAGGGAAAAATTACATCTTATTCTCCCTTTTATCTCCTACATCTGGGGTCAGATAAGCCTAGTGTCTGCAACTTAAGTACACAGGAGGTATCTGCTGAGTGAAAGGAACACTAGGATAAGGCTGGGGAGTTTAGATGCAGAGTCAAGAGAGATGTGCTGATTTACTGATGTTCTGGCATTCTACAGCATACTTACAAAAACCATATTGTCCATCTGGATGCTAACAATGGATGTAGTAGTTGGTTCATGCAATAGGTCTTACTAAAATACAAAATAAAAGTCAGCATGCTTTTTATTGCACATTTTTTCTGCCCTTTTTTGTTAGATAAAACTGCAGTTCCAAACTTGTTGAGTGTGTCAGGTTGGTGTAGTGAACACAGGGGTGGGTCAAGTATACTTCAAATTTTTGAAGGAAACACAGACATTTATCACACTTTATACAAACCACCAGCTTGAGAGAGTTTGTAGTTTCAACATTAGATGAGTATATTTCTCTCAATGACATCATATCTTTGTGAAGCTGAATTTTCAACAGTTGCTGTAATAAAAAGCAGGTACCGCACCATTTCACTGTGAAACAGGAAATGAGAGGGATCATGTCTGATCTGATCCAAGGTTTGAGAAATTGAGCAACGCACAAGAATGCTAGGTTGTTTGAACATAAATTCGTAAGACAAAATGGAAGTGTTAAATATTTCTTTGGGCCTGGGAACCATGAAGAAAATGATTAAGACACTAAAGGCACTGTGATCCCAAAGAAATGGGAACTTCTTGTGCTAAAACAATACACCCTATATTATAGGTCTACTTATCTTTGTATAGCAGTGGTGTTGTTTAAGTTTTTTTGTTTGTTTGTTTTTGTTTTTTTCTTTTTTTGGTCAGAGAGAGAGAGAGAGACAGTGAGAGAGGGAATACAAGCAGGCAGAATGGGTTGGGTGAGGGAGAAGCAGGCTTCCTGCTGAGCAGGGACCCAGATGCAGGGCTTAATCCCAGGACCCCAGGATCCTAACCTGAGCCAAGGACAGATGCTTAATAACTGAGACACCCAGGCACCCTGTATAGCAGTGTTTTTCATGGTGTGTCTGGAACCATTGACATTGCAAATCCCAGGGGCGTGGGTCTTATTATATATGCAGACATATTGACTGTACCTCCTGTGGCTGAAGGTAAAGCTCAGTAAATTGAATTTTTATAATAAAAGTTTTCGATGATTTCAATAAGTCAAGAAGATTGAGAATGAACAATTTATACCTGAGATTAATATTACACTGTATGTTAACTAACTGGAATTTAAGTGAAAACTTTAAAAAAAAGAGAATGAACAACTTAGTGGTTAGCTGGGAATATGGATCAAGTAGATCTATTAATAAGGCAAACACTTGGTCTGAATATGTTTTAGAAATGCTACATATTATTATGCGTCATAAAAAGCTATATGTATCATGAAAAGATGTTACATATTGCTTTCTAGCTGGAGTGTGGGAACTTTGGGATAGAAAATGAGGCTCCCTCATGATCTGATTGTTTCCTACCTCTTTCCCCTTATCTTCCACAATCTGTGCACCCATTTCCACCCTGGCAACCTACCTGACTGACCCCTCCCCCATATACCAGGCAAACCATCCTTCCAGACTCCCATTTATTCATCCACTTACTTGCAGACACTTTTTTCACATTTTTAAAGTGTACAGTTTACTGGGTTTTAATATGTTCATAAAGTTACACAATATCACTACTATCTAATCTCAGAATATTTTATTACTGAAACTATTTTTATTATGTAACTCTATACCTGTGAACAGTCACTCCCCATTACCCTCATAGGTGGCCCGCCCACCCCAAAATGGGCTCCCAGTGGAGTCACAGGTGCTTGCAATTGGAAGCCCTTAGGTGAGCAGGATGGAATCTTGAGTGTGTGTGTTGGGGGAGGGGTGGTACGGGGAGGAGAAACCTGTAGGGCAGCTGCGTATTTTGTGACACATGACTTCAACCTCCTTCTCACCAATCTGTATCTCTGTTTTCCATCTCTTTTGGGAACGACCTTAATGTCCCACAGAAAGACCACAAATTCACAGTATCTCAAACTGAATGGATCTTCTCCTTGAAACTTTTTTTCTCTTCCTTTATTTCCAATCTTAGTGCATAATACTATCATCAGCTTAGTCATCCAAGACAGACTTACCACACTTGAAAAATATGTATTCATTGATCTACTTATTCAAAATATATTCATTGAATGTTTACATAGGAGTTATAACCTCAAATGTCTAAGGAATAATCAAAGCCAAAAGTTTGATCATGAATAGGTTATCTGCTTGCTTAAAGCCATTCATATTCAAATGAATGCTTTTATTATCTTTTAAAGATTTATTTATTTTAGAGAGAAAGCACAAAAGAGGGGGAAGGGGCAAGGAAGAAGGAGAGAGAGAAAATCTTCGAGAAGACTCCCCACTGAGCACAGAGCCCAACATGGGACTCCATCTCAGAACCCAGAGCTGAAATTATGATTTGGCAGCTTAGGGGTACCTCGGTGACTCAGTCGGTTGAACATCTGCCTTCAGCTGAGTTCATGATCTCAGGATCCTGGGATCCAGCCCCACATCAGGCTTTCTTTCTCAGCAGGGAGTTTGCTTCTCGCTCTATGCCTACCCATGCTTGTCCTATCTCTCTCTCTCTCTCAAATAAATAAAATCTTAAAAAAAAAAAAAAAAGTTGGCCACTTAACCAACTGAGCTCCCCAGTGCCCTGATTTTTTTTTTTTTTAATTTCTTAAATACAATGCAGGCCCAACAAAACAGAATGTTTGTTGAGCATGATTTTTAAATATTTGCTGTGTGTTAGAGTCTATGCAAAATGGATACAGAGGAGAAAATATTGAAAGAAGACATTGCACCCTCCTCTCAGAAAGTTTATGGACAGTTAAGAAGATACAAATAGAAAAAAATAAGTCAGAATACCACATTTTAAGTGTGGAGATTATTACAGAAAAAAGAGTTAGGTCTCTAAAAAAGACTGCTTGGGGCTGAAATCTAAGCTTCGTACTGGAGGCTGAGCAGATGAAGCTAAACAAAGAATGAGAAGACAGATATTCTAGGTAAGGAAGGCAGCATACAAAATTTGCAGTGTTTACAGACATGACAGATTCTGGGAACCACAATAGTCGACTACGGCTAGTCTATTTGGTCTAGTGTGTATATGCATGTGGGTGTGAATTAAAGTTGAGGTGGAAGTGGGAAGGATGCGGCATAAAGGCTATAGGAGATTAGAGAACAAAAGGGAGACTAAGTCATAAGTTGCCTTCTATGCTCCCTGTACCTGGCAGACTCTACCTGTTCCCTTTCAACAATTATCTCTTACCCCTTAAGCAGAACCCTGACTTATTCAGGATATTCAGGATATCTTCATGCCAGCCCCAGGGAAGACACACATTCAGTATAAGCCGGTTATATTAATCTCATTCTCTAGGAGACTGATCGTTTCAAAGGTGGGCCTGGCAATCATTTCTGGACAATGACATGGAAGTTAGCCAAGATTTTTCTTCCTGAACAAGAATATGAGATCTCAAAAAGAGAAAACTCCTTCACATTAGTCCTTCTTCCTTTTTTAAAAGAGGAATTGTTATCCAGAGCGATGGTAATAGCAGCCATCTTGCCATCAGGAGATGGTCTGTAAGAGGCTCAAAACTAATATGCTAAGAATGATAAAGAGAAAAAAACTTAAAAAGACAGAAAGAGGCTTGGTCACTAATAGTATTACTAAGAAGCAGAATGTCTGACAGAAAGTACTTCTGGGTTTCTTGTTACTTGGGAAAAATAAAGCTTTATTTGTAAAATGCCTTTCAGGTATTCTGTTATAATAGTTTTTTATAGAGGAGTTTAAAAGTTTTCTTATGATATATCACTTGCCTTTGCCTTTTTGTTTAAACATAACATGTGTGGAGTAAAGTTTTAATTTGGGAATGTATTCCATCCATTGGGAATATATTCCATTCCCTTCTCTGCTTGGCAAACTCCTTTTTGGGATTTATGTTCCACTCATTGACAGTCAGCAACACAGGCTGTCCCTGATTGTGCTGCATGGTATAGAGCTGTGTGTATGTGCCTATATTCTGCGCCCATCCTCAAAGTCTCTCCTACACTTGTCTATGTGGAAAACTTCAACTATTATCAGAACAAAATGAAGATGTCACCTCCCTTGGGGCACTGTTTCCTCTCTATATCTCCCAAAGAGGTAATCACCTATTTCTCTGTATATTAGATATATTTATCTGATTGTACTTATCACAGTGTGTTATAATTTTTTAATTCCATTTTTCCTTATACAATTAAAAACTCCCTTTTCAACTCTCTATCTGTAGCAACTGGCTATGAAGATGGGGGCACAGATAACCTTTTCGATTACTGCTTTCATTTATTTGGGGTATATTCCCAGAAGTAGAATTGATGGATTATATGATAGTTCTTTTTTTAATTTTTTGAGGATCCTCCATACTTTTTTCCATAGTGATTGTTCCAATTTACAATCCAGTCAACAGTGCACAAGGGTTCACTTTTTTCCACATTCCTGCTAGCATTTGTTATCTCTTATCTTTTTGATGATGGCCATTCTAACAGGTGTGAGGTTATATTTCATTGTGGTTTTAAACTGCATTTCTCCAATGTTTAGTGATATTGAGTATGTTAGTGATATTTTCATGTACCTGTTGGCCATCTGTATATCTTCTTTGGAGAAATGTGTATTCAGGTCCTTTGCCCCCCCCCTTTTTAAACTGCATGATAATTATCATTATTTTTGCCATTCAGTTGTATGAGTGCTTTATACATTTTGGATACTTGCCACTTACGACATAAATGATTTGCAAATTTTTTTTTTCCCATTTCACAGCTCATCTTTTCACTTTTTTGGTAGTTTCCTTTGCTGTAGTTAGTTTGATGTCTTATTTATTTTTGCTTTTGTTCTTTTGTTTTTGATGTCAAATAAAAAAATCATCACCAAGACCCAAATTAAGGAGTTTTATTCCTATGACTTCTTCTGGGAATTTTGTGGTTTCAGATGTAACATTTACATCCTTAATCAGATTTGAGTTAATTGTTGTGGGTGGTGTAAGATATAAATCCAAATTAATTCTTTGATATGTGACTATCCAGTCATCCTAGCACCATTTATTGAAGAGGCTGCCTTTTCTCCATTGAGTATTCTTTGTTCCTTTGTCAAATATTTGGTTTGTTTATAGACCTCAATTCTGTTTCATTGGTCTATTTCTCTGTTTTTATGCAAGCACCATACTGTTTTGATGACTATCTATATAATGTAGCTTGAAATTAGTAAGTGTAATACTTCCCATTTTATTCTTCTTTCTCAGAATTTCTTTGGCTCTTTCAGGTCTTTTTTGGTTCCATATAAATTTTAAGAGTGTCTTTCTTACTTCTATAAAAAACATGACTAGAGTAGTCTTTTAAATTTATTTATTTATTTATTTATTTGTTTATAAATATTTTATTTATTTATTTGACAGAGAGAAACACAGCAATAGAGGGAACACAAGCAGGGGGAGTGGGAGAGGGAGAAGCAGCACCCTTGATGCAGGGCTCGATCTCAGGACCTCAATCTCGGGATCCTAGGATCATGACCTGAGCCAAAGTCTGTCAAATAAATAAATAAATAAAAATCTTTAAAAGAAAAAAATGTTTGGCAAAGTTCACCAGTAAAACCATCTAGTTCCAGGTAATTTTTGATTACTAATTCAATCTCCTTACTACTAATAGGTCTATTTAGGTCTTCCACTTCTTCCTGATTCAATATTAGCAAGTTGTATGTTTTTTAGAATTTTCCATTTCTTTTATGTTTTCTAGTTCATTGGCATATGATTGTTCATAGCAATAGCCTCTTATGATCCTTTGAATTTCTGTATTATCAATGCTAACATTTCTTTTTTCAGTATTAATTTTGTTGGTTTGTGACCTCTTCCATTTTTTACCTTGATTACTCTGAGGGCTTGCCAGTTTTATATCTTTTCAAAGAAATAACTCCTAGTTGGGTTAATATTTTCTATTATTTTGCTGTTTTCTATTTCAATTATTTCCACTCTCATCTTTATTATTTCCTTTCTTCTAATTTTGGGCTAAGTTTGCTCTTCTTTTTCTAGTTCCTTAAGGTCGATGGTTTGGTTGTATATTTGGGATCTTTCTTGATTCTTCATGTAAGCATATATTGCAAGAACTTCCCTCTTAGCATTGTTTTTGCTATATTCATAGGTTCTGGATTGTTGTGTTTCCAGTTTTGCTTTTCTCACAAAACTTTCTAATTCCTCTGGTAACTTTATTTGATTAATTACTTTCTCAGTTGTTTAATTTCTATATGTTTGTGAGTTTTCCATTTTTTTCATTATTGATTTCTAGCTTTGTGCCATTGTGGTTAGTGAAGATATCTGGCATGATTTCAATCTTCTTGAATTTGCTAAGACTTGTTTTGTGGCCTAACTTATGGTCTATCCTAGAAAACATTCTACACTCACTTAAGAACTATATGTATTCTTCACCGGATAGAATATTCTGTATATGTCTGTTAGGTCCATTTACTTCACAGTCTTGTCAAACCCACTGTTTCCTTATTGGTTCTCTTCTGGATGCTGTATCCACTGCTAAGAAGGGGATTTTTAAGTCTTTATTACTGTAGTACTATTTATTTCTCCTTTGAGCTCTGTTACTTTTTGCTTTATATATACTTAGGTAGTTCAATTTGTAAATATTTACACTCATTATATATTCTTGATGTACTGAGTCATTTATTGTCAATGTTTGTTTTTAAGTTTAAATTGAGACTCATACGCATCATATTGTTGGCTCTTGTTTCTTTTTATTTTTTTAAAAATCTGTTCAGCCATTTCTATGACTTATAAGTAGAGAATTTAATGCATTTACATTTATGTAATTATCAATATGTAAGGACTATTGTTATTTTGTTAATTGTTTTCTGGTTGTTTAATAGATCTATTGCTCCTTGTTTCTTATCCTGCTGTCTTTTTTTTATGTTTTGATGTCTTTTGGTAACCACATGCTCTGATTTCTTGATCATGCCCTTTTGTGTAATTACCACAGGATTTTCCTTTATGGTTACCATTAGACTTACATAAAATACCTAAAATTTATAGCACAATATTTTAAACAATAACAATTTCAAATCTCCAATAGATCATAAACTTTACACTTTTACTCCCTTCTCATATGTTAGGTTGATACTGTTACAATTTACATGTTTTTAATTATTATTATGTAACTAATAAAAATTATACTAGTGATGCTTATTTTTATTATGTCCACTTTTTAACTTTTAAACTAATGTTTTAAATGAATTATGCACCACTATTACTATATTACAGAATCTATGACCATACATTTAACATTACCGCTGAGATTTTTATTACATTTATATGTATAACTACAACTTCAGCCTTTTTTCCTTAATTTCTCTGATCACATAACCTAATAGTAGGACTTTTATCTCACCATAAAACTAAATGACTTACAGGTAGCAGTTGCTGAAACAGAAATATTCTTGTAAGCACATAATCAATACTTTTATAGTCATTGAGGAAATTATAAGAAAATCCTGGGAGTAAGATATCTTATGGGGCATGCTATGATTTTCCTACCATTTTGTGCTAATCTCCAAGGTGAGACTCCTAACATCTGTGTTTTGAAATCCTAAAAGCCTATTTTTCTAATTTGAAGTGTCTATGGAGCATAACAGGCTTTCAAAGGGAAAAATGCTGCCAAAATGATATAGAAACTGCCAACGATTTCTATGCTGAAAAATAAATTAAAAGTGTAAATACCTCTTAAAATGATAACCAAATGTCTGGGAAGGCTCAGCTTCTGGAATACTTACCTTACACAGACTTTCCTTCTGGGGCAAGGCCTTCCCTGACACCTTCCCTTTAAAGAGATGTCACTAGATGGGGACAAGAATTTGCCCTCTCTTCGAGAACAAAAAAAAATTTTGGTTCCAAAATTTGGGTTTTTATTTGGCTTATTAAAACACTAGTATAGCTTAGTAATGGAAACACCAGGGTACATGCTTCTCATCTGGTAATATTAAACCCCTACTATTGTCAAGAAAAGCGGACTAACATGATATAAATCCATCACACTTTTGAATGTGGACCAACCTTCACCTGTCCTCCTAAAATGAGCTTTCTAAATATGCAGGTATATTCATTTATATGTCTTACTTAGATATTTGTAAAGAGATTATTAATAAATGAAACTTCCTGGAAGTGTTCCATCTATCCCCACAAAAATCTTCTAAAGAATAGCCTACAACTGTGACATTTCCTTCCTTACCACACAGCTATTTCCTATTACTTTGATAATTTTCTTAAGGTTTTATTTTTAAGTAATTTTTACACTCAATGTATGGCTCAAACTCACAACCCTGAGATCAAGAATTGTACACTCCTCTGACTGAGACGGCCAAGCACTCCTCTTAGTAATATTTTGTACTATGATGTTTTGTATCATCTCTTAAGTTATCAATGACTTCTCCATCTCTAAATTAATTTTATCTCTTCTTATTTACCTCAATTCTTCTGTCATCTTTGTAACTTTTTTTTTTTTTTTTTTTTGGCTTTAGTAGCTAAGGAATATCTTGGTTTCTCTGAGTCTAGTCATTCTACCACCAATTTTTCACTCTTTTCTTGAATCCATTTCCTCCTCCCATTCTCTAAAAAATAAGATTTGCTCCTTGTCCCTTCTTCAAAACTCTCCTCCTTTACTGTATATTCTGCTTTGGGAATGTCATTGCCTCCTGAAAGCTTCAATAATCATGAATTTCTTTTTTTTTAAGTCTTTATTATTTTCATTTTTCAGAGATTAGGATCTTTATTTTTAACTTTTAATAAACTGGACTAGTGTTTCCTCTAAAACAAACATACATTACTACAAGTGAAAGAGTATGGAATTTGGAATTCAATTAAGTTCATTTAAAGCCTTTTATTTTCCCCAAAGATCTGTTTTCTCTTTAATAAAAACAGAATGACATCAAATCATACTGCTATAGCAAAGAACTAGTTATCTAATGTTACAAAATTGTCTGGTAAAGTACTCGGGCTAAAGTAGAGCTCAAGAATGACCCGTTACCTTTCCCCTCCTAATTTTAGTATGATTTTTCAAATGCACTCAGATTTCAAAATCTTTATTCTTTCCCCAAATCCTGCAACCCTTTGATTCTACTTCTTCAATCTCATTAATTGATTCCTTTCAATTCTCATTGCCTTTATCTTTCTTTACACCCTAAAAATTTCTCATCTGAGCAACAGCAATAGCTTCCTATTCTACTACAAGATGTATTACACTTAGCTTTCAGGTAAAGATTTTTATTGCATAGCTACTGCTATATTACCCTTGATCAAAAACTTGGATCGCCCAGACATGTGGGTGGCTCAGTCAGTTAAGCATCCTACTCTTGATTTTGGCTCAGGTCATGATGGGTCATGAGATCAAGCTCCATGTTGGAGATTGGGATTCAGACCCCAGCTTGGGGAATGCTTGGGATTCATTTTCTCTCTCTCCCTTCCCTAAACCTCAACATGCTGTCTCTCTCTGAAAGAAAAAAAATAATTGAATCTCTTCATAGCTCATGGAATTAAGAATACATATAATATCAATTATTACATACAGAAATACCATAGCTTAAAAACACTTTCACAACTATTATTTTTCTGCTCATTAAAATATTATATAGGTTGCGGTGCCTGGGTGCCTCAATCAGTTAAGTCTCAGACTATTGGTTTTGGCTCAGGTCATGGTCTCATGACCATGAAACCATGGTCATGAGACTGAGTCCCACATTGGGCTTCATAGTGAAGAATCTGTTTGTCCCTCTTCCTCTACTCCTTCCCACCACCCTCACTCTCTTACTCTCTTGCTCTCTCAAATGCATAAATTAAAAAATCATTTTAATAAAATATACATGGTATATTCCCATTTTGCTAATGAGTAAACTTGTATGCCAGAAGATTGTGTGCTTAGCTGTAATAAAGTTAGCCCTCAAATTACAAGCTTATAGCTTGTAATTTGGTGCTCTTTTCCTTTTGTTTATACATTTGCATTCTAGCATTTAAGTTCCTTCTTAATACAGTCCAAACCTAACTTTCTGACATTATATTCCAATTCTGCCATATTGTGTTACAGAATGCTAGACGTGCCTCTTACAGAAAATAGATCATTTTAGTTGTGTGAAGTGTATTTTTAAAAAGAGATTTTTTTTTAAAAAAGCTACTATTCTCTTAAAATAACCAGTTGCTTAAGGCAAACTGTTCTTCCAAATGCCTCTACCCTTTATCAGCTCAGCAATACAGCACATGCTATTCTCTCTTTCTAGAACGTGATCCTGCCAATCTTTCCCTATAAGAATCCTATCCATTCTTCAGATGGATTTTCATCTTCCTTATTTTCTCATAATTTATATCCATGTTCTCTTGGCTCATATAACTTAAATGTATTCACTTGTGGGCTTTCTCATATCATCATACTGGAATTTATTCTATCCCTTGAAGACAGATACCATCTTATAATTTTTTTCATCACCAAGCCAAAATTAGTTTAGATGCTTAAGAGAAGATTGCTGAGTAAACCTGCACTGCAAACTTCCTCTCATATTATATTTTAAGACTAATGCAACTAAGACTTGTACTGTTGTCCATAAGGGAAGATGTTTCTGACATCTTTCAGTTTGAAAAGACATATTACCTAGGTCTGAAAACAAAGAGTATGCAAGCATAACTTTGCTATTGTTTCTTGGATCCCAGATTGCCCAGAACAATATTACCATAGTAAAACTAGTTCCTATAAAAAATGTATTTTAAGATATGTAAATATGTAGAAGAAATAGTGGGACTAGAATTTTAAAATTACTTCAATTGTGTTATCTAAGCTAATAGGATATTTAGAAAAATGTGATTTATAAAAATACTCAACATGGTGAGTCTAAAAGAAAATAAGTAACGAAAATCGCAAGACTTAGCATTTATACTGTGCACACTTTCTGAGGAACTTAGCACTTTATCTGTACTTTGTCTACTTTATTTTCATGGTCTCATTATTGGAGGGGAGAAACAAGCTGTTTTTGCAGTGTTATGATAAAAACACTAAAAAGAAAAGGTGATGCAAGAAATAGCAAAATAGTTACAGGCCACAAATAATTTAAATTGTGGTAATCTTTCATGAAATACAGTTTAAAATACACATATTTAGAAATACATTAAAATATTCCAACTGTAAAATAATCTTTATTGAATAAAATTATTTACAGGTAAGGTAAGTATCTTGGTTTGTGCAATGTGGGAATACTTGATGTATACTAATTCTTAATCTATAAAAATGGGATTTCATGTATTTTATGCCACACATTATTAAATTACATTTTTTGAAAAGTTAAATTATGATAAAATGAAATATTAAAAATGCTTTCTGGTGCCATTATTAATGATCAAAAAAACATAAAAGCAAAATTCAATGTCAGATCTGTCAGATTTTCCCATGCTGCATTTGAATAGTTATTCAGATTTAATATTTATAACTTCCATAGTAAAACACTTTTTTTATTGAGTGGATGTGATTTTTATCAAATAAAATTCCATTATTATGATGGAAATGCTATGTGACCTAGACAAAGTGAAACAAGTGATTTGACCTTAATATGAGATGGATTATGCAACGAAATAAATTGAGAATAAGAGAAAAAAATAAATAAAACACAAGAAGAGATATCTGAATAAAAAGAAGCTTTTTTGTTTTAAAAATATGGATACCATAAGAGACAGGCAAGAAATTTGGCTAGGGGAAAGAAGGAAAAGTTCTATCAAATCACTGATAAACCAAACATAAAAAAGGACTTATATGTGATGCAGACTGAACTAGCATTTTCTTTATAAAAGGCTTTTTGTAGAATTATTACTTTCAACTGCATTTCTCCATAGTTAATCCATAAGGAAGTTCTGTTGATTCTATTTCCAAAGATATTCTATGCCCAATACTCTCCATTTCAATTAAAACCTTCCTTGAGAGTTTAAGTTCAAGACCATGAAGTAGGAAGATCCTGAACTCACTTCCTTCCAAGGACACACTGAGTCTACAGCTACAAATGGAACAATTTCCTCCTTAAAAAAAAAACAACAAACCTAAAGACTGACTAAGTGACCACTACACACCATGCAAACAAGAAGAAATCCACATCAAAGGGTACAAGAAGTTGGGAAACAATCTCACAATAAATCCTAGCCCTTGTGCAGCAACCCACAATGGGGAAGAAACTCAAAACCCAGAGTTTTTCCCTGAGGATCAAAGAATTTGAACCCTACATCAGGCACCCCATTTTTAACACATGCACTTGGGAGATGAGGCCCGACACAACATCTAACTTTGATAACTATTAGGGCTTGGGTCCTGAGACTCTCAAAACTGTAGCAATCTGAGAGGTAGCTCTTAAAGGTCACAAGTGCCCCGATTCACCTGCCCCAAGGCCCAGTTCAGAAGCAGTTACTGGTGACCAGACGTAAAGTGAAAAAGGCTCACTTACTGTATTAAAGTATCAGCCTGAGGAACAGGCATCTAATTTAACACATACATCTATCCTCTGGATATATCCTCTAGACAGAGCCTGGCAGGGGCCATCTTCACAGTCTCCTTTTGCTGTGCTCCAGAGCACTAGTATTTCTCAGAAGGGAGCTTTTATAGGTATCTGTCACCCTTACTTTTGTGATTATCATCCAGGGGATACTTCTTAACTGCCTTGCTCTAGAGACTAAGAGAATTTGCATTTCTGGCCCCATGAGACTCTAATGGTGCCACCCAGAAATAAGTTTACAACCCTGTCTGGCACCCCCATATTGTAACGGCTGCCAGGGGACATCTCTACATCATCTGATTCTTACGGTCAGTGGGATTTTCCTTGGTGGGTCCCACAGGACTACAACCAATGGAGAAAGTGTTCCTAAACAGCTACCACAGCAATGCACAGCAAGAGACAACAGAAACAGGTCTTTCTGTGAAGGAGGCCAATTACCTAACCATCACAACTGTGTGCAGAGGGGCTTGCTCTTACTTAAACACACATTTGGGAGCTCACTGTAATCCTTTCCAGAAACTTTGGAGGTCATGTGTGATCTTTGTCCTCACCCTCTGCCATGCTACAGGGCACTAGAGTCTCCTGGAGGGGAGTTTCACATACATTTAGTGCTCTGTTTTGTATTTTTGGTGTCCAGGTTTTTTGGCTACCACCAATGGTACACTCTTTGATTGCCTGGCTCTCTGGTAGCTCAGGTGGAAGGTGGTTTTATTACTGAGTCTATAGGACTGTGGCAATCAGAGAAACATTTCTTGACAGGTTACCACCCCCAGGCACTGTGCAAACAGTGGAATGAGGCACAACCCCTAGCCTTTCTGTAAAGAACTCTACCTCTTCTGGAGCTATGGTCGGAGGGGAGAGCTTTGGGTTTGGCCCACATCTGCTGGTCTGTGGAACTGATCTCAGGGAACACAGGTTATGGACACCATCTTAATACAAACTCTCAACAAAGTAGGTATAAATGAAGCGTACCTCAACGTAATAAAAGCCTGACAAGCCTGAATCTATTATGACATTCAACAGTCAAAAGTTGAAAGTGTTTCTTCTAGGATCAGGAACAAGACAAGGATGCCCACTCTTGACACTTCTATTTATCATCATATTGTAAATCCCAGCCAGAACAGTTAGGCAAACAAACAAACAAACAAACAAAAAACCATATATACATATGTATATATATACATATATATATGCATACAAATTGAAAGAAGTAGAACTGTTAGTAGAACAGTAGAACAAATAGAAAGTAGTAGATCTGTTACTATTAGCAGATGGTATAAAATCCCCATTAATAAACTGTTAGACTAATAAACAAATTCAGTAATTTTGTAGGATGTACCAATAACAAACTATAAGAAAAAATAGAGAAAACAATTCCATTTACAATTGCATCCAAAAAATAGCTAGAAAAAAAATTAACCAAGGATGTGAAAGACCTGTATATTGAAAACTACCAGACAATGATGAAAGAAAACAAGGACTATAGAACTGCCCCCATTATTCTTCTGCTTTATGTAATTTGATGATCCAGAGCCATTACCTACCTGAAGTGTCTCTTCATGCTATTTCAATTTTTTTCAACCTCTGTCACTGCAGTGAAATCACTCTTGTCTATAATCTTCATGCTGACAAATTTAAGACAGTCTTCTCTCCTCTCATTCTGTTTTTCAATAGCATCCAACACTCCTCAACCTCTTTTCAAGAACTTCCTTCTTTTGTTTCACTCCTATTCCTCTCACCACTCATAAGCATGATTTGATAGCATCTTGTATTCCATCATATCCTCAAATAGCATCAGTCGTTGGGACTAAGTCATAGATTGTCTCATCTTTCTATAAAGTTTAAATGATGTCATCTATCATTCTGTTTTAATATTCTTTATAGCATCTACATTCTGATGGTCCTTGACTATCTCTGAATTTCAAATATGTTCAACTACAAACTTAGCATATCTGTGTGGAAAACTTTAAGTCATTTAAAGTTTAAAATCTCAAAAGTGAACTCTTAATTTTCCTCCTCAAAACTCGGGACTTCTAACATAAATGATTTTTTTTTAAATTTATTTATTTGAGAGAGAGCATGAGTAAAGGAGAGGGACAGAGGGCCAGGAAGAAGCAGACTCCCTACTGAACAGGAGCCAATGTGGGGCTCAATCTCAGAATTTGGGGATCATGCCTTGAACCAAAGGCAGGTGCTTAACTGACTGAGCCATCCACGTATCCCCACACTTAATTAAATATTATCATGTACTCCATTCTCATGTTAGTTAAGCCCAGAAAATTAGGGATCATCTTTTATTTTTCTTACTTTCCATAACAAATTGTCATTGGATACTAAAAATTTTGTATCTTTAAAGGATATCCTGAGTTTGTCTAGTTCACGGACATCACCATAGCTCATCTTCACCATCTTACTCGCAGACCACTCCAGTCATCTTCTAACTAAAACCTCTGTTTCCTTCATTCTCTCTATCAGAAGTATAAAGCATGATATACTGAAAATATAAGATCTACTGAAAATATAAATGAGACCACTTCACTCTCTCACAATTCTTTGTAGTTTCCTATTACATGAGGATGAGTTCAAGTAGCCTGGGAGTGACCATGGTGACCCAGAGAGGTCTTGCTCAGTCTAATAGGAACAGGCATTAATTGGTTCCAGTAGCTATTTCCATGAAGGTACGTTAGTTTCTGTTGACAGATATAACAAGGAAATACAAAAATCTTTGTGAGTGTCCATGTGCATGTGTGTGTGTGTGTGTGTGTGTGTGTGTGTGTAATCTCCTAATTTTTAAATGTTGGCTCTCAATTTTTTCAAAACACTGTGAGCTTAAAATAAAACATATCTTCAGTCCAGATTAGGCTGAATGGCTGCCAGTTTGCTTCCTCAGCAGAAAAGATCTGGTTTTTCCTTATTTCCTCCACTTCATTTTATGCTTTTCTCCCATTTACATTCTATAATTTAGATGATCTTTATTTTCCTGGAATATCTCATCAAGCTATTCCTCCATGTGAGGCTCTTACTTTCTTATAGTCTAGATGCAAAAAATTCTTGTACCAGTGAGAGTGGGACCTTCTTAAAACGTGTGGGTTCCCCCTGACCCTTTTATTCTCTCATACAAAAGGTTGTTTTTTTTCTTATTATATTTTTTGATTTCACAGTACTGTCCTAAATTTGGAATTACAACTGTATGTGACATTTAAACTTTTGTCTTTCCTGCATTAAATTTTCATATGGGAGCCATGCTCTATGTCTACTGGTGTGTGTTTTATTTGTTTCTTGTATAGAACCAGGAACATAATAATCAATATAAGTAGATAATGAATATATAATGGTCACTAGATTTCTCTTCCTCTCTATATAACATTTTAATCATCCTCTATAATATAGCTCAATGTTAACTTCCTATGACCCTTTCTCCTAGCTTCCAAAAATTCCATAGCCCCTCTGTATGTTTGCAACATTTCACACATTCTTAAATTATGATTATCTTTTATTCTGTGAGCTTTTTTTCTTTTTTTTCTGAAGATTTATTTATTTGAGAGGGAGAGAGAACACACAGGAGGGAGGGGAAGAGGGAGAGAGAGGATGTCAAGCAGACTGCCTGCTGAGTATGGAGGCTGACATGGTGCTGACCCTGAGACCTGAACTAAACTGAAATCAAGATTCCGCACTTAACCATCTGAACCACCCAGGGTCCCCTGACTGTAAGTTTCTTGGTGCCTAACATTCATCATGGTGCTTGAAATATGATTACAAAATAATCTTTTAACAGGATCCATGACACCTGAAGGTAATTTAGCTCACCATATTAAGTCTATTTCCAGTAAAGCCATTTAATTTTGCAAAAAGTGGGACCAAGTAAATAGTCATAATGATTATTCTGTAATTCACATCATACTGTAAAAGGCACTTGCACAAATACTCTAAATACTTCGGAGCATAATGTAATATAGTGAATAAGTGGTCAGATTTTGGAATCAGGAAGTAATAAGTTCAAATTTCAGTTCTATCAAATTATTACCTAGTTAAACAGAGCTTTAGTTTTCTAATTTGTAAAGTGGGCATAGAATAATAAATACTATATAATATTTTATAATAAATTTTAAAAAGTGTAAAAAACACATAGTACATTGCTTATCACTTTGAAGTCTACAAAATACCACTTTTAATTATTGAAACTGAGAGATTTACTTGATTTTTAATAAAGTCAACTTATTAAGATCAGAGTTTGACTAGATATCAGGTCTTTTAAATATCTCATTAGTGTTTTTCTTCAAACATTTTCATATATATTAATTATGAGGCTGGTTAAATAAAGTTGTATAATTTTTTTAATAAAAATTACAATTGTATTTATGTTGAAAGTATACCATTTTTCTTCCTCTCCCTCTATAGTAAATGTAACTTTGGGTCATCTTGGAAGATCCTTGGGTTCAAAATTTCCATAGGTCTCTATTTTAAGAACTATCTACCCACCCCATCCCCTAAGGATATTCCTTAGTCCTTTATACAAATAATATAAAGGGGTAAAAATTCTAAATGTGTGTTAGGTGGACGTATAATCATTATCAATAATTTTATTAAAAATATATGTATTATGGATACCTTGTAAAACAAACATTTTTGAATGTAAATTATTGGTTAATATTTTATAGCATTTTTATATCTTTTATTTATAAAATGCTACAATAATCAGAGGTCTAAAATTTCAAGGTTTTAAAAAATATTGTTTGCCAGTTATGGAAATTAACACCTACCACATTATACTACATATATTCTCTTGGTTGTTATTAAAATTAATTTTGAATTAATAACATAAATACTAAAAATGAAAGGGGAGAAACTGGAGTGGGAGATGAACCATGAAAGACTATGGACTCCGGGAAACAAACAGAGGGTTTTAGAAGGGAGAGGGTTTAGGGGATGGGGGCCTAGTGATGTATTAAGGAGGGCACGAATTGCATGGAACACTGGGTATTATACACAAACCATGACTCACGGAACACTACAACAAAAACTAATGATGTAATGTATGGTGACTAACACAACACAATTTAAAAAAATACTAAATACTAATTTTAAGATGGAGATACAACATATTACTTATGTCTACTTCTGAAAAATACTTATAAAATATTTATAGAGCATTCCCAGGAAGGTTTCACAAGCAGTACCTCATTTGAAATCACCATTAGATGTGCTAAATTTGATTTACATGTTACAGAACAGAAAACTCAGGCAGACGGTGTAAGGACCTATTTAACCAGAGGCTTCCATTAAGGTTAAACAAGGTCAACAACCTTGTTTAACTTTTAAACTTTCCCTGTTCCCCTTCCCCCAGGGGACTGACTTAAAAACAAGTCCAGGAAACCAGCCCCAGTTAACAAAGCCCAGACACAAGGGTGGGTCAGGCCAGGTGGAGACATCTGATCAGTGGGGGGTTGCATACTGTCTCCCTAGCTACCATAGAGTATGGGCCCTGCCCTTTGGGAGCCTTTTGGGCGCCAATTCTAACCAAGGCATAATAGGCTAGGTCAAATGTCTACTATAGGGTAAAGGGTAATTCAATTGGTCACCTAGCATCACTGTGAAGCTTTCTCTGTGTGTTACAATCTCATTGGCTACCTGTGTGTGGCCAGGCCCGACCCCATGGCCTTTTCCCTTAAAAGCTAGTCTGTGAAACAGAGAAGGGTCGCCCTCTCTTGTAAAAGGTGCGCCCGGAACATTCGGTCCGATTCTTGATGCTTGGTATGGAATAAAGCTTTGCTTGACCTTCACTTTATATCAGTCTTGCTCCTTTAATCACAGACCCATTTTGGGGGGGACCTAACAACAGGATTCAGTTATTTACTTAAGATCAGACAACTATTAAGCAGAATTTGATCTCTAACTCATGTCTTTCAAATCCAAAGCTCATGATTTTTCACTTATTGTATGACAAGAAATTGTGCTTTGTTTTTTAAAGATTTTATTTACTTATTCATGGAAGACACAGAGAGAGAGAGGCAGGGACAGAGGCAGAGGGAGAAACCGGGTCCTTACTGAGCAAGGAGCCCAGTGTGGGACTTGATCCCAAGACCCTGGGATCATGACCTGACCGAAAGGCAGATGCTTAACCAACTGAGCCATCCATGTACACCAAGAAATTGATTGTTTAAACTCCAGAAAAATATCCTAATAAAATTGGTACACTAATCACTTTAAACTAATGATATGTTAATGGTAACAAATAAATAAAATATAGCTGCTATTATTTTAAATCACCCAGTCTTCATCCCCATATTATTGGTTATTTTTAAATTTTAAGTTAAACTTTGACAAAATAATAAAATAAACAATATAAAATATTACCTAAAGTCTGATCCAACTCTCTTCCCATTTTCTGGTTCTCCCGGATCTGGGCATAGATTGGAAGCTGTTTTAATACCTCCCTCATTTACTGTAACAAAAGAAACAAAAAAGAAAGAATGAAAACATGATTAGAAAATCAAGGAAAATGTTAATTGAAAAATTTACATAAAATATATTCTTACATTTTTTATAATCACTGTAGTTTAAATGTAGAAAGATCAAATGTAGTTTTATAATCCAGTAATAAAGACAATGCATTTTTGCTATTAGTGGACCTGTAAGTTTGATGTTCATCTTCAATGACATACTATTCTGAATATTAACACATTAGCAGTTAACACTTTATTTTTAATTACTACCAAATTGTGAATTCTCTGGAAATGCATTCCCAGGGTATCAGTGCCAGAATTTCCATTAATTACTGGCAATAAAGCAGTCACTACCAGCATGACAGTGTCACTTGGGTACCTACTATTTTTAAAGTTCCAATAAAAAAACAAGACCCTATGGGAAAAGTTTAAGATTGTTAGCACTTCCTATCTGACATATAATGAAGCACTGTGCTCTGTCAACTTAAAGTAAGACTATGGTTCCAATTACCAAACATGTCAATGAATTATGATATAATGCTGAAAACCAAAATAATGGCTTTTCCCTCTAGCAATATACATGATTATGTTTTACTTGACATTGTACACATTTCCAGTGGTTTCTCCAGAACACTCCGTTAATGAAAGATTTATTAATATTTTCAATGAATGGATCACAGTGAGTAACTAAATCTTCAAGACAGATATCTTAATGGGAAGAACTTTAAACCTGATAGTTCTGATATAATGAGTGATATTATTTTATAAATTCAATCTCTTATTGAACTAAAGAGAAGCTGCTATTTTGCTTTTCATCAACTTCTGTTTTTTGAGAAGAGAACAGGAGCTGAGCGGTAATTTCACAGAGAAAAAATCTAAATTCTGTAATGTTTCTCAACCTACACTGTGGATCAGAGCCACTTGTAGAACTGTCTTTAAAGAATGAAGATGAGTATTTTACTTCTGGATATACTAATACAATTAACTCTAGGGCAGGACACTGGGCATCAGTTCTGTGTTTAGTTTGTTTAGCTATAACTCTTAAGGTGATTCTAAGGCAAAGTCAATGCTGAGTACTGCTGGATGCCTGCATCATTTAGTTCAGATTGATAAATATATTCAAACTGATTTATCAGACAAGTATCAGATAATGTCCCAACAGTCATAATTCTGGTAAAATCATATTTTCAATTATATATGAAATTTTGCATTTGTGCCATTTATTCTATAAAAATCACTTTTCTAAATATCTCCAGCCAATATCCTTATTGACAACTGTATTCCATATAAAACAAAAAAATCTGCAAAATTATGATACTTTTCTTTTTCTTGCTCTGCTGACTAGTTTCATTCCTCTTTACCTCTCTGGGTTGTTTTTTGTTTGTTTTCTTTTTTTGGTGTTTTTGTTTTTGCTTTGCCCACTCTCTTTCTTTTGACCACTCTTTTACTTGTTAGTGGACAAATGAAAGGCCTACAGTTCTCCATATCTTATATTTCCCTGTGGCTTGAAGAAATTACCTCTTTGCTAACAAGTTCCAATATATTGTTCTGTCATTTTCTCCAAGATCCTTTCTCGCTCCTACAATGATCTACTACTAGGTAATCCCACCAAATTTCCCATTGTTATCTCATGCTCATGCTTAGACCCAATGTAATCATTGATGTTTTAGTGCACTCCATTATTATTCACCTCTAATCCATCTTGAGGGGAACTAAAATTCTTCCAAAACCATTTTTTTTATTACTGTACAACTATCCTATGATTTGAGACTTTTACTACATCAGTTGTATTTCTCACTAGTCTACAATCCAAATCCAATGTGTTTCTCATTGTTCTGTAGTTTTACTAGTAAGCCATGATCACCCCTGCTTTATTTGTACTTCCTTCTGTCTCCATGTTTGCCTTTTCTTCCTCCTTAGGTTTCAAAATTCTAACTAATTTTCAAGACTCAGTCCAAATCTCACTTTTTCCAAAATACAACCTCTAATTTTACCATATTATTCTAATTTCACATAGCACATAACATGGAAAATTTTGTTTAGTTTTAAAATTCTTTATGATATTATAAATTAGTAGTTTCACATTACTTAGTCATATATACAAAAAGAGTATATACTTGATAAAGGTAAGAGAAAAACATAATTATTTTTATATACCCACAATGCCTAGGTAGGGCATAATAATTTCTCAGTTAATATACCCTAGTCATTTGATTAACAATAGCTGGTATATTATCAAGTACTTTCTAAGGGAAACACTCTCTTTCCTATTTTAAAATGTCTTCTGAGCATGTTATAGTTTATGTTGTTTAAATGTGATTTTTTGATAAGGAATAGAGATAAAGAAAAAAAGTGGCATGACTTGAGCTTACCTACTTTATTTTACTACAATGTATATAACACAGATTATAGGTATATAAAAGTGATCTGTGAATACATTATTAGAAAATGAAAATAATAAAAAATCAACTTTTCCCCATTTCATAATCATTATTACCTCAAAAAGTTAGCCTGGGGTGAATATGAATTTTAACAATAGCTTATGCTTAACACGATACTATGTGTCAGGAACTGTTCTACATCCTTTACACAACCAACTTCATAACAATCTAAAAGTTGCTACTATTATTATACACTTCCCACAGCTAAGGAAACTAAGGCATGAAGAGATTAAAAATGTTTCCACAGCCGTACTGTTAGTTAGTGTCTTAATATACGTTTAAACCTTGGCAGTCTGACTCAAAAAATTCTACTCTTAAACCCTAAGCCCACTATCTTGTCCAGAAAGCTCAGCAAGGCAAAATGACATCACAAATTACAATTGAACACTCTTTACCAAATGTTTTATCTTAAAATGCAGAGCATATCTATAATTTTTACAATTTTTAATTAATTCTAGTCCTTATGGTTTTAATTATTAAATTATTTTTTGTCTGTCTGGAATTGTCCTTTAAACCACTGTTTTTGGGTATCTGCAATAGGGAAAGCCTTTCCAATTAAAAATGTAAATATTTGTATTTCCCTGATGCCGAGTGATATGGAGCACTTTTTCATGTGTCTGTTGGCCATCTGGATTTACCCCTGGGGATAAAAACATATGTTTATAAAAAATAAAAAATTAAAAAAAAATTAAAAATGTAAATATAAGGGGACAGCTGTTACATGATACAGGTATTTAATATTCTTTGAAAATATATACAACTTAAAAAATAAAGAACAAAGTGTGTAATATCTTGTTTTTCTGAAATATCAATATTTCATAACTGTCTATAGCTAGCAAAACCAAGATATTCAAATGAAGTTAGTAGTATTCATTCAGTAGTTGCTTTCACTACTTATGATGGTTAAGCAATTGGACAGATTTATCAATTTTACTTCTTTGAAGTTGAATAGTAATTTCCAAAGTAGTAAAAATATGCGTGTTCTTTAAATGTTTAATTACATGGACTGCCTACAGCCTCTTGAAAGAGCATGACTATGGGGAATACTGTTTTTGCTCTGCTCTCTGAAGATACTATGTCCATTATCATCATTAATGAAACATGAGTTCTTTGTCCCACACAAAAGGGGATAAGAGAGGGGGAGGTACAGGATTTAAAAAAAAACAAAAAACAAAAAACAAATGAACTGTAATTTCTTATAACACTGAAGTTACGGGCTTAAGGGTTTATATGGGTTTATAAATATGCTACAGGAACCTTCATTAATTTACCATATTATTACATGGTCTAGCATGAAAACATTATAAACTTAGTCAACATAAAGATATACGTATATGTCAAGAAATACTCATCTTTTACATGTATCAACTCATTTAATCTTCACAACAATCTTAAGTGTAGTTTATAATCAAGTTTTCTGAGGTTTCTGATTGTATATGGCACATAATTTACTCCAAAAATAAAAACAAGTCGATTCTGGAAAGAAGTCTCCTCCACATTACCTCAGCCAGCTGGTTACATTGCCACCTTTCTTAGACTCTTATATTAGTTTTAAAATTTTTATTCCACATTATGAAATACAGTGTTTTGGATCTTGTTCCAAACTCAAATATCATGGATGTTAACAGAGTGTTATTTTATACCATATATTCTACAAAGAATTACCTCTTAATTCACTTAGCTTCCCAATAAAATGTTGGTTCTTTACCATCTGAGACTTTATTTTATTCCCTCTTTTACCTTCTTGCTCTAGCATGGTGTTTCTTTGGAGAAGTAGCTCAAATAGAAATCATAGAATGGATGAATAACATGAAATGAATGAAAGTATGGATTTGAAGATAAAATAAAATTGAAAAAAAAATGTATGGGAAACTCAGTTTCTTCATAATTCTACCTTAGTAGTCTAGAAGACTCTGGTAGAAAAGTTGGTAAGACTACTAGTTCACTAAGTTCAACATTTTAAAATATCCTTAAAAATGTTTTAATATTTAAAACCTAAAATCTATATTTTTCCCTTTATTGACAAATCTACACTTTTTGATGAAAAACAGGGATGAATAGAGACTTTTGGAGGTCAGGTATCAAAGCTGGAAAAAGAATCTAAATTAGCATTTAAACAACCAAATGCTGCCCACAAACACTGCTGCAGCTTCCTGAATCTCTAATTAATTTGTTTCCTAGTTAAACTTTAAAGGTGCTACTGTGGGAAGACATGCTTTGGCAACGTGTATAGTTCATGTCCTCCTCACTTATGCTCACTTCTGGCAGTTCCAGTAACAGAATCGACTGTATTTTTTAAAAAATACAAGGTATTTTTCGTTGTGGTGGTGGTGATTTTTTCATTTGAAAGGTTTATATAAGAATTATATCCTTTTAAAATTATTTGGCCCTGTATTGAATAAATGATATTAGAGAGAGGAAGACTCAAATGCTTACTTGTTAATAGATAAATAATAATGTTAAAAATAAAATAATATAATCCTTTTCTATAAACAACCATAGAGAATGTACTTTTGAAATGATGAACTATCTGATAAAAATGTAGTGAAATGAAATTTTATATAGTGCTGGTTTGTTATTTTGTGACTGTAAGAAATTGTTATTTTGTCACTATAAGAGACATAATTTGTTTCTATTTGTGATTATTTATATTAAAAATAAAAATAAAAAAGCATAAGAATAGTTTTTATCTTTTACATAAGATATGATAGGTAAATGTACATTAAGTTTTAAAATTATGAAATAAATTAAGATTTTTCCTTCATGTTTAAATTTTTTGCTTCATTAACTTTTCTCCTGACAATTTTAAATCAAATATTCTTTAAATAAAATATTTTAAAAGAATTAGGTTTTTTGTGTAACAGGTACACTGTCACATCCAAATTTCTTTCTTGTTTACCTCCCTAACTCTTATGCAAGAGCAATGAAAATGATAAATATGTCCACTAAGGCAATATACCAAATATAGATAATCACATGCATTCTAATGCCTTGATAAATCTTAGCCCATTTTAGTATAAATAGCCTGAATTTCCCAGGACATCTGAAAACTCAAAGCATGTAGGCTATAGAATAACATTTATATAGCCAAAATGAGCGAAAGGGCGAACCAGCATAGTTTGCAATTCTACTTAGAGTTCCAAAATAGACACAGTGGCTAGATAAAATATTAGAAAAAAAGGTAGTCAACCTAATATTTAAGTTTGCAAAGACAGCTTTTATTTTGTATTGACATGCTGAAATTTGGTTATGTCAGGATATTCGTCTGACAAAATATAAACAAAATTATTTATATTTTCTTTTATAGGAAAAATTTCCTTCCAAAATGTATCAAAAAATTTATATATGAGAAAATTACTATAACACTATTTTTCCTAAAAACAGATATGTTTTTAACACCCAAAATGTAATAAAAATCATAATCATATAGCTAAGTACTTTGAAATGAACTGTTTTGTGCTTTGTAAAAGGTAACCTAATTTGATAAATGATTTCTTACTGATATCTGCTACTTTTAGCTCAGTATTTGCAAATTTAACAAAATGTAAAATCATATTTTAAAATTACGATACTTTAAAATGTTTGATAATATACAGGCTCTGAGTTTTTTTTTTTTTTAAAGATTTTATTCATTTATTTGACAGACAGAGATCACAAGTAGGCAGAGAGGCAGGCAGAGAGAGAGGAGGAAGCAGGGTCCCCGCCTAGCAGAGAGCCCGATGTGAGGCTCGATCCCAGGACACTGGGATCATGACCTGAGCCGAAGGCAGAGGCTTTAACCCACTGAGCCACTCAGGCGCCCCCAGGCTCTGAGTTTTTTTGATAGTTGATGTAATTGCTCAGTTTCTGACATTTACCATTATATATATAAGTCAATAAACATGAAGATAATATCCTTTTTCCAATATAACCATAATGAATAATCTTTGTTAAAGAAAGAACTGTAAACTCATTTCATCAGATTATTTGGAATTGGATAATGCTAAAAATATATTCCTGTTAAAAATAACATACACTTATTATTATTCATAATAATCTTATTTGTCATCAGTATATCATTTTAGCAGTCAGATGTTGTGACATTAATGGTTCCTTTCCAAATGTATTATATATACATATAATGACAAATAAGGTGGAAAATTCCTACAAACTTCTATTGATTTATAATACATAAATGGCATAGCTCTCCTAAAAAATTTACTGTATGTTTGTTTACAATAGTAAATATGAATGTGCTAATTCATTGATTTTTAATTTGAGATTCGAGGATGAACTTTAGATGATATATAAAACCCTGAATATTAAGCAAAATTGTGTACTGGGGCAGCACATAAATATGTGTATTTCAGGCCATTTTGTGATTTTCAAGAGAAAACAAAAATTAATTCTATAGTTAACTAATTAATTTATAAAACACTTGACTTAAAGGGCATGGATAAGTTAATTCAAACAGAATATATTTTTTCTTAAATAAAAAAAATTGCTATAAAAAGAAACTTTTCCTTAGCAAAATAATTATGTTGAACAAAAACTTCCTGTAAGAAATTACCAATTTAAGAAATTTCATTTTTTTGTATTCTCACATCCTAGAATTACAAAACAAGAATGCTATCCAACATGCTAGCTCAATGAGAATTTTTCCATCTGAAACAGTCTCAGCTTGGAAGTTTACCACATTAATCCGATAACTCAATAAACATTTAAATACAAGAAAATATTTAATAGTAATCATGCATGTTATATAGATATTAATGCAGTTAATTTGGTAAATACACGAACATTTTTATAAAACACACACAAACAACACAGACACCACAAACTTCACTCTTGCACTAGAGAAAGTAACAAAAAAGGAGTACACTCACAGATAGAAAACTTGTTGCTGTTGTCTTTCCCTGGAAACAATTTAAATCCTCTAGATTTAAAATCTATGGCCTTTTTCACTAGTTAAGAAAACAAACAAAAACATGTATCAGGATATACAATTTTAAAATAAAATTCAAGTTAACAAATTTTGTTAGCATTGAATTATGCAAGTTAAAAGAAACTGCTTTCTTAAGACTGATGTAGGGTACCCAGAAGAAAATAAAAAAGAAAATGCAGCAATATAATCACTAAGTAGTAAAATACCAAGCAGTAGTGAAGGATTTTAAAAGTTCTATAGGGAGAACCCTGCATAAATGTGTGGATATGTTTTTAAATATTATGCAAGTTTTTATATGAGAGCAAAACATTAACACTTTATATAACTTGAATTCATCAAATTTTATGGAAAAATTAAAGTGTAAAATTAAAAATACTGAGTGGGAAGAATTTAATGAACAAGATTCTTAAACTAATATATTTTTTAGGTAATTTAGCCTAAGTGAAATATTAGGACACACTTAAGAAAATGATATTGGAAAAATTTCAGATACATTTTAGTATTTCTGCCAATAACTCTTTCTTTTCAAAGTCATGGCTTTTGACATCATGGTCTATAAAATTTATAAAAGTGAATTACAACTCTTTGGGTTTCATCTAAAATAACTTGCTATTGTTTTTGATATTATGATATTGAAAGCAAATATAATAAGAGGCTGGTCTATTTCACGGTACACTGTATTAAAATAGATATGACTGGATTTACCTAAAATATAAATATAGATTCACTGAAGTAACTGAAATATTGTTCAGGTATTTTAGATGAAAGAAAATAAGTATTTTTTTTATATAAATTGCTGGATTAACTAGAGTTGCTATGTACTTTTTAAAAATGATAAACAATAATGACACCAAGTGAAATAAAGGAAATCTATTTGATTGAAAACCCAGCAATTAAAAAAAAAATGCAACCTGATCTTATGAGATATTTAAATATCAATTATTTTCTTTTAAAAACCAGCATGAACAATAATGCAAGAGACACATTTAACTTCTTCAATTACAATTTAGAAAGCTTTAAATATTGATTTTTATAAGTTTTTATAAGGCTAGATAACTTTAGGCAATTAGGTTTTGTTCATGCCATGAACTGGAAAAAAGCAATATTGGTTTTTGTTAGATAGTTTAAATTAATCATTTCACTAATTCTTACTTGCTATTTTACTCACTTAGTTTATATCATGGGTATTTTATTGGTTTTAGAAAATTTTATGTGATTCATTTCTTATTAATACCTCAAAAGTAGAAAGGTAGAGACAGGGTCTGATGATTTACTAGAATATATAATTACAGACTATTTATTTCAACTATGTTTAAAAAAAAGGAGGAAATTACCATTGGAGTAGGATTTAAGAGACCCAATTCTTAGAATTATTAGTTGTGTGATTTTCACAAGAATATGTCTTTTTACCTCAGCCTTTTCTCTTAAAATAAAAACCTAAGACTAGATGACAGCTCAGTCGCTCTTCATAGTTCTGAGATTATCAGCAAAACAATGACCACCTCTGTCTCTCAAGTTGTGCTGTTGTTAAGTCTCTTCTACTCTTTCCTCATGGTAAGCCAGAGTTTAATTCTACTGGAGTATTCAACTGCTCTAAAGTTAGCTCTGCCACTTTGTGAATTTTCCTTAAATTTCCTTAAATTCTTTCCTTAAAATGCTGTCCTTAAATTCTTCTTAATAAAATAAGCATTTTATATTTGAGGCATATTTCTGGATAATCCCAATTCAAACATGGATTATAAATAGGAATTCTACCTCGACTTTCCTTTGCACTCTAAAATTTGACTTCAATTATTACAGATGAGCCTGAAGATTTTATGGTAGTTTTAACATAAATCTGGACTTTTTTTAAGGAATAAAGAAAAGTAAATGAAAAATGGGTAAACCCAAAGGCCAAAATTGAAGAAAAGCTCAGAAAGTAAAAAAGAGCTCAATTCTGTAATGTGTAACTGGGAATAAAGAATGTTAAAAACTATAGAGGGGTGTGTGTGTGTGTGTGTTTGTGTGTGTAATATTTATGTAAGGTGCTTCCATTTAGACTATGTGGTTGAACAATACCTAAATAGCTAATCACCTCAGACAAAAGAGTTTTAAATAGTTTCCTGATTCTAAAGAGATGCAACTTTATTATTATTGTTATTTTCTCTCTTAAGCATCTATTTTTCAATTTAAATTGAAGAAAAAAATCTGTCTTTTAAAAAAAATGTGTTGTAATACAGACGCAGAAGAGGGAAGGCCAGGGGAATATCCATTTTACAGGAGAAAAAGGAGTGAATGGAAAATAATATAAAATTTTAATTTACAAAAAACTTTATGTTAAGCAGTAAACATATACTTTAGATCTTTTTATGATTTCAATAAAAAGAACACAAATGTATATCTCTTTAGAAAAAAATTAAAGGACAAATATTGCAAGTACCAATTACAAGACCTACTCTAAATTATGTATCAGTGAAATGTTAAATCGAAAGCTTATGTCATAAAATACAGATTTTATTATGTATTACAAGGTAGATGTATTAAATAACAACATACCATTAAGCAATGAGTGCTTCTATTAACCACATTTAACTTATTATAAAATTAACCTGATCTTTTTAACAGGTATATCTCAGTAATAAGCATGTGAAATTTATTTTATCATAGAAATAAACTAAAATATGTTGTCTATAAATACAGGTTAAAAAAAGTGTTAAATGATTGTGTGTTGTTTGTGTCAACTCCTTTCCCTGAGCTTCTCAAAGGCAGAAATAGCATTTTTTTCATGTGGAGCGTCTGAGTGTATGACGGAATGAACACATGCAATACTGTAAATCTTGGCTCATTTAAAGATATTTGGTTGGATTTCCTTTATTAATCATAAATCAGAAGGAAAAAAGTGATAAAAGAATGAATGTTCAAGTAGAAGTAGTTTCATATATAAAGTTATTTTTGAATATATAAAACTATGTATGTTCTAGTATTTTTTAAAAAGTCCATTAAATGCAAGACATGTAGACATGTGCAGAAATATCTATTTGTTTCCTTCTGCTTTCCACATACTAAACAGTTTTTGTTAACTTTTTATTTATTGCTTTTCTTATTTCACTTGTGCTTTAGTCAGCATAAGGGAAATAATTTATAATATGGAAAAAGTCTGGAGAAAGGACTATTATTGGGCAACAATCAAATCCACAATCCACCTTTTTTTTTTTTTTTTCTTTTGCTAGTTGTAAGCCCTGGACACTAAAGAAAAAAAAAAAAAATTGTTTCTGTGATCTTTGTTAAAGTACTTTTAAACCACTGTAGGGGATTAACACTGCAGTATTTTTCAGATCGATTATTATTCTGTTATCTTCAAAATCAATTGAAATTCTAAAATGCATTTTAAAACTTACAAAAAATGGCAATTGATGTTTCTTAAAACTCATGTAACTTCCATGTTTAACTGTTCCCGCTATCACTAAACTTATGAAACTTGAAGTCATAAGACATCTCCTGGCTTCAAGTTCCTTATTTGAAAATTAATAGCCTCCTTACTACATAATCACAAAAGTCATATGCCTGCATTTTTTATACTCTTTCATTGCTACATATATATAGTATGCAATTTTGCAGAACTATGACCTTTGAAGAAGAAAAGAAGACACATTTATTGTTAGGGAGAAGATAATTTTTTCATTGGAAAAATATTTCAGATTTCTAAGAGACCTTAGTAGAAGAACAATGGCATTATTCACTGTTCCCTTCCATTTTCTACCTAGATTATATTCTAAAACAATAATAAAAAATAAAACAAATGCCACATTCTGTTCATGTTATAATCTTCCAAATTTGTAGTATTTATTTTGGTCATTATTTATATTGCAAGTTTCAGTAGCTGCATTATAAACCTGTGATTAAATAGTAGTTCTTTGGAAAAGTAAATCCTTTCTTTTGAGAAAGTGAGTCATTCTATCTTATTGTTTGGGGGGGTCAGTTTTGCCTCATTTCAGCTTTTCAAGTGCACAATAATGCCTTTCTTTTCTAGTGTGTTTTATATCATGACACTTGGATGTATAATTCTTCTTATTTTGATGTATAACTCTTCTTATTTTGAATTAATTACAATCATATCTTTATCTTTACACAGTAAGTAAGTTACACTAATAAAATAATTTCCTTTAGGTTTTGTTTTAGTTATTAATACTAATATATGCATGGGTTGTTTGATTTAGAGATGATAGCACATCTCACCATTGACAGTAGATTCATTTACCTGGGTATAAAGAAATATAATCAGTCATCGGCTAGGAATTTTATTACAGGTCATTATCGTGTTATAGAATGGTATGCTATTTGTAGTCTATCACAGGGGTAGGAGATGGGAGACCTGTGTACTAGTCCCAAAAGACACATGGGATAAGTTATTTAACTTCTCTATTCACTTCTAAGAGATTTGTTCATTTATTCTCAAGTATTTAGGTGTAGAATTTGGACCAAAGGGAGAAGAAAGACTAATATAATTGGAATACTTGATTGTATTCCAAATTTAAAATACATAGAGAGATAAAAGAAGTATCAAACTGTGTTAAGAGGATACATTTTTGTTTGTTTGTTTTGTTTGAAGGAAGTGCTGGCTCCATGTAACTGACCTAAGCACATTAAATTTTAACACCCATTCTCTACATCCTATACTGGCAGAACAAAACACTTTTTCGGGACTTATTTAGCATGAAGAAGGCTAATCAGTGGCTCCTTCCACATCATCCTTGGAAGAAGAAATATCAAGAATCTATGCTGACACTGGAGTAAAAGCTAGGCAGTATTCTTAGAGTGTCTCCTTAACCATCTTTCATATAAGGTTTACCCCTCGACACAAATATCTGAGAATAAAATTTTGCATTATAAACATGTTTGTAGTATAGCTTTTAAAAATGATTGGAAGTATTTTGCAATTAGATCATGTTTCTTGATTACAGACTAAAAAGGATAATAGAAATTCAGCCAAATATTGTAAGTGGCTTCTGAATCTTTGTGAAAAGTATTCTATTTCACAATATGTTAAAAGGAGAGAAATGATACTGGACACCATTTAATGAAAAAGGCAGTGGTACAACTAAATATGTTCCAAAACACTGAAAAGGCCATTTATAGAGACTTACATATTAGGCATATGTAAGATTCAAAATATTCTCAAATTTAAAATGATGGAATTAAATCAATTAAATGTAGTAAGAAATGATATATATGCAATTCTGAAATTACTTAAAAATCTAAAACCTTATCCCTTTTAAAATTCCTAGAAATAACTAATAGGTTCAGATACTCTAATTTTTTTTTAAGCCATAAACTTTGATTTATGCTATCATGCAAGTTTTTGCCTAGCAGTGAATCTTGTGTATCGAGTATATAAACATAAAACTATGTGTTGTCCAATTTTTAGCTGAAAGAAAATTTACAATTATATATTGTACCACTATACTTAAATTCTACAACAGATTTCAGGTATCAGAACACACCAAGAGTTTAATAAATGTTAGTTATTCTTATCATTGTTAATACCAGTTATAATTTTAAGATCTAATCAGTTTCAGAGGCTAATGCAATTAGGGCTGCAATATACTAAAAATTTCCAACTATTCTGGGTCACGTCTTTTTCACTGTGTACAGATATGGTATATAAATATATAAGCTAAATCATCTACTTTCCCTGGATTTCTAAATATATCTAGATATCTAGATATATCTATATCTATATCCATATCTATATCTGTATCTATATCTACCATCCCTAAACCCTTTGGCCAAAATAGTAAATTTTGGCCAAATTTTAAATACTAAATTCTAAATACTAAATTGTAAATTTAGTAAAAATATATATAAACATCCTTAGACATGCAATCATACTAGTTTTTATGAACATACGTATCATTATTCAGCATATTTTAAGGCATTCTTGTAACAGGTCCATTTTCACTTTTACAAAAGAAGATTCTGAAGCTATAAGGTCTTAAAGTTTTAATGAGATCAATCTAGACCCTAAATCTTTGAAATCTTATTTTTCAATCATTTTAGATTGAGAAACAAGTGCCTTATTATTATTATTTTTTTTTTAACTTGGGAAACTAACAGAGTGACTAGAGTGGAAAGGAGCCATCATACTTTACGAAATCAATTTCTTAATTTTCACAAGTCTGAATTAATTTTGTTGCTTTATATTTGAGATAATAGATGACCAAATACTTGAAAAATCACACAACTAATTATACGATAGAGACTCTAAAGTTTGTGCAGGGGCTTTCTTTCCTCCCAGAAATGGAACAAATTCAGGAATCCAAAACACTTATGTAGATAACAGCAGATCCACCCGCAATGCTTGGCTTAACAGGTCTTGCAGTTACAGCGTGCTGTAAAATGTCAGGATTATAAGAAAAATATGAGATTTTTTATATTCTCTTTAGGGATTCTTATAATTGGCGTAATAAAAGTCACCATATGGGAAGAGTCACCATTGGTGTGGTTCACAGACATTTTTAAAACTTTTAAAACTGTCTTAGACTTTAATTGTTTTCATCTTTATTTTTCTGATAGCTTCAAATGAGCTTTTTAAATTATCTTTAGTTCTACAATTAAATATTAAGATCCACTCCATTCATTTTCCCAGGCCCTTTTTTGTTTTGATATAATCTTTTGAATAGAAATTATTTTCTATTCATTTTGTAATTTCTGTTCTTTTTTCATAATTCTCATATTTTTACTAAGGAGAATTTCACTAAAAATATAACATGAAAAATGATAACGTTCTTTTTTTTTTTTTAAGTATAATGCTTAGGACAGCCCTGCTTTTCACAAGAATGCCTTAGGGAATATGAGGATTAGGCAAAACTTCCCAAATAATCTCAACAACAACAAAAATATATACAACAGCAGGCTTATTAAAAACACAAAAAGCAAAAACAAAAAACTTTTTTATTCAAAATAAATGAAGTAATTTTTTGTCAAATATTTGTTTTATACTTGACATCAGAGATCACTATAACGGCTTCTAATACAAAACTAAGTGGCAAAAAAACAACTGCTTGAATAACAGTGACTACAGTTAATGAATATCATCAGATTGAGGCAGTGGAATATATTTGTCCACTACAAATTTCATTGGTACATGGAATAATTTTAAATAAAAAATCCAGGAAAATATTATTATTCTAATAAGTAACAATATTTCCTCATCTCTCTTGTTTCAGATTATCATATTTTATCTAACTTCTTCACTGGAAGCCTCAGGGTCATTGCCTGGCTTCTGCTTAAAACAAGCATAGACGGGCTCTGATACTTGTATTTGATGCAGAGTTATACTACTAAACAAATGATGTTGAGGACAGCAAAGAATTGATCATAACCCATCTATTTCTATATTGTCTACATACCTTTCCAGATCTATCTTTGTCCTTGTTCTTTGTGCAGAAGATTGATCTGAATAGGCTACATCCTGCCACATAAATTGTGGCATTGTCTAGAAGGACTGATGCTAACTAGAGACTTGTTTGAAAAGCAAACTACTAAGCCCTACCACAGACCTACTGAATTAGAATTTATGGTTTAAGAAGATCCCCGGATGATTCTCGTATACATTTAAGTTTGTGAAACACTAGATTCTAACAACGGGCTGCCTTGTTCTCTGGAGAATTCTACCAAGAGGGAGGGAGGGAGGGAAATGAGATCAGGATGATTCTGCAGGGTCTCTCACCATTACTTTGACTGGAGTTGACTAGGACCTTAACTCAAGCTCACCAGTTTTTTCATACCAGACTGATACACATATTTTTGTCCAATATCTCCCTCCACTCATCCCAGTGGGTCGGCAATGGTGGAGCCTAACTGCTACTACTCTGCATTACAGCGTGATCCCTTGTGGTTTATTTACATCCACACATTTAGAAATATTTCCTTTGTAGGTAAACCCTTCTTGAGTTAGCCCATATTCCACTGCTCCCCAATGGATTCTGAAGGATATAACACTGGTACACAAAAATCATTTGAAATATGTATTAAATATCTCTTAATGTATTTAAAACCACTCTTACACTTCAAAAGGTAACATATAAGTAAAAATATGGGTGCCCATCGCTCATAATTCTATCACTAGTGCTTACTCAATTCCTAGCGAATGCTTTGAAGAGCTAGAACACATATCTACTCTTTTTTTTCTGCCAATTACTTTGCTCTGCCCAAGAAGCAAAGAAAATTCAAGGATAAGGTAGCTAAGATGGTAAGTGATCTGGCTGTACTAAACTTAGAAAGCAACTGAATTAAGGGTAAACTGGCCAAAAAAGAAAAAAAAAAAAAAAGGTAAATAGAAACCTAAGATGAACTGAATGCTATACATTACTTCGGTGTAATTTTCACTTGAGATCAGTATGGATAGTGTTAAGTAAAGCTGTATATATATTAGTTGTTACCAGAATTCTCTATCAATATCGCATTAAACTATCTGTATTTATTTCTACAGAAATAACTTAAGAAATTTAAAACTCTGTGGTAATTATTTTCTTAATTTGTTCACATACTTTACCTTATATATAATTTTTATACTACTAGAGCATATTTTCTTCCTATACTGGCTCCAGAAGTGGGCCATTTTCATTTATTGGTTGTGTATCTAAAGCATGGGTGCTCTATGCCTACTGTTTTTTAAACCACAAAGTATCTACTCAAAATTGGATGATTTTCCTCCTTTCTACAGATATAAAATGGAGAAGTGCTAAGTAGATTGCCCACGGTCATACATATGTTAGTTAAGTATGTTCATTCAATTGACTCTGATACTTCAATACTAGTGGTTATACCACCTTCTGACTATGGAATAGCAGCATTCCATATATTTAATCAAAACTCTCTAGTGTATATCCAGAAAACCACAAATAAATGGGGTTAGTATATACTATCCTAATTTACTTTTTAAATCAAAGCTATTATATAAAATTTAAGTGGTCAATAATATCTGACTTTAAGCATGTTTCACTTTAATATAGAGTAGAATTGGCATCATTAACTTAATATTGAATGGAGATATTGATTATTTACTTAAAGTACCAAGTATAGTCCTATGGCTTGAAGTCTCTTAATACTTTATTTTAAAAATGTGAACAGATGAATAAAAAAGGTGTAGTACAAACCAACTGCTATATGAATTTCAAATCATCCTGTAATCTTTTTAGTTAAACCATCTTTGGCTGCATTCCTTTCTAATGGAAAGTTCAGGAGAGTTGATATTTTTTTTTCTTAATGTAAGCCTTATAAATGAAAAATTTCTACCTGTTCTGGGATCTAGACAAAAGTCAGTCTAGAAATTTTTCACTTTAATCCCATTTAGTATTGAGGAAGAAATGCCATTTGAAGAATATTTTAAATAAAGAAAAATCAACCATCAGCACTAAAAAGCAACAGTCCATGATTTAGAATATAAATGATGTAATTGTGAAGAGAAAAATATTCTATGCAATGCACCCCAAACCTAATACCATGCTGTTCTACCATATATGAAGGCTCTGCTCTTCCTAAAATTGTAAAACTTAATTGTGTGATTTCACTCTGTGCACAGCAGGGCAGCCATATGCTCTAGAAAACTACATGCAAGGGAAGCAGCTTGTTGCAAAAGTGGGTGAAAATGCCCTGAAATAATTCTGAACAAGTTAAAAATGTCTCTAACATAGGACCATTCTTTCATACTCCAAAAAGCAGAGGAGTCCACTTTGGCTCCAACTTTGAGCACAAATAGAAAGTCTAGCCCCTTCAAAATATTTTAACAAGGGAAAAGATTTAAAAGTGACAAGCATCACATTTACTGTGACCATCATTCACAGGTAAGATAATGAGCTCTGGTAACCATCAGGGGAAATCAATGACACATAAAACCATTTTCATCTCCAATCTTTAAACTTTCCTTTTTAATGTAGTATATATTTTCTTCCTTTGTTTGCCCATTCTATAAAAATAAGAAATGGCATGTTAATATAAGGAATAAGCTACTAAGATATATGATTAACAATTACTAAAAAGTATAATGATGGGGTTGAAAATCTGAAAAAAAATAGCATTTATGAAGACCATCATTCTTGAGATAATAGTTCCAATTAATATGAAAAGATATATGCTTTCTAAAATCTACTCAAAGGAAAACAGAAACACGGGGTCATCAGTAGTTCTTAAAATCCTTGCAAAGGAATAACTCAAAAGCATGGCTTGAGGGGTAGCATTGGATTAAAATGTTAAAATAGTTACTTGCAAATTTCTCAGTTGTGAAAAAAATGTTTTCGTTGCTTAATATTGTCATAAAGGTCCTCAGGCATTCAGGGTATTTTTATCTAATACTTTTTTAAAATACATAAACCTATTATCAAGTAAATTCTAACATTTTATTTTTTCTCTTCCTTCTCCCTTAAGAGCAACTTATTCAACAAAATATAAAAGAATTAGAAATATAAAAATATATTCACTGGTATGAATAGCATAGTTTTGACAATTTTACAGATGTGATGAAATGTGGTAATGGAATAGAAAGTGAGGATGATAATCAATAAATAATTATGTATTTAAATAATAAATCGGTACATTTCTAGACATGGATTTTTAAATTGCTACAAATATTGACACTGAACACAGTTTTCCACCACATAATATAATTAGGAAAAAGTCAAGAGAACAATGAAAAAAACAAAACAAAAAAATGACAAGATATTGATAAAGCATGCAGTAGTCAATATTTATATGTAGTACACTCATCTAAATATTAATAATTCCCTATCTATTAAATATATATCTATTTGACCAATATCAAAGTTTTTCCATAAAAAATCAATAATTAATATAATAAAAATATCTTACAAGAATCGTATGCAATCAGATAATTTTCAAAAAGTTATAAATTATTCTGTTATTACTTATGTTATGCATGCATGAAAATCAATACATCACTTAGTCTCATAAAGAAAGACCTGGGAATTCAAGCAGGCAAATGCAACTTGCCATTTCTATTAAACAGAATATAATGGTTAATTATTCAATCATGAAAATATTTGATTTGATAATCAAATTTTGTATCCTTCTTTTCACTGTTTTGCTTCATCTATAAATTAACCCTCCAGAGATTTGAAACATAGTAAGTAAAGGGAAACTAATCTTTGTATTTTTTTCTTTCTGTTATTTGATAATACATTTTTAAAAAATCCTTTCAAGTTATAGATTTTAGCATAAAAGTTAATAGATTAATTAAAATTTGACATGGAAATGCTTTCAACAGTTATCCATACATTCATTGATCTTCCCAGTGAAATTATAACTAATATAATCAGCTTAGTCATTTTTAGGAGTTGACAGAACTATTGTCATTAAAATTGACCCAAGAAATCCATCACCCTAAAATATCCCCTCTACTCATGAATTTCCCACCACTAGAGTAATTCCTACAGAATTAAAATATAACTTTTACTATAACTTATGAGATAGTTTATCAGCATTGGGAATATTTCAAGTGAAGAACAAGATCTCTTGGAGAGTGGAGAGAGAGCAGGTAGTATCTGACAAGTAATGCTCTTTCCCCATGACAATCATCCTCACGTAAATTCTTGCTATTCAGTGTATCAACATAACCTGTAGTCTTGTTAGAAGTGCAGAACCCCAGATCCCACCCAATTCCTCCAAATCACAATCTGCATTTGAACAAGACTGCCAGGTGATTTATATTCACATTGAAGATTGAGAAGCACAGTCTAAGACTTGGACTCCCAGTCTCTATCAACTATTATTTCCACCTCTGTATACATTACTAATTTGTCTGTCTGCTCCTATTCAAATTTTTAATTTAATTTCCTGTTGAAATAACATCTTAAAGAAAGTTTTATTAGGGGTCGCCTGGGTGGCTCAGTGGGTTAAAGCCTCTGCCTTCGGCTCAGGTCATGATCTCGGGGTCCTGGGATCAAGCCCTGCATTCAGGCTCTCTGCTCAGTGGGTAGCCTGCTTCTCCCTCTCTCTCTCTGCCTGCCTCTCTGCCTACCTGTCATCTCTGTCAAATGAATAAATAAAATCTTTAAACAAAAAAGAAAGTTATATTAGATAATATCACTTCCCTGCTAAAGACCACCAGTGGCTCCTGCCTCATTTAGATTAAAATAAAACTCTTTACCTCAGCCTAAGAACCTATATGATCTGTGGTTTCCACCAGTTTCCCACCTCATCTCCACCCCTCTCCTCTGTGGCCACGGAATTCCAGCACACTGGCCTTTTTCTCAAGCAAAATTCAAACTCCTTCTAGCTTGTTGTTTTCTCTATGTGATACGCTTTCTCCTGTGATCTTAACATGGCTGTCTTCTTCCATGATGTTCAGGTCTCACTTTAACTTTTACCTCCTCAAAGAAGCCTTTCCTGCTCTCTAAACTAAGGTAGTCACCCATACATTGCACAGCCTGTTTTAATTTCCTGCACGATTCCTGCTACCATCGTTGTTTTTTGTTTATGTGCATATTGTCTTTTTCTCCTCAATTGAATATAAACTCAATGAAGCAGGGTCTACTCATTTTTGTTCAATGTCACTTACTCAAGAACTGGAAGAGTCTGGTGTGTAAGTAACTCAGTAAATATTTGTTGAAGAAGGAAGGAAGGTAAGGAGGGAGGAAAGAGGGAGGCAGAGAGGAACCAAGACTGTGAAAGAAAATAACTGAGAAAAGAAACAGACTGAGAGAAAGAGATGAAGGGGAAAAATCCAGAAAGAAAGTCAAAAAAGGAAGGAAGGAAGAAGAGGAAAGAAAACAAAAAAAGAAAAGGAGATCCTGAAGAAAGCAACTTTGTCATCTTAGACACTAACTTAAAAATCTACAATTAGATCCTCAGATGGAGAGTTTTTAGAATTTAAGGTATATAGGTAGGCACTGATATCCAAAAGAAGTGTTTATTTGGCTGAGTTCTCATCTATGAAAATAAGGAGAGAGCCAATCTTCAACTTCCTTGATATTAGTGCTGGCCACGTCTATAACTGTTTTAACATTGGCTATTACAATGGGATAACCATAACAATAAGTTCACATCAATTCAAACATCAAGAAGAAATAGAAGATGATGGTAAATACATTTAATTAATATATATCTGGATAGATTTATAGACACTTGGGATTGGAAGGGGCAGTAACAATCATATTACTGATAAACTCTTTGATGCTTAAATGCTTTCTAAATATCTAATTTGTCCATCAAGCTATGCTTGAATATCTTATTAATGATTTGGGAATTTACTGATTCCCGAAACACAAAATCTGTATTTGAACAAAACTTGATGTTAGAAGTCTTCTTTATACTACTTTTTATCTCCCCGTGGATCCATAAAATTTCTACAACCTATGGCCAAACACCTTTGATCTCTCTTATAAATAATAACACATCACATATTTGAAGATAGCTATAACTCATCCCCACTCACATATCGTATTGATTCTGTAGCAATTCTTTTTCTTAGATGTGACAGATAATTTTTCTCCGCAGTTTTATCCCTACCAATTTTCCTTTAAAAATAAAGACCATATTCTACTTCTTTGAAATTCATCACATGCTTAGCAAAGAGATAATATGTTCAATAAAAACCTTAATATTTGATGGCCAAATATCAATATCCATAAATATCTAAGTAATCATGCATAAATTAACTTCTTTATTGTGCTATTGCTTTTGAAGATTGAAAAAGAGAATATGTTCTAGATTTACAAGTGTATACTCTATAAAACTATTAATAGCATTTTTGGAAACAGTATTAGTTGCTTACAAGCTGTTGAAAATACTTAAAATTTTACATGTAGCCAGGTAGCCTATTAGTGGAAGGCCTATAGCAGACACCCAAAATCTATCACTTTAATACAATAAAGTTTTTGTCATATTACAGGGTTTTTTTGAACAAAGTTGTTACGTATCAGAATTTGATATCTGAATTAAACTAGAAATTTCAGCTTGTCTTATAGTGTTTTCTCTTTTCTGTTAAGAAATGTAAGTGCTAAGATGAGCCAACTTGAAGAAAATATTGCTAATGACAAAAATGAAAAAAAATACTGCTTTTGTTTAGATTAAAACTGCTGACCTAAAATGAAGTTTTATGCTGAATTAACCACTCTTATCTTAAAGGTGAAAAAAAAAAAAATAAAAAGAGTTCTAGTCAAAAACTAATGATTAAAACAGGTTTCCTTTTAGGTTGCTGTTATAAAGAAGGGGGGAGTCCACCTCATATTCAATTTTAGTTAAATGCAATTTCCTATTAGTAAATCAAACTGAAGCTCTGTTTGATCTTATTGATATGATTAAAAATACTATTAAACATACTATGGAAAAACTGACTACACTATGTCGGGGGTAGGAGGTTGGGATACCAGGTGGTGGGTATTAGAGAGGGCACGGATTGCATGGAGCACTGGGTGTGGTGCAAAAATAATGAATACTGTTATGCTGCAAATAAATAAAAAATAAATTTTAAAAAAATGAACAGCAACTATGGCTACAAAATGCTCATAACACATTTGACTCCACAACATGTTATAATCATCTAAGTTAATATGCTACTAGGACAAGCAATAAAAGAGAGTTTATAATTATATATTGATGTATAGGAACTCTTCAGAAGAATAGATCCACATTTTATACTTGAAAACAGCAGCTAACAATGCTACTCATTAACAGCTAACAGAACTTGTCTACATATTGAAAAAGAAAGATATATTTAATAATACAAAAAATGTTAAACTAAATTATGTGGAGAAACACATCTTAATGATTATTTTTTAAATGGCATGACTATAAACTTCCTGAGAAAGAAACACCATTGTGCCACTCATCTATATTACTTTAACATTAATCACATCTAATACAAGGCTTCGAATATATTAGGCCCTTATAAATCCTGGGTAAATGAAAGAAAGAATGATCTAGCAATATAAACTAGCTTTTCATTACATTCTCTGCCAGGCCACAAAATAACGATGTTGTATTAGATGAATCTGAAATATTCTAGATAATAAATATTCTAGATAATAAATATTCTAGATAATTCTCAAGTATATAATTCTAGAAGTACAGGAACATTCTACTTGTAATGTTTTAATTATGTTATTATATAGGTCCTGTTATCTTAATTGAGCCTAAATATCTTAGGGCTGAACTATACTGAACTATAGGGTTTAGGGATTATTAAAAAAGGTGGTTTAAGTAAATATTAATAATTAATTTCAAAAGAACTTATTGTTAAGGTAAAAGTATTTAGGTGAAATTTAAATATTACTAGATATTATTAGATTATCTAATTTTAGACATCTGGGCATTTTGTAAACTAAAAATATCAATTGTTTTTAGATTATTTATGTGAATGTAAACTCCTATCAATATAGTTGAACACTTCTTGTGTTTATTTTGGTATAGACTCCTCATATTTTTATTCAGCACAAGTATCTAGTCAAACCATTTTCAATGCATCTTGTGATAAACACAATTTACTAGTTTGAAACTTTTATTCATATTTCAAAAACTAGTTCTAATATCTTCTGTGCAGCCTTCCTCAACTTATTACATTCAGAAGTAGTTAGTCACTCTCCTTTCTTCAATAGCATTTCAAAAATACTGTTCTGGTAGTGTTTCTCACAATAAATTTGTAATTACTATTTTTTAAAAAAATTATACAGACCTCCTGATGGCATAGCTTGCATTCTTCATTTTTATACCTCTCCTCTCCAGTACAATGTCATGCACACAGCAAGAGTTAAAACATATTTGATGAATAATAATACAAGTAACAGTAATTAGTATTTGTTGAACACAAGAAAACAACTGCGCTGTATTTTTCCACACAGCTAACTATGACGCAGGTTTTCTCCATTACTAAGAAGTTAAGCTTTTAGAGTTGAAGTAATTGCTCAAGACCAGAGAGCTAACAAGGGGCAAATACAGACTCAGTCTAGTTCTCAAACCTAGTTCCCAAACCTCTAGTTCTCAAACCTCTCAAACCAGAACTAACTAGCAATGCTGGGCAATTTGGTTTTAACTTTCCACTGGGGAAAAAATACCTAACATTTTTTAGCACTTCCACCTAATACCATGTTTAACCCTCACAGAAACCCTACTGTAATACAATGACACTATTTTACAGATATGGAAATAGAGCTCTGATAGTTCATGTGACACTATTTTACAAATATGGAAATAGAGCTCTGATAGTTCGTGTAACCTGCACAGGGTCTCACACATAGTAGGTAGCATAAGTGGACTAAAATCCAGTCAATAAAAGCTGGGACTATTGGATGCTATGACCACAGGAAACTGTGGTGTGTGCTAGTACACAGTCTAAAGAAGATCTAAAACAACACTGTTTTTTAGTATTCTTTCTTTTTTACTTTTTATTTCAATGTTGAGACTTTTTTTTTTAATAGAGAAAATTGGAAATGGTTTCCTTTTACTGAATAAGTAGAAAGTGAAAAAATATTTTAAGAAGATAATTGAAATTGAGTTAACTGATTATTTATTTACTTGTGTGTGAGAGAGAGAGAGAGATTAGGAGTGAGCACAAACAGGGGGAGCAGCAGGCAGAAGGAAAAGCAGGCTCCTCGCTGAGCAAAGAGCCTGATACGGAACTCAATCCCATGACCTGAGCCAAAAGCAGATGCTCAATCAACTGAGCCACCCAGGCATCCCAAATTAACTGATGTTTTAACTATAGTATAGTAGGAAAATTAATTGGAAGAGTATTCTATAGAGAATTGGAGATATCTTTGATAAACATTCAAGTTTTTTCCTACTTATTCATTAATGGTGTGTCTATTATTAATAAAGTATCTAGCTATGCTGATTTATAGTAAGTTAATACATAAGATTGAGTCCACAACACACAAGTACAAGTACCAAATACTATGTGCAATTTCTGTGTCCATGTCTCCTTTGAGTTTATAGCGATACTGATGTAAACTGTAAGTACTTTAATTGCCTCAAATTATTGAGAATAAATTGGAAACTAGTAATGATCAAAAGATATCACAAGGGGCATCTGGGTGGCTCAGTGGGTTAAGCCTCTGCCTTCTGCTCAGGCCATGATCTCAGGGTCCTGAGATCAAGGCCCGCATCAGGTCCTCTGCTTGGCAGGGAGCCTGCTTTCTCCTCTCTCTCTACCTGCCTCTTTGCCTACTTGTGATCTCTCTCTCTGTCAAATAAATAAATAAAATCTTAAAAAAAAACAAGATATCACAAAATAAAAACGAAATTACATTCCCCCTCTCTCTGCCTGCCTCTATGCCTACTTGCAACCTCTGTCAAATAAATAAATAAAATCTTTAAAAAATGAAATTGCAGTGTGACTAAAGAAAAATTATGAAAAATTAAATTATCATATAGCATAAAATAGCATGGACTTGAACACCTCAAAGGAAACTAGGCTATCACAATCTCTATCACATATATGCGTTAAATGGTAATGACTTTCAGCAAAATAATATTCATCGCATAACATTAATATTTATTCATATGAAATTTATCAACTTTATAGCTTTCTTGGGTTTAACTATAAATATCCTTTGATTTTATAAATGGATAAGGGTTATAAGCAAGTCACTTATATCTAGTTTTATGTTGTGAATTTTGAAGTGGTAATATATAAAAGCAATATACTATTGTGGGTTCATGAGAATAAGATGCTTTTTATGAATTAAAATACTGAAATATATAGATATTTGAATATATTGAAAATTATAATTTTAAGACTTCTAAGAAATTTAAGTGAAAGTTTTAGTGGTCATATTATAAATATAAATCCATTAGTTTAACAAATATTATTTAAATATGTCTATGGTTCAGAAGCTGTTCTAAGCCCTGGGAATACAGCATGAGCCAGACTACGCACTCCCTTCCTCAGTGAGGAAAATTTTATAGGACAAGCCACAGGACTAGTGATTACAAATGCAGAAGAAGTACAGAGTACAATGGTGAGTTAAAAGAGAGAAAACTAACTTTTCTGGAGTTGATAATTTAAACTAAAATTTCAAAAGGGAATTAGAATGATCTGATTGAAAGGATGGAAAGAATAGTTCATAAAAGCGGCTTCAAGTAGAAAAGAACACGCTATGTTTGGCCAATTAAAAGAATTTCTGTTTGGCCAAAAAAAATAGAGTAACTATGAGAGTCCTGCAGGATGAATTTGGAGATCCGGACAAAAGCCAGATCATGGAATTTCTTGTGAGTCATCACCAAATCTTGGCTTTATTTCTAAGATCATGGAGAAGCCATTGGAAGCTTTAATGCAGTGGTGTGATGTGATCAGGTTTTATTTATTTATTTTTATATTATATTATGTTAGTCACCATACAGTACATAATTAGTTTTTGAGGCAGTGTTCCGTGATTCATTATTTGCATGTAACACCTAGTACACCATGCAGTACGTGTCCTCCTTAATACCCATCACTGAGCTAACCCATCCCTCCAACCACCCTGCTCTAAAACCTTCAGTTTGTTTCCTAGAGTCCATAGTCTCTCACGGTTTTTTCCCTTCCTTCTCCTAATGGCCTCCATGCTCTTCCTTATGTTCCACAAAGAAGTAAAACCATATGATAATTGACTTGTGTCAATTGACTTATGATATGATAATTGACTTATGTCAATTATCATATGTCATATCATATGTCAATTATGTCAAGTAAAACCATATGATAATTGACCATATGATAAATGACTGCTTGACTTATTTCACTTAGCATAATCTAATCCACTTCCATCCATGTTGATGCAAAAGTTGGGTATTCATCCTTTCTGATGTGTGAGTAATAATATTCTATTGTGTATATGGTCCAGGTTTTAAAGACAATTCTGCCTACATTGTGGACCTTGGAATAGAAGAACAAAAACTGATTTGTGTTCTTTAAAATACCTAGAAAAAAACTAAGAAATTAGTTTTGCATTATGTTTACTGACTCATTCACTATGTCAATTAAATGACTCACTGTCAGCATATACCCTGTAACTCTTTGAGTATCTAATCAGTGATGAGCTTTACAAAATTTTTCTTGTACCACCAGATTAATTTCTCTGTTTCTTCCACTCTATCTCAATCTCTTAAAGGAGGGGGTCATCTGTTATCTTTATTTTCTAGAACACATCCTGGTACTCAGTAGACATTCCAGGTATGTCTGGTGAGCTGGAATTATTTTTATAAAGAATACTGCTTTGATGTCAGCTGATTCCAATTTAGGAATTTGGCCCTGTTAACAGTCAAGTTTTCAAAGTCTATATTGTGTCTGAAATTATAGCTAAATATTGAGTGTTTTTAAAAGCAATTAATAGACATAGGGATGACATACCTCTTTTATTTCTAACATTGACCTAAAGTTTTTAATTCAAAATGTTAAAAATTTGTGCCTCAAATGTAATAACTAGGTATCTGAAATCACTGAAACAGCAGATTACTGAAGAAGAGTCAGAAAGACTAAGTCTAATTCATATAGAAATTTGATGAAAGTATAATAATTTAAGTTACTGAAAAAATAATATACCATTTAGAACGTTTTCCATACATATAACTTAAACATAAATAACTAAGAAATATTTACTTCAAAAGTCGATGGCACAACCAAATGGCTATTATATCCAAAAACACTATTTAGAAAGAATATGCAAAAGGATGAAACATGTATTAGCTCTAAAATAGAGTGAGAAGACTATGACAATTGAGAAAACTTGAGTACTGACTTAGAATTTATCAAGGAACTAATACGCTTAATTAAATTTATTTAAATGTGGTTCAAAATTTTAAATTGAGTAATTTTTAAATCACTTTTTTATTCAATAATATTGAATAGTATTATTTATTTACTCTACTATTTATTCTCTTTTCAAAATGAATTATTTTTCCTAGTTCTATAAAATATTAATTTATAACCCCAGAGTTTCTCAGATCACTTGGTGGCAAACTTTGACTACAGCAGTATTTGTATTATTACTTGATTTATATAATAAACTTATGTTTGAGAATTATCTGTCTTTTATTCAATGGATTACAGAGTTGTCACTGTTAGCTCATGCAATTTTCCAAAGAGAGTGAAAAAACTGAAGGGAAGTTTTCTTTAATAGAATAACATTTACACTTTTAAATTTCCTGCTACTAAGAAAGAGTGTATACTTGATTAAGCAAATCATCAATTTATAATTACTCCTATATTCTTAGCAGTGGAAATATGGTATGAAAGTGAATAGAGAAGCAAGGTGATATTGATTTAATTCTTTAAAGGAGACTACTATATGTTTAGAATTCATTTTAAGATGGTTAGTAAAGAAAACTAAAATACTGTCAGTATGAATTTTGATGGAAATGAGTTTCTGATCTATTTCTGTATGATTTTCAACCAACTTAAATAAAGATGTCTTTGTGTTTCTCCTTCATGTACACTGAGCACAGAATGCTTTCCATCACTTATATCGTGCTCTGTATAAACCATTCCTAACCGCACTACATAAAACATAACCATTTTGGAGAACACATGATGATGAGTTGGAAATAGAGTTGGAGTAGGTATTTTGTACTTGAAACATGTTCAATTAATTAGTATTTCCACCGAAGCATATATCAATATAAATGAAGTAAGTCCCTTTATTTTTGACACTACACTGATTTTTTCTCATGAACTGCTCAATGAAACTTGCTACCAAGAAACAGAAAAATACACTTGCTACACTTCCTAACTTTGTAAAAGGTAGGCTTACAACATTAATTAACTGGAAAATTACCAACATATGATTTGGCCTTTTTACTATAGAAATTAGAAAGTTAATGGATATTTAAATTTGGATCCATAATCTCAATGAATAGCTGTTACCTTTTCAAAATGAGAAATCTCAGTACAATCATATAGCTCAGGCAATAGGTAATTTAGATGTAGAAGAGAAAACTTCATAAAATAATCACCAGATAGAATGCTTCCATTGTGTCCAAATTATCTATTTTCTTAATTGTTCAATAGCATCTGTGTAACATAAAAATTTCATGCAAATGCTGAAAATTGCTACAAAGGATAAATAACCAATGTGTCAATATGCACACTTATTAATAGAAACTGGCTATTTTATTTCAAATTACCTCAACATCATAACTGGCATGTAATATGCAATAGATATTTAGTACTTGTTTTTATGATCCCTTTTATGCATTCTTTTCTTTCTACTTTTACCCCCACTCCCACCCAATATTTGCATTTCACTTTTTTTTTTTTTATTGTGCTTTCAAATGATTCAGGTTTTGGCTATTACTATCTGTATTTTTCAGCTACTTTAAAGTTTTTCTTTTGCTTCCTACAGTTTGGCTCTCTTTCAGCTCATTCTCTACTTGGAATCATTACGAAAATATAGCTTTTGCTATAACTAAATGGGCACAAGTAAAATAACATCCAATACCTCTATGAGTAACAACTGCAAGCTCTTTAGTTCTTTCTATCTGTTCAGCATTTCTTGGTCTTCTCCTTGTACTTTGTGTATCTGCTTGATGAAGAGAGAGCCCATCCTTGGACGTGTTGGGGTCCAGACCTGAATTTCTGAGATTCGTAACTTGCACTCGCTGTTCCACGGAAAGTCTATGGATGGTGACAGCTGTAACACTGGATACAGTAACATCTGCAGATGTGCTAGCAACAGCAAAAGCACCAGTGGAAGTCCTGTTATGCTCCTCTAACTCACCAGTGGAGGTAGTGTGGGCCAATGTAGAAGAACCTGTGGGACACAGTAGCACTAGATGCTAACTTTTTCTTTTAAATTTTATTTTTTTCTGATAAGTTTAATAAATTATATTCCCTTCTATTACCTTAAGGATAACCAACATGAAGAGGCAAAACACAAACACGCCCCTAGAATGCGAAGTAACCAGATCAGATGATTGCTTTGTATCACTCAACCTATGAATAGATATCACACGCAAATATACCACATTTGCACTGTAACACATTTTGGGGCAGGGAGGCGAAGCAGTAAACCCTTTATGTTGTACTGAATTAATCTTCTTTGTTATTTATCTACAGATGAATATTAGCAATGAATTCCTGGCAAGTGACAAATTTTGACAGAATGGGTAACTGTGTAACCACACTTTTCTCAAAAAGTATGCTTCGAATAGTCTGTGCCATATCTCTTCATAATTTCTGGGAAAAACATCAAACATTTCTATTTTAAGATAAGCAAGTGAAAGAAAATTTAAAATCAAAGCCAAAATTAAAACAAAATGATTAAAAAAAATAAAGCTCTGAAATAACTATTCTATGTAAATGTCTATCTTAACCTCACTTGCCGGAAAGTCGCCACATGATGTAATGTTCAATGTCATGAGCTATACATGCTTTAGACTTTAGTGGGTTGTTTTTGTATTTTTGGTAATATTTTTCGCTATTTTAAAGTAAAACTTGAGACTAGTCAATTTTCAACTTCTTAAAAATAATATTTATAAATGATTGAAAATTAATAGCTTAGAACCTTTATTCATACAAAACTATCTTTAATAAATGGTTGCGAATATCCAAATGTCTCATAGGCACTTCGTGGCATATTTTTCTCTACATTCCTAACCTTATTAAAGTTTCATAGTAATTTAAAAATAGAGTTTAAAGGTGCCAAATTAGGGTTTTCTTTTACTATCACCTAAACCTTTTTAAAAGATTACCCATGGTAGGACATAATTCTTAAAAAATGAAAAAAGTAACTTATAATAAAAGTATAAAATGGAATGAAGGTACATTCAAAATGGTCTTGACATCTAAAATGCTTAGCAAGAAAAAAATACTGAATTTTGGAAGTACAGCTACAAATTAGGCATAATCATCAGGTCCTGCTTAGAAAGCTTCTTAATATTTTTTAAGGCAGGTGAGTGATATGTTTTCATATACTTGCCTTCTCAATAAATTGCATCTTGAACTTCTATCTACAAAGTATAATTAGATATTGCAGCAAAAATACAAGGAATATTTTAACCATTCTGCAAGAGGAAAATAGTTTAACCACTTAATGTGGTTTGGGCATGCTCTACATTTTTTTTTTCCCCTTTTGTGTTGCAGGCAGGTGGCTAGTAAGACCAGTAATTCTGATTTCTGCTTTAAAGCTGAAAGGAAGTCAAACATGGGGTCCTCTCATTCATAAGCAAATAAAGGGATACATATCTGCCAGTAATTCTGCCAGCCTAAATTATTATACCTTGGTAAATTTGATAGAGAAATTCAAAAGAATTAAATTATTGTATTTTGAGGCAGCCAAAGATAAATATGGTATGACAATTATGAGATTATTTTAAAGACCTTTAATATACTCTAAAACATCAGTCAGGAAGAAGTTGCTATTGAGTATTTATCCAAGCCATTTTGTGAATATTACTATCTCCTAAATCCATGTTGGTTACGCAAATTGGCCAATAAGATTTACTAAGCTAATATTTAGTAAGATTTTTCTTTAATCACATGATTAAGCAATAACTATGCTTACAAGACTAACATTTAGTAATTAACCTCAGGATAGATCAGGTATTTGGAATGCCCATGTGCTTATTACTATAAAAACAATTACCTGATCCGTATTATTCACCTGGGGAATTTAACTGCACCTTCCACTTTAGAAAGGAAATATAAAATCAGGGAGGATGAAAAACTAATACTGGAAAACTTTGTATAACTGTATCAAAATTTCTAGGCTTTCAGTTTTAGTTTAAAAAAGAAAACCACTTAACGATAAACATATGTTGCAAAATACAGTCTTAAAAGTATAAAAAAAATGTGCACACTATCACAAGTCTGAAAGTTCTAGCCTTACTACAAGGAATAAACTGGATAGATATTTATTATCTTCCATCACTGAAGTCATTACAGGTGATCATGAATAATCTCTTGTGTATGGGTCAATAATTCTGGGGTAATTCTTGGGGATCTATGTTGCTTCTGTAACTAATCCAAAAACCTATAGACCAATTCCAAACACCCATTTTCTTGAAAACAAGATAAATACAGGTCTTGACCAAATTTGAGAGTTAAAACTGATCTTTCGTAGCCTTTAGATCCAGGATTTGCTAGCAATTCCAGACTTAAAATCTACAGCAATAGAACTCTATTTCTGGCTAGTGGTGGTGGTGATTCAGTACTAACCTCAGCTTGAATGTAGAACTGGGTGGAAAGCTGGAATAAAGGATTGAATAAAACAATTTATCTAACAATCATACTCCAAACAGATACATATTTCAACCAGATATTTTACTAACTAGCTCCAATGTTTTATGTATATTTTGTCCTCATATTCTTTCTTCCTGACACTAGAATGCAAGCTCCCCGAATGCTGAGATTTTTGTTATTCTGTTCCACTCACTGCTGAATACCTCGCATCTAGAACGGTGTCTGGTACACAGTAGATGCTCAAGAAATATTCATCAAAAGAAAAAATAAGTGAATAAAGTTAATAATGTTAAAATAATATTAACAATAATAAAGAAAATGAATTTCATAAAGGAAATATGATCATAATTTTTACCATGGCAAGGTCATATTTCAAACATATAATGAAGAGAAATCCCAAAGGGAGGAAAACTGACAATTTTGTTTTTAACTTTCAAAGTCATCATTTTGGAAAAGTGTGGAATCTGAAGATTTATTTGCATAAGTGAGAGTTACTTGAAGATTTGTGTTATAATTCCCAACCCTTAAAAGCATACAAATTTTGTGTGAAATGGATTTAGAATGTTCAAATTTCTGTAGAGTGAAAAGTAATCATATATTATAATAGTAGGAGACATAGGTGCATCTAGATGTAGTTAAATATGTTTGATTATAAAATGGAATAACTTACATAAAAATAACATTGATTTCCTTTATAAGGCAATAAAATCATCAATCACCATACAGTTATATCATATATTATATAATCATTTTATCTAAAATGTAGACTAATTTAGAATACTGGTTTTGGTACCACTTTAATTTGGCAGTGTATGAAACACAGATTTTAAAATTGTCAAAATGCAACAATTACCATTTAACAGTTTAAAAACACTCAACAGTTTTGCATACATAACTGTTTTATGAGGTAATTGCCAATGTTGGGAAAAGTCTTAGGATTATATATAGCAACAATTCATTATTAAATATATTATATAGCTAATCCAATATTAAAATATATGTTGTTTTCTTTCAGAAATTTAAGTATGCTACACAAATAAATAAACATTATCTTTAATAGCACAGTATTAAATGCATTTGTTACACAACATTCAACCCAAATTAAAGAATAAAATGTACATTCAGAAAATCCATTCTTTGTTTGAAATCAAATTATGTATACAAGATGTGTTTTTCACAATTAGATTATCCTGCCATTAAATTACTGGAGATATATTTAAAAATAAGATGTTTACAATATAAACACAGGTCTAAAGTATATTTTATTAATATTCCTTAGTAAAACATTTCTCAATATAACAAAAATAAAATGAAATGGTTTACATATATATGCATGCTTCTATAAATCATAACTATATGTCATCTTTGGAACTATGATAATGGAAAATGACATATGTTACACATGTAAATTGGCAAATTTACTTAACAGTAATCCTTACAATATTAAATTTAGATTATATTATGTATTATAATGAAAATTATGTTTTTGAAGTCTTTCTTATTTCAACAATATATCTTCAAGAGGCTAAGCATAATTCTTATAAAGCCATTTATAAATGTGTCATTTAGAAAGTGTAACAAATGAAAACTCATTTCATAATTGAATTTTAAACTGTGATAAAATTTTTAGCCTTAGATTTTTAAGACAATTTTGTGCAACTCTGTTTTGTAATTATTGTCTAATTTGCAACAGAATTGAAGAACAGAATATGATGCTAGAGATATAAGTGGATGGCCCAATATGTACATAGCTACATAAGTTCATGTTAAAGATAATTACATATTCAAATAAGTGGCTTTTAGATATTTATGTTGGCATGTTATTTTATATAAAAATATATTATGCTCCATTAACTTTAGTGAAACATTTGAATAAAAGCTTAACAAAATAATTCTAACTGTGGTATTACGATATATAATTTTGTGGTATTACGATATATAATGAAGAAAAATGCAATAAACATTTAACATGAAAACATGCAAAAGGAAAAAATACAAAATAACATCAAAATAAAATCTAAATACAACTAATGCAACAATTCTATTTGAGCCATTATTTAGATAATCTAGAAATTTTAGCATATGTAATTTAATGTGTATGTTACAGGTCTTCTTTTATTTACTACTACTTAGATGAACCAAAGAAACATGTCAATAAGTGAAGTAACTCTTGAAAACTAATTGCAGTATGTGAGTATGAAGCAAAATAAAGCTACTGCTTTGTTACATGCTATAATTTTTAGGAGGCATATTGTAGTCAGGTACGTAACTTAGGTATTTTCATGTTAAACATTATTAATTCCAGTATGCTAAGATCTCTATAGCTTAGTATTTTTCAGTACAAATTAGTGGATGTGTTTGTACCTTGAATATTAAACCTAGAGAAGAGATGGATAAACTGAAATAGAAATTAGCCCTTAAAGTGTAAAAGAAATATAATCTACTTTAACTGTTAACCTAGTACAAAATTGTCTCTCCGATTAGGAGAATTTTAAGTGAAACAATCCTGAAAAATAATAGTTTGTAATTTAGTTTTAAGGAACAGGTCTATATTAATATTACAGGGTTTTTAATATTAAAATGCTATAGTTATGTTGAAACTACATGAGATTATGTTATCTAACTAAATGAATATAAGATACTCTTGATGATAAGATGCACCTTTAAGAAGAAAAAAAAAATTCTACCAATTCAACATAACATAACAATGCAAAACCCCTGTCATCTGCATTCCGATTTCTGAAATGTTAAAATGTGAAAAGATATAGATCCTTATAGAGTTAAAAAGAAATCAGTAATTCAAGTAACAGATTTCCTATGATCAGAAATTAATTTAATTAGGTGTATACTAATTTAGAAATAGAACTGAAACCTTAAATATAAATTGTCTTTCTGAATTGAATCTGTATGTATATTTCTATTTATATTATATGTTCTTATTCAGATTTCTAAGCATTAAATAGGGAAGTTAATATTAAATTTTGCAAATGGATTTGTTATTGTTTATCAGGTACAAGTGATCAGGTTGATTTAATATGCAAAGTGAGTGAATAAATACTTGCAAACTAAGCTGAAAGTGATGATAGAAGATTTAATGATACATCTACTAAATTCGTACTTACTGTGAGTAAATAAACAATCATAAAACAAATACTCAACAAGATATTTACTAATGTCAAGTTGTTTACATATGAGATAAAAATCCCATATTCTGAATTAAAATGTTGACAAATCCACAGGCAAAGCAAGTAAATAGCTTTATCTAAGTGAAAATACCAAAAGTTTTAGAAAGTATATGGAGAGTATTATATAGGGCAACCATGACAAAAACTATATATAGAAAACATATATGATAAAGGTATAACATATATGTTGCAAATATCTGAACATTATACTAAATAACACAGTTTTGTTATAAAAATGTGAGAAAATAGACATCTCATTCCTTAGCAGGTTCTAAAAGAATCTGCTAGGGAAAACTTTTTAAATAGAGAGTTTCAAAAGTCTTGAAGTTATTCTCTCTTAAAGGACCATTTCTTGTTTCACCTAGTTCATTTAAGTAAAGGTACAGAATCAAATTTTGTCATCCAAACACTTTGGAGTTTTCGACTATGCATAGTGGTGGACGCTAGAGGTCATTTTTTAATGCCCAACCACAGGCCCAGGCATGTGGGCCTGTGGTTGGGCATATTTGAATGCCCAACCACAAACACACACACCACTTATAGGAATAAATATCCACAAAATATAAACTGAAGTCTTTAGTATAATTAAGCATAATGCTCTTCCATAAAGTTTACAATACTGACAATAAACTTTAAAGACCTGGGTTTCAAAATAAAATTGATGTCACCTTTGTCACATTTCATAAGAATGTGAGAAAGGGACAGATTGCCCCTCCACAACTTTCTAAAACCATCTCCTAGAATCTTGCATTTTTAGGCTTCTCTCTTACAGTGGATCTTATCTGTCAGCTAAAGTAGAAGTATTTGTCATTCAACAAACAAAAAATGTAACTTAACACACCCTTGTTTAATTTCCTTACACACCAAATCTTACAGAATAGCTGCCAGTTACCTTGGATGATATAAAGTTGCTATTAAGAAAAATGAATACTAATATCTTTTATTCCAAAGTGTTACATCAGGAATTCCTTCACTTTCAGAGTCTTGCTGTCTCAGATAATTGATATGTATTAATAATTTTTTGAAAGTAGATAGCATGTCTCAAATATATGCAATGTTTGATGTTTAATGAGTGTAATGAGAAAAGAATGAATAGGGTAAATACACTACCCTCTTATTTCTAAAAAAATAAATATTTTACTTTACACCAATGACTATTGAGTGTTAAATATATTTTTAAGGGCATCAATAAAATAAATTGCACCTGTCCAGATGCATTCAAATAATATAAAACACTCCATGATAATGCAATTGATACGGCATAGGATAGAATAGAAAGAAAAGAGAGGATGAAACATCCAGGAACTTCTAAATCATTCCTTCATTTGTGTTTTCTCAAATGGGGGTAGAATTTCCCTTCTCTTCTATTCCCTAGTACCCTTTCACGCCTTAAAAAACACAATGATGATATCTGGCATTGTGAAGGAGAAAAGAGAGAAGTAAAGGAAAGGAACTGGTGAAGTTACCCCTTCTATCCATCATGGTTAAAAGGAACAATGAGAGGCTTTATTCTGACCCAGCCCATCAGGTCCCTGAGTCCTCACCTTGACTATTTGACTTTATCTCTATTTACCCTTTATTTCCTTCTAAAATAGCCTCTAGTTTATGGAGGGAGACGTTCTTCATTTTTCATTAATTTTAAGTGTTTCTCTTTTTTTAAAGCCTGAAGTACAAAGTTCACATAACACTGGCTTTATATACGTGATATGATTTGCAGGGAACCAAGGAGCTATCTTTATCCCAACATTTTTTTTTTTCCTTCTGTGTGCCCAATGGTACTGAAAGATACTCATTGGGATTAAGCATTGCCCTCTCAAAGTTGCCCTCTCAAAATTTTCCTCTTAAAACCACACAAATACCTTTCTGGTTGAGAGAACACACATCCTAGAGTAATTGTTTAACTGTTCAGTTTGAATTAAAGTCTTCTATTCAAAATAAGTAATAGGGACACCTTGAGAAATGTGTTTTTGAGGAGCAAGAAGCTTGCGATAGATCAGTGAATGCTCCTGGTTGAGGCATTTACCATAAACTGATAGCTGGTCCCATGCGACTGTTGTATGATTGTAAGAACTGGGTTCATTACTAACAAGTGGGGTGTAAGGGAGATGTGGGCGGGTAGGAAAGGCCTGACATAATGAAGGAAAGACTATTACAGTGTTGATCATTGAAAGGTTGCTGAGCAACTAGTGAATATCTGTATAAATATGTTAAAGCAGAGCAGCCTAATAAGAAACTGAAGCCAAGAAAGGTTTTATTTTCCTGCATCATACACTCTCTAAGACACTTTTTATTCTATAGCTGCTAATTAATTAGTAGCAGAAGTGATTTGCTTGAAAATGAATGCTAATCTTGGCTGAGAAATGTAGCATGTTGGAAGAAAAAAAAAAAAAAGCCTTCAGAAATAGTAAGTACCTGTAGAGTTTATCTTCAAAGTCTACCATTAATCAGAAAGGCACATATTACACATTATATATTGGAGTATTATGTATAATTACCTGTTGGGATATTTAAAATACATATTTCCATGTTGAAAGGTAAGTTTTTATATTCCTTCATGTAATTACTCTGCCAAGTTCCTTTTTAAAATTTTTTCACCAAGATCATATTTTATTTCAAGATAGTATGCAAACACTATCTTTTAATATCATCAATAAAATAAAGGTATGAATTCTGTAACAATAATGGCTGAAATTTACATGTATACTTGGCTTCAAACTGGCTTTGGTTCTTTTGTTTAATTATGGAAACAGATGTGTTGAAATTGAGAAATAAAATGTGGACATCTGACTAAGGAGAATCTCAAAAATCACCTGTTCTAACATTGTGACATCTGGCCAACTCTCTTTGACACTTCCTAATCTAGGAGTAGAAAGTCTGATCCTCTGAGTGATACACATCAGAAGGTTAATTAGAGCTTCCTTTACTCAAATCTTCCCTGGGGAAGAGACACATAAATTTGTATTTTAAATACAAAGGAATACCATCTCTTTTAGAATAGAAGTTACTTGGAAAAACAGGAAAAATTAAAACAAAAGATGAACAAAAGGATTCAGCAAGGCACTTGTGCTTTTACATTTTTTTGTAGATCTTGGGAAAAAATAAATGTTATCTCATATTTATTCTAGAAAAAGCAAATATTATTTACTTAATGAATCTTTCTATTCCTCTTCAAATTTCTACCATGAAGAAAGTGAAGATTTTCCCCTTTTCTATGTCACATTTCAAATATTTGACTTTAAGACCTGAGACTTTCCATACTCTCTCTCCCTCCTCTTTTGTATTACACAAACATGAATTAAGTAACTACTGTACATCAAGCACAAATACATCCCTGCAACACACAAGCTCCCATACACTTTCTTTTCTCTTTCACATATCCCCATCCCTGGCTTACAAGTAAACTGCCATGAATTTTAAAAAATCAGAGCCATGTAATATGCTCAATGAAACACACTTAGAGAACTATGGAAATATAACTGGAAAGCCCTTAGCTATCCTTCCCAAGTAGGACAGACTTTCTAGTATTGGAAACTATATTGGAATTGGGTCTAAAGGATGAGCAGATTTCATCTGGTGCATGATGAATTAAAGAACATCCTAGTCAGAGGTAACAGCTTAGAAAAATAGCGTGGCAGGGAAAAATGCAAGACGTGTTCAGGCAATTGCAAATTATGTGGTATGACAGGAATGAAGAGAGAGTGGTAGCAGATTTGGTAGGCAGAGACCAATGCTTGAAGAGCCAAGAAATTTTGACTGGAAAGGGAAGCTTGAAAAGATAAGGCGTCAGTGAAGAATATTAAGCAGGAGACTGATATGACAAGATGGTCACTTTAGAAGGGTTGTAACTGCTGTAATGTGGACAAGAGGTTAAAAGCTATATGGACTAAAGGTAGGGTAAATATTTAGCTGACTCCATCATAAGACCATAAGTACCTTGAAATAAGGTTTGCTAGATTTAGTAAATAAAAACATAGGAGACTTATTTGAATTTTAATGTCAAATAATTTTTTTTTCCCTCTAAGTATGTCCTGTGCAACACTTGGGACAGATTTACAATAAAGACTGTTTATCTGAAATTAAAATTCAACCAAGAATCCTGGATATTATCTGGAAATCCTACTATGAAAACAATTCAGACTTACAAACTCTGAAAATTTTCTGCATACCTCACAAGTAAAAACTATTAACAACTATTGATTCATTTGATGTAATATGCTTTGATTGATCCTATGAAAACTTACGGAATACAGAGAGTAGGCATGATGATGTCCCAAGAACATCTAGAGGAAATTCATACAAGCCTCTTTTTATGAAATAAAAACTGAAAAAAAGACAAGTTGAATGAGGTATGCTAAGAAATTTAATTCTGTTTGTATCTAAATTTTACATTCCTCATTTTATTATTACAAATAGCTAATACTCTAGCCATTTTTTCATTTTAAACTATATATTCTATACTTGAAGAAGAAAATAATATTAGGAATTAAATCTATAATGACTCATACAAAACATTGCCAGCTTTCTTATTAATGCTTTAATCCAAAGAAACCTGAATTGAAGATATTTCCAGCAAGAACTTAATGGACTTTGAATTGTATCCAAGCACTAGAAATGGCAATGAATACTGAATAAAGACACCATCTTCAAATTATCAAGTAGGCCTTTTTGACATGTAAGTCTTTTCTCATCTTTATTTTTTTCAGATGACAGAAAATATAAAATGAAAGTAGAAAATTCAGTTATCTCTCTCTATCCCTTATATTCCTATATATATGAATGTATATGTAAGTTCTGATATATAGAGACTTATAATCTCTCTCTCGCTCTCTCTCTCTCTCTATATATATATCTGTAAAACCCTATATGTATACATATTATGTATATCTAATTCTATAGAGGGATACACATACACACTATACTCATATATTTCTATATCCTCTGAATTCTGAAAAAAGTTCTCTGGAGTAAAGATGTTCTATTTGATCAAGATTACGTACATTTTAATTGACAGACTTTCTGATGAAAAAGATTACTGAAAGAAAAGGAAGATTTCTTACCTATTAAAGTGGTTTTAAGTTTCTAAAAAATTTATGTCTAACCATATGATTTGGCATACTGTAATTGCAATATATCATAGGTAATACTATGAATATCTCAATGTTTTTCTAAAATATATTTTTAATTTTTATAAAGGTGATGGAAAATTGCTATTCTCACTTTGTAGAATGGTATCTTTGTCTCTTTCCAATTTTCTGAACAGAGTTGATTAAGACACTAGAAACATATTTGACATTCCAATATGTTTACTTGAAGTGACTAGATAACAGAACTATTTAAACAAACATGTTATAAAGAGCAACACCATTTACCGAGTACTAATTACGTTCTAGACACAGTCATAATTAGTTTATTTCATCCTCAAAGTACCTGTAAACTGAGGATAGTAAACCTCAAAGCAGCTTCAAACATAAACTGACTCACTTTGCTAGTTAAGTGGGAAGCTGGGATTTGGACCTAAATTGCACAATCCCAAAACCACAATCTTACATCCTGGAAATCTGTACACCTTCATTTAACCTCCTCAATGGAACAGAACATGTAAACCCTTGTGCCTGAATCAACATGTAAGTTATTTATTTATGCTTTATTCCCATTGTTTTTCTTTCCTATCACTTGCTTCTCCAACACATGTCTGTTTCTAGGTCCTTCTTGCAATTCCTTTGCCTCAGGGGAAGATGGTTCTGTAGGGCTAAAAAGGAAATTTGTTCCAAGAGCTCTCTATATCTTTTATTTCCTAACAATTTAGGCCTCTTTAGGGGTCTTAGGGGTAGAGGTTGAAGGGCCAAGGAGAGGCAATAAAGATGACACACACAAATCCCCTTCCTGCTTCACGGCAGGAAAGTAGAAGGGTCCAGTAACCTGGTATTCTCACCTTTGGTTAAGATTCTCATCTCAGGCTTTTTATGGAAAGTGCAGAATCATTTGCTTTCAAGGGAACTGTAGACTTAAACAATGACTGGGTGCCTTTCTCCTCATTTTTCATACATTGAAAAGGCCCTTTCAGATTCTTGTGCAACACGAGGGAAGAAGTTCCCGTTGTTTCTTCCACCCTTCCTCCAAATGATCTGGACAGAATTTTCTTCCTCTTAGGCAAAATGGCAGCTCTGAAATTCATTTGAATTTAAAAGAACAAAGTAACATTTCTTGCCCTTTCAAATCTATAGATAAATTTCGCACCTCGTTCACTTGCAAATACAGCCAAAATGCACACCACATCTAATAGCCTGTCTTGTCATTGTTTTTAACTTCAGCTTGATATATGATGCCTCTGTGTTCTATTTCCTCCTTTAATTATTATAGTTTTTCCCTCATATAACCGTTCATAGTAATCTAAGTTTACTTATCTTCAAAAATTATCTGCTACTTAATAGTTAAAAGACTCACATTATCATCCCTGAGGTTTCATACCATGTTGCTAAACTGGATTTTATTTTATTTTATTTTATTTAAGCATGAACAAAGCTTCTGTAAATTCCTGGGTCTCTTAACTACAAGGACTTCTCAACCTTCAGAATTCTTCATGGAAGGTCTATATTCTTTTTTTTCTCAGTCCCACATAAATTGTATTATTCAAGAAGAGTAGATGCTTTCCTACAAGGACTCACCCTAGCGACCCAGAAATCAATTAGTTTTCAACAACTATTCCATGGTGATTCAAAGTCCTATTAATCACAGCCTCTAACAATTACCAATCATTTAATTCTAGTAAGTTCCATGATAAATATTTTACATTTAATCTTTGTAACAATCATAGGTGGTAGATTATAATTCATACAGTCAAGGGTAAATACCTTGAATAAGGACATTCATTCATATATTCAACTCATGTATTTATTCAACAAGAATTTTTTGAGTATCCATTCCATGACAGGCGCTAAATGATTCAGAGTTAGTGGCAGACAGTATGTTTCCTAAGAGAGATTAGTTTCAAGTGAGGGAGCCACAGAATGTACCCATTAATATAATAGCTCATGGTAAAACACAAAGTGACATTCAAGCTAAAAGCCTTAAAAAATGGGGCACCTGGGTGGCTCAGTGGGTTAAAACTTCTGCTTTTGGCTCAGGTCATGATCCCAGGGTCCTGGGATTGAGCCTTGCATCGGGCTCTCTGCTCAGCAGATAGCCTGCTTCATCCTCTCTCTCTCTGTCTGTCTCTCTGCCTACTTCCCACTTGTGATCTCTGTCAAATAAATAAATAAAATCTTTTTTAAAAAAACCTTAAAAAATGAAAAAGTGAAACATAAAAATAAAATACTGATTGCTCTGGCACTTTCTCAAACTGTCAGACTTCTTGGCTTGTACTGTTAATCTTGGTGATATAATGTTTCCTATTCAGTTATGATTTAGGCATTTCACTTTATTTCTCTATAACCATGTTCTATATAGTCTCTTGTGCTCTATATTTCTATGAAATAATATGTATTTTTATTCAAGATGATATATTTTGATAATAAGATTTAAATATGTGAATTCCACATGTCATGAATAAAAATTAATAACATCACTATTTTTGTTTTATTCAAATACACATATATATTAGATGTCTACTCTGCTAGACACTGTTATATGTTAGGATGCAACGATGAACTAGAGAGATGATTTAAGTAGAAAAACAAGAAAAACTAAAAAAATATGATGACACCATGTTGCTGCATTAGGTTAATGTGGCCACAAATTCTTTGCAACTCTTTCTATTAAGAGATAAAGTCTGTTTCTTCACCTCTTGAGTCCAGGCTGTCTTCATAACTTGCTATGACCAACAGAACATAGCAGAAGTGATGCTGTGTGAGTTCTAGAGTCTCAGTTCCAAAAGGCCTTATAGTTTCCACCTTTGCTCTCTTGGGATAATTCCCTGAGACTACCATGTAAGGGAATAGGTCTACCCTATTAGAAGATGAAGGGCACAAGAAGGAGAACTGGAGTGCCTGAGCTGACAGTACTAAGTGAGCGCATATTGGTCCTCGCATGCCAGTCAACTCTCTAGCTTAATTCAGTGATGTATGCAAGCCAAGAGGCATCCTGACAACCAATAAAATAACGAGAAGTAATAAAACATTGATGTTTTAAACCTGTAAGTCTTGGGGTAGCTTTTTCAAGCCATGGTTAACTAACACAATAAGTGAAATGCAGAGTTTTATAGAAACATATAATAGAAACACTAATCTGGTCTTAGCAGTGACAATAAAGAGAAGCTTCCTGAAGGAAACATTTTAGATTCAAACAGGGAAGATGATTAGAGCTTCCAAGGTAAAAGAAAAGAGATGGTCCAGGAGAGTGTGTTACATGTATAAAGACCATGAGACAAGACAGATTTTGTTAGTTTCTAGGAATTAAAGACCATTTAATATGTGTAAATCATAGACTGCAAGCAGGGAATCACATGAATTTAGACTGAGAATATAGCTAGAAGGCATATTATGAGAATATGGTACAGTGGGTATAGTACAAGATATTTGGAAGATATGTGGACTTTGTCATGAAGCCAACAGAAATAGTTCCTCAAGTCTGCTCTCCAACAAACAGCTTTTTTCTCCTATCCCTTCACAGACTAAACATGCTTTTTAACAAGAAGGTAGATTTGTGATAGGATGCATTCTCTTTCCATTGATGGAAAACAAAAAGCCTTCTCAAAATTAAAAAGTAAATTTTAGTAGTTTTCAAATACTCTCAAAATTGTAGTAAATAATTTTGTAAAAATATAGTAAAATTTTAGTAGTTTTCAAATACTCTTAAAATTGATTCAACTGATGAATAGATAAAGAAGATATGGCCCCTATATACTACGAAGCATTTTACCTTCATCAGAAAGGATGAATACCCAACTTTTGCATCAACATGGATGGGACTGGAAGAGATTATGCTGAGTGAAATAAGTCAAGCAGAGAGAGTCAAGTATCACATGGTTTTGCATATTTGTAGAGCATAAGGAATAACACGGAAGACACGAGATGGAGAGGAGAAGTGAGTTGAGGAAAATCGGAGGGGGAGACGAACTATGAGAGACTGCGGACTCTGAGAAACAAACTGAGGGTTTTGGAGGGGAGTGGTGTAGGCGGTTGGGTGAGCCTGGCAATGGGTATTATGGAGGGCACGTGTTGCATGGAGCACTGGGTGAGGTGCATAAACAATGCATTCTGGAACACTGAAAAAAAATTTTTAAATTAAAAAAATTTTTTTTTTAATTTTTAAAAAGAAAACTAGAAGATATTTGACTTTTGGAGTGACTGAGTGGCTCAGTCAGCTAAGCATCTAACTCTTGATTTCAGCTGGGGTCATGATCTCAGGGTCCTGTGATTAAGCCCCAGGTAGGGGTCTGTTTGAGATTCTCTGTTTCCCTCTGCTTTGCCCTTTCCCCAACTCATGCATGCACACACATGTGTATGTCTGTGTATGCATACACACACTCTCTCTCTGTCTCAAATAAATAAATCTTTTTTTAAAAAGAAGATATTTGACTTTTTAAATCCACAAATCTTAAATGTTTACATCCATTTCCCCTGGTTCCTATTTTTCAATTTTCTAATGCCATGCCAATGAGGACCAACTTCATCAATTCCTCAAAATGGTAGGTGGAATTCTTTGTTGAATTAAAAATAAAACTTCACCATAAGGTCAATCAAAGTCTTTTGTTAAAGGATGAATTATGCTGTGTAATGTCAGTCACTAGCTAGAAGTTTTGCATAGGATTGGGAGAATATCAGGGGATCTCAGAGCTCTCAGTCACATCATAGAGTCACCTACAGTCTATCTGCAAAAATAGTAAGCTCAAGTGTATCTTTATGTGTGATCATAAAATGTGTTCTCAAAAATTACATTTTCCTTTCAGAAAGATGATTTTTTGCTATAAAATGTCACTGAATCTGTGAAGTTGTGACTTTCCTAACAGAGAATAGAATTATTTTATTATATAGGTGAATAACTTCTAAAATTTAATTAAGATGAAACTTTGTATGGTATGCCTTGAAACAAACTAAAATGAAAAAATAATATACCAACCAATAACATAACCTGAAGTTCGCAATACAGAAAAAGATGAGATGAAAAAAATATCCTGTGAACCTAAAATTGTATGTATACATTATATATAGTGCAAATTTTGAGTCAGCCCACTTAAAGTCATCTGTACTAAAGATCATTTACAATATGACTACATCCATACTTTCACTTGTCACAAAATATGATTGCAGATGGTTCCTGACATAAGATGCTTCAACTTGGGAATTTCTGACTGGAAAATAGTGCAAAAGTGATATGCATTCAGTAAAACCTGTACTTCAAATTTTGAATTTTGAGCTTTCCTAGGCTAGCAATATGAGGCATCACATCTTGTGATATTGGGTAGCCACATTTAGCTGTAGCTCCCAATCAGCCTTGAGATCAAAGAGTAAATGACGCATTGTGTACCCATACAACAATTTTTCTTTTCACTTTCAGCACAGCATTCAATAAATTACATGGGATAGTCAACACTTGATTATAAAATAATCCTTTTATTAGATATTTTGCCCAACTGTAGGCTATTTACTCATTCCAAGCACATTCATAGTAAGCTATGCTAAGCTGTGATGTTAAGTAGGTTAAGTGTCTTAAATGCATTTTTGGCTTGTGGTATTTTCAACTTACAATAGGTTTATCAGGATGTAACCCCATCATTAAGTCAAGGAAGATCTATATTTACAATCATTTTTTAACATCACTTCATAGATGAGTTGTACACATGAGAAAGAACACTATTTTGAAATTAGTTCTGGGTTTTATACTGACTATGTTGAAACTAGGAATAAAATTGTAGGCAATTCACCTTAGTTTCCTTACTTATCACATGAAGAATTTGGGTTGGATTAGTGATTCTCATTTTTCATCATGAAATGATGCTTCCATTATATTTCTCTAAGGAAAAAAATGGAAATTTCTCTTGCAAATAAACTGAATCTCTTTCACAATAAGAAATGTACACTCATTTAAAAATATCAATTTTAACACCTGCTAATCAGCCTTTCTAATCGTCATGAAGTAACCAATATGTCACTAGGTTAATTTAATTACAGTGCTAAGTAAATAAAATTGATATTTGTGTTAAAATGTGAGGCCCTGTGATGGGTAAAATTTAATTAAGCTTTTTGAAATAATGAAAATAATGAACTGTTTTTATTCTCCTAGGGAATCTCAAAAAGGAATATTATGTTATAAGATCTAGTCTAGCTTCACAAATCTCTGAAAATAGAATTGAAGTAATATATTACGCTCTCTCTCCTCCCCTATACTTCCCTTCCTCCCTCTTTCATTCTTTTTTTCTTTCTTTCCTTCCACAGACTGTATTAGGAATTCAATACATTCCAGGCATTCATCTGGTTCTAAAATGATCAAGGGAAAAGAAGAGATACCAAGAGAGTAAGTGCAAGGATTTCAGGAAAGTTAGTACTATGAAGGCACAAATACAGGAGCCAGTCCTTGTGAATTCCTAAGTTGTGGAGGGTAGTCTAAATCACATCAGCTTATTCAAAGAAGATTTCTTTGTGCTGACACTAGAATGATTAACAACAATAACAACAAACCCTGTCATGGGAAGACTGGAGGGCATAATTTTCCACTCAGAGAGAACAGCAAATACAAAGAATTTAAAGCTAAAAAGAAGATGGTATGTTCCCAAAGGCAGTGAGAGAATGTTAAGTAATAGAAAATTAGGAACTTGTATGCCATTGTAAGAAGTTTGAATTTTATTTTCTAATTTATTCTAAGCAAGCAGCAGAGAGGGAAGATCTGATTTAGATTCAGATCACTTTGCTGTTCATGGATAAGGTGTCTGTGTGCATGTGTGTGCACATTTGTGTATGTGTATGGGTGCCTACAGAAAGTTGATGATGGTCATTGTTTGCTACTATGGCAAGAAATATGTGACACAGTGGCATGTGGAAGAAAATGAGGTAGACTTCCTGGCCCCTTTCCCCACTAGAGCATTCCAAAGATGAAAAAGTTTGAAAATAGCTATTACAGAGCTTCTGCACCAGAATGCACATTTGCAAAGGCTGAAAAGGTAAATACATCAGACCAGAGACTCCATATTAAGAGCCAAGAGCAGATCCATGCAGAATGAGGAACTGCCTGGGAGGATATGGAAAGTATAATGAGTACTGAGGTTTAAAAAATATCCAAATGGCTAATTGAAACCAATGTTCCAAATAAATAACAGACGAAGTGATGGGAATGCTAAAAGCTGAGGAGCACAATCCCTGAAAGAAACAGATGCTGTGAGCAGCAGGGAAACGCCAGCGTAACTGGCACAAATGTGACTGTGAATAATGCTCTTCCATGACCCTTAAAGCCTATCAATACAAGCTGGAAATTGTTTCCAAGATATTCGAAAAATTTTCATCTCTGAAGTTTTAAGGAACAAGAAGGATGCCTGAAGGCTAAAATGGGGTATAAAAAATGAGATTAGGGTATTCTATAGAATGACCTAAGATGTATTTATTCTTCAATTAAGAAAATAGACTAAAAATGTCTACCAAGAAGCATGTATTCATTTGTTAATTCATTTTACAACTATCTAAGGAGGGCCTACTATGTGCTAAGATCTGCTATGCAGGGGATACAAAGGGAAAAAGCATACCCAATCTTCCTTTCAAGAAACTTGTATTTTTAAAAGGGAAAAGATAGAATAAATCAACAAATTAATGGAGAAATTGAACAACTGACAACTAATCAAAGAAAACTTTAAATGTGACTTAATGGAGAGTTCCAGGTACTTGGACAATGAAAGCCTCTTTGAGAAAAGGATGTTTATATTAAACCTAGAAGAGAAGGAGTCAACTACCTGAAAGCTGAAAAAAATATTTCCAGAAAGCTGACGTTGCTGAGAGATAAGGAGGAGAAGATTACAGGTGAGTCTGGTGATACAGGCAAGGGTTGGCCATAAAAAGCCAAATATCTGTGTCAGTAAATTTCTTTCATAATGCACTAGGAAGCCATAGTAAAGGTTATGAATTTGTATATTAAAAACATGCACTCTAGTTTAACATGCAGAGAACTGATTAAACAATACAGTCAAAGGACAGATCAAAGTGAATGCTAGTGCCAATTTAAAACATAGAGATAATATTACGTGATGATTGGGGACAATGGATTGATTCAAAGGGCAAATAAATAATCATAGGATAATTAAAACAAAGATGAATTTTAAAATAGATCATATTTGCTTAATTTATTGCAAATATCAAGTACAATTCTGTGATTGTACTAGTTATACCCATCTAGGAAATTTTAAAAGCAAAAGTCTGTAAATGTGAAGTAACGTCCTCTGTTTCATCAGATATTTCCAACTTAATGGATGCATGTACTTTCAGTTACTAGCAGAAACAGGGTTGTTAACAAGAATAACTGGATGCAAAAGACAACTGAAAACGGGATGTAATGTATTATTATTATTCCAATGAAAAATATAAATACAATAAAGGAAGAAGATACACAATGCAATTTTGTCAATCTTTTTCATGAAAAATGGTCATATAATAAATTAGGTAGATCAGCTATGTGAATCCCTGGTATGTCTAAAATGTCAAGGTACCATGACAGATGCTTTCAAAAATACCATGGAATATAATTATTAAAATAATTTAGAAATTAATTATATATGTTTTATCACTGATAAAATTGAGACTTTTAAGGGCTAAGAATTTTAGGATTTTGGGGGGAGGAGTCAAGATGGTGAGAAGTAGCAGGCTGAGTCGACATCAGGTAGCAGGAGATCAGCTAGATAGCTTATCTAAACATTGCAAACACCTATAAATCCAATGGAAAATCTAAGAAAAGAGCAACAAGAAACAAAAAATTGACCACTTTCTGAAAGGTAGGACCTGCGGAGAAGTGAGTCCGAAGCAATGGGAAGATAGACCTCGGGGGGAGGGGCCGACTCCCAGCAAGCAGCGGAGCAATGGAGCACAAAATCAGAACTTTTAAAAGTCTGTTCCACTGAGGGACATTGCTCCAGAGGCTAAACTGGGGTGAAGCTGAAGCAGGGTCAGCGTAACCCCAGGTCCCACAGGGCCACAGAAGGACAGATGGTGTCTGAGTGTCACAGAGCTCGCAGGTATTAGAGCGGGAAAGCCAGCTAAAGTAACAAAGCCAAGGAGTGAGCTCTCAGCTAGGGGTTACCTTGAATCAGTTGCAGGCTCGGTGAGCTCCAAGTGCAGCTGGAGGCCATGGAGACAGAAGAGACCCAGTGCTTTTCTCTAAGCATGAGTGACTGGGCACTTTTCTCCAAGCGTGAGCAACCGGACGCTTTTCTCCAAGTGCCAGCAACTGGGCGCTTTTCTGCAAACGTGACCAAAGGCCAGGGAGACGGGAGCAATTGGATGCTTTTCTCTGAGGGTGCACCGAGGAGCGGGACCCCAAGCTCTCAGCTCCTCCAGGCCAGAGATCTGGAGGCCACCATTATCATTCCTGTCCTCTGGAACTCTACGGAAAACGTTCAGGGAACAAAAGCTCCGAAAGCGAACCTGAGCAGATTAGTTAGCTCAGCTCCTGATAAGGGCAGAGCAATTACACATCAGGCAAAGACTCTTGAGAATCACAACAGGCCTCTCCACCAGAAGATCAACAAGAAACCCATCCAAGACCAACTTCACTTACCAAGAAGAACAGCAGAATTCCAGAGGAGGAGAAAGCAAAGCAAGGAATTCATGGCTTTCTCCCCATGATTCCTTTAGTCTTGAAGTTAATATTTTTTTTCTTTTTTCTTCTGCTAAATTTTTCTTAACTTTTACCCTTTCCTGTTTTAACTTTTTTAACTAGTTTATCGTAACAATACCTTACCCAAAAATAAGAATAATAGTAACAATAATCTTTTTAAACCTTCATTATTATAGTCATATTTTATCCTCCATTGTATCTAACTATATTTTTTGTAGACACATATATTTTCTTTTTAAAATATTTTTTCCTTATTTGTTCTTATTTGTTTTCTTTACTTTCTTTCTTTCTTTTTTTTTTCTTGTTTATCCCCTTTCTCCCTCCCACGATTTGGGATCTCTTCTGATTTGGCTAAAGCACAATTCCCTGGGGTCTTTGCCAAGCTATTAACATTTTTTTTGCTCCTTTATATATTCTTATCTGGACAAAATGACAAGGCAGAAAAACTCACCACAAAAAGAAGAACAAGAAGTAGTACCAAAGGCTAGGGACCTAATCAATATGGGCATTGGTAATATGACAGATCTAGAGTTCAGAATGACGATTCTCAAGGTTCTAGCCAGACTCGAAAAAGGCATGGAAGGTATTAGAGAAACCCTCTCCAGAGAGATAAAAGCCCTTTCTGGGGAAATAAAGGAACTAATATCTAACCAAATTGAAATTTAAAAAGCTATTAATGAGGTGAAATAAAAAAAGGAAGCTCGGATAAATGAGGCAGAAGAAAGAATTAATGACACAGAAGACTAAATGACAGAGAATAAAGAAGTTGAGCAAATGCTCAGATAAATGAGGCAGAAGAAAGAATTAGTGACATAGGACACCAAATGACAGAGAATAATGAAGCTGAGCAAAAGAGAGACAAACAAATACTGGACCATGAGGAGAGAATTCGAGAGATAAGTGGCACCATAAGAAGACACAACACTAAAATAATTAAGATTCGAGAAGAAGAAGAAAGAGAAAGCGGAGCAGAAGGTATATTGGAGAGAATTACTGTAGAGAATTTCCATAATATGGCAAAGGGAACAAGCATCAAAATCCAAGAGATGCAAAGAACACCCCTCAAAATCAATAAAAATTTGTCCACACCCCATCACCTGATATTAAAATTTACAAGTCTTAGCATCAAAGAGAAAATCCTGAAAGCAGCCCAGGAAAAGAAGTTTGTAACATACAAGGGTAGGAACATTAGATTGGCAGCAGACTTATCCACAGAGACCTGGCAGGCCAGAAAGAACTGGCATGGTATATTCAGAGCACTAAATGAGAAAAACAAGAATACTATATCCAGCTAGGCTATCATTGAAAATAGAAGGAGAGATAAAAAGTTTCCAGGACAAACAAAACCTGGGAGAATTTACAAACACCAGACCAGTTCTACAAAAAATATTGAAAGGGGTCCTCTAAGCAAAGAGAGAGCCTAGAAATAGTAGATCAGAAAGGAACAGAGACAATATACAGTAACAGTTACCTTACAGGCAATACAATGGCACTGAATTCATATCTCTCAATAGTTACCCTGAATGTTAATGGGCTAAATGCCCCAATCAAAAGATACAGGATATCAGATTGGATAAAAAAACAAAACCCATTAATACACTGACTACAAGAAACTCATTTTAGACCCGAAGACACCTGAGGTTTAAAGTAAGGTGGTGGAAAACAATGTACCATGCTAATGGACATCAGAAGAAAGCTGGGGTGGCAATCCTTATATCAGGCCAATTAGATTTTAAGCCAAAGACTATAATAAGAGATAAGGAAGGACACTATATCATACTCAAAGAGTCTGTCCAACAAGAAGACCTAACAATTTTAAATATTTATATCCCTAACATGGGAGCAGCCAACTATATAAACCAATTAATAACAAAATCAAAGAAACATATTGACAATAATACAGTAATAGTAGGGGACTTTAACACTCCCCTCACTGAAATGGACAGATCATCCAAGCAAAAGATCAAGAAGAAAATAAAGGCCTTGAATGACACATTGGACCAGATGGACATCACAGATATATTTAGAACATTCCATCCCAAGCAACAGAAAACACATTCTTCTCTAGTGCACATGGAACATTCTCCAGAATAGACCACATCCTGGGTCATAAATCAGGTCTCAACTGGTATCAAAAGATTGGGATCATTCCCTGCATATTTTCAGACCACAATGCTCTGAAGCTAGAACTTAATCCTAAGAGGAAATTTGGAAAGAACCCAAATACATGGAGACTAAACAGCATCCTTCTAAAGAATGAATGGTTCAACTAGGAAATTAAAGAAGAATTGAAAAAATTCATGGAAACAAATGATAATGAAAACACAATGGTTCAAAATCTGTGGGACACAGCAAAGGCAGTCCTAAGAGGAAAATATATAGTGGTACAAGCCTTTCTCAAGAAACAAGAAAGGTCTCGAGTACACACCCTAACCCATACCTAAAGGAGCTGGAGAAAGAACAAGAAAGAAACCCTAAGCCCAGCAGGAGAAGAGAAATCATAAAGATCAGAGCAGAAATCAGTGAAATAGAAACCAAAAAAACAATAGAACAAATAAACGACACTAGGAGCTGGTTCTTTAAAAGAATTAATAAGATTGATAACCCCCTGGCCAGACTTATCAAAAAAAAAAAAAAAAAAGAGAGAGAGAAAGGACCCAAATAAATAAAATCATGAATAAAAGATGAGAGATCACAACCAATACCAAAGAAATACGAACAATTATAAGAACATACTAAGAGCAACTCTACGCCAACAAATTTGACAATCTGGAAGAAATGGATACATTTCTAGAAACATATAAACTACCACAACTGAACCAGGAAGAAATAGAAAGCCTGAACAGACCCATAACCAGGAAGGAGATTGAAACAGTCATCAAAAATCTCCAAACAAAAGCCCAGGGCCAGATGGCTTCCCAGAGGAATTCTACCAAACATTTAAAGAAGAATTAATTCCTATTCTCCTGAAACTTTTCCAAAAAATAGAAATGGAAAGAAAACTTCCAAACTCATTTTATGAGGCCAGCATTGCCTTGATGGCAAAACCAGACAAGGATCCCACCAAAAAGAGAATTATAGAACAATATCCTTGATGAACACAGAAAATTCTCACCAAAATACTAGCCAATAGGATCCAACAGTACATTAAAAGGATTTTTCACCACGACCAAGTGGGATTTATTCCAGGGCTGCAAGGTTGGTCAACATCCACAAATCAATTAATGTGATACAATACATTAATAAAAGAAAGAACAAGAACCATATGATACTCTCAATAGATGTTGAAAAAGCATTTGACAAAGTGCAGCATCCCTTCCTGATTAAAACTCTTCAAAGTGTAGGGATAGAGGGAACATACGTCAATATTATCAAAGCCATTTATGAAAAACCCACCGCAAATATCATTCTCAATGGAGAAAAACTGAAAGCTTTTCCACTAAGGTCAGGCAAACGGCAGGGATGGCCATTATCACCACTGCTATTCAACATAGTACTAGAAGTCCTAGCCCCAGCAATCAGACAACAAAAGGAAATTAAAGGCATCCAAATTGGAAAAGAAGAAGTCAAACTATCACTCTTTGAAGATGATATGATACTATATGTGGAAAACCCAAAAGCTTCCACTCCAAAACTGGTAGAACTTGTACAGGAATTCAATAAAGTGTCAGGATATAAAGTCAATGCACAGAAATCAGTTGCATTTCTTTACATCAACAGCAAGACAGAAGAAAGAGAAATTAAGGAGTCAGTCCCATTTACAATTGTACCCAAAATCATAAGATACCTAGGAATAAACCTAACCAAAGAAGCAAAGAATCTATACTCAGAAAACTATAAAGCACTCATGAAAGCAATTGAGGAAGACACAAAGAAATGGAAAAATGTTCCATGTTCATGGATTGGAAGAACAAATATTGTGAAAATGTCTATTCTACCTAAAGCAATCTACACATTTAATGCAATCCCTACCAAAATCCCATCCACTTTTTTCAAAGAAATAGAACAAATAATCTTAAAATTTATATGGAAGCAGAAAAGACCTTGAATAGCCAAAGGAATATTGAAAAAGAAAGCCAAAGTTGGTGGCATCACAATTCCAGACTTCAAGCTTTATTACAAAGCTGTCATCATCAAGCCAGTATGGTACCAGCACAAAAGCAGACACATAGATCAATGGAACAGAATAGAGAGCCCCGAAATAGACCCTCAACTCTATGGTCAACTAATCTTCGACAGAGCAGGAAAGAATGTCCAATGGAAAAAGGACAGTCTCTTCAACAAATGGTGTTGGGAAAACTGGACAGCCACATGCAAAAAAATGAAATTGGTCCATTTCCTTAAACCACACACAAAAATAGACTCAAAATGGATGAAGGACCTCAATTTGAGAATGAATCCATCAAAATCCTTGAGAACACAGGCAGCAACCTCTTTGACCTCAGCTACAGCAACTTCTTCCTAGGAACATCGCCAAAGGCAAGGGAAGCAAGGGCAAAAATGAACTACTGGGATTTCATCAAGATCAAAAGCTTTTGCACAGCAAAGGAAACAGTTAACAAAACCAAAAGACAACTGAAAGAATGGGAGAAGATATTTGCAAACAACATATCAGATAAAGGGCTAGTATCAAAAATCTACAAAGAGTTTAGCAAATTCAACACCCAAAGAACAAATAATCCAATCAAGAAATGGGCAGAGGACATGAACAGACATTTCTGCAAAGAAGACATCCAGATGGCCAACAGACACATGAAAAAATGCTCCACATCTCTCGGCATCAGGGAAATACAAATCTATACCACAATGAGATACCACCTCACGCCAGTCAGAATGGCTAAAATTAACAAGTCAGGAAATGACAGATACTGGCGAGGATGCAGAGAAAGGGGAACCCTACTACACTGTTGGTGGCAATGCAAACTGGTGCAGCCACTCTGGAAAACAGTGTGGAGGTTCCTCAAAAAACCGAAAATAGAGCTACCCTATGACCCAGCAATTGCACTGCTGGATATATATCCTAAAGATACAAACGTGGTGCTCCAAAGGGGCATGTGCACCCGAATGTTTATGGCAGCAATGTCCACAATAGCCAAAATATGGAAAGAACCTAGATGTCTGTCAACAGATGAATGGATAAAGAAGAAGTGGTATATATATACAATGGAATACTATGCAGCCATCAAAAGAAATGAAATCTTGCCATTTGCGATGACATGGATGGAACTAGAGGGTATTATGCTTAGCGAAGTGAGTCAGTTGGAGAAAGACAACTATCCTATGATCTCCCTGATATGAGGAAGTAGAGATGCAACATGGGGGGTTTGGGGGGTAGGAAAAGAAAAAAAATGAAAGAAGATGGGATCGGGAGGGAGACAAACCATAAAAGACTGAATCTCAAAAAACAGACTGAGGGTTGCTATGGGGAGTGGGGACGGGAGAGGGTGGTGGGGTTATGGACATTGGGGAGGGTATGTGCTATGGTGAGTGCTATGAAATGTCTAAACCTGGCGAGTCACAGACCTATACCCCTGGGGATAAAAGCACATTATATGTTTATTAAAAAATTTAAAAAAAAAAAGAATTTTAGGATTTTTTTTTAAAAGATTTTATTTATTTATTTGACAGAAATCACAAGTAGTCAGAGAGGCAGGCAGAGAGAGAGAGGGAAGCAGGCTCCCTGCTGAACAGAGAGCCCGATGCAGGACTCAATCCCAGGACCCTGAGATCATGACCTGAGCTGAAGGCAGTGGCTTAACCCACGGAGCCACCCAGGCGCCCCAAGAATTTTAGGATTTTGACCCAAATCCAATAAGTGTTGTTGTTCTATAACACTGCATTGATGCCTAACATCTTAATTGTCATCCTTTCTTCACATTATACTTTAGGTAAGTGTTGAACCAATACACCTATGTGTATGTATATTTATTTAGAAATTAGGATATCTGTACAAGTGACTCAGTTCATTACTTTCCAAATGGGTAAGAACAATAGTCTTGCTAATTAAAAATAATTAAACTTGATATCATCAGTGTTAAAAATGTCTTTTATTCTTGGGATGCCTGGGTGGCTCAGTTGGTTGGACGACTGCCTTCGGCTCAGGTCATGATCCCGGAGTCCCAGGATCGAATCCCACATCTGGCTCCCAGCTCCATGGGGAGTCTGCTTCTCCCTCTGACCTTCTCCTCGCTCATGCTTTCTCTCACTGTCTCTCTCTCTCAAATAAATAAATAAATAAATCTTAAAAAAAAATGTCTTTTATTCTTATATTTGAAAAAATATGCATCTGTAAGGGTCTGGAAATAGACAAAATGTAAGTGATATATTATACAAACAAAATTAATAAATACAAATTTTATATGCATTCATTCCATAGAAGATATCTAGATTTATAATCTCTAATGCACTATTCTCGGCCTGAAGAGGAATTTAAAAATTAATTAAAAGTGTATATTTTACTTTAAAGGAGTTATAGAATTTATAAAAATTAGCTACACTCAAAGAAATAATGTGAAAAGAGAAAAATCGTATCTGAATTAGTATAGAAGGAAAAACACAGGAACGATGGCGTTTGAGAGATAGAGGCTACTGAGGGGCGGGGGCCACAGTGATTAAATGAAAAGCTTGTGCAATGATGAAAAGGTATGAAAGCACACAGAAAATGACAGTTCAGTGAGGGTGCAGATAATGTGACAGGAATTAGTTAAAAAAGAAGGAGGAGGAGAAGGAGGAGGAAGAGGAGAAGAAGAAGGAGAACCACCACCCTATTAAGGGTAGGGTGAAAGAGAGGACACAGTTTGAAGCAGTCATTTGTTACTTTTCAGACACTGAGAAGCCATAGTTCTAATAGGAGAGATTTGTTGAAGCATTTTAACCTGTCACATCTTTCAGCTTTTATCTGTGATTTCCAATTCTAAGTTTCACTTGCAGTTTGTAATAAATATTTAATTAAAATTTACATTAGGAAATTTTAAGTAACAGAGGAGTTTAAGTATTTAAGTTCTGAATAATTAAGGCGCCTTCAATAAATAATGAAAGTAACCAAGATAGCCATGACTTACCTTTAATTTATAAAACATGCTATGAAATCATGAGGATGGAAGCAAAAATAATCAAATTCAAGGGAGAATCCTTGTCAAGCTTTTTCACATCCTTAACGTTTCCAAGTGGAAGTTCTATTCAGGTTATTTGACCTTAAACTATAATTAGAATTGTTCCATGAATTTTGTTATATCTAATTAAACAGGTATATTTGCAGCTGTCCATACTATTCTTTTTTTTTAATTAATTAATTTATTTATTTGACAGAGAGAGATCACAAGTAGGCAGAGAGGCAGAGAGAGAGAGAGGAGGAAGCAGGCTCCCCACAGAGGAGAGAGCCCGATTCGGGACTCGATCCCAGGACCCCAGGATCATGACCTGAGCCGAAGGCAGAGGCTTTAACCCACTGAGCCACCCAGGCGCCCTGTCCATACTATTCTCAGTGAAAAATGATATGATTGAAAATGATATCTGTATCTTTGAGGGAAAAGGTAGTTTAGGTTGTCCTTCCAATATTATGAGTTTCAGGAGATTTCTAAAGTGTATGATGATTTAGTAGTATGGGAGACATGCATAGACGCAGGCAGGGAAAGACCTAATCTTAGTTTAAGTTTGGTGGGAAACACCCATATCCAGCAATTCATTCACTGGGGTACACACTGAGGATAATTAATTAATTAACTAGCTTCTAGCTTCTTGGCATATCTGTCACTTATATATTTTAAACAAAATTTTGAGACAATAAAAGCTGTTTTGTGTAGATGGGTGAAAAATACCCAGTGGTTTTAGATAGGTCATGGAAAACCATGAAGAAACTTGTGTGAGTATATGTATACGTATCCAATATCTTAAATAAATAAGTGAACTATGGGCTGGAGATAAACTCTATCTCAAAAAGGTAAATTCATTCTGCTAAGTTATAAGCAACAGTATTTCTAGTAATAGCATTTCAGAAAGAACTAGCTATGGATTTCTATGCCAACACTTTTAGTTGTGAAACCTTCAGGACACTCACGAGTCCCTATGAATCTTGTCAATCCTAGTTTATAAAATGAAGATAAGAAAACCACAGCATCATGTGTTGTGAGGATGAAATGAAATAGAGGGAAAAAAATGTTTGATACAATACCTGACACGAAATCAATGCTCAGTGGTAATGATGAGAAGAAAAAGTTGATAGAGTTCATTCAAAGGTAGTGAAGAGAAAGAACAAGATTACTCTATTCTTCTCTAAGTTAAATTCTAACTCTTCAATAAACTTGTCACACAAGTTAAAACAATTTTATTAACTAAAAACTAAATTTCTAAATTATTTATTCTCGAGCATCTGTCTCAACCACACATTTTAAAGTAATTAGTCATTTCACTGAAACTTGTATGTGCATTAATGATTTATGATTCTTTGATGAATACCTGTTTTCCCAATGCAACTGTCTCTATGAGATATAGTTATATGAATTTTTGTTGTTATGAATGTATGAATAATAGCTAACAATCAGGTGTCAAGTAATTACTGGCTAGGGAATTGACAATTGCTTGAATAATTTTGCCAGAACTCCATAATACAAAGATGGTAATTTGATAGTCAAAGGGATATAATATCTGCACTTACCTTTAATTTTATATCAGTTGATTTTATCAGAGGTTAAAATAGCAATAACGTTAAAGATATTTTAGAAGTTTGATAGTTTGATCCCTATACTGACTTTCTCCTACCTGTTACAAAATGGTAAAACTAACAATACAGAACTTAAAATATATTGCCCAGATACTATAATCCATCTTTTTTTGAACTTCTTTTATAATGTCATTTCTTGAAGAATTATATATAAATACTTAACTAAACATTATTATATCCACACGAAAAAGTTAAAGCAAAATATTCAGCAAATTCTATCAGAAAGAATATGAGATCTGGCTTAAAATGACTCTGATTAAAGTTTTGTTTCTATTGGTCCTTATTTTATTTAGTATTTTTTTCTTAATTTTCTTACTACTGACTTCACTTTGGATACTTTAATTTATAAATTAAGTCATTTGCATTTTTATAATGCTGAAATGTGTGACTTTTTCCAAACTGAAAAATGACATTTTTACTACCATTCCTTGAAAATAATTTAAATGAAGAAGAATTCTAGAGCAACTTATAAGTAAATGTTTACCCTCTTTTCCTTCTCATTATCCTGGAAGAAATATCCTTCCTCTTATCAAGAACAAACAAGCAAACAAACAAAATAAACATTGACCCACTTGTGCTCTGTATCACATCCTATGATCCCCTGTAATACTAACTTCTCTTATTCTATATAGTCTTTTATATCATTACAGAAATATACTCTCAATCTCCAAGGTTGAAAAACAAAAAATAAAGTAAAACCACTTCCTATCTACATTTCACTTATAACCACCTTCACACTTCTCTCTTCCTTCTTATCTAAATTTCTTGAAGATGTTGTCTGCACAACCTATTTTTACTTTCATGATTTACATTCATACCATAAACAAGTTTGTCTAGGGTTCTTCCCAAATTTTACCACTGAAATAACCTCTGTGTTACTAAATCATATTCTATGTTCTCAACATACTCATTTGATAAATATTTACTGTACAGTTACCATATGCCAAGAGCTCTCCCAGTGACGGAACATATAGCAGACAGAAATGTAGAAAATAGTCACATATTCTCTGTTTTTGGAAACTTATATTCAGATGATGAATAGCACTATGAAAAATAAGTAATTCAAAACAGTAGCCAAATGCCAGGAAAGATGCAACTTTAAATAAAGTAGTGTAAAAGACCCCACTGAGAACGTGAGATTTAAGTGAAGATATGAATATATCAGAGATTGAGACATGCAAATATCCAAGGGAGGAATTTTCCAGGAAAACTGAAAACAAAGCCCCGAAGTAGGTACTATGACACTCTGAGAAACAGCAAGCATGGTGCTGTGGCAAGAGAAGGTACAGAGAAAGAAAAAGTGAGGTCAGCAAGGTTAAAATGCTAAATCAATAATAAGGAAATTAATAAGTAACAATAAGTAAATTAGATAAGATTTTTCTCTGATGGAGAATGAACCACTACAGGGTTCTGAGCTGAGGAATGACCGTTATCTGACTTAAGATTTTTAAAATATCATTTTGGCTGCATTATTTATGACAGACTATGGAAAGCCAAGGTTGGAAGCAGGGAGACCTTTTGGGAAGAAGAGGCAATGATCCATGCAAGAGGAGAGAGTGGCTAGAATGTAGATGGCTGCAACGGAGGGGGAAGGAAGTAGTTGCATCATGGATATTTTGAGGTAGAGTTGATCCTGACTTGCTGATATAAAATGTGATAAAAAATGAGACAAGGATGATTTCAAGGATTCATTCTGAATAACTGGAAAATAAGAATTGGGATTTGGTGATATGAGAAGATTGGAAGAAGCAGCCTTTGGGAGAAGGTGTCAGTTCAACTATGGTGATATTAAGCGTGAGAAGCATACTAGAAATCCAAGTGGAGATGCGGTAGAGGTGTTTGTGTATGTCAAGCTGGAGTTCAGGGTAGAAGATCTGCTAGTGATGTAACTTTGGGAGTCACACAGAGTGTGCAATCCACAGGACTGCACGAGATGACGAAAAAACTCTGGGCAAAGAGCCTGACTGCAGATCAGGAATCTGAGAAGAAACCAAGGAGACTCTGAGGTAGGGGATAAGCAGGAGAGGAGCTTTCTGGGGGCCAATTGCAGAATGTGTTTTAATGAGGATGTAAAAATCAACTGTGTCAATTTCTATTATTAGGTTCAATATAAAGACTGAGAAATAGTGACCTCCATTCATTATAAGGGTAGAGACTAATTGGGGGTGATCCAAGAGAGAATGGGGTAAAGGGAATTGGCTATAATGAATATCCAGAATTCTTCTGAGAATTCCCTGAGAAGGAGAGCAGAAAAGCTTTCAGTGTATGTCATACACTGACCACTCCCTTCTTGAAATAATCAGTTTTCAGTGCTTATACAAAGCCATACTCTTCTAGTTTTCCACTTCCTTTATTAATAGTTGGAAGATTCTTTTCAATCTATTGTTTGCCCCTGCTCTTCTGCAGAAAATTTAAATAGTGAGTTTCTTAGGGCTCAATCCTGGGTCTTATCTCTGACTTTGCTGTTTTATGTCTTTTGAAGGATTCATCAAATCTGAGGGATTTAAATTGTTCTCTTTATGGGGTGAATCCCACATGAAACTCCAGTTTTGAACTCTTTGTGAACTTCAGACATATATATATATCTTCCTTCTCTATCTACTTATATGATCATTTTTGTGTGACACAAGTATACTCTGGAACTCAAATACAAACAAGGCTCAAAGACCACTTTTTCTTTCTTTCCACTATAAAATATTTTCTTCTTTGAATCTTTTGTTTCTTGCCAAGAGAATTTTAGAGACAATTTATTATTTTTCTTTTCCCTCATAAGAACATCCAGTTAATCAGTCAATCCTGTCAATTTCCACTCAAATTTATATCAGGTCTGTCTTCCTTTCATATTTATCTTCTTATCCTAATTCAGGCAGTGCAACACAACACTTATCCCCACTTTCATCATTCTCTCCCTACAGTACAATTTTCTATACAGATGTGGAAGAAAAGAATCTCCTCAAATCTTAAATCATTTTGCCCTTCTCTCCTGCATAAAATTCTTCTATGTATCCTTCATTATTGCCGGAGGACATGAACCTATACTACTGCAGGTTATACTCAATAAATTCTGTTATGTTTCAGCCACATGGGTATTTTTTAGGTTCTTTAACCTTTAATGCCTTTTCTTCTTCAGGGCCTTTGTTCATTCTGATTGGCCTCTTCTCCTCAATCCAACTCCTTTAGCACTTCCCCTACTCCCCTCTTCTCATACTAAACTTTGGTTTGTCTTATGCATCACTCCATCAGGGAGATATGTTACCTGGGTATGTAAATAACCTAGGTTCTACATCCCTTGCCTTATTCTCTATTCCAGCACCTTCCATTCCTTCATTCACGGCAAACATTCACACTTAAAATTTCTTTTTCTTTCAGCCTGTTTAATACATATGTGTGTACACACACCCACATTTAACTTTATTTCACATTGTAACTATATTGCAACAACCATGACGGCAAAGACTTTGCTCCTCCCCTTTACTGTAATATCCCCTAGCAAAGCAGATGAAACAGACTCAGTAAGTGTTGGGTGAATAAAGGAATGGATAGTTAAACGACTGTTATGGGCAGTTCATGGTGGGACTGCGGGAAAGAACTGAATGAATGTCTCTTAAGGAACTTCATTAATAAGAGGGGACCTACCAATAACTAAGAGACAGAATGCCTTAAGTGGCCCATAGTATAAACTGTTAGGTTGAAATGTGTAATAATATGTGTTGACTTTTTTTTTTAAATTCTTAGTATGTAAGTCAATGTGTTAATTTCCTTAAAGACAATTTCATTTAATACAACACTTTGAGATATGGTGTATTAACATCTCTATTGTACAGTTGCAGAAAATAAGTTTATGAGGATCCTACAGCTGTTCAAAAATGAAAACAGGATTTGAACCAGTCCTCCTTTTTCTAGAGTTTTCATTCATAACCGTGAATCATTTAAAAAATAACCTCATCACTCATGAAGTATATTTAAATATTTTATATTTCCTTCTGATACATTTTTCCACTTGTATTAAACTATGGTTTTCTAAAACTATCTTTGTGAAAACAAAAAAATAAATGCTTATTCATGGAGAAAGGAAAACACCAAATCAACTATGAACTTTCATTAATGAGGCAATCAGCTTTAATTAAAAAGAGATCTTGAAGCAATCTTTTGCACCTACATGTCTGTTTGCTCAAGTATCATATTGAATTTAACTTTGCTGTGTTGATAAGAAAACTGGAGGTCAAAATTTAGGAAGTTAAAGAAAGATTCAATTAGTTCACTAATCAGTTGGTACTAAAGGTCAGATGATTTAATTTGACTAGGTTATACTTTTTATCATAGATTATACATCCTCTTTCTTGTGTTTCCTAATATTTATTGTACAGATACAGATTTTTCTTTCAACTTTTTTTGGGGAACATGTCATTATTCATCTGACATCTATCACAACTGACCTAAATGTTTACATGAATTTCTAGTTTGTGAAAAATGTTTAAATAATTACATGAGGTTATAAATCATTGTAAGTGTGAGAGGTAGTGGGAACTCAGAACCTGCTATTATTTTAATAACTTAATAGAAATTAACTTGTAGTGAGTTACTAATTTTCCTTGTTTACTGACTTTTCTTTATACATTTGTTCTTTGAAAATTGATCTTTATTTTACAAACTATAAAAATCAAAGTGACATATCATATGTTAGCAAACACTCTCCTTGTTACTGTTTTCTCTGTGGCATTTTTTTTTTAAAGATTCTATTTATTTATTTGACAGACAGAGATCACAAGTAGGCAGAGAGGCAGGCAGAGAGAGAGGAGGAAGCAGGCTCCCCACTGAGCAGAGAGCCCGATGCAGGGATTGATCTCAGGACCCTGAGTCCATGACCTGAGCCAAAGGCAGAGGCCTCAACCCACTAAGCCACCCAGGTGCCCCTCTCTGTGGTATTTTTAATAAATGTTTTTGTCAGTTAGCTAACCTAAAATATGGAAAGTATTTATTTTATCTAACAGTTGAGATAAACTATGAAGACAAATAATAGTTTAACCTTTCATGCTTGTCCTAATTTAGACAATTAGGATACCTCAGCAGTAAATACTTTATGTATTAATAAAACCCAACATAGGCTCTGAGAAAAAAGAATACAGAAGAGACGATTTGAGGAAAGGGGAAGAAAGAACAAATTTAGGAATGTGGATAATTTAGTGAGATATTTTTAGGAAGGAAAATGAATAAAATCATAATTGTGGAACAAATGGGAAAAACCATGATTTGAGTCCAGATGTAATACATCCAGAAATACTATTTACTACTATATACATAGTGAGAGAGTCTAGAAACCAGTATTATTATCTTCAGATTACATCACATAGGTAATTGTATATTTTAACAAAGCATAAATAAAATCTAAATAATTATGTGTCACAGAAATATAGTCTTTGCAACATATTTCTACCACTCTGTGAAGACACTGGCCTTAGACATAAAATAGTTATTTTCCAAGCCCTATGTTTATGCTATATATTTAAGCTCCCCACTCTCCAAAAAAGTAAAAAGCAATGACAGAAATGCACTGTAACAACAGAACTTATTTCGAAAAGGATGCCATCTCCCCCCCCCTTTTGGTTTTGTTGACATTATGTTGATTAAAGAAGCTCTCCGATATAGACATTTTTATTAACTTTTCTATTAAGTTTGTACCACTTTTAAAATGTGTTATTCTCTAAGTACCAAGATATTAAGGAATAAAATCCTCTTGCAGGGTATGAAACAAGTGGGTCCCATTCAGATTCGGAATGATTTGGCCTACAGCCCTATTTATCATTTAATTAAAGGGGAGTGTATTATGTAGCACTATTAAGGAAGTCTTGTAGCAAAAAAAAAGCAAAAAAATGTCACATAAAAATACATTATAAATTATATATAAAGAGCTTTCACAGGAAGATATGAGTATTGGAGGGTCATCTATATGCAAAGTTATGCTTAAAAGCATTAAATATATAAAGAGAAAACATGAGAAAATAGAAGAGTCATGGGACAATATACAGGAAAGCTTAAAATATTGGGTCCTTTATTTGTAAAATAAAGTTGTCATGAAAGAGGACCTCGACCTCATTTCCTTTACCTCTAGTCACTGATAGGGAGATCATTTCAGAGCATTTAGCATTAGATTTACAGTTTTGGTTTGCTTTTTTCTTTCAAGGTAGTTTAATAGCTGTGAAGTCAGTAGAACTCTGTTGAAAAGTTAAAAATTTAAATCTGTGCACCAAGAAATAACCTTAGTTTACTTTTGCAACTCTTATTCAGGACTTTAGGTAAATGAATTAGAGGTCAAATTTCTAATTTACTGACTAAAGTATTCACTCATGGTTGGCAATATTTATTTAATATTATTTAAAGATGTAAACAATAAATAATAAAATTGTCAAACTTTTGTTTTTAAGATTTTATTATTTACTTGAGAGAGAGAGAGAGAGAGTGCAGTGGGGAGAAGCAGAGGAAGAAAGACAAGCAAACTCCATTGCTGAACACAGAGCCCAACAAGCTTGATCCCAGGACACTAAGGTCATGCTAAATAAATTCTGCTTTTACTTCTAAAAAAAACCTTAAAAAATAATAAACGAATGAAGGCCATCTTAGGACAGATATGTGCTGTATGTTGACATAGTCGTGAAATATAAACTATATGATTTAAATTAAGACCATATAGAAATCAAGTCCATTTGATTAATTCTCATTTAGAGTCAGAGCTGCACAATAGCTCCCCTAAAAACTTATCCTTATAACCATGTATACAAATTAAAATATATACAAATGTACTCTCAAGTGTTCTGTCATCACCTTCAAATCATTTATGGAGAGTCACCAATGTATCATTTAAAAATGACATCATTCAAGATTTCTAAAATTACCTAAAAAGAGAGCAGTGGTTATATAATCCAATGTCCTCATTTTCTTCATGAGTAAATTAAGATTCAAGATACTCAGCATTTTTTATATAATTAACCAGAGACATAACTGGGATTCCAATATATAACTTTAGATCTTCATCTTAGTATTAGTGCCTCTCCTAATTTACTGGGAAAAAACAAAAACAAAAAAACTTGAAGTTTGTCATTTCTTATTTACCATACATTCAACCTAGCCTCCAGAAACTTAAAACTATTGTCTGATTTTGCATTATCTATTCATCACTACCTATTCATTGTTGGTTTTTCATATTTAATCTATGAACTATACAATATCACAGGAGTTAAATCACAATGTGAGAGGTAGATTATTGAGAGAGAAAATTTACAACTAAAAGACAACAAAGATGCAAACCATACATACAAATCTTATATCAGGTACTGAAAGTGATAAATATAGTCCCCATTGGCTCTCATATACTCTGGCAAAGTATGAAGATTGATTTCAGGAAAAGTGTAAACATTTCCATATATGTATGCATATGTGTGTGTAGAATGTGTACCCAGAGGTTAGAATACAGCAATTTCTGACTTAGTTTCAATGGAAGCATTAATTTAGCAGACATTAAGATAGTTAAATGATAGTGTGGAGATTCCTTAAGAAATTAAAAATAGAGCTTCCCTATGACTCTGAAATTGCACTACTGGGTATTTACCCCAAAGATACAGATGCAGTGAAAAGAAGGGCCATCTGTATGCCAATGTCCATAGCAGCAATGGCCACAGTCACCAAACTGTGGAAAGAACCAAGATGTCCTTCAATGGATGAATGGATAAGGAAGATGTGGTCCATATATACTATGGAGTATTATGCCTCCATCAGAAAGAATGAATACCCAACTTTTATATCAACATGGACGGGACAGGAAGAGATTATGCTGAGTGAAATAAGTGAAGCAGAGAGAGTCAATTATCATATGATTTCACTTATTTGTGGAGCATAAGGAACAACAAGGAGGAAATGGGAAGATGGAGAGGAGAAGGGAGTTGGGGGAAATTGGAAGGGGAGATGATCCATGAGAGACTGTGGACTCTGAGGAACTAACTAAGGGCTTTGGAGGGGAGAGGAGGTGGAAGTTGGGTAAGTCTGGTGGTGGGTATTGTGGAAGACATGTATTGCATGGAGCACTGGGTGTGGTTCATAAACAATGAATTCTGGAACACTGAAAAGAAATTTAAAAAATAAACAAAAACTTTAAAAAGAGTTAAATGAATGTATGACAGGTTCTTATAGGAATCATTTTCAAAAGCAATGTAGGGGTATCTCTTTTGGGACTCTTGGACTCTTCAGACACAGAAAATATGTAAAAAGGAGACATAGAAGAGAGAAGAAGTTTGGTGAAATTATTTCCTTTGAGAGAAACTTGTAGATCATTGAGTACCCTTTCTCTAGACTTTCTGAGGGAGTGGTGGAAGAGTGATACCTTCTGGTGTTTATCTAGTGATTCAGTGGGATCACTCAGTTATGAAATATGTTTAATGCAGTTGGCACACAAAAAAGACTGCTGTCTGTTCCTGTCTGAGAAAGCTAAAGTCAAAATCACACAGGAAGAAGATAAAACTGACATTTGTTGAGAGAATTCAGAAATGAGAGAAGATAGTGGTTCTGTGTTGAGATAAGCTCACTTTTTTGTGTTTCTCAGAGAAAAACAAAACAAAAACAAAACAAACAAACAAACAAAAAACACAGAATTTCTGGTTCAACAAGGAGGTTTAAAATAGTATCATTTGGGGATCTGCCAAGTAGGCTATCTGAGGAATAAAGACTACCTTAGCAAAAGAAGGCTGGGAGTATCAAATGGCTGGAGACCAACTCTGGCAAGTGTCCATTTAGAATACAGATGCACTCCCTGGGGAAAGAAACTGTAGAAGAAATAGACCCAGTTGGAATCCTGAAAAGGCCCCAGGATTGTCCATGTCAGAATCAGCCTGAAGATCACAACCAGAGAGTATGTAGATTTAGAACTGAGGTCAAGACCAGTCTCTTTACCTCTTCTCTGCTCTACCTCTGTTTAATCTTAGAGAAACCTAAAACAGCAGCAACTAAGGAGTTTGGAAGAAAGAGGAAGATACAAGATGGAGGGACAAAAGAGTCAATTTCAACCCTGTTCTTCATTTACACAAGTACCTGGCTAATCAGTGCAAGGATAGGAGAGAGGGAAGAAGTTAACATTCAATGACATTTAGCATTTTGATTAATAGCTGGGGCTTGGTAATATACTAATTATAGAATTGAAACAGTGTTTCTAGTTTTATGGCTGAATTGCATCCCTCCCAAATTCATGTGTTGAAGTCCTACCCCCAGTGCCTTAAGATGTAATTGTATTTATTGATAAGTTCTTTAAAGATTTGAAGTTAAAATGAGTACCTTAGGATGGGCTCTAATCCAATATAGCTGATAACCTTATGAGGAGAGAAATTTTGGCATGGGGAGACAGACACCAAGCATGAGCTAGCACAGAGGAAAGGCCGGAAGAAGACACAGCAAGGAGGTGACCATCTAAAAACCAAGGATGAAAGCCTCAAAGGACATCAAACCTACCTACATCTTGATCTTGGGACTTCTGGACTCTAGAATTGTGCAAAATAAATTTCTGTTGTTAAGCCATCCCGTCTATGACCTTTTGTTATGGCAGTCCTAGCAAACTAGTTCACCAGGTTAATGTGATCACAAGAGCTGAGTTTTCATCCAGTAGATATATGCTGAGGGTAACTCTTCTGGAATAAATTCTGGAAATTATTTATTAGAATCTGTTAATATATCCCACAGTGAAAACTAAAAGAAATCTGAGGCTTTCTTAAAACTTAACATGCATTTCGATATATTGCTTTTTTGCATATGATTACCACACTGCCTGAATCAAATAATGAATATCCATCCATGTGAAGAAAATGAAACAATGGAGCATATATTATGCCTACGGTAGATGATCAGAACATACTCAATCAGAAACATTCATCCCATTTCTTAAGCACAAGCTTAAACCTTCTTAGTATCTTGTGGTAGGGAAAAGGCAGATCTCGCATACATGTCTGGCAGATTAATAAGCATCCTGAAAGAAACCACAGAAAGGAAAACAGAAAGGAAGAGAGAAAAGAAATTGTTTTTCAAAAAAATAATGTTTTGAAATCTTTAAAAGAAGAATGTCAGAATTTTGTTGAATGCTTTTATGGATTTATTTTAAGCTGCATATGGTGGAGAGGGAAATCATAATTTTTCAAATAATTAGAGATTCTAAAGTTATGACGTAAGGCAGATCCCGCAGTATAATGATCAGAAGCAATAAGTCATAAAAAATTAGAGGAATTAACACAAAGCTGAGGAACAATGGAAAAATTGATACTGTATCACATTCTCTCAGCATATTTATTGTTATTTTTGAACATATTTCTTACTTTCTTATAATTGGAGGGCACTAGCTCAGCTGTCACAAGAGAACTGTCCACTGCACCTGCAGAGGCTACACAGTACAGTAGCCACACAGTACAGTAGCCACTGACCACCTCTGGCTTTTGAGAATTTGAAGTGTAGCTAGTAAGACTGAAAAACTGAATTTTAAATTTTATTTTATTGTAACTAATTTTAATTTCAACTTAGAAATTTGGAGCATGAAATATTTTTCCATTAAATATAATCATATTGTTTTGGTGCTACATTTTAACTGCTGCATTATGTAAGATGTAGCTTTGTAGTGAAAGCATCCGAGGCATACATTATGATGTGTTTATTTGAATATTTTTTGCAGACAGTAAGAATTACAGTGAAATCTCAGTAAATAACAGTTGCTAATACACTGAAATACTGTATTTATTATTATAATTATAAGTAAATTATTCTTCTAGACTATTAAAAATCAACTCTTCCCATTGAAAATTTAATGTTTAGTATGAGCTGTGCTGTAAGTGTAAAATACATTAAGATTTTTAAGACTCAGTTGAAAAATATAGCACAAAGTATATCATCAATATTTTACATTACTGTTGAAATGTTAATATTTCGGATATAATAGGTGAATGTAATTAAATTTCATTTTGCCTATGTGTTTTACTTTTTTTATGTGGCTACAAGAAAATATAAAATTGTGTGTGTGTGTGTGTGTGTGTGTGTGTACCTACCACTGTGAGAAACTTTTGTGACTTACTGGCGTTGCAAACACTAAATTAAGCCACATAATTTTTGGACTTGGGAAAATTTTATTGTTCCATGATTAAATGACCTCAAGGTCCTGAAATACTAAGGAATCCATTCAAGCTCATGGAGTAGAGGCTATACCCAGATTTACCAACTTCTAGTTCAGTGTTCTTTCCAGAATAATACTTGTACAAAGGAAATTTTATTCCTGGTAATCTCTACCTCTCACTACCTTTGCAATCTAGTTTTTATTGGTATTACTTACTTACATATCTCCCTCAGGAAAGAGTTGGCTGGCTTTCTCTTATGTTGATAAACTGGAAAGATAAATATTTACTTGGAAATTCAACACAAGTGTAGGAACACAAAATCTGGAGGTTTGTATTAGTTAGGGAAATTCTAGCCAGTACTTGCTAGATTCTCTGTAGGAAAGGATATATCCCAATGCAACAAAGTTGCTTTCTTATTAGATCAACAATATAATGTTTTAATCTGACCTTTTCCAACAAAAGTACACTGGATATAATGAAACTATTGCCTTTCCTAATAAGGGTTTTATACTTCTTTCACCTTAAACTGTTTATAGCTACAGATTCTTTCTTAGGTTTTCCAATAACAGTCAGTAGTACCTGATCTAATAAAAAGATAAATCAGCCTATAACAGAAGATGCTTGTATTGTTTGTTTCACCCCATAGACATACGGTAAAGCAAAGAGTATACTTTGCTGGTATTTCACATAGTTTGTACAACACTTGTCTGTTAAATATTTGATGTAGTTTACTAGGACTAATTTTCATTATAATATCTACTGTATTGAAACCTGTGTTAAACAGAATCTTTTTTTCTTTAAATCAACAAATAAGGACTTATATTATGTAATCAAATAAAAATGAGTCTCCAACAAATTACTGTGAAAAGTTGAGATATTTCCATTTCAAATAATACCCCTATTATTCATAACGTGCTTGAAATTGCCTTCCAAGTCATTTTGAGCAAAACAATAAGGGTGATGAGGCTTCTCCTGCTGCTGCTGCTGCTGATAATAGTAATAATGGCTAACATTTTATATAATGCTTACTCTCTGTCAGACACTATTCAAAATGCTGCCCATATATTAACTAACTTAATAACTGATATCATTGTTTTATGAACATGTCACTTTTAATCAAGGACAGTGTATTTCCACAATTTTCACTTACTTTTTCACCAAATTGAATCTCAATAAATTTTAGCCTTTTATAAAAATAACAAATTTATTCTACAAATGTGCAAATTTGAGGATAACTACAGTTGGAGATCATAGTGAATTTAGCACAGTCTTTAAAAGCAAAAACACTTAAGGATTCAGTCCTGGTTCTGCTATATTCTAATGTGACCTTAGGCTTCCTATTTTTTTTCAACAAGGCTGCCATTAACTCAAACGGGGCATCTGAGTGAATCAGACAAATAAGCCCCTTTCTCTGGGTGATAGTGGATCGGACACAGGGCTGAGCCAGACGTGTGTAGCCCTCACTCTCCACCTACCCTAAGTGTCCTTGTGTTCGCCTGAATCACTTGATCCAGAGTCTTTGTTTGGTAAAGTAGAGACAATAATACAATATCTGAGGTACTGTGAGGAGTATATGAGATAAGGTGTATGCAAATACTTTGTAAATTGTGACACATACATATGCACATATAACATTCAATCATTTGTTCAACATTTATTTGAATGGTAAACTCTGGAAGTACAGGGATAAAAGGACACAGTCAATGCCTTTGGGGAGTTGCAAATTATAAAACCAGGCAACTATGAAACAATGCAAAAGTTGTTTTCTAGACTTTATATAGTAGATAGAATATTTATATTGCTCATATCTTTGAATTTGCCCAAATGTGTGTAATTCTTGTAAATAAACAATACATCTTTTTATTTTTTTTATTTAATTTATTTTATTTTTTTTAGAGATTTTATTTATTTATTTGACAGAGAGAGATTACAAGTAGGCAGAGAGTCAGGCAGAGAGAGAGAGGAGGAAGCAGGCTCCCTGCTGAGCAGAGAGCCCGATGCGGGTCTCGATCCCAGGACCCTGAGATCATGACCTGAGCCGAAGGCAGCGGCTTAACCCACTGAGCCACCCAGGCGCCCATCAACAATACATCTTTTTAAAGTCATCCAATAGTAATGGGCAGTAGTATTTTTTTTGCTGGTCACTTTGAATTTGTCATGGTCCAGAAGGTCTGGAGTGATGTTAAGTACACCAAGTAACAGGTGATGGGGACGAGAAACTGAATTGTGAATGCTGATCATGGGTTGTATCTAGAAAGTGCCTTGTTGTAACAGGTATGAGCCATTTGTTATATTTCAGGACAATCCAGTGAGTCTTGAAAGAGATGGGGCAGGTCAGGAGTCAGGAAAGCAGTGCTCATGCTCTTGCCCCATGAGAGTGGTTATTTATTTACCAATCAATAGGATTTCAACATGTTAATAACCTGTACAGCAATAGAACATAGACTAACATAGTTTTACACCATAGATGTCACATCACGATTCTAACCTAAAACTACTCTGCAACCTTCATTATTCTAGCCAGGTGCCAAGTATTCTGAGAGATTTCCTGGACCACATAGTCTCTTTCAGTTCTCAAAAGAGCTTGTCTTTTCTTAATTATAATACTTCATAAATTATTTTTCTTTTCATGGAATTTTCACACATCTTTTCACAGACTAGGCAGGAAACTCTGAATTCAGGGACTTTATGATTTGCAGAGCCTTGTTCACTGTCTGCTACAAAGTAAGTGCTCAGCAATAGTTTCACTGAACAAAATTGGATGGATAATAAATGATGGAATGAATAAAGATTCCATAATCATCTCAAATGGGGCTTTGATCTAAAAAAATATTTTAGTTTAATTAAATAACATTAGCAATATACCTGCCTTATTTACTTCAGCTAATTACATACCTGAAGAAAGATCAGGTTAAGTAATAATAAATTTATTGTCACATGAAGCCAATCCTTCCACTTATATCTTATAGGATTATTTCCTAAAATGTGTCCTAAGGAAGAACAGGTCCTAAATAAGCTGAAAAGACATTATTTGCTTAAATCAAATAATTCAACTTAAATTTGTTTAACCCAGTGATTGTGGAGCTTTTTGAACCCCAAAATTGGCCCTGTGTAACCGCCATTGCCATACATCTTTAAGCTTAAGGAAAATCCTAATAAAATTTTTAAATTATTTGAAGGAACTTTTCCTAATTTTCCTTTAACTGTTTCTGGATATCTGTGAATTTGAATTTAAAAGTCTAAGGATTTTAATTCTGTAATGTTATTTCTAAATAGCATGGTAAATCTGCCAATGAAATGAGTGTAAGGTCCACAAGCATTGCCTCAGACTCCATTTTTCATACCAACATGGAAGAATCAATCATATACAGTGTGTTTGATTGCTTATACTTATTGTGCTTGATTGCAAAAGCCCTTTGGAGGTCATCTTGGGCAAGTATTAAATCATTACTAAAGACAAAATCCCCTGTTCAATATACTTTGCAACAGAATTTCTAAAACACTGAATTTTTTTTTTTGGTTAAACACTGACTTAATCAATTATCTTTTGTTATGTGCTCATCCTTAGGTGATGTAATGAAACTGCCCTCACTAGAGACAGTAAATGTTAGCATTTAAGAATTCTTAATATGAGTAAAACTCTACCATATATGAAGACTAAATGGAACAGTAATGAATCACCATGAGGTATGTCCATAAAATGATGGCAATGTTTGTAATCTGCCAGATGTCCTTTGAAGTACAAGAAATTCAAACATTATAAACAAAAAGTGTTACCCAAGAATTCATTACATTATAAAATTTTAAAATACTTAATAGAAATTATATTAACTGAAAATACTAGCCCAAAATTGGTTGGGATAAGATAATAAAATATTATCAATTTGTATATTTTTTAAAAATCACTTTGTAATTGTAAATATAGCTTAAATAACATTATAAAATCAGTACAGAATATATTTTAAACTTATGTAAGAAATATGATATATGTATTTCTCTAAGAAGATCAATTTTTATCTTAATAATAGCTGGAGTATTTTAAAAATCTAAAACATTTGTATTTCTTGTTACTATTAATCTTGATACTGTGGACTTTCCTCATTCTTTGAGCCCTTGGAGATTCCTTTGATATCAGAGAGTACTTATACAATTTTGATGGAATATTACATTTTTTAAAGTTCATATCTAGATATTAGACTTGAGGGTTATGTTATGGTGAAAGAAAATACGAAATATAAATTTCAAACAGTTTCTTTTTCAGATCAAGAGGAAAATATGGAAGACATTGTTAATAGAGCTTTATAAAACCTATGATTAGTGAAAACTCAGGACAGGACACAAAAAAAGCTTTCCCACCATCTGATAGGAACAGAAAGTCTAAGACGCCCTATTGTGTGAAAACTCTCATGGAGGATGGAAGTTACATATAGTACAATCATGTATATTAATTTGTTAAACTATATTTGCTAAAGCAATTAATTCTGAAATCTTACAGCATTGGACTTATGGAAAAATGTAAGCTCCTTAAAGATATACCCAGATTCCACTGAGCTTTAAAGTAATACGTGTTTGGCAAGTGGGTAGTTTCACACTTTACTGACCAATGGATATTGAGTGGCGATAGGTACGAGTGAATTAACACAGAGACAGGACCATGCCATGGGGTTATTATGGTAAGTGAAAAAGAAAAATTGTAGTAGAAAATGAGACCTAAAGAGCTTTAGCTAAAGAGTAGATGGGAAGACCAGCAAAAGGTGTCATGGAATAGAGTCAGAAAGGTGGATGGCTGACCATGCTTAAAGAGCATACTACAAATTGCCTTGTGGATGCCAGCAGTAGATATCTACAGGATTCCTGGTTACCAAGAAGTGACATTTTCACTGAAATTGGTTAATATTTATGAATTAGAACAAGGGTTAAGATATGGACAGGCCATTTTATCCCATCACTATTAGACCTCATAAGCTATCACCTATATCTAGAAATTTTCTTTTAAAAAGAAGGAAGTGATCTAAACTCTGAAAGTCTGAACTTTTGCCCCAAGGAATTTGAGTTAACACAAAAGAGATGTTTTTCCTAGAAGAGACTTGAAAGTTTATCCTATCATTAACAGGAAAGTGTGAGCCAAATTAAAATGTTATACAAAAATGGAATTTTTTCAGTTGTACAGTTGTCAAACACTGTATTTTAAACCTACTATATGTTTTAGAAAGTATCACCATTGGATATTTGATAATTATCTCCTATTCATAGTAGATGCTGTATTTGAAAGTAGTAATCTAAATCACACTAATTTTACCAAGATATTTCTGGATTCTTACAAATTCTATTAGATTATATCAGAAGGTTAATATAATTTGCCTTTCACTTTTTAAGATTTATCAACAAAGGGTTTATATAAATGGACTAAACACTGGCCTAAGAAAGAAAACTTAGAAAACCATAAAGATTTTATTTTCAGCATTAACTATTTTTTAAAAGAAACAATTGAAATATTGGCTTAAGAAAGAAAGACTTAACAAATCTAAACCTTAAAGATATTTCTTTAAAGTAACAATCCATGATATTTTCTTTCTTGACTATGTCAGAATCATTCTAATATCAATGTTTTGGAGATTGATTCAATTCCTTAGAAAATAATGAAAATCTTATAATAGAATCTCCATGTCATTTGAATATACTGATTTCTGTGACTATTTCTTAAGTACATACATTATTTCTCTTTATATTTTCTTACTGTACTTTGTTTAAAAATCCATTATCACCTAGTTTTAAGTGATCTTATCAGAATCTGAATGTAATATTTTCAAAATACAGTTTCTCCTAAATGACATCTATCAATAACCCTGGGTAGCCTCTGCATTAATGCACATAGTTAACTCACAACCAGAATAAAAGGACTCTAAGACAGCAAGGTGAGATAAATAAAATATTATTCCTAATATTCCACTCTACATCTAACTTCTCATTTCATATATTAAAACTTTGGTCCAACTCTAAATACAGTCAGTCATATGGCTTAATTTAAATTCATAACTGTTAAAATGTTTAGCGAGATAAAGTACTTTATTGAAATTGTTATGTTTGACTAAAGCAAAAATGAGTCACTAACACTATATTTCTGATATACAGTGTTTCACTCAGGTTACTAGTTGTGTTTCACAGTGAAATGTCTACTTCAGAGAAATTTGAAATGAAATAATAATTAGACAGTTTACTGTCAAACACATACACAATTTCTGAACAGAATTTTGGTCTAGGGATATATAAGAAGATTGACCAATAAGTTTTAAGGATGGAAATGAATAAAGTAAATATATTTAGCTATGGAAGAATTTAATTCTATCATTATCAACTAATATGGTAAAAAGCCTTAAATGTTATATTGGCAAGGACTATAAAACATAAATTTACCTCACAGAGGAAATGCTATCAGGGAGTTTTTAATGGTTCTTCTAGACAGACCAATAGTTACTTAGACCATTTGACTATTAAATATCTTCATTTTTTCTCTGCTGGTTGTGTAGACATCATACTAATTGTGACTATGAACTCCATAAACCAGACAAGTTCATTAAGGAAGAAGTAAAAGAAGTTTATTTTTTTTTAATCTCATAATAAAATTAAAAGAAAAAAAAAGAGAATTTCAAGATGAAAGTAATGATTTAGCACTAAATGAGACCTGAAGAAAAAAGAAAGTGACGTTAATAATAAAATCAAAAGGAAATAAGGTACAAGATTAGAAGTTATTCTCAAACACTATTCACCAATGGAACTCAACATTATGGAACCCAACATCTTATTCTCTCAAAACTCAGTAAATGAAAATAACTAGTTGATTTCCTAAGCTTAAAATAATACATTTTGTCTAATTTATGAAAAGGGGATTATTTGAGATAATAATTCAAGTACAAGTTATAAATTTTCCTACAGTATGTACTCACTAAAAAATAAATAATACCTACCACAATATGAAATATATATAGAGAGAGTATATCTCTTGAACTGTGTTAGCAAAGCCCTTTCTACTGTCTTCACCAAGAAAATAGCCTAATTGCCCATGTCCAACATTTCTATTATAGTAAATTATGTACATCTATATGATCTGAACCGAAAGTTTTGGTCTTCTCTTACTATGTCACACTTCCAACCTTAAAACCCTATGACTCACGTTGATGGTTAGTTATCAAATTAGGGGAGGGATTTTGTGATTAGAATGCTGAGATGGGATTACTTGTGCTTTATTATAAATACAGAAGACTAAGGTACACAAAGAAAAACTGATGCCTAAGCAAAATTAGAAAAAAAAATATAGCATTACACAGATTGCTTTGATGTTGTGTTTTATTTTTAAATTTGAACTATGTTATTCTAAAAATTGTTATGTTTTATAACATAACTGAGTGTATTTTTTTTTTTTTCATTTTAAAAGCATGTTCTACAGAAAAGTACTTTGTTCTCTGGAGAAATGTGGGAATTAATTCATAAAACATAGGATTTTTCATTTTTATATGTGTTTCCAGGATTCAGATTTATGTTTTATCACAATCTTTAAACTATTTCTCTCTCATGGTTAGAAAGTGTGTTTCTCACTCATTTCCCATGGTTGATTATTTCTTTCCACTGAAGCATCTTTATTCACTGCATGTCTAACTTCTACTCATAGAAATTCTAATACCTTTTGATTGCACCATAGTTACATGCCTAGCAACTGTGACTATTTTTTCCCCCCACTGATGAAGAAACCAAGGCTCAAACAACTCAGATAACAATTAGTAACCTCGCAGACTCCCAATTCTTAGTTTTCCCTTATAGACTACCCTGGACCCCTGAAAATCTTATTTATCTTTGTTTAGTAACTCTGCACTCACATTTATGTCAAAAAATTTCCAAATCTAAGAAAGAGATTCTTCTCCAAAGTTTTTTTTCACTTAAATTATGTGCGTCTAAAATGTCACAGTTCTCTAACTGAGGTTTACGGCAGTGCATTTTCAATATAATTTGAAAGTTTCATTCATTAAATATGTTTTTCTCACCAAAAAGACACACAGCTGATCCCAAGAAGGATGACAACCTCTTTGAGAAACTATGTAATATAAAGTATATTCCCTTCTCACTTTAAAATGCACTGTATTTACTATTGATGTATCTTTGTTAAATTGAATGTAAGTATCTATAAAATGTTGACCTACATAAGAAGAATCACATAAACAAGGTTAGAGGAGGAAAGGGAAAATTAAAATGTGATAAAATGTGGAAAAATCTACTAAACATAATCTGTAATATAGAAATATTCATATATTTGGATAACTGAAATTAATTATATGCTGTACTTCCTAAACTTATATACCAAAGACAATATTGATATTGATACAGTATCTTTGTGCATTAAAAAGATGTAAAATGTTGAATAACTTAAAATTAAAAATGCAATAATATTTTATAGTTGAATAATGGACACTGATGGGTAAAAACATAATACTTTTAAATAAACATGATCTAGAGGTAAGGCTTTATGTATTGGACAATTGTCATCTGAAAATCTCTTTCCAACTTAGAAATTAAGAACACATGATTAAATATTCATAAAAATGGAAAATAATATATTCTAGGTTTATAATAAAAATTAAACGACAATGTTATGAAGGTTTCAATAAATAAATATGAGAACTTCCAAATACGACAGATAAGAAAAATTACACCACTTATGTATGACATAGAACAATTCAAGTTCTCATTAGAGATATTTAATGAAACTTGAATGCAAGAAGAATTTTAAAAGCAAAGACTAATGATATTGAGATAAGTTTCTTTGGGCAAGAGTTGCAAATTAAAGAGGAAAAAATTGTGAAACATAGTAGAGATAATAATAGCGTTTTCAAAGAAGGGATTTTCAATATAAATAAACTCTGGGGGAAAAAAGAGTTTTATTTTAGGTAGAAGTGGACATATTCAGTGTGGGATCTAGGGAGGGGGAAGCAATTTGCATATCAAAGGCAATTTATTTAAATCAAGACTTTTCTGAGCATTTTTGAGTAAAAACAACATTTGTTAGTGTGTTCTCCACTACCTCTACTTAACCCTATTGAAATTATATCTTAGCCAACAAGGAAGCTAACTTCTAACAATTTAAAGGATGCACTAGTAAGGAAAGCATGTTAATGTGTCTATGTGCCTACTCCATCCATGATGGGACACACTATAAAACACAGCTAATCAGGCAGCTTAGTAAGTTTGCAGTTAATTTTCAAAGTTTTCTTTTTTGTTTTGTTTTATTTGTTTTGTTTTTTATAAAAAACACAGGTTAAACAAATACGCTATGGAGAAACTATTCAGTCTTTGGAAACCTAGAGCTTCATTAAAATATGAAACAATTTCAAAATAATAGATAATTCAGTAATAATCACTGGGTACTCAATAAGTTTGTGAGTTATTAAGAAAATATATTACATGGAGACCTGGTTCTGACTTCTGTATAGTATATTCCATAATTTTTGTTCTCTTTCATTGTCTTTAATCTAGGTACCAGTGATATTAAATGGTAGCATAGAACAATGTAAAACAGGAAGATTAGCATTTCATGCTAGGGCATGTCTTTCAGATTGTCAAAATATGAATTTTAAGCTACTTAAGTTAGCTTCTTGGGTATTTATTTATTTATTTATTTAATGACCTAAATTTGTTTATAGTTTCAAGAAATACTTCTCCAAATGAATTTATGTTGTCTAGGTAAAATACTGTTTGGACATAATGTATTAGAAAAATCAGGCCTAAATGACAAAAGTTTTAAAAGGATACATGCAAAGGTGGATTTTTATATAATAAAACTTTTTCTTGATCATGTTATAAAATCATAGCTTCCATTTTTGTAGGCCACTTTATTTCCTCTATATATAGATTACACCAAAAATTATCATCTTTGAACTCCTTTTGCTGAAGAAAATAGAAAAAATGCATCCCCCATAAAATACTTTCTTTCTATTTTATTGCAGTGAATTCATTGTTAGGCTCTTTTTCACTCCTGAAACCAGATAGGCAATGCTAGAAAATCAAATTGAACCTGAATGCACTATAAAAGTCAATTTAAGATCAGCAAGTAGAATACTGAAAATAATAATTACATACACAAATCTACTGGAAGCTTAGCACTATTGCCTTATGATGCAAAACAGCCCTATCTAAAGATACCATTTTCATGAAACCATACTACATAAAGCAAATGAAGTATCATTTTATTTTTGAGATAGATCATTTTTTCCCTCCAGGTTGTACATTTAAATATAAAATACTTTTTTTCTATTCAGATAAGGAAGAAAGACATCTGACTGAAAGATGCCATGAATCTAGTAGAAAAGATCACCACATGAGTCAAAGATGATAGTCTTTTGAATTTCTGCCATGCCATCTGCTTTAACCCATTGAAGAGGAGAATTAGAGATATAAAATCATGCCGCTAGAAAACTCCAAAAGGAAGGGGTCAACCCAGAGAGGTAAAGAAGCTCTGCAAGATTTTTTATAGAAAAAGAGTCCTCTGATTCCTGAAGTACAAAAAAGTTTTAGATATTGAAATTGGAAATTCAACAAAATATTATTTCCAATTTAAAAGTGACACTGGCTGAAACTGGTAAGATTCAAGTTACTATGCTCTGGACAGCTATTTTTAATAAAATATATAAAAGTAATTTTCTATGCATATTTAAATTTCAATTTTAAAATATAGTATTTTATGATGAGTAATATATTCTGTTATGAGAAAGGATTTAAGAGCATATTTTCATTCATGCTTCCACTCAAATTAACTACATTAGCAATAGAAATTATAGATTTTTCTACAGTGGATTTTGTTCAAAATCTTTAGTTTAAGTTATTATTTTAGAGATTTTTATTACAATAATACCCAGTACATTATTATAAATGTCAAAATACCAATCACATTAATCTGTTACTATTATTGTCAGAAATCTCATTGAAAGGACATCTATAGATAGGTTACTGGTCTTCAAAGTATAAATTAATTGTTGAAATTTGTATTCCAGAAAACAGTATATGGCCTAATAACATTTTAGGTATTAATTATAAGCTGCCTAAAGTCACCATATTAAATTTGTAAAGTGCCTAAGACTTAAGACTACTAAAACAGAAAGCATTAAATAAAAAAAGAAAAACAGATAAATGGAAAAATGTAGCTATGGCAGTGCTCACGATTCCCTTAACAGGAGCTGATACACTACTGAGAATGAAATGAATTATTTACATAAGTAGTCTGAGGATAAAGTACACTAAACCCACATAATGTTAATAAATATTGTAGAAGCTACATTTTCATTAACACTCCATCTTCATAATAATCTTGTTCTAAATAAAGAGATTTTTCAAGTTAATACATCAAATACTATATCCCTCTTATTCAAAATTATGCCTCTTAATAAAAATAGTGGATAATAATCTTAACAAGGTTAATTAAACTAGCAATAGCAACCACACTGTATAGGAAAATGGATTTCAATTGATAGCCTATTTACAACTGCAGGTTTTCTGCAGTGTTTTGTGGTACAGCTTTAGGAAGTATGCCTGCCTATTGGCTGAAGCACTTTATTAAAGTAAACATGACATCTGTAACATATTATCTTTCAGAGGTCATAATATTCTCTGTTTTGAACATGGTGTTATAAAAACCAACTAACTTTTCTACTGTAATTTAGTTATCACATTATTACCTCAGCAAGAGAATGACTATTTTTGCTTATTCAAATTACTATTCATTAATGCAAAAGGTATCTTGCTTCTATTGCAAAATCTGGCTGTATATACCAAGATCATTTCACATATCAAAAGAGACAGAGAAATTCATTAAACATACCTTGATAGGGAGCACTAAATCCACGATATCGGTGATTGCTGTCTGTAACAAAATGCAGTCTGAGCCAGTTTTTGTTGCTGATAATTGGTGGTGGTATATTCATTCCAGATAACCTGAATTATAAAAGACAACAACAAAAAAATCTTTAAAAATTTTTCACCAGTACATTTTTTCACTGAATTGGGACCCAGAGAAATGTCTACCTGTATATAATATTCATGACATTACATTGTTAATTTTTAAATACAAATAAATTAGTTATTCTATGCATAGGAAAGTCAATGATAGAATGCTGCAACTCCAAATGTGCTTTTTAATCAGATTGCATATATTAATAAAATAAACTGTGAACTGGAAATAATTTTTTATTCAGCCAAATTTATTGCCTAGATAATAATAAGCATAAAAGAGGCTGAGCTAATGGTGCTGATCTTTATGCTCCTCAAATATATGTTGATAAAGTATAGTTAGAAAATAGAAAGACTTCAAAGCAATTGATATACTCTTATCACCTAATATATTTTCTATATTTCATATTCTATGGCAAATTTCCCAATTTCTTTTCATAGGGCAACCACTCTTTTAATGTGATTTCTAATACTACAAATTTTTGTAATTATGTTTCATAATATGTACTTCTATAATGCACTGGAGGGCTGCCCCAAGTGACAGACAGAAAACGATTGTATTTTGGATGTATATTTATTCTCCATATATTTAGTCAAAAAGGTACCAATTCATAGTCTCCTTAAAGCAAGATACCTAGAGTAAAACTTTTGGAACTATTCCCCAGATACTGGTCATGGTTAAGAGATGAAGTAACACTCCTGCTGTATGTCCTTTGAAGACTTCCAGGGAAGCAGTTTCTCTAATTTCATTCAACAAAGGAATATTACACCCACATACTTACACATTTAAATCCTAGGTGTGTGCTATAAAGTCAAAGTAAAATATTCTCAAAAGCTAGACTATTACTATACTAATACTAGACTATTACTATTATTATTTTAGTGAAGGAGAGTTCTTCATTAAGGTTTCCTAATAACCAGTATATGGTGTATCCTTACTATTCTTCAAAGCTTTTGCTTTTCTTCAACACACAGCAAAATAGCTGGTGTGTGTGTGTGTGTGTGTGTGTGTGTATGTTGGGGGTGGTGATTACAACTCTTAGTGCTTTGCAGGCAGTCACTCTAGGGTACCCATATGAGGAGATTGGAATAGATGCTGTACACATTAATCAGTGTTGAGATGTAGACATGGTGATGTAAGGACCCTTTATCCAAACTGTTCCCTTATTTCTCCCAAAACCTACTTTCCCACAATATTTGGGAATTAGCCATCATTTTCCATTGATGGCTATCTGTCATGGTATAGAAATATGAATTCACCTCTACTGTATCATTGTGGGCAAAGGTATATGCACAGGTGAATAGAATGGTCTTGGCAATATAATTGTGTGATTTAATGTTCATGATTCTAACATGAACAAGATAGGTTCTTATCCCTCGCTCTGCTTTGGAATGCATTTTCTCAAACTTTTCTCTATTAATGTCCTATTTTCGCTCTCTTTTCTTAGAGGTGACTCTATTTATTATTGCAGCTGCCTGCTTTGTTCATATCTGAACTTAGCAAATAAAGATATGTATATGATTTTAATGTTAACACTGAAGTTTTAAAATTTTTACTTCATTACTTTCAAAACCATCCAGGTTTTGTTTTCCTTTGTTTGCTTGTTGGTTGGTTTGGTTTGAAAAGCAATTTCAAAGAGAAAGTATTTAGATTTGATACAATTATATTTTCAATAGACTAGCATATTCCATGCCAGGATTTGATTTACAATTTGGTTTTCTTCACTTCCTCAATTTCATGCCCATAAATATCCACTAGGGAAAGCTTAAATTATTTTAGACAGTCTGCACACATTTCTCAGTATAATGAGACTATAATACATGGATGGTTGTAATACATTAAAGTACAGAGTTTGGAGAGAGGTCCTTAGAAGATCCAATAAATGAGAAAGAACTCAACAAGGACATCAACAAGTAAGAGAGGAAAGAAGATGAAACAGACAATAAAATGGATAAACTTCCTATCTTTCCTAGGGACATCAAAGATAATTTCAGCAACAGAGGGTAGAAAAGGCAACTAATAGCTACCATGGAACTATAGTTTGCAACCTGAATTCACCTTTAGGAATTGAAAAAGGTGGAACTGAATACATTAGAGCTACAGTAGCTAGAAGCACATTGCACATGGGATGGAGGAAATAATGACAATTTAACAGGGGTGCATATAAGAAGATATTTCTGACAGCTTCAATGTTTCAGTTTATGAAGCAGAACTATAGGTAAGCCAAATCACTGAACCAGAAAGCAAGTGTATCACAGTTCCTCTCCTTCCCAATGATAGTCTCCTAGTACTGCATATTATTAAGAATAATTTATACAATATGGCTTTGTCTATATCTTATGGAGTAATCTGGGAAATGCATATAAATATTTCTGTACCATATTTCATATGCTATCAGGACATCTAGAAAATGGAGGATTGAGCATAAATTCTACCTACAATGATTCCATTAAATTAACTCAGATAATTTATTAAGTACTAAAGGAGATATTTCCTAAATATAAATCATTGTTATCCTTATCTCACTATGGTCATTTGAAGGTAAGTATATATGGGTTCATTCTAGTACAAAGTCTTCTGGATAACAAAGAGATTTAGTGTATTCAACAATTATTCACTGAGCACTGATTATATAACAAACAATGACACTAAGGGTTGGAAATACAGTAGTAAATACTACAAAGAAGATCCACAATCTTGCAAAGTGAAAATAAGGTCACAAAGATAACTCAAGATAATTTCAGATGGTGGCAAGAGATGTATAAAAACATTAAAAAGTAATATGATCAAGAATGTCTAGAGGAGGAGGAGCAAGATGATGGAGGACTGGCAGACTTAAATTTTGCCTGTTCCCAGGAATTCAACTAGATAGTTATCAAACCGTTCTGAAGACCTATCAATTCAACAGGAGATTGAAGAGAAGAATAGTAGCAATTTTATGAACAGAAAAGTGACCACATTTTCTAAGGTAAAATGTGCAGAGAAGTGAATTTGAGATGATACATGGGAAGAGAGATGGCAAAGGGAGGGGCTGGCTCCTGTGGAGCACAAAGTCAGAACTTTTAGAAGTCTGTTCCACTGAGGAATATTGCTCCAGAGTCTAAGCAGGAAGATGAGACCTAGCAAGGACAGTGTAGTCTCAGGACCTATGGGGTCACAGAAAGACCAGGAGTGCCTGAGTGCAGCAGAGTTCTTAGGTATCAGAGTGGGGAAGCTGGCTGTAGAAATGGAACTGAGAAGTGAGCTCTATGTTCAGGGTTACCTTAAACCATGATCCAAGGCACATTCAGGCCAGTACTCTTCAAGCAGGGATCCCACAAGTGGGAGATATGAGGAGACCTACCCCTTCCTCCACTGGGAGGAATGGTGGGGAATGTGCCACAGGAATCTGCTAGGATTAAAGACTCCAAATGGGGCCATGTGCCAGAGATAGAAACACTTACTAAGAGGATGGGGGAGCATGGAACACAGCTACTGGCCAGAGAGAAAGAAGTGACTGACTGCTTATCTCTGAAGCTGAACTAGGAGTGGGGCCCTGAGCTCTCGGCTCCTCTGGGTTGGAGATTTGGAGGCCGCCATTTTCATTCTCAACCTCCAAAGCTCTACAGAAAGTGCTCAGGGAACAAAAGGCACCAAGAGCAAATGTGAGCAGATTACTTAGCCTGAACCCTGGCAAGAGTGGTGCAATTCCACTTTGATCAGACATTTAAGAATAACTGCAACAGGACCTTCCTCCAGAAGATTGGCGAGAACATCCAGCAGAAAAACAAGTTTAGTGATCAATGAGAACTGCAAAACACCAGGGCTAGGAAAATATAGCACATAGAATTCATGGCTTTTATCCCACGATTCTTTAGTCTTTCAAAGTTAATATTTTTAATGTTGTTTTTTTCTTATTCTATTTTTTAAAACTTTTCCTCTTTCCTATTTTAACCTTTTAAACTATTTTATCTTATCAATACTTTTTACTTTTTTAAATTTTCATTATTATAGTCATATTACATCCTTTCATTGTATTTAACCTTATTTTTTGTATAGATAAAAGTTTTTCTTTAAAATTTTGGGATATAGTTTCCTCTAACAGATCAAAATATGCCCTAAATCTAAAATATGGTTTTGTTCCTGTCTCCAGACTGATGACATTCTTTCCTTTTTTTTTCTCTTTTTTTCAACCAGCTCCTTACCTTATTAATTCTTTTTTTAGAATCTTTTATAATTTCATCTTACAGTCATATTCCATCCCTTCATTGTGTTTACCCTTATTTTTGTATATAAATATATATGCTTTTCTTTCTTTAAAATTTTGGGAGGCAGTTTCCTCTAACAGACCAAAATACAGAAATACACACACACACACACACACACACACACACATATATATATATATATATATATATATATATATATATATATATTCTTTCTTCTCTTTCTTCATCCCCAGTTTCAGAACTCTTTTGATTTGATCAGTGCATATTTTTCTGGGGTCATTGATACCCTTTTAGTATTTTGTTCTCTCATTTATTAATTATTATCTGGTTAAAATGAAAAGGCAGAAAAACTCACCTCAAAAGCAAGAACAAGAGGCAGTGCCGAAGGCTAGGAACCTAATCAATACACACATTACTAAGATGTCAGAACTGGAGTTCAGAATGAAGATTATAAACGTGCTAGCTACGCTTGAGAATAGCATAAAAGATAATAGAGAAACCCTTTCTGGAGAAATAAAAAAAAACTAAAATCTAACCAAGTTGAAATCAAAAGAGCTATTAATGAGGTGCAGTAAAAATGGAAGCTTATACTGCTAGGATAAATGAGGAAGAAGAGAATTAGTGTTATAGAAGACAAAATGATGGAGAAGAAAGAAGCTGAGAAAAAGAAAGATACACAACTACTGGACCACAAGGGGTTAATTCAAGAGATAAGTGATACCATAAGATGAAACAATATTAGAATAATTGGGATCCCAGAAGAAGACAAGGCATCAGAAAGTAATTGGAGCAAATTGTAGTAGAAAATTTCCCTAACTTGGCAAAGGGAACAAGCATCAAAATCCAGGAGGCACAGAGAAACCCCCTCAAAATCATTTAAAATAGGTCAACAACCCATCATCTCATAGTAAAACTTACAACTTCTCAGTGACAAAGAGAAAATCCTGAAAGCAGCCCCAGACAAGAGGTCTATAACACACAATGGTAGAAATATTGGATTGGCAGCAGACCTATCCAAAGAGACCTAGCAGTTCAGAAAGTACCGGCATGATATATTCAGAGCACCAAATGAAAAAAAATGTGCAGCCAAGAATACTATATCCAGCTAAACTATCATTGAAAATAGAAGGAGACCTAGAAAACTTCCAGGACAAACAAAAATTAAAAGAATTTACAAACACCAAACCAGCCCTATGGAAATATTGAAAGGGATCCTCTAAGCAAAGAGAGAGCCTAAAAGTAACACAGGACATAAAGGAAAAGAGACAATATGGAGTAACAGTCACCTTAGAGGCAATACAAGGGCACTAAATTAATATCTTTCAATAGTTACCCTGAATGTAAGTGGGCTAAATGCCCCCAATAAAAAGACACAAATTATCAGAATGGATAACAAACCAAGACCCATTGATATGCTGTCTGCAAGAAAGTCATTTTGGACTCAAAGACACCTGCAGATTTAAAGTGAGGGGGTGGAAAACAATTTACCATGCTAGTGGACATTAGAAGAAAACTGGCGTAACAACCCATATATCAGATAAATTGGATTTTAGGCCAAAGACTATAATAAGATATGAGTAAAGACAGTATACCATACTTAAAGGATCTGTCCAACAAGAACTAACACTTTTAAATATCTATGCCCCTAATATGCGAGTAACCAACTATATAAACCAATAACAAAATCAAAGAAACACATCAAAATAATACAATAATAGTAGGGGACTTTAACACCCCCTCAAAGAAATGGACAGATCATTTAAGAAAAAGATCAACAGCTTTAAATGACACACTGGACCAAATGGATATCACAAATACATACAGAACATTCCTTCATAAAGCAACAGAATGAACTTTCTTCTCTAGTGTACATGGAACATTGTCCAAAATAGATCACATCCTGGGTCAAAAATCAGGTCTCAGCTGGTAAAAGATTAGGGTCATTCCTAGCATATTTTTGGACCACAACACTAGAACTCAATCATAAGAGGAATGTTGGAAAGAACTAAAAAATATGGAGGTTGAAAAGCATCTTACTAAAGAATGAATGGGTCAACCATGAAATTAAAGAAGAATGGAAAAAATTCATGGAAACAAATGAAAATGAAAACACAGCTGTTCAAAATCTTTGGAACACAGTAAATGCCATCCGGAGAGGAAAGTAAATAGCAATGCAAGTCTTGCTCAGGAAACAAGAAAGGTTGCACACACACAACTTAACCCTACATCTAAAGGAGCTGAAGAACAGCAAAGAAAGTCTAAACCCAGCAAGAGAAGAGAATCATAAAAATCAGAGCATAAAGCAATGAAATAGAAACCAAAAAAAAAAAAAAAAAAACAATAGAACAGATCAATGAAACTAAGAACTGGTTCTTTGAAAGAATTAATAAGATTGATAAACCCCTGGACAGAATTATCAAAAAGAAAAGAGAAAGGACCCAAATTAATAAAATCATAAATAAAAGAGGAGAGATCACAACCAACACCAAAGAAATACAAACAAGTATAAGAACATATTATGAGCAACTACACCCCAGCAAATTAGATAAGTAGGAAGAAATTGATTTATTCCTTGGCACAGATAAACTACCAAAACAGAACCAGGAAGAAATAGAAAACCTGAACAGACCCATAACCAGTAAGGAGATTGAAGCAGTCATCAAAAATCTCCCAACAAACAAGAGCCAGGATCAGATGGCTTCCCAGGGGAATTCTACTAAACATTTAAAGTAGAATTAATACCTATTCTCCTGAAACTGTTCCAAAAAATAGAAATGGAAGGAAAACTTTCAAACTTGTTTTATGAGGACAGCATTACCTTGATCCCCAAACCAGACAAAGACCAAAGACCAAGGAGGATTATAGACCAATATCCCTGAAAAACAGATGCAAAAATTCTCACCAAAATAAGCCAATAAGCTCCAACAGTACAGTGAATGAGTTATTCACCATGACCTAACAGAATTTATTCCTGGGCTGCAAAGTTGGCTCAATATCACAAATCAATCAATGTGATATAATACATTAATAAAAGAAAGAACAAGAACTTATGATACTCTCAATAGATGCTGAAAAAGCACTTGACAAAGCACAGCATTCTTTCTTGATCAAAACTCTTCACAGTGTAGGCATAGACAATACATACCTCATTATCATCAAAGCCATCTATGAAAACCCCACAATGAATATCATTTTAAGGGGAAACAACTGAGAGCTTTTCCCCTAAGGGCAAGAATGTCCTCTAACAGGATGTCCTCTATCACCACTGCTACTCAATATGGTACTAGAGGTCCTAGCCTCAGCAAACAGACAAGAAAAAGAAATAAAAGGCATCAGAATTGGAAAGAAGTCAAACTCACTCTTTGCAGATGATATGATACTTTATGTGGGAAACCCAAAATACTTTACTCCAAAACTGCTAGAACTCGTACATGAATTCAGTAGTGTCAGGATAAAAAACCAATGCACAGAAATCAGTTGCATTTCTATATATCAACAGCAAGACAGAAGAAAGAGAAATTAAGGAATCGATCCCCTTTACAATTGCACCCCAAACCATAAAATACCTAGGAATAAATCTACAAAGTATCAAAGAATCTATACTCAGAAAACTATGGAGTATTCATGAAAGAAATTGAAGGAGACACAAAGAAATGAAAAAACATTCCATGCTCATGGATTAGAACAAATATTGTGAAAATGTCTATGCTATCTAAAGCAATCTACACATTTAGTGCAATCCCTATCAAAATACCATATTTTTTTTTCAAAGAAATGGAACCAATAATCCTAAAATTTATATGGAACCAGAAAATATCCCAAATAGCCAGAAGAATGTTGAAAAAGAAAGCCAGAGTTGGTGGCATCACAATTCCAGACATCAAGCTCTATTATAAAGCTGTCATCATCAAGACAGTATGGTACTGACACAAAAACAGACACATAGATCAGTGGAGCAAAATAGAGAGTCCAGAAATAGACCTTCAACTCTACGGTCACCTAATCCTTGGCAAAGCAGGAAAGAATGTACAATGGGAAAAAGAAAGTTTCTCGAACAAATGGTGTTGGGAAAATTGGACAGCCACATGCAGAAGAATAAAACCTGATCATTCCCTTACACCACACACAAAAATAGACTCAAAATGGATGAAAGACCTAAATGTGAGACAGGAATCCATCAAAATCATTGAGGAGAACACAGGCAGCAACCTCTTCAACCTCAGCCACAGCAACTTCTTAAAACATCACCAAGACAAGGGGAAGCAAGGCCAAAAATGACTATTGGGACCTCATCTAGATCAAAAGCTTTTGCACAGTAAAGGAAAATGTCAACTGTCAGAATGGGAGAAGATATTCGCAAGTGACATATCAGATAAAGGGCTAGTATCCCAAATCTATAAAGAACTTATCAGACTCAACACCCACAGAACAAATAATCCAATCAAGAAATGGGCAGAAGACATAGACAGACATTTCTGCAAAGAAGACATCCAGCTGGCCAGAAGACACATGAAAAAGTGCTCCATGTCACTCACCATCAGGGAAATACAAATCAAAACCAGAGTGAGATACCACCTCACACCAGTTAGAATGGCTAACATTAACAAGTTAGGAAATGGCAGATGGTGGCAAGGATGCAGAAAAGGAGTAACCCTCCTACACTGTTGGTGGGAATGCAAGCTGGTGCACCCACTCTGGAAAACAGCATGGAGGTTCCTCAAAAAGTTGAAAATAGAGCTACCCTATGACCCAACAACTGCACTACTGGATAATTTCCCTAAAGATACAAATATAGTGACCTGAAGGGCATGTGCACCTGAATGTTAATATCAGCAATATCCATAATAGCCAAAATATGCAAAGATCCTAGATGTACATCAAGAGATGTACATCAATGGATGAAGAATTTGTGGTATATATTTACAATAGAATACTATGCAGCCACCAAAAAAGGGAAATCTTGTCATTTGCAATGATGTGGATGGAATTATAGGGTATTATGATAAGTGAAATAAGTCAGAGAAAGCCAATTATCATATGATCTCACTGATATGAGGAATTTGAGAAACAAGGCAAAGGATCTTAGGGGAAGGGAGGAAAAATGAAATAAGATGAAACAAGAGAGAGAGAGACAAACCATATGAGACTCTTAATCTCAGGAAACAAACTAAGGGTTGTCAGAGTGGAGAGGGGTGGGAGGGGATAGGGTGGCTGAGTGATAGACATTGGGGATGGTATATGTTATGGTGAGAAAAAAGAAAAAAAAATGTCTGGAAATGAGGTTTCACTTGTTCTAATGTATTTTCCATTTCACACTCAAAACAGCCATACACATGATTAAATTTTAAATTACTAACCTGGATTTTAGGAGAATTAAATCAAAGAAAAATATGATAATGATTAAATGTCATAAATTTATAGCTTACTATTATGATATGTATCCAAGAAGAATCCAAAACATGTCTTTTGAGTAATTAATAAATTAGAATGGACATAGTAATTTAATAATGATATCAAATTTCATTACATATTTAGTGCAGAAATATAATAATACAGTGTAACTTGCCAATATTACACTTTATAAATTTTTTTATTTTTTAATCTCCTGCAGAAATAAGTAACTAATCATGAACTGATATTTACTTATTCATTTTAATAAACTTATATTTAAAATCAGATGCAACCTTTTTTATTGTGGATAGTGCCTCAGAGAATGTAACTGTAAGCAGCACAAAATATTTTAATCAGTTAAGCATAGGAAATCTGAGAGAATCACAGATCTTCACCAGTTTTCAGAAGTGTGTTGAAATCTATTTTGAGCCTCTGTCTTTGGTTTATAACTCTCTTGTCAGATCCTTACTGCTGTTATCCTCTGACCTTTGGTTCTCAACTCTCTGAAAGTTAGCACTTGCAACAACAGGTGTCCTGTTTGGGCTTTATAATCTTTTTCTTTTTTTTAATCTTTCCAATGCCCTAAAATCATTCAAACCTAATGACCTGTCTTTCCTCATCTTTAGTACCCTCAGGCACAGTCAGACCTCATACCCATAATTATTCTAATCATCAAAAAACTCACTCTCCCCACATAGTTCTCCTACACCCTCCAATTTTACTTCTTTCTCTTTCCTGCTCTCTCTCCCTTATTTCCCCTTTTCCTCTTTTACTTCTTTTGACCCACTTCTTTTCTCTGGATTCCTCTGTTGTCCAAGATTGTGTGAGACCAATTGTCTTACTTTGACCTATAAAAATTTCCTAAAATTCTTCCTTTCATCTTAACTCAAGACTTTTTCATGAACTTCTCTTTAAGGCTAAAATGTCTCTCTCTATTTTTTTTACTTTCATTTGCTTACTTCATCATTCACAGTGAAGCCAAGTCTTAAAGTTTCAAGATTGCGATAAATACTGAATCTCCTCTGCATAGTCTTAGCATATCATTATTATTTTGTATAGTAGTAAGTTTTCCATCCTCACTACTATTTTACATTTCTTTTGAAGGTAGGTTATTAAGTTCCTGGTGCTGAACACAATGATTGATGAATAGCAGATGTAAACCGATGCTATTTATCAAGAAATACATGAATATAAGCTGTTTGTGCATGTGCCCTCCTTTAGTACTTTTTTAAAATTTTATTTCTTTTCAGTGTTCCAGCATTCATTGTTTATGCACCACATCCAGTGCTCCATGCAATATGTGCCCTCCATAATACCTACCACCAGGCTCACTTCTTAGGCACTTCTCACAACATTCATGTGATTATATTGTACATGTTCTATAGATACAGAGTTAGAAGGAGGAATGACATTGGATTTATCCCTGAACCTATAAGCATATTTTAAATTATAGATGATGAACAGATGCCTATCAAGTTAAATAATTATAACATTTCTCATAGTGTGTTCTAATAAATATTAGCAACAAAAACTGCCTTTGGGGATGAGGGATGGTACCACAGTAAAAAAAGATATTGAATTGTTGTTTTATAACCATATCTCTCACTCCTGTATTTTTTGTGAAGTTTTAATACAGAATTTCTTTTATTTATTTAAAAAGTTAACTCTCGGTCAAGATGGCGGAGGAGTAGCAGGCTGAGACAACTTCAGCTAGCAGGAGATCAGCTAATACCTTATCTGAAGATTGCAAACACCTGCAAATCCATCGGCAGATCGAAGAGAAGAAGAACAGCAACTCTAGAAACAGAAAAGCAACCACTTTCTGAAAGGTAGGACTGGCAGAGAAATGAATCCAAAGCGACAGGAAGATAGACCCCGGGGGGAGGAGCCGGCTCCCGGCAAGCGGCGGAGCAACAGAGCACAAAATCAGGACTTTTAAAAGTCTGTTCTGCTGAGGGACATCGCTCCAGAGTTTAAACCGAGGTGAAGCCCACGCGGGGTCAGCATGGCCTCAGGTCCTGCAGGGTCACAGAAGGATCGGGGGTGTCTGAGTGTCACAGAGATTGCGGGTATTGGAATGGGGAAGCCAGCTACAGAGACAGAGCTGACAGTAAGCTCAGAGCTTGGGGTTACCTTGAACCGGTTGCAGGCTCGGTGAGCTCAGAGCGCGGCCGGAGGTCAGGAAGAGGGGAGTGACTGGGCGCTGTTCTCTGACGGCGCACTGAGGAGTGGGGCCCCGGGCTCTCGGCTCCTCCGGGCCGGAGACCAGGAGGCTGCCATTTGTATTCCTGTCCTCCAGAACTCTACAGAAAGTGCTCAGGGAACAAAAGCTCCTGAAAGCAAACCCAAGGGGATTACTCAGCCCGGCCCCTGGTAAGGGCGGTGCAATTCCGACTGGGGCAAAGACACTTGAGAATCACTACAACAGGCCCCTCCCCCAGAAGATCAACAAGAAATCCAGCCAAGACCAAGTTCACCTACCAAGGACTGCAGTTTCAATACCAAGGAGAGCAGCAGAATTCCAGAGGAGGAGAAAGCAAAGCACGGAACTCATGGCTTTCTCCCTGTGATTTTTTAGTCTTGCAGTTAATTTAATTTTTTTTTCTTTTTCTTTTTTTTTCTCTTCTTATGCTAAATTTTTTTAAACCTTTACCCTTTTCTTTTTTATCGTTTTTTACTAGTTTATCTAATATATATATTTTTTCTTTTTTATACTTTTCTTTATTCAGTTTCTTTTTTAAAGTCTTTTCTCTTTTTTTTTCTTTTTCTTTCTTTCTTTCTGAACCACTTTTTATCCCCTTTCTCCCCCCTCATGATTTGGGATCTCTTCTGATTTGGTTAAAGCATATTTTCCGGGGGTTGTTGCCACCCTTTTAGTATTTTACTTGCTTCTTCATATACTCTTATCTGGACAAAATGACAAGGCAGAAAAATTCACCACATAAAAAAGAACAAGAGGCAGTACCGAAGGCTAGGGACCTAATCCATACAGACATTGGTAATATGTCAGATCTAGAGTTCAGAATGACAATTCTCAAGGTTCTAGCCGGGCTCGCAAAAGGCATGGAAGATATTAGAGAAACCCTCTCGGGAGATATAAAAGCCCTTTCTGGAGAAATAAAAGAACTAAAATCTAACCAAGTTGAAATCAAAAAAGCTATTAATGAGGTGCAATCAAAAATGGAGGCTCTCACTGCTAGGATAAATGAGGCAGAAGAAAGAATTAGTAATATAGAAGACCAAATGACAGAGAATAAAGAAGCTGAGCAAAAGAGGGACAAACAGCTACTGGACCACGAGGGGAGAATTCGAGAGATAAGTGACACCATAAGACGAAACAACATTAGAATAATTGGGATTCCAGAAGAAGAAGAAAGAGAGAGGGGAGCAGAAGGTATACTGGAGAGAATTATTGGGGAGAATTTCCCCAATATGGCAAAGAGAACAAGCATCAAAATTCAGGAGGTTCAGAGAATGCCCTTCAAAATCAATAAGAATAGGCCCACACCCCGTCACATAGTAAAATTTACAAGCCTTAGTGACAAAGAGAAAATCCTGAAAGCAGCCCAGGAAAAGAAGTCTGTAACATACAATGGTAAAAATATTAGATTGGCAGCTGACTTATCCACAGAGACCTGGCAGGCCAGAAAGAGCTGGCATGATATATTCAGAGCACTAAACGAGAAAAACATGCAGCCAAGAATACTATATCCAGCTAGGCTATCATTGAAAATAGAAGGAGATTAAAAGCTTCCAGGACAAACAAAAACTGAAAGAATTTGCAAACACCAAACCAGCTCTATAGGAAATATTGAAAGGGGTCCTCTAAGCAAAGAGAGAGCCTACAAGTGGTAGATCAGAAAGGAACAGAGACAATATACAGTAAGTCACCTTACAGGCAATACAATGGCACTAAATTCATATCTCTCAATAGTTACCCTGAATGTTAATGGGCTAAATGCCCCAATCAATTGTACAGGTATTCAGTAAAGTGTCAAGATATAAAATCAATGCACAGAAATCAGTTGCATTTCTCTACACCAACAACAAGACAGAAGAAAGAGTAATTAAGGAGTCAATCCCATTTACATTTGCACCCAAAACCATAAGATACCTAGGAATAAACATAACAAAAGAGGCACAGAATCTATACTCAGAAAACTATAAAGTACTCATGAAAGAAATTGAGGAAGACACAAAGAAATGGAAAAATGTTCCATGTTCCTGGATTGGAAGAATAAATATTGTGAAAATGTCCATGCTACCTAAAGCAATCTACATATTTAATGCAATTCCTATAAAAGTACCATCCATCTTTTTGAAAGAAATGGAACAAATAATTCTAAAATTTATATGGAACAGAAAAGACCTTGAATAGCCAAAGGGATATTGAAAAAGAAAGCCAAAGTTGGTGGCATCACAATTCTGGACTTCAAGCTCTATTACAAAGCTGTCATCATCAAGACAGCATGGTACTGGCACAAAAACAGACACATAGATCAGTGGAACAGAATAGAGAGCCCAGAAATAGACCCTCGACTCTATGGTCAACTCATCTTCAACAAAGCAGGAAAGAATGTCCAATGGAAAAAAGACAGCCTCTTCAATAAATGGTGTTGGGAAATTGGACAGCCACATGCAGAAAAATGAAATTGGTCCATTTCCTTACACCACACACAAAAATAGACTCAAAATGGATAAAGGACCTCAATGTGCGAAAGGAATCCATCAAAATCCTTGAGGAGAACACAGGCAGCAACCTCTCCGACGTCAGCCACAGCAACATCTTCCTAGGAATATCACCAAAGGCAAGGGAAGCAAGGGCAAAAATGAACTATTGGGATTTCATCCAGATCAAAAGCTTTTGCACAGTAAAGGAAACAGTCAACAAAACCAAAAGACAACTGACAGAATGGGAGAAGATATTTGCAAACGACATATTAGATAAAGGACTAGTGTCCAAAATGTATAAAGAACTTAGCAAACTCAATACCCAAAGAACAAATAATCCAATCAAGAAATGGGCAGAGGACATGAACAGACATTTCTGCAAAGAAGACATCCAGATGGCCAACAGACATGAAAAAGTCCTCCATATCACTCGGCATCAGGGAAATACAAATCAAAACCACAATGAAATATCACCTCACACCAGTCAGAATGGCTAAAATCAACAAGTTAGGATGCTGGCGAGGATGCGGAGAAAGGGGAACCCTCCTACACTGTTGGTGGGAATGCAAGCTGGTGCAACCACTCTGGAAAACAGCATGGAGGTTCCTCAAAATGTTGAAAATAGAACTGCCCTATGACCCAGCAATTGCACTACTGGGTATTTACCCTAAAGATACAAACGTAGTGATCCAAAGGGCATGTGCACCCGAATGTTTATAGCAGCAATGTCCACAATAGCCAAACTATGGAAAGAACCTAGATGTCCATCAACAGATGAATGGATAAAGAAGATGTGGTATATATACACAATGGAATACTATGTAGCCATCAAAAGAAATGAAATCTTGCCATTTGTGACAACGTGGATGGAACTAGAGCGTATCATGCTTAACGAAATAAGTCAAGCAGAGAAAGACAACTATCATATGATCTCCCTGATATGAGGAAGTGGTGATGCAACATGGGGGCTTAAAGGGGTAGGAGAAGAATAAATGAAACAAGATGGGATTGGGAGGGAGACAAACCGTAAGTAACTCTTAATCTCACAAAACAAACTGAGGGTTGCTGGGGGGAGGGGGGTTGGGAGAAGGGGGTGGGGTTATGGACATTGGAGAGGGTATGTGCTATGGTGACTGCTGTGACGTGTGTAAACCTGGTGATTCACAGACCTGTACCCCTGGGGATAAAAATATATTATATGTATATAAAAAATAAAAAATTAAAAAAAAATTAACTCTCCCATTCCCAAACTTTGACATAATATCAAATAACATGTTGTACAATTATTTAATAGAACTACTTCAGAAACTACTAATTTTATGTATTCACTGATGTCTGGATAGAAATGTGTTTCATAGTCTCAGTAAAAATCAGCATCTTTAAAAATAGTCAAGTAAGAAAAACTCAGAAAGTTCCTATTACATTCTACAGCCTATTATAGGTTAAAAAATTATTTTAACAACAAAAGTAATCTGTTTCTGGGATGACATTAAAGGCACTATTCTTCCATGCCATGCAAATCATGAGTACTCTGTGTGTGGAGTGTACAGATATCCACACTGACCAGACTGTGCTTTTTTCCAACACGGATGCCTGTGTTCTTGGTTAGATATTTAAAAGTCACTGAATTGCAGAACACACAATCTTATGTGATTTTAACAAGAGCATTAAGAGGCTAAGCATTGTATTATGCAGTCTAATTATTCAGAAGACAGATGTTATAAAGTATTTACAAAGCAAATAAGAGAAGTGGCTACACTAATATTTTCTTTGCTTTCTAACCCCACTCCCCCTTTACTGACATTACCCACTTGCTTATTCTCATCTCTACCCTGACTTAGTTTCCCACATATCCCCTATCTCCCTGATCTCTAGGTATTTTTCTTTTAAAAATTGAATGCTGTAGAAAATGTTACTTTTATCTAAACACATGCCTCAGGAAAATCTCTTTATATTTCAGATATAATGTGTTTGTGTCCAGCTACTAAAATTTAATGAAGATGAAATAGAAAAGTTTAATAGTACTATAACTATTTCAAAATTGAATTTGTAATTAAAAACTAGTAAAAAACTTCCATATCCAGATATCAGTTGAGAATTCTACTAAATGTATAAAGAATTAACAACAATTTTACCCATTCTTTTTCAGACAATAGAAGATGAGGGAATACTTCTCAACTCATTTTAGAGGGTTAGTACTACATTATTTATAAAACCAGACAAAATCAGTACAAAAACAAAAAATAAATAAAAACAAAAAACAAAAACTTTAGACCAATACCTCTCAATAAATACAAAACTCTCAATAAAATATTAGTAAACTGATTCATCAAGGTATAAAAAGAATTACACAACATGATCTAGTGAGATTTAGTCAAATTGTAGAAGGCTGGCTTAATCTTTGAAAAGCAATTAATGTAATCCACCATATCAACAAGTTATAAAAGAAAATTTAATGATCAAATCAATAGACAAAGAAAAAGTGTTTCATAAAATTCAACATCCATTGATGATAAAGACCCTCAGCATTTAGAAAGACAGGGAACATCCAAAACTTGATAAAGAATATGTACAAAACCTGTAACATCACAATGTTAAATTACTGAATTTTATTTTATTAAGATCACTAACACAGTACATGACTCTTACTCAACATTGTGCTACAGGTTCTGGTGAGTCTATAAGGCATGGAAAATAAATTAAAAGGACTATATCATGGAAAGAAAGAAATTGTTTCTACTTAAAATGACATGATCATTTATGTAGAAAATCCCACACAATCTACAAAGTAAACTCTTAAAACTACTAAGTGTATTCAGTCTAGTCACTGAATACAAGATGAATTTAAAAAATCAATTTCTAAATAATAACAATGAACACATGGAAATTTAAAAAAATCAATTTATAATTTCTTGAATAAAATTAAATACTTAGGTATAAATCTAGTGAATCATTTATAGGTTATCAGGAAATTTTAGAAATGCAATAAAAAATCAAAGACATAAGTAACTGAAAAGACATGTCATGTATTTGAAGACTTATCATAGTAGAGATATTAATTCTCCCCCAAAATAATCTAAGTTTTAATGCAATTCCTATTGAAATGCCAGGAAATTCTGTTTGTAGACATACATAAAGTAATTATAAAATGGACATAGAAAAGTACAAGACCCAGGATATCTAAAACAAATTTGAAAAAGAAGAACAAAGTCCAAGTAATCAACAACCTTTTCAATAAATGATGCTGGGACCATTGAACAACCATAAGAAAAAAAATAAACCTCAGTCTCAAGTTCAGACTTGAAAAAATTAAACATCTGTTTGCGATTTTAAAAAGTCTCAGCAAACTGGTAAAATAAAGTATTCAACCTGATAAAGGCCATCCATGAAGAAGATACAATTAATTTAATTCTGATAATTCTTGAAGGTGAAGAACTCAGTGCTTTCCTTGTAAGATCAGAAACAAATTATAGATGTTCACTCTCAACACTTTGATTCAGCATTGCATTTTTTTCCTGCTAGTGCAATAAAGAAAACTAAATAAAAGACATGCTAAAGTTAAAGGGTAAAATTGTCTTTGTTTTCAGAGGACATGATTGGATATGTTGAAAATTTCTGTAAATCTTCAAAATGAATGTACAGGGACGCCTGGGTGGCTCAGTTGGTTAAGCAGCTGCCTTCGGCTCAGGTCATGATCCCAGCGTCCTGGGATCGAGTCCCGCATTGGGCTCCTTGCTCACCGGGGAGCCTGCTTCTCCCTCTGTTTCTGTCTGCCCTGTGCCTGTGCTCGCTCTCTCTCCCTCTCTCTCTCTCTGACAAATAAATAAAATCTTAAAAAAAAAAAAAAGAAAATGAATATACAAAAATCAACTATTTTTCTGTGTCTTAGCAATGAGCAATTGAAAATTGATTTTTTAAGTAAAGTACCACTTATATCAATGAGCAATTGAAAATTTATTTTTTAAGTACCACTTAAAAAATAATTGAAAAAGGAATAAATATAAAAAATAGGTCATTTTAATATGCTTTAAACTTCAAATAATATATAAATAATATTTATATACTTAGATAGCCTAAGTAGATAGTGAGATATGCTCACATTCATTTATAGAAGGATTCAACATGGTCACAATTCCATTTTCCCCAATTAATGTATAAATGCAGTATAATTCTTGTGAAAATCTCAGTGAAAATGAATGATTCTAAAGTTCATGTGGAAAAATAAAGTACCTAGAATAATAACTTTTTTTTAAAGAACCTAATCAGCTGATTCATGCTTGTTGATTATAGACTATCAATCTACAACAATAATGATGAGATGTTGCTGATCTGATATACATCCAGATAAATGGAAGAAAATAGAAAGCCTAGAAATAAATCTGCAAGTATATAACCAATTGATTTTTTTAATATCTTATTTATTTATTTATTTATTTATTTATTTATTTAAAATTAACATATAATGTATCATTAGCCCCAGGGGTACAGGACTGTGAATCACCAGGTTTACACACTTCACAGCACTCACCATAGTACATACCCTCCCCAATGTCCATAACCCAACCACCCTCTCCCTATATCCCTCCCTTCAGCAACCCTCAGTTTGTTTTGTGAGATTGAGAGTCTCTTACGGTTTGTCTCCCTCCTAATCCCATCTTGTTTCATTTATTCTTTTTCTATCCCCCAAACCCTCCATGTTGCTTCTCGACTTCCTCATATCAGGGAGATTATATGATAGTTGTCTTTCCCTGACTGACTTATGTCACTCAGCATAATAAACTCTAGTTCCATCCACATCATCACAAATGGCAAGATTTCATTTCTTTTGGTGGCTGCATTGTACTAAACTGTATATATATAGCACATCTTTTTTATCCATTCATCTGTTGATAGACATCTAGGTTCTTTCCATAGTTTGGCTATTGTGGACATTGCTGCTATAAACATTTGGGTGCACGTGCCCCTTCAGATAACTACATTTGTTTCTTTAGGGTAAATACCCAGTAGTGCAATTGCTGGGTCATAGGGTAGCTCTATTTTCAACTTTTTGAGGAAACTCCATGCTGTTTTTCAGAGTAAACCAATTGATTTTAAACAAAGAATTCATGGTAGCTGAATGAAGGAAAAAATATCCTCTCAACAAATAATGTGGAAATGAGTATTTTAATACAAAAAAATAAGGAAGACTATCTCAGCCCCACATAAATATTAACTCAAAATAAATCACAGACATGAATGTAAATGCAAAAAATGTTAAAACTTCCAGAAAAATGCACGAGAGAAAAATCTGTGGATTAGTGGGAGATTTGTTAGATAAAAGAGAAAAAGCAAGAATCGCTTAAAAAACTAGAGCGTATCATGCTTAGCGAAATAAGTCAAGCAGAGAAAGACAACTATCATATGATCTCCCTGATATGAGGAATTGGTGATGCAACATGGGGGCTTAAGTGGGTAGGAGAAGAATCAATGAAACAAGATGGGATTGGGAGGGAGCCAAACCATAAGTGACTCTTAATCTCACAAAACAAACTGAGGGTTGCTGGCGGGAGGGGAGTTGGGAGAAGGGCGGTGGGGTTTTGGACATTGGGGAGGGTATGTGCTTTGGTGAGTGCTGTGAAGTGTGTAAACCTGGTGATTCACAGACCTGTACCCCTGGGGATAAAAATATATGTTTATAAAAAATAAAAAATTAAAAAAAAAGAATCGCTTAAAAAAAAAAGACTTCACATTTTAAAAAGTTCTGCTCATAAAAATATACTATTAAGAAAATTGAATGACAAGCCATAGATGAGAAGCAAGTATTTCTAATGTACATATTTTAAAAAGAAATGTATATACAATACAAAAAGAATTTTCTAAGTTAGTAAGAAAAACAGATGACTCAAAAAATAGGTAAAATGTTTTGAAAACTTCATGGAGCAAAAAATACAGAAAACAGAGTCACATGTAAAGATGCTCAAATTAAAATGAGATACTACTATCCACTTAGAAAAATGACTAATAGGAATATCCACTGAGAACTAATACACTCATTAAAATGGTTATCATTTAAAAGACTCAAAGTTCCTGTCTCATGTTGAGGTCTTTTATCCATATCAAGTTGATCTTTGTGTACAATGTAAGAGAATGGTTGAGTTTCACTCTTCTACATATAGATGTCCAATTTTCCCAGCACTATTTATTGAAGAGACTGTCTTTTCCCACTGTATATTTTTTCCTGCTTTGTCGAAGATTATTTGACCAGAGAGTTGAGGGTCCACATCTGGGCTCTCTGTTCCATTGGTCTATGTGTCTGTTTTTATGCCAGTACCATGCTGTCTTGGTGATCACAGCTTTGTAGTAAAGCTTGAAATCAGGTAACATGATGCCACCAGTTATGTTTTCCTTTTTCAACATTTCCTTAGCAATTCGGGGTCTCTTCTGATTCCATACAAATTTTAGGATTATTTGCTCCAGCTCTTTGAAAAATACTGGTGGAATTCTGATAGGGATGGCATTAAAAGTATAGATTGCTCTAGGCAGTATAAACATTTTAACAATGTTTATTCTTTTGATCCAAGAGTATGGAATGGTCTTCCACTTTTTTGTGTCTTCCTCAATTTCTTTCATGAGTGTTCTATAGTTCCTTGAGTACAGATCCTTTACCTCTTTGGTTAGTTTATTCCCAGGTATCTTATGGTTCTTGGTGCTATAGTAAATGGAATCGATTCTCTAATTTCCCTTCCTGTATTTTCATTGTTAGTGTATAAGAAAGACACTGATTTCTGTACATTGACTTTGTATCCTGCCACATTACTGAATTGCTGTATGAGTTCTAGTAGTTTGGGGGTGGAGTCTTTTGGGTTTTCCATATAAAGTATCATGTCTCTGCGAAGAGAGAGAATTTGACTTCTTCATTGCCAATTTGGATACCTTTTAATTCTCTTGGTTGTCTGATTGCTGTTGCTAGGACTTCTAATACTATGTTGAACAAGAGTGGTGAGAGTGGGCATCCTTGTTGTGTTCCTGATCTCAATGGGAAGGCTGTGAGCTTTTTCCCATTGAGGATGATATTTGCTGTGGGATTTTCATATATTTTATGAAGTTCAGGAATGTTCCCTCTATCCCTATATTTTGAAGCATTTTAATCAGGAAAGCATGCTGGATTTTGTCTAATGCTTTTTCTGCATCAATTGAGAAGACCATGTGGTTCTTCTCTCTTCTCTTATTGATTTGTTCTATCACATTGATTGATTTGAGAATGTTGAACCATCCTTGTAACCCAGGGATGAATCCCACCTGGTCATGGTGAATAATCTTTTTAATGTGCTGTTGGATTCTATTTGCTAGGATCTTGTTGAGAATCTTAGCATCCATATTCATCAGGGATATTGGTCGGAAATTCTCCTTTTTGGTGGAGTCTTGGCCTGGTTTGTGGATCAGGTTAATGCTGGCTTCATAAAAAGAGTCTGGAAGTTTTCCTTCTGTTTCAATTTTTTGAAACAGCTTCAGGAGAATAGGTGTTATTTCTTAAAGTCTGGTAGAATTCCCCAGGGAATCCATCAGGTCCTGGGCTCTTGTTTTCTGGGAGGTTTTTAATCACTGCTTCAATCTCGTTACTAGATATCAGTCTATTCATGTTGTCAGTTTCTTCCTGGTTCAATTTTGGGAGTTTATAGTTTTTTAGGAATGCATCCATTTCATCTAGGTTGCTTAACTTATTGTCATATAACTGTTGATAATAACTTCTGATGATTGTTTCTATTTCCTTGGTGTTAGTTGTGATCTCTCCCTTTTCATTCATAATTTTATTAATTTGAGCTTTCTCTCTTTTCTTTTGGATTAGTGTGGCCAATGGTTTATCTATCTTATTGATTCTTTCAAAAAACCAGCTTCTAGTTTCATTGATATGTTCTACTGTATCTCTAGATATAGTAGACCTCAATGTGAGACAGGAATCCATCAGAATCCTAGAGGAGAACATAGGTAGTAACCTCTTTGATATAAACCACAGCAACTTCTTTCAAGATGTGTCTCCGAAGGGAAAAGAAACAGAAGTGAAAATAAACTTTTGGTACTTCATCAAGATCAAAAGCTTCTGCACGGCAAAGGAAACAGTCAACAAAACAAAGAGGCAACCCACAGAATGGGAGAAGATATTCACAAATGACACTACAGACAAAAGGTTGATATCCAGGATCTATAAAGAACTTCTTAAACTCAACACACACAAAACAGATAATCATGTCAAAAAATGGGTGGAAGACATGAACAGGCACTTCTCCAATGAAGACATACAAATGGCTATCAGACACATGAAAAAATGTTCATCATCACTAGCCATCAGGGAAATTCAAATTAAAACCACATTGAGATACCACCTTACACCAGTTAGAATGGCCAAAAATAGCAAGACAGGAAACAACCCATGTTGGAGAGGATGTGGAGAGAGGGGAACCCTCTTACACCTTTGGTGGGAATGCAAGTTGGTGCAGCCACTTTGGAGAACAGTGGAGATTCCTTGTGGAGATTCCTCAAGAAATTAAAAATAGAGCTTCCCTATGACCCTGCAATTGCACTCCTGGGTATTTACCCCAAAGATACAGATGTAGTAAAAAGAAGGGCCATCTGTACCCCAATGTTTATAGCAGCAATGACCACCATAGCCAAACTGTGGAAAGAACCAAGATGCCCTTCAATGGACAGATGCATAAGGAAGATGTGGTCCATATACACTATGGAGTATTATGCCTCCATCAGAAAGGATGAATACCCAACTTTTGTAGCAACATGGATGGGACTGGAAGAGATTATGCTGAGTGAAATAAGTCAGGCAGAGAGAGTCAATCATCATATGGTTTCACTAATTCGTGGAGCATAACAAATAACATGGAGGATATGGGGAGATGGAGAGGAGAAGGGAGTTGAGGGAAATTTGAAGGGGAGATGAACCATGAGAGACTATGGACTCTGAAAAACAATCTGAGGGTTTTGAAGAGGCTGGAAGTAGGAGGTTGGGGGAGCAAGGTGGTGGGTATTACAGAGGGCATGTATTGCATGGAGCACTGTGTGTGGTGCATAAACATGAATTCTGTTACACTGAAAAGAAATTTAAAAAAAAGCAAAGTTGTAAGATTGGTGAGAATGAAGAGCAATTTGAACTTTTGTATCTGGCTGGTGGAATGCAGTGTGGTAGAGCTACTTTGGAAAGCAGGTAAGCAATTTCTTACACAACATACAATCATCATTTTACTTGGCCATCTCACTCTTAGTTATTTACCTAAGAGAAATGAAAATGTATGTCCATACAAAGACTTGTACACAAGTTTTTGTCTTCATTATGTCTTCATCTTCATTCATAATCACCAAAAACTGACAAGTGGTGAATAAATAAATAGATCTGATACATTCATACAATTATGCTTTATTCACCAATAATAAGGAATGAACTATTGATACTAGCAACAATATAGATAAATATCACAAGCATTGTAAGTGAAAGAATTGATATGGTACATGCTCTGTGATTGCATATTGTATAATTTTTTTTTCATATGACATTCAAAGAAAAGGAAAGAGTCACAACTGTGATTGCCAATAGCTGGAGGTGAGGAGAGAGAAGTGACTAAAAAGGGAAACAAGGAAAATTCTGAGAAGAGGGAAATATTGATATCTTTATTTTGGCTGCATGATTGTATATTTTCGTAAAAACACACAAAATTGTATGCCTAAGGTTGAATTTTAATGTACATTACTCTTCCATAAACCTGACTTGAAGAAAACAAATAATTTTAAGAGATCTTGGTTTGGCTGTCAATAGCATTAACAAAATAATAAATATATTTCTTGCTTGGAGCCAATACTTGGAACAAAATAAATGTATTCTCTCAAAGGAAAGGACAAGAAGTCATTTTAAATTCTTGAAAAAGGTCATCCTCTTTATGACTAAACCTCAAATATCATTAGATATATATGCAAATATATATTCAAATTATGAATATTCTAAATTATTTTTCCTTGCACAATAATTAATACTTCCAGTTTTAACCATAATTACATCAACAGATTTATTTCCAATGCATTTTTTTCTTTAGGTCTCCCGAATTGATAATTATACCAGAAAATCATCTAAAAAGCAAATGTTTGAAAAGAAAAAAAAAATTAGCCAGCCATTTACTTTGTCTGCTTAAGCCCAATAATTTCATTTATCTTTATCACTGAACTAACTAAAATAAATAGTTATGTTGGAATCAGACTTTATTTTTTTTTCATGTCACAATTTTTTGAAACATAGCTGCTAAAGAACATAGGAAATGTTGAATATAAATGATCAGTGTCTGTATACTCAAGCAATGATTACAATATAATTCCTAACTTTTCCATAATTTTTTTCATATTGTAAGCCCAACAATATTATGAATTCTTTTGAGTCATTGACTAAACTTTCAATTGTACCTGCATCACTAAACAGAGCTCTTATATCTACTTTCCTAAAAATGGAAATTGAATAGCTTCAAATTTACTGTGGATATAAATATCTTCAAAGACCCATTCAAGAGTATCACTGATCTACTTTTCCAAATACTATCCATATGTATCCATATCCATATACTATCCATATGTAAAAGTACTACCCACAGCCAAGGAAAGTATAAAACATTAAAAATTATACATTAATGAGAAAGGATATGGTTGAACAGTTCGAAGGAAGTACACCTCAATTCTGTTCCATTTCCCTTTCCCTCTCTCTCCTCTGAAAATCATGGAAACAAATCAAAATAAAAAAAACAAAAACATTTAGAATAGAGTTTCTTAGAGTATAACATTATTCTTATTCTTATGGATTATCTCTTTTTCACAGATTCCCATACTTATAATAAAAAGTATGTAAATAAATAAACAATCTGCAAAACTTGTTAGGTATGTTTTATGGGGACTATTAAAATTTTCATAAATTCCCTAATTTTCTCACTTTTCTATCTAAAGTGTTTAAATAGATATTTTCACAAATGAACTACTCATACATTTTACCAGGTTAATATTAGTAATAATAACATGTAATATTTATTAAGAGCTATTTACTATGTACTGCATATTATTCTCAGCATACCCATTTAATTACAGAAAATAATACCTATTTATTATGAAATGCAATTAAATTGAGATTTTAATTATAGTGGATTGCTGAATAATATATAAATTTGTAAATACTGCTATTTTATTTGTTGGAAAACCATCACAGTTTTTATTCCAGCCATTCTAAAGGAAGGGATCATTATAATTTACAGTTGCATAATCCAGTGGGTATTAAACATTTGCTAAATTGATATAGGGTGTGATAGCTTAAGACAAAGCTTATAATAAGCTCTCAGACAGCTCCAACTGATTAATGCATATGAGTAGTGCCCAATGCAATTACTTTAGTACATGTTGTTTTCTTATTTTAGATGTGTTACTTTGCTCCCCCTTTATTTATGCTACCATCAAGCATATGATTTCTCAAAAAAAAATGACTGGTAAATGATATTTTCTACATCATTTACCTTTTTATTTTCCTGTATTAGTCTCAGTAATTTTTCTTCCTCTCAATTTATTTTATAAAGTTACATTTTAGTCTGGCATTTTGTACTACATTGAAGAATTTATAACTTTACTTGGAAAAAAATCATTTATATATATAATTATTTATTTTACTATGTTTTTAATTTAGATATTAATTGTGAAACAACATCTACAAAACTTGTAAATTCCAAAATCTCACATTACTTTTGCTTAGGACATCAGGGGAGGATTGAAAGATTTATCATTCCTGACAAAAAAGAACAAAGCAAAGCAAAACAAAGGCCAAAACCCATGTTTTATTAATTTCACAGCAAAAAAATTCAAACACACTCAGGAAGAATTTTGAAGTGAATGTAATAAAGGAGCTGTTTATAGAGTTGTTGGAGAGGAACAAAAATGGAATGCTCTGGTACCAAGGGTAATAGGTTTCCACATTACCTCTAGTCCAAATGGGAATTGATTTCCACTTGTGAAAAATGGGAATGCCGGCACACAGTTAGACATGGTTCTGGAGTTTGTTACAGGGAATTAAGTCAGTCCCTTCTGTGGCAAAACTCTCAAGAAAGCCAGAGGGCAAGAGAAGGCAGAACAAGGGAGTTGAATTTGGATTAAGGGCAAAGAGAAAGGGCAGAGAATAACAGCAAACTTGTCAATGTGCTCATTGTTTATTTAAAGATATCAGAGATGCAAGGCTGTCTAGTCACAAGACAAGAAAACTATAGCCTGAATACACATAATAGAATATTTAAAATCAAACATTCTTAAAGGTAATGTAAAACTCATCACAAAAGGATAGATAATGTTGATAGTAAAGTCTTTTTTTCCCAAGCTAAGCAGCCATTCAACAAATAACTGCCAGGAAGTTTCCATATACCAACCATTCTTGCTGGGGATGCCTGAATGAACACAGTGCCATCTTTGTCTTTGTAGTGGGAGAATACTGTATAATAGATTTTAGCAAGATTAACAGCAGAAATGGAATATCTGTATATAATGAAGTAGAGGAGAATAAAAGCACTGGGCCATCAAGGGGTGCATGCTCTAGAAAATTTTCTCACCTCCCCTAATACTGTGAGTAAAAGGAACATATTCTAACAAGGTGAGTGTGAACTCTCTGGTAGCTCTGGGAAGCATCCATATGGTACATGAAAATCTAGGGTCCTACAGAAGAAAAGGAACTCTTGACTGGAAGCCCTTGCAAAAACCAAATACACATACAAACAAACGGAAAAACCTCTGGGGAGACATATTACTATAAAACACGCATTTGAACCAACCCATACCTCTTAGAATGACTAAAATTAACCACACAGGATACAGCAGATGTTGGTGAGGATGTGGAGAACGGGGAACACTATTATACTGTTGGTGGGATTGCAAACTGGTGTAGCCACTCTGGAAAACAGTATGGAGGTTCCTCAAAAAAAAAAAAAAAAGAACTACCTTATGACCCAGCAACTGCACTACTGGGTATTTACCCAAAGGATACAAAAATACTGATTCAAAGGGAACATGCACCCTGATGTTTATAGCAGCATTATCAACAATAGCCAAATTATGGACAGAGCCCAAACATCCATTGACTGATGAATGGATAAAGAAGAGTAAAGAAGAGGTATTCATCCATCAAAAATAAAGAAATCTGGCCACTTGCAATGACATAAATAGAGCTAGAGTGTATTATGCTGAGCAAAATAAGTCATTCAGAGAAAGAGAAATACAATATGATTTCACCCATATGTGGATTTTAGAAACAAAACAGATGAACATAAGGGAAAGGAAAAAAAAAATTAAGGGAGAAAGACCATAAGAGAGACTGTTAACTAAAGAGAACAAACTGAGGGTAACCACAGGGGAAGTGGCTAGGGGAAGGGCTAAAAGGGTGATGGACATTAAAGAGGGTACTTGTGATGAGCACTGGGTGTTGTATGCAAGTTATGAATCAGTAAATTCTATATCTGAAACTAATATTACACTATATGTTAACTAACTGGAATTTAAAGAAAAACATGAAGCAAAAAAAAAACAAAGAAAACCACATGCAATTATCTCTAGATTTCCCAGTTAAAACAAAACTCTATACTGACAAATTTGTTATGGTTAGAGTCAGAAAATGTCTGCCTTTTATTTCTGGATATTTTCTTTTTCTTCATGCCATTTTATCTTCATACACAATTTTAAAACTAATAACTATTAACATGACAAACTGGGTTCTCCTTTTCTACATATTTCAGCTCACACAAAATTTTGTTCTTCAAAGAGTTCTCCAAATATATTTTTAAAAATAGAATGTATTTTATACATAACCTAACCCTACACCTAAAGGAGCTGGAGAAAGAACAACAAAGAAAGCCTAAACCCAGGAGGAGAATAGAAATAATAAAGATCAGAGCAGAAAACAATGAAATAGAAACAACAACAACAACAACAACAAAAAAACAAAGAACAAAAAATAAAACAAAACAAAAAAACAATAGAACAAATCAACAAAACTAGGAGCTGGTTCTTTGAAAGAATTAATAAGATTGATAAATCCCTGGCCAGATTTAACAAAAAAAAAAAAAGAGAGAGAGAGAGAGCGAGAGAGAGAGAGAGAGAAAGGACCCAAATTAATAAAATCATGAATGGAGAGATCACAGCCAACACCAAAGAAATACAAACAGTTAAAAGACATATTATGAGCAACTATACACCAGTAAATTTGACAATCTGGAAGAAATGGATACATTCTTAGAGACAGATAAACTACCAAAACATAAGCAGGATGAACAGGATGAAATAGAAAACCTGAACAGACCCATAACCAGGAAGGAGATTGAAGCAGTCAACAAATCTCCCAAAAAAGAAGAGCCCAGGGTCAGACAGCTTCCCAGGGAAATTCTATCAAGCATGTAATGAAGAATTAATTCCTATTCTCCTGAAAATGTTCCACAAAATAGAAATGGAAGGAAACTTCCAAACTCGTTTTATGAGGCGAGCATTACCTTGATCCCAAAACCAGACAAAAACCTCATCAAAAAAGAGAATTACAGACAAATATCTCCGATGAACACAGATGCGAAAATTCTCACCAAGATACTAGCCAATAGGATCCAAAAGTACATTAAAAGGATTATTCACCACGACCAAGTGGGATGTATTCCTGGGCTGCAATGTTGGTTGAACATCCGCAAATCAATCAATGTGATACAATACATTAATAAAAGAAAGAACAAGATACATGTGATACTCTCAATAAATGTTGAAAAATCATTTGACAAAGTAGGGGTGCCTGGGTGGCTCAGTGAGTTAAGCCTCTGCCTTCAGCTTGGGTAATGGTCTCAGGATCCTGGGATCGAGCCCCGCATCGGGCTCTCTGCTCAGCAGGGAGCCTGTTTCCCTTCCTCTCTCTCTCTGCCTGCCTCTCTGCCTACTTGTGATCTCTGTCTGTCAAATAAATAAATAAAATCTTTAAAAAAAAAAAAAGAAAAGAACAAAAATCATTTGACAAAGTACAACATCCTTTCTTGATCAAAACTCTTCAAAGTGTAGGGATAGAGAGTATATACCTCAAAATCATCAAAACCATCTATGAAAAACCTACCACAAATATCATTCTCAATGGGGAAAAACTGAGAACTTTTCTGCTAAGGTCAGGAACATGGCAGGGATATCCATTATCACCACTGCTATTCAGCATAGTACTAGAAGTCCTAGCCTTGGCAATCAGACAACAAAAAGAAATTAAAGGCATCAAAATTGGCAAAGAAGAAGTCAAACTATCACTCTCTTCAGATGATATGATATTTTAGGTGAAAAACCCAAAAGACTCACTCCAAATCTGCTAGAACTCATATAGGAATTCAGTAAAGTGTCAGGATATAAAATCAATGCACAGAAATCAGTTGCATTTCTCTACACCAACAATAAGACAGAAGAAAGATAAATTAAGGAGTCAGCCCCATTTACAATTGCACCCAAAACCACAAGATACCAAAGAATAAACCTAACCAAAGAGGCAAAGTATCGGTACTCAGAAACTATAAAGTACTCATGAAAGGAATTGAGGGAGATACAAAGTAATGAAAAAACATTCCATGCTCATGGATTAGAAGAACAAATATTGTGAAAATGTCTATGCTACCTAAAGTAATCTACACGTTTAATGCAATCCCTATCAAAATACCATCCATTTTTTTCAAAGAAATGGAACCAATAATCCTAAAATTTATCTGGAATCAGAAAAGACCTCGAATAGCCAGAGGAATGTTGAAAAAGAAAGAGAGTTGGTGGCATCACAATTCCAGACATCAAGCTCTATTACAAAGCTGTCATCATCAAGACAGTATGGTACTGGCACAAAAACAGACACATAGATCAGTGGAGCAAAATAGAAAGCCCAGAAATAGACCCTCAAGTCTATGGTCAACTAATCCTTGACAAAGCAGGAAAGAATGTCCAATGGGAAAAAGACGGTTTCTCCAACAAATGGTATTGGGAAAATTGGACAGCCACATGCAGAAGAATGAAACTTGATCATTTCCTTATGCCACACACAAAAATAGACTCAAAATGGATGAAAGACCTAAATGTGAGACAGGAATCCATCAAAATCATTGAGGAGAAAACAGGCAGCAACCTCTTTAACCCCAGCTGCAGCAACTTCTTCCTAAAAACATTGCCAAAGGCAAGGGAAGCAAGGCCAAAAATGAACTATTGGGACCTTATCAAGATCAAAAGCTTTTGCAAGCAAAGGAAACAGTCAACAAAACCAAAAGACAACTGACCGAATGGAGAAGATATTTGCAAACGATATATCAGAACAAGAGCTAACATCCAAAATCTATAAAGATCTTATCAGACTCAACACCCACAGAACAAATAATCCAATCAAGAAATGGGCAGAGGACATGAACAGACATTTCTGCAAAGAAGACATCCAGATGGCCAACAGACCCATGAAAAAGTGCTCCGTATCACTTGGCATCAGGAAAATACAAGTCAAAGCCACAATGAGATACCACCACACGCCAGTCAGAAAGGCTAAAATTAACAACTCAGGAAAAGACAAATGCTGGAGAGGATACAGAGAAAGGGGAAACTTCCTACACTGTTAGTGGGAATGCAAGCTGACACAGCCACTCTGAAAAACAACATGGAGATTCCTCAAAAAGTTGAAAATAGAGCTACCCTCAAGACAACAATCACACTATTGGGTATTCACCCTAAAAATACAAATGTACTGATCTGAAAGGGCACATGCACCTGAATTTTATAGCAGCAACGTCCACCATAGCCATATTATGAAAAGAACCTAGAGGTCCATCAACAGATGAATGGATAAAGAAGATATGGTATATATATACAATGGAATACTATGAAACAATCAAAAGAAATGAAATCTTGCCATTTGCAACAATGTGGATGGAACTAAAGGGTATTATGCTGAGTGAAATGTCAATCAGAGAAAGGCAATTATCATATGAGCTCCCTGATATGAGGAAGTTGAGAGGCAAATTGTGGGGTTTGGAAGGTTAGGGAAGGAAAAAGAAAATGAAACATGATGGGATCAGGAGAGAGACAAACCATAAGAGACTCTATCTCACAAAACAAACTGAGGGTTGCCGGGGGTAGATGGGTAAGGAGAGTGTGGTTGGGTTATGGACCTTGAGGAAGGTATGTGCTATGGTGAGTGCTGTGTAGTGTGTAAACCTGAAGATTCACAGATCTTTACCCCTAGAGCTAATAATATATTATATGTTAATAAAAATTTTAAAAAACCTAATTTTTGATTATCTAAAAAAAATAAAATAGAACGTATTTTAAAACTTATTTTATATGGTATAGTATTCTATGAAGTCCATTGAATTAGGAATGTTCATTAAATTAATATCATAGTAGAAATATTTCATAGTATATTTGTATGAATATCTTTGAATAATGTTTACTGAATAAACACAATAATAAAACAAATTTAAGGATATTGGATCTACATTTCCCTTCTATCATATGGGGGGGGGGTGGTGCCTGAGTGGCTCAGTGGGTTAAAGCCTCTGCTTTCAGCTCAGGTGGTGATCCCAGGGTCCTGGGATTGAGCCCCATATCTGGCTCTCTGCTCAGAGGGGAGCCTGCTTCCTCCTCTCCTCTCTCTGCCTGCATCTCTGCCTACTTGTGATCTCTGTCTGTCAAATAAATAAATAAAATATTTTTTAAAAAAAGAGAAAAAAATAATGTATGGGTTTATTAATATGAATATAGGCATTTATACTTAAGATCTTTTAAATATTTGTACTTATAATTTTATTTTTATGTCCAAATTTCTGATAAATAATATTTGATAAGAATAACTTCAATTAAATAGACCTATTTTTTGAAGAAAGTTAATTTGTTATATACAATTTGCTTATGAGTTCATGTGAGAGATATATTCACAAAAACAATTTATACATATTTCTGGGCCTGTGCAAGACTGGAATCTTATTTATCTACTAAATCTCAGTTTCTCAATTTGTTCACCTCCTTACCTTACCCTTGCTATATTTTTTTTTCTATTTTCATGGAAATATGTGCTCTATCATAACTAAACCTTTGAATATGCTTTTTCCTCTTTCTGGAATGCCTTCTGTATCTCCTCTCTATTTTACAATGTCTTGCTTTTAGAGTTAGGTTAAGCATCATTGTAACAAGGAAATAATTTCAGGTATCCTTCGGGTTATGTTAACTTCTTCTCTTCAGAACCCCCACAATACTCTCACACTTCTTTGGCTATAACATTTATCACAATGTATAGAAACTTTAGACTAGAAAATTACCCTCTCATCCTCTCTCTCTTTCTCACTCTTTCTCTCCCTCCTTCCCTGTTTCTGTCTCTGCCTTCCGTTCATACTGTTTAGGACTTTGTGTAACAGAATTATTCTCAAAAATATTTTTGCTTTACATATGTTTCCTTTTTTTGCTTTTGTTTTATGTTTTAAAAATTTTTAAACTCTATTTTTTTTATTATTTTATTTTTTCAGTGTTTCAAGATTCACTGTTTAGGCACCATACCCAGTGCTCCATGCAATTTATGTGCCTTCCTTAACACCCATCAGCAGGCTCACCTAATCCTGCACCCCCTTCCCCTCCAAAACCCTTAGTTTGTTTCTCAGAGTTTACAGTTTCTCATGGTTCATCTCCACCTCTAATTTCCCCCAACTCCCTTTTCCTCTCCTTCTCCCAATATGCTTCTTCGTAACTCAGATTACAAAACTTGAACTAAAATAAAAACAGGAAGATGCTGAAAGTATGAACCACAATAAAATGAGAATATAATCAAGTACAACTATATTTGGAGTGTGGTTCACAGAAAACATACTTCTGATAATACGGAAAAATAAAACAATTTCCATCTTCCTCCATATGCTAAAATTCATCTATTGCACATGACCCACAAGCAACACTGACAACATCACATCATTTTCTTTTAGTTTAAAAAAAAAAGAAGCTTTTGATGAAATAGAAAAGTGAAAATACTAAACATAAAATTTTTACTACAAGTCTTGAAAAGATTATCTCTGGAAGATGGGTTTTTTAAAATTTTCATGGCTTTTTCTTCATTTTATACCAAAATATCTGGAAAATTTAAAAAAGATAACTCTTGCTTTGGTTGCTTTTAAATAACTGAATGGATTTAACCTTTGATATTTTTTAAACAAATAGATCTTCTCTTAAGTGATTCTAAGAAAGAAATTATGGATCCCCAGAACACTTGGACGTTGGCTCCATTACTTGAAAACACTTCCACTAAATATCCCTAGAAGCTCACTCAGGTGCATCACTGGTCTTTGCTCAGATATCATGGTGTCAGTCAGACAGACACTGAGTACTATATTTTAAATTATTACCCATCCTACCGTAACCAGGCAGGTCTGGCACATTTTACTTTGTTCTATTATTTTCCCATTAGCACTTATCACCTTCCAAATACATACAACCTACTATATATTAATTACTCATTTACTTATTATTACCTATTCCCCTTTCACCTAAAGTATAAAGCTTCATGAAGCAAAGATTTAATTACTTTTATTCACTAATGTATCCCGCAAATCTAAATTTTCTATAACAGAGAATGTAGTTATACTAAATCCTTCAGAATAAACCATCAATAGTCAGCATAGGTCTGGTCATGTATCACATGTACCATAGCAGGTATAGCAAATGATAAGAGACCAAAACTGACATAGCATATCTAGATAATTGCACAATGTTGTTTCAGAATACCACCATAGTTTTCTTTGAAATTAACTCTGAATATTATAAAGTTCTGTTTCTCTCTATATCTATATCCATCTATCTATAGATAGACAGATATTATTCACATTTATCTAGTGTACCAAAGAAGAAACAGACATTCTAAGGAAATAAAGCAAATCTGGAATAATGGTCAACTGAGGATCATGTACCATAGTACAGTTTGATATAACTGCAATTCTTAGTGTCAGAAAAATGGCGTGAAGTGAATAAAGATTTTCTATAGGTACTTCTTCTTCACAGTCCAACAGAATTTATGTTTTTGTCAAAGTACATGCAAGTCTTAGAAAAGCAGTATTCTACAACATCACATAATATTTTCTGAAATACTCTGATTAGAAAAAGTGTCAACATTTATGTATTTTTTTTAAATTTTGCATAATATCTTAATACACATATTCTCATTTATTTTCTGTAATGGTTTTACATGTTAGGTAGACTCACTGGATCTACATTATCCTTGTGATACAATATTAAGATGGCAGCAGGGAAGTAAGAACCATGAGAGATTTGGCAGGGTTCTTCTTCCCTGTCTTCTGTCAGCTTTTAGTTTTTATGTTCTGTCAGCAAGCCAAAGTCATGTGAATGAATAATTAAGCTCAGCTGATATATATAATGGTTTACAAGATCTACAAGTCTGAAGATTTTCTCTATTAAAATTGTTGAATTAGCATTTAATGATTCAGAAGTCTCTGATTGAGATCATATGTATTGTGACTTTTGTCCATGTCCAAATTCTCCAAAATTATAGGCAACAAGCAAAATACTTGGGAACCTATATCCCTCACCCCAGATAACTGAGTTATACTCTTAGATTTTTTTCTACATTACTATAAGAAAGTGCTTGGGGCTTCTAATATTTATGTCAGTGTGATTATATTAACCATTAACCATCCACTGCTCACTAAAGAATTCGTTTTTACATAATGTTGACAGACCAAATGATAAGAATTATTATTTTTTTAAGGGACAGAAACATGTAAACACAATATACACCAAACAAAAAAAGATCAGCAAATATGAAGATCTCAGAAACAAAAGGGCAAGCTATATTCTATGTTATGCTTACATGTCATGTTTTTATGTTGACATTTTCAATTGTATAGAAGTTTTTGAAAACCAAGATTTGATGCTAATACATTTTTAAAAATGAGCTTAGGAAAAAATGCAAAAATTAGGAGGAACAGTTAGACTATGTCTTTCCTGTATATAATCTACATCAATTGTGACTGAAGAGACTATTTTTAGGTTTATGGGTATATGTTATACCCATACTAATATGATTTAATTAGGTATATGACACAGAAAGGGTCATACTATTTCACATTATGGAATGTTTCAGATAACTTTCAATGTTATAGTATATCTCATCATCTTATAAAAAATTTTCAATTTCCAAACGAGGCTCCCATGAGGAGATTTGTTTTCTTAACAGTAGATACAATCAATTATCTCTGGAGGAAATAAAAACAAGCATGCCTCATTAAGGAAATTACTCTCAATTTTAATGCAAACACCCCAAAAATCAAAATAAATATTTAAAGCATAGGATTTCTAAAGTGAGGTAAGACAAATTTATACATCTTGGAAGTCATATATCTGAGTAATGATATGTATATCTGGCTTGCATGTCTGCTTGTAACATAATATGTATGTGACTGATGAGAGAAAAATAATAAAACAAGAAAATAAATCTTGATTCTGTAAACTTTTAAACACATTAAATTTAAGATGCGCAGAAATATTGTCCAAAACATATTTGTATTCTACACTGCACATTCAGTTACCTACAGAAATAAATTATGTATGGTTGGTGATCTGATTTATAAGCTTGCCAGCAGAGTTCAGAGGCAATGTATCAGAAACAAAAAGACTGCCATGTCTTAAATAAGAAAATGACATTAAAGAATTAGTCCACTCTTCCAGTGATGTAAAAATCATACATGTCAAAGTCAAAGCCAAAATAAGTTCACGTAAAGCTTTATAAAGTATTGGAAATTGAAGAAAATAAACATCTCAAAAATATGGTTGTACACCTCTATCTTTTTAATCTTTAAAATTTGAAAGAGCATTCTTAGATTCATGACTTGTGCCCATTAATGTCTGCTCTTGAAATGTGGTTGTCTAAGCGGCAATTTACTTTAAATAAATATGAAGTCACTTTAGCTAGACCTTCTTAAGAATGTGAACGAATTGAAACATCTCACAGATATCAAAATACTTTATATAGAGATCTGTATTACCTATTCTTTCAGCTATATAATTTAGAATAAAGTTATACATTCTCACTTTTTTAGCAATTTAGAATTCTGCAAGAGAGTGAAGCTTCCACATCTAGAAGCAGTGATGTAAAATTCAGTGGGGAAAAGGGAGTGAGAAAGATGGAGTCATGAACTGAGATTTTTTTCTGATTGTCATCTTCCAATTTCAATTCAACAATTTACCCAAGAGTCAACATTAATGGTGAAAAATACTCCAGTAATTGTGCCACAATGTACTCAGAATGTTGCAGCTCATGCTTTTTTTAAGTGAATACTGTATTTCTGCCTTATATTGAAAAATATAATGTTGGTAACGTTGGTTACATCAGCCTGAAGGCTAACCTAAGGGTCATTTTACTCTACCTATTGTTTCCAGTGAGAAAAGTGTGTACTCTGGATAAACAAACTATTGCCCATTCTATCCCTAATTTCTGAATGAAACAATTTTTTTAAATAGATTTGTTTGTATCTTCTATAGTAATTGGGTCTCTGTCAAAGTATATAAAAAATTCAAGTTTCTCCATTACATCAAAATAAATTTTTTCTATAGAGAAATTATATTTTTTTCAATTTTAAAGAAATGAACTAAATTAGTTTATTGGCCATCTATTATGCATATAGCATACAATATAAATATATATTTGAAGAATTTTAAGGTCTCATACATTAACTTCAACAAAAATTCTCCATTTGTGAGAAGACACTACCAACCACTTTGGCTACTGAACTTTATTATAACTTCCTGAAGGTCAGATCTTCATTTGAAATTCTTCACAGTGCTTATAGCACAAGCATATAACAGGTGCTCAGTAAATGCATGCTGAATTGCATTAAATGTCAACACCTAACCTTCAAGAAATAGCCATCACTTTTTCCCATCAAGGGAAAGAGCAAATATGACAAGATGATGTGTCAATAACAAACTGTGGAAAAGGGATTTTTAAGGACTTTATACTTATCTCTACTTACCACATAATGAATTTGGAGATCTGTTTCTGATGTGTCAAAATTTACTTCAGGAGTCATCATCTCCTGTCAATAGGTCTTGGATATTATGACTTTGAAAATGTAAGTATTTCTGCACTGCCAAGATTACAAAAAAGGTAGGGGTCTGTCTGTTTGGGGACATTTACCTGAATCCCTTTGGAATAGATTAACTAAAAAGAAATATTTCAGGAATCTTACTAGAAATAACATTATATGATTATCATTTTTGCTATTATAAAATTATTTTATTAAAATTAAATTACTTACATTTTTTTTAAATTATTTTTTTCAGTGTTCCAAGATTCATTGTTTATGTACCACAATCAGTGCTCCATGCAATATGTGCCCTCCATAATACCTACCACCAGGCTTACTTATATTCTTATTAAGAGAGATCAAGTTGTGTTTTCTTCCAGCAACTGACCCATTTCTTTGCTGTCCCTCAAAATGACACTTTTGGAAAAAACTCTCTGCACACACTGTCTTCATTTACACACCTAACTTCCACAAAATCTACTTTACTTAAATGGCTCTAGAGATAAGAGTCTTGCATTTATAGTCCTTTACCCAGGAACACTTTCTCTGAGATATCTGCATGGCTCTTTCCCTCATGTTCCCTACCACACCTTTTCTGTGTAAGGGCTACCCTGACCACTATATTTAAAATTTTATCTCTTCCCTGCATTGTCTATCAGCTTTCCCTGTTTTATTCTCCTTCATAAACTTATTACCACATAGTATATTTTATATTTCACTTTATCTGTCACACCAAGCATAATTATTTTTATTCACAAATTCTATCATCTTCTAACAGTTCCTTGCAAAAAGAAGTCAATAAACTGAACTCTGAGCTTGCCATCCTTAGATGCATCTTCTCATGATACACAATTTGCCATGTCTCTTTTGACAAGCACTTCATGGATCCTTCATTCTCTAGGTCTCCACCTGCTCCATTAGTCTGTAATTTGTAATTTGTAATGTAATTTTCTGGCTCCTTCTCCCATTATGAAATATTTCGGTTCAGGGCTCCGAGACTTAGTCATGGGCCACCTTCTTTTCTGAGTAACTCTGGAGATATCATCAAGTCCTCAGGCTTTAAAAATCTTCCATATTCTGTTGTCTCCCAAGTCTATAAATGTGATAATTTTTCCCTCAAACTTCAGACTTGGGTAAAATTCTGATATGAACTCTATGTTGAAGTCATTTCTCTATGTCCCAGTTACTACAAAAACATATTAAAAAATAAGAAAAACACAGTGTCACTTATCTTTAAATTTGCAAGTTCAGAGCAAGACTTGATTATAAAAAGGTAGTATTTATAATTACCTATGTAAAAGGGCTATAAAGGGGGGAAAGTAACCTTGGAGGAAGCATAGTTTATTAAGTAAATTGTTGTCCCTCTACTCTCACCTCCCTATGGGACAAGCAAGGCATTTGGCATTGTAATCTCTAGAGTTGGGGTCCCTGAAAGAATTGCCCTTGCAGTTTGAAGGGGAGGTTTATCAAATATCAGGCAAAAGCTGGCAACACAGATGGGGCCTTTTGCAAAGCTGGCAGTACGAAAGGTGATAGTTGAGTGGAAAGACTATAAAGAGAGGGCAAGAGAATACCAAAAGAACTGTTGAGATTCCTGAAGTTCTGAAGAAACGTGACTGAGTATTGTCCAAAGAGAGCTTTCTTCAGTAATTAAGAGGGAAAATATCTCTCAGTGTTATAAGATCCATATCTCTTAGGGGGTATCAGGGAAGAGTCACCTCACTTGATGATCTACCATTTCTTAAATACAGAGCAGAGAAAAGGCTGTTTGGGAGCACACACTACCTATGCTAAGAACACTCAAACAGCAGAAGCGCACCCACATAATGTGAATCCATATGCAGACATCAAAAACTACTGAATGCCATTGTCAAAAGGAAAATCCTCCATGGAAGGTGAAACTAAGACAGCATGCTGGACACCATGTAGCAGTACACCAAAGCAGAGACTAAAGCAAGTTTCTTATTGTCCATGCCTACGTACTGCCTGTTTTCCAAAGCTACCCAAGGCATCCAAGTTACTTACTCAACATCTCCACTTGAGTTCAAATGAGCATCTCAAACTTAATCTATCTAAATGAGAACTTTGACATCCCGTCTACAAACATGTTATTCATCCATTCTTCAATACATTACATCAAATGGCACCATTGCAAGTTAAGTTGCTCAAATACTGAGGTCACTTAAATTTCTATTGAATTCTCTACTGTCCTCATTCCCAGAGGCCCAATCCATTTGCAAATCTCCATCTGCTTCTAAAATGCATCTTGAGTTTTTTCTTCATTTTTGCTTTAATTATACTAGTTAGATCCCCATGGTCTCCCCTAGACCCTTGAACACCCTCTTTATACTTCTACTGAACACTCCTACAAATTGTTCTTTACTCAGTACAAAGGACATTTTTTTCCAAACTACATGTCACTACCATGCTTAGCTTTGCGTTAAATTTGAAATTAAATTTGGACTCCTTGCCCATGCCTTACAAAGCATGGAAATTCTGGTCTCCATCTACTCTCCTCCCTCATCTCACATGAAGCAACTTTATCTTCACTAAACTTTAACCACATTGATGTATCTTCTTCCTTAGACATGGGAACCTCTTTGCAACTTCAAGGCCTTGACACTTGACATTTGCTAATCTCAGAGTGCCATTCCTCCAGATTGTCATCTGGTTAGCTAACCCCAGCCTTCATTAATTAGCCAAAGTTTGTTCCTTATATGACTACACTACATTATCTGACCCCAAATAATACACGATTGAGTACATCAAGTACATAAAGCTATTTTGATATTTACATTTCTTTTTTTCAGTTTTTGAAACTATTTCTTTTATTAGTAATTTCGGAAGCCCTGTTCTTAGGAATAGCATCTCCATACAAGCAGAGACCTTGCCTATCTTGGTCAGCAGTCTCTCCGAGAACTGCAGAATAATATAGAATCCAATTTAAACAAACTTCTTAAAATTGGATTATTTTATTTTTTAAAGATTTTATTTATTCAGTAGAGAGAGACACAGTAAGAGAGAGAACACAGGCAGGGGGAATAGGAAAGGGAGAAGTAGGCTTCTCACAAAGCAGGGAGCCAACTGCAGGGCTCGATCCTTGGACCCTGGGATCATGACCTGGGCCAAAGGCAGACACTTAATGACTGAGCCACCGAGGCACCCCTTAAAATTGGATTAAATAGAAACTTTAACAGCAATTTCTATTTAAAAAAGGAAATTTAGCTCTTCTACTTCAGTAAGAAAAAAAAAGAAAGTGTCTCCGTCTGAGCATTCTGAGACACCAGTGTGAGGTTCTTTAGTCTAAAATTTACCAGAACATGGATTTAGAACAACTCATTAATATTTATAAAATATTTTTGTCCATTTGATTATCATACATTATAACTCAAATTACAAATTAGAAAACACACGATGAAGTAATCAATAAATAATTTCATTATAAATAGTTGTAAGAGAATTTTCAATTATAAGTAGTATTAATAGAAATAAAAAAACATTTGCATATGACAACAACTGCCGCTTTATATTTCACAACTAAATTGAAAAGTTTTTTTTTTCTTTTAAGGTTTTATTCATTCATTTGAAAGAGAGAGAGAGAAAGCACGAGTGGCGGAAGAGGCAGAAGGAAGGGGAGAAGCAGATTCCTCGCTGAGCTGGGAGTCCAACATGGGGCTCAATTCCAGGACCTGGAGATCATGACCTGAGGTGAAGGCAGATGTTTAACGATCTGAGCCACTCAGCAGCTCCAGAAACTTTTTTCTTTATTTTTTTAAGATTTTATTTATTTATTTATCAGAGAGTGAGAGAGAAAACACAAGTAGGGGGAGAGGCAGAGGGAGAAGCTGACTCCCCATGACTTGATCCAAGGACCCTGGAATCATGACCTGGGCTGAAGACAGATGCATAACTGACTGAGCACCCAGGTGTCCCACTTTCTTTAATCTTATCCTCTTTCTTATACAGTTATTGGCTTCAAAGCAAATATTTTTAGATGCAATGAAAAAAACACAGAATTCCATATTTCAAGATTGGATACATAGAAAATGAAAAACAATTTTTTAACAATAAAATAATGCTCATCTTACTTGATAGCTGAAATAACAAATAAGATAGTAATACATGCTTACCAACACACCTTAAATAAAAAACTAAATAGAGTCTCCTTTAACATTTTGTTGTTCCTATTATGGAATCACTAAACGAAAATATCAGCCATTTTTACCTAGTAAGCAGATTCTTTTATTGCTCGGAGACAGATTTATTTAAATTGAACTAATTGCTCTTGATTAAAAAATGGACATTTTTATTGATATGGAAATGTTCTAATTAAAACACTGAAATTCTACAGAAAATTCACATTAGTAGGTATACAGCCTTCTTTTAAATACATTTCATTACATATTACCAGGAAAACTAGAAAACCATGATCTAGTTTTCTTTGGTTTTATTGTTGTTTTTAATCAGTAAACTATTTTTCTCTGAATATTAGCCTATTTGGACATTAACTATTATGGATTCCATTAGAACATGACCTGAGCTTTAAACACTTCTTGCTAAAAATTTAGTGAAATATCTATACTTTGGATAAAATTTAAATGTTTGTAAAACATTTTGTATAAGGTATTAGAATTTTCATCAATCTATGAGGTTTCTGTTTTGGTTTGCTTTGGTTTTGGTTTTTCTTTTCTTTCTTTCCTTTTCCTTTTTTTTTTTTTTTTTTTCCTTTCCAACCAACACGAAAAAAAATCAACCTCTCACCCAGGATAACACAGAGAAATGTTGGAAATAAAGTCCTTGAGTTAAGTTCTGTTTGTCAAACATTGATACATTGACATAGTCAATGTATCTAATTTCCTTTTAGTCCCTCTGTGAAAAACATGCATAACTAACATGATATACTTAAAGATGCTAAGTTGATAACAAATTAACATGAAAGTATAATTATTTCAATTTTGTAGTCAAATGTTCCCATAGATACTGTTTCTACTTTAATTAAAACTATTCCATAAATCTAAAGAAGAAGGTTCCCTAGTGATACTTATAACCCAATATCATCTTATGGCTTTACTTATTTCAAAATGCTGAAAGAGCCAAAACAACTTTTGCCTTATGGTTGATTTTTCATTTAAAAATTCAATGTCACAGGGGCACCTGGGTGGTTAGTTGGTTATGCGAAGGACTCTTGATTTTGTCCCAGGTCATGATCTCAGGGTCTTGAGATGGAGCTCCATGCTCAGCAGGGAGTCTGCTCTTAAGCAGACTTAAGCAAATAAAACATACTGGACATAACATAGAGTTCAATTTGATGTGTAAATATTTTGGATTAACGACTAACAAATCATATTAGAGTACGGTAGAAGGTGAGTAGTTCTGTAAGCATCTAGAAATCAGAAAATTTACTCAAGAAGTTATGTAAGGCATTATTGATGTTTTTAAATATATACCACTCATTCTACCATGACTCTACGAAGGCATTTATAATAGTTAAAAATCTAAGCAGTTTAGAAATTGACCAAAAAAAAAAAAAATGAAAAAGTAAAGATTCATCTTTCTCAGAAGCTCAAAGCAACTTGGATGATATTATCTTGTGTTAGATTATGTAACCCAAAACTTACATTACCTTCCCTGAATGAAACAAAAGCCTATTGGACTTGTGTTTGAGACACAAATCTAGTACCTGGCAAATGGAAAAGTAAGGAAAGATTGTCTCTGCATTTAGCCCTGTCCAATCACAGGACCCTGGTAACAGCTACCCTTCGATATTGCATGCTCCTTCTGTAGTCCCCAGCTTAACATTTCCCCTCCTACGTTTTACATAATGCATTTGATGCAGGAAATAAGAAATGTCAACTTACAAATCAGATACAATTTTCCATGCTATTATTTTCACTAACTCCTGATTCACTAAAAGGAGACTACTGCCTAACACTGTATTTTTTTTTTTTTAGGATTTTATTTATTTATTAGATTGAGAGAGACAGAGAGTGAGCACAAACAGGGGAACAGCAGGCAGAGAGAGAAGCAGACTTTCTGCTGAGCACGGAGCCTGATGCAGACGGAATCCCAGGACCCTGGGATCATGACCTGAGCAGAAGGCAGGTGCATAACCAACTGAGCCACCCAGGTGTCCCTAAAATTTTATTTCTTTGCTTTGTATTGCACTTTGTCTCTTGATAAATTCTAAAATAGGTATTTGCTAAAATGCTAAAGAGATTCTAAGATTGCAGCTGTGTGGAAGATGTAGATTATCGCTCGCTAACTAACTTGAGTTTTAAAACCATGAATCATTTTGTAAACATCAGTTATTCTTAAGAAAGTTTGGGAATAAAAAAGGAAGACAGGAATTTAGATATGGACTGACACCTTTGCTTTTTTGGGGGATTTTCACTGGAAATATTTGGGTTAGAAAACAAGCACCCAGGAATTTTGTTTGAACTCCAGGGTAAAGCGGAAGACAATTCTAGGAAGCTGCTAGAGACTCAGCAGAAGATAGTCAAGTGAAACACTTTTTTTTTTTCCTTTTAACAAGATATACAAGTTAATTAAGGGCAATTAACCTAGCAGTAGGTTCTGAGGACTGCAGGGCTTTGTTTTCATGCCAAGGTTTATGTGGGACTCTGAGACCGGTAAGTCCTTGGAACAGAAGACCATAAACCTGATCTTACCTAATTGGTGACAAAAAACAATTATCTATGGAAACAAAAATAGTAGTACTTTTTCCTTCCATGTTTATCTTTGCTTTTAAGCTACGATATTCATGTATTTCATAGGCAGTACTACATATTATTTTTTAAAATATCATTCAGTTATATTTGTTTTCCAAAAAAAAAAAAAAATTCTAAAGAAGATAAGGGCATTGTATCAAGATACTGCAGAAACTGCAGTTAGCTCCCTGAAACACAGCCCCTTTTCTTCTATTCCATGAGGCCACCACTGTTATCTCTTTGCATCTCCATGGCTGCTTCTCTTCTGGTCCTTTATGAGCCTATATTTTCCTGCTCTCTAGTGTTGCTTGGAATCATAATTATGTTTTGGAAGGAAGATTTTCTGTGAAGAATTGTAGCAACTTCAAAACTTCTGCATTTGCTTTATGTAGAGAATGAAGTTTAGTGTCAAACCAGCTATACTCCTGTATTGCAGAAATCATCATCCACATGGACAGTAAAGTCATTCAAGATATTTATTTGAATCAAAATGCAGAGCAAATTTGTGTATTAGAAAATTAAGTACTAAGTGAGGTCCTAGGAACATGACCTAGATACTGCATTAGAAGAGGAAAGAAAATATGAGGCTAATAGAAAAACAAAAAACAAAAAAAAATTGATATTTTCCTGTATTTTGGAATTAATGATAGGGAAGAATAGATTTAGGAATTCAATGTTGGACTTTTTCAAGTGGACTTTTGTCCTATTTTGATTTTAACAGCTGGTTTAGTTCTCTCTGTATTTGTGGTATCTGATTGGTACAGATTTGGAATTTATACAGCTAAAATTATGTTCATGTTCTACAATAGAGACACTTTTTATTCAATAGTCTTGGGACATATAAAAAAGTTAATTAAAAACTTAGCTAAATTAATGACACCTATTAATCTTAGGGTTTTTTTTTTAAGTTTTTTTTAAAGATTTTATTTATTTATTTGACAGAGATCACAAGAAGGCAGAGAGGCAGGCAGAGAAAGAGGAGGAAGCAGGCTTCTTGCCGAGCAAAGAGTCCAACGTGGGGCTTGAGCCCAGTACCCTGGGACCATGACCTGAGCCGAAGACAGAGGCTTTAACCCACTGAGCCACCCAGGTCCCACTTAATCTCAGTTTTTAAATTCTTTTTTTCTATTATTATTTCTACTACTTTTATTTTCTATTCGTGTGTTCCCATATTTAAAGACGTTTTATCCATACCTAATTTATAGGAATTTTTAGTGATTTATCCTTATCAAGTTTTCCTAAAGCATTCAAATGGTTTTCATACAACTTTCATTGCTTATTCATTGATATCTATCTATCTATCTATCTATATTCAGACTAATTCCCAAGCATATGGTCTGTGAATTTGTTTTACAAAGCTATATTTACACCAACATTGAATTCCTGCTTTTTGGTGTGGCTTATATGTATGTATGAGAAGAATTATACTTTATTATAGATTTAGTTATTTCTGATTGTCATTTTCTTAGAGTCTCACTTTTAAGAATGGATTTTAATAATAATTTTAACTTTACATTATCTTTTTATTTCCTTTTTCAGAAGGAATTCAAATACTTCAGTCATTCAAAGCTTTCCTTTATTTTAGCTTGTAAAGAATCTGACTAGAAAAGTCAAAGGCAAAAGAAAACAAAACTACGCACCTTACAGTGATAAAAGGAGATCAGAATTCAAATTTCCTGATAACCTTTACATTCTGCCTTCTTCCACCATATTTCCTATTCAACTAATATTAAGTCATTTCTGGGAGGCAAAAAAATTATTTATTCAAACATTTCCTCACTTTATGGATATTCATTTGGAAACTATCCTGATTTAAAATAGATATTACCAAAAATTAAAATAAAATAAATTACATTTTATATTAAAAACAGAATGTTCAATGCTTAATATATAATTTGTTTACTGAATTATCAGATTTATATTTAATTTCTTGATGAAACTGCATCTCAACCCATGTCAAACTTACTACTTATACACTTGGTTTCCTTTGAAAATTAAAACCCTGACCTAGATAGAAAACAAGCACACTGTTCAGGGACATCATTTTGTAAGTTTAGTTGTTAGCCACCTGCTGTTCTCAATAAATCAGTCTGCAAACTACTGATCCATGTCACAGTATTTTCGTCTATTCGTTGGAAACAATTGCCTATAAACCAAACATTTTTCCACAGAATTTGTTCTGTTGACGATACCCTACTTCCTTTATGTGTCATCTCTATTTATAGATTTTTACAGCAAAATGAGTATCAATAAATGTAATATAATAATTAGGAATTGAAAATGGTCTATTACTAGGCTGTTAAGTACTGTTACATTTTATAATATATTAAAAGAGTTGTTTAAAACTCATTGCTTAAGCCATATTATTTCTTATAGTAACAATGGCAGAGGTGTATTATAGTCAGTGTATTTTAAAATAATGTCGATAGTTTTCAATTATACCATTTGCTTTGCTTTTATCCTCAAACATTGTTAACTAGCTTAAGTAATTAGTTAACCCTAAGAAGTCCTTGAATTGGTGGATTAAATTAAAAATAATTTATGAATACAATTAGTATGCATTGATAAGTCCCCATTTTGTCCATTTTGCTAAAAAATACATATAAAACTGGGATGCCTGGGTGGCTCAGTGAGTTAAAGCCTCTGCCTTCGGCTCAGGTCATGATCCCAGGGTCCTGGGATCGAGCCCCACATCGGGCTGTCTGCTCCGCAGGGAGCCTGCTTCCTCTTCTCTCTCTCTCTGCCTGCCTCTCTGCCTACTTGTGATCTTTATCTGTCAAATACATAAATAAAATCTTTAAATAAAATACATATAAACTTAGTTTGGGGTTCCTTTTCTCCTATGTTTAATGTCCCATCTATTTAACATGTTTCCAGAGCAAGCTACACATGAAGAAATATGACTAATAAACAAGTTATACCAAATTTGGAATGCTTTAAAAAATACATGTTTCTTGATATAATTGATTTATTAATTCCACTTCACTCCCTCAAAGCATTTGATACTTTTATCAGTAATACAGTAGGAGGAATGCCTGGGTGGCTCAGTCAGTTTAGTGTCTGCCTTCTGCTCAAGTCATGATCCTGGGGTCCAGGGATGGAGTCCCGTATCGGGCTCCTTGCTCGGCAGGGAGCCTGCTTCTCCTTCTGCCTGCTGCTCCCTTTCCTTGTGCTCTCTCTCTGTCTCTTTCTCTCTCCCTGACAAATAAGTAAAATCTCTAAGAAAATAATACAGTGGGATAAAACTGAACCATTAAGGAAATTAGTATAAGATAAATAACAGAAGAACAAGATAAACCATCCAGTGGTGAGATAGAGCTTCCTGGTACCAGCTTATAAGGACTGATTCTGCCCATATCTTCATAACTCCATGTTCATTGACAGCATGTTAGTAACTTTGTTTGATATGGAATTGAAATATGTCACATTTAGGACTTTCCCCCCCCTGTATTGTGGAAGAGGAGTTTAGCAGCACATTCTGAAAACATCTACCAGAAAATATTCTGGATCTATTGCGTTATACAGACAAAATTATGTACCACAGTGTGCAGCCACCATAAGTTTAGCTTGGATATATTTTTTTGAAGTTTTATCTATTTATTTTAGAGGAAAAGAACATGAGCAGGGGAGGGGGGGAATGGAAGAAGGAGAAGGAGAATCCTAAACAGACTCCCCTCAGAGTACAGAACCCAACAGAAGGCTTGATCCCACAACCCTGAGATAACACTTGAGCTGAAATCAAGAATCAGAGGCCCAACCAACTGAGCCACATAGGCACTGCTTGGATATTTTTTAAAGAAATACAACTTGATATTTTCAGTTAAGCTCCCATAGAATATTTTTTAAGTTATATATTTCCTCCATATTATACTTAATAAATTAGTGGAAAGTATACAATTTTATAATTGATTGATAATGTTGGTGATCCATAATGTTTGGATGTAAGTTAATTAGGTATTAGTTAAATATATACCAAACACCGTAGTTTGGGCTTGCTTATATTTTACTAAGCTACTTTCTTTGGTAGTAGAAAAGTATTTGAATACATTGTTTCTTAGGTCACCCTTAGTTTGTGATAATAAAATCATAAAATTAGTCTAGAGAAGCTGTCTCTCGCTTAAGTCCTGAGCATATCAAAAACCTGTTTCAGATCCCTAAAGTCCAAATAAAATACAAGGGATGGGGGAGGGGCATAAAAGCCTGTCTTTTCCTTTTTCCGGACTTTACACTACATTTCTTCAGACACTCCCTTATGATGCCAGTGGGGCTCAGACTACCGTACAGCCTGAGTAGCTGAGGTTCTGAATTAACTTCACAAGACTCAAAATCCATAGTCTCCAAATCATTAATGGAATGATGTACCTGATTTATTAGTATTGGTATGTATTACATAATCACACATTCTATAATACAGTAGCATATTATGGTTATATTTTATATGATGTACTACATATATTGTTGCATAACATGTATTAGGTATATGTATACATAAGTATAATTTATAAAGGAACAAATAAGCAACTAAGCATATATTGGAAATGTTAGCTCTTTGTTTTTCTGATGAGTATGCAAGTTTAAAAAGTGTGGAGAGGGGCGCCTGGGTGGCTCAGTGGGTTAAGCCGCTGCCTTCGGCTCAGGTCGTGATCTCAGGGTCCTGGGATCGAGCCCCACATCGGGCTCTCTGCTCAGCAGGGAGCCTGCTTCCTCCTCTCTCTCTGCCTGCCTCTCTGCCTACTTGTGATCTCTCTCTGTCAAATAAATAAAATCTTTAAAAAAAAATTAAAATTAAAAAAAAATAAAAAGTGTGGAGATCTTGGTTCTGTTCTTCTCTCAAGGTCAAGAGCCAAGGGGAAAAAGTAGATCATCCTGTTCTATATATTATATTACAGAGTAGGTTAATGATCAATGGTAGAATAGCCAAGTCTAAATTTTACCTTTTTATCTTACAGTATTTGGGGATAAAATTCCAAGGCTTGTAATGCATTAGAGAAGAAAAGCACTCATTTTTCATGATATGATATTGGGATAAAGACCAGGTTTCAAATTTCAGCTTTGGAAATTAGTAGGAGGGTAATTCAGACAAAATAACTTACATTTAAACTTCAGGGTTCTCATCTGTAAATTGTAATGAAATGTCAAGTTTGTTGTGAGGGTTTTCAAGTTTTTTGTGTAGATATTGGAGAAAAAAGCAGTGTTTAAGTATTAGGTCTAGGCCATATTGATAGTTCCTTGTGGAGGAATAGAAAGTAGGGGGATACCCATCCTTAATGCTTTCTGTATAGAGCATCTTTTCATTTTCTGAGACGTTATTAGGACTTCTAAATGATAACCTCTTTTTTCATCATTCAAGAATGTTAGACCTTTATTCTACTCATCTGTGTTTGTATGTTGTCAAATAACCATTTAAGCCACTTTTATTTTCCTTAATTGACCAAGTCTGTGTATGTGTGTGTGTGTGTGTGTGTGCAAATCTATATATATATATGTACATATACAAATATATATGTACACACATATGCACTCCATATAAGACAGTATATACAGTTTGTAAACTCAAGAAATATTTATTAAATATGTAGCATGCCAAAAGATTACTAAGCCAAGAACTACAAATATGTAAACTGCTCTTAAGGAAACATGGTAACCTACTGTCATCAACAATTTCTAAGGACAAAAGTTTATAAAGTTGGCTAAAATTGCAGAAGAGATTGTTAAGCTTAGACAGAAGAGAAATTATCTCAATCTTAAAATGAGTTACTGAAGAGGTAAGGACTCTTAAAAGATTCTATGAATATATAGCTTCAGGTTGAAAAAGTCATTAGTTCATTAATTGTAAAAATATTCATTATTGATCAATTGGTACAGATTATTTAAAAATTTCCTGGTTCTTCTCACTGTCAACTATGGCCATAGTCAGTATGAGATTCTGGTGTTAGAGTCACCCAAAACAATAATTACATTACTTCAGAACAACCCCAAACACAAGGCCATCAGTATTAAAAATCCATATTGAAGACACAATAGTTGAGAATTGATTAAACGGCAGAAAGGAGGTTTAAGAAGGACCTAGTCTTCAAAGTTGTTGAAACACAGAAATGTATATAGTTTAAAGCCTTGAAACACATAAAATGCAACCCAACTGGATACATTATTAGCACAGTTCCAGGCAAAGGGAGAGTGAAATATTTCTAAATTGACAGAAAATGTTAGAGCAGGAAGAATCACTCAGAAGTGATCTGATTTATTTTGATGTTTTTCTAATATGTTATAAAATATTTCTCATACTTTTTTTCTCTTCTAAACTTAGCACCCAAGAAAAGAGTGGTTGCATTAGTTAATATTTGGTGTATTTATGGTTTAAAATACTTAATATATGTGGCTTTTTAACTTGAAGATAATAAATGGCCTCAGTAAATCTCCCATAACACTATTCTAAAATCACCAGGGCAACATTCTGCTTCAGTGGTTTAAATATGCCCTGGTGGCTTAAAACTAATTGCACTTCTCTGGGCACCTAATTGACTACAAGGGACTGACTTAGGTACTTTGAATACAATTTCATTACTTTAATTATTGTTCAGAGAGGTGTTCCAAAGTTTTAAAACAAACTGTCCATATGATATCTCACTTCCAGGAAAAACAAAATCTCTCTAAAATAAGATTTATTTTAAATAAAATTCCAATTTTATAGTAAGTTAAGTAGAAAATTTGGAGTGACTTCAGTATTCTCTACTGATAAGGCTTATCTAGTGAATATAACCCTTACTTTCAAACAATAAAAGGGAATTGGACAACTAAAAATAATAATACTAGCTAAAATGCATTGAACTATGGAAGTATGCCCACACTGAGTTCTTCTTTTACAACTTCATAATCCCATTAAAGGGGCATTAATATCATGTCCATTTTATGTATATATGTATGTATTTATAAGATATTTATTTATCTATTTGATTGAGAGAGAGCATGAGAGCAGGAAGTAGGGAGGGGCAGCAGATAGGTTGAAAGACAAGCAGACTCCACACTGAGGATGGATCCCCAGAGGGGCTCAATCCCACAACCCAAGAAATCATGACCTGAGCGGAAATGAAGAGGTCAACACTTAACCAAATGGGCCACACAGGCTTCCAAATATCAGGTCATTTTAGAGATGAGAATAATGAAGTATGAAAAAATTTAAGTCCAATGTCACACAGTTAGAAAATGGCACAGCTGGGATTCAAAGTAAGGTTGGCTGTTCCAGTGGTTTTGATCATCACAGTAATCATAAAATCATGGCCAAACTATTGGTAATTGCAATAGCAACACCATTACCTGCATAGCAGGTGAGTCACACTCCTTTTTATACGTTACCTCATCTAACCCACATAGCAATCTTCATTTCTCCATATTTTTACTTTGTTTTCTCACAACTCTGTAGGCTAAAAAGTCTGAGATCAAGGTTTTGGCAGCACTGGTTCCTTCAGAGGGACATGAGTAAGAAACTCGCCCATGCCTCTCCGCTAGCTTTCTGTAGTTTCCTGGCAATCTCTGATGTTCACATGGAATTCTGCCTGTGTGCATGTCTGTGCCCAAACTTACCCTATTTATAATGACACTATCATATGGGATTAGAGTTGACCCCAATGACCTCATTTTAATTTGATCATCTGCAAAGAGCCTATTTCCAAATGAGTTCACAGTCACGGGTTCTGGAGTTAAAACTTCAACACATAAATTTGGAGGAAACATAATTCAACCCATAACACCTATCTTGGACTCCTTTCCACTTACCTTTAATTCTCCTGTACAAGAGAAATGTTGCAATATGATTAGTGAGACCCAGAGCTATTTATTGGGTCACTTCTCAACAAATGACAAAGTAACTGACTTAAAGATCCAAAATCAGTGTTCACACACTCCCTACGTAGGCCTTAGGACGGGGCCAGCATACCTCTGTGTGCCTGGTTAGAAAAGTCAATCAGCATTTTTCTCTACAGCAGCATTTTATATTATAGAAGTACAAGCTAAAAGTCATGTTAGACTCTTAGAACTAAGTCTCCTGGGCCAGAAAAGTTTCCTATTAAAGCTCAAAGCATCTGGGTCTTTCCCAATAGTTAAAATGATAGCATAGTGCATTTTCTTTTTAAGTATTAATGACTCCGCTATTAATGGCTTTGTGGCTGGCAAATCCAGAGGTGAAAAACTGTGAAAAATTCTAGCAAGAAAAACCCACTGTCTAATGTTGACAGGTATGATACAGGTGTCACTATTAAGGCTATTTATTTAAGGCAGGAGTAACTAAAGAGTTAAGCAATGTCTCAACCAAACAAGAACAAATAAACAAGGAGGAGTAGACAAGACAAAGGATGTATGTGTGTATATATATATATATATATATATATATATATATATATATCTCTTCCCTTCCTTCTTGTCAAAAGGACCAAAATAAAGTAAATTATATTAAGTTCCCTAATTTGCTTCAAAATGGGCTTTAATTTTGTATTTTAGAACAGACTATTTTAAACTTGGCATACGCTCACAATGACACCTAGTAGTTTAGAGTATAAATATATGCCTCATCTATTCCAGGGAAGTCGTCTCCTCTCACAGTGAAGGAAATAGCAGAGCACAGCAAACCTTTGGTTCCCACTGTCTGCAAGCTTGGAACACCGTGCCCTTCTCCACTTCTGTGCCCACTCAGTTCTAATGCTATCCTTGTCTGCTTCATTTTATGTTAGTACTATGGGGTTTAAACCAAAAATAACCTATTTTAAATTCTATGAATGTAAAACAGTATTTATTTTGAGAACTAATTGAAACTAAATCACACATTGTTTTTTTTCTTGAATCTGCTAGGATTCTGTTTAGTTCTAGGGGACCAAGTCTAACTTACAGGGGACCTAATGAATAAGAATATATTGTTCTTACACAGCAAAATGTCCAGAGGAAGGCAGTCAGGGTCAATATAGTAGCTTAAGGTGTCTTTAAGAGTTTTGTACTCACTGACACTCCCTACTTTCCAGTAGTCTTGCCCTTCATAAGTACAACGAAAACTGTGTTTTCTTGCCCTTTTGTGGGTAGGCAGGTCATGTGAATAGTTCAGACCAATGCATCAAGAGCAGAAGTTTTGTTTAACTTTCAAACTAAGATAGTGAAGAGCCTCTTCATGGCCTTCTTCATCTCTCTTCTATCCCTAGCTTAGATGCCCTGCATTATAATTGCACATATGAGGTATCAAGAGACTAGATCCCTGAGTCACTGTTTAAAATGTGTTTGCCTTGCAGAAGATCTGAAACTACAACTGACTTTACCTGAGTGAGAAATAAACCTTTAATAAGCCATTGAGATGTCAGGGTTAATTTGTTTCACTCCTCAGCCTAGACCCTTACTGATACATAATAATGGCTTTGGTCATCATCCTTACAGATAACTGCCACCCTTTCAGCCATTGCTATCACACTTTGGGCAGAAAGGCAAAGGGAAGGTGGAGGGCAAATAACCAAAGAAAATCCTACCACAGTATATTTTTTTTCCAAATTATTCTCCAAAAGGCAAACTCAGTAACTTGTACATAAATGACACTAGCCAAAATTCTTGACTATTACAGTTGCCTGGGAGTGTTGGAAGGTAAATACTCTGCCATCCCTCAAATTAGTAAGAAAGAGAAAGAGTAATGTTTGCATACTCTTACCAGAATTCTTTTAGAAAGCAACTGTTGTTAAAACTTCCAAGGCCCTTCTCATTTCTAGATCCTTCTAAATACTCCTTTCTTGATCACTATCAAATTTGAAGCCTCATGGCCACTCTCCGTCCTAACATGGTCTCCTCTCCTTGCTTCCATAAAACCTCCCTTTCTGTATTCTCCTTCTTCCCTTACAACTTTGTACTTTGTTCTTTAATTTCTCTTCCTGCCCACATCCCAAGATTCCTCCTTCTTCTCTGTTTGCAGTATTCCACTCATGCAATCCATGGCTTCCTCTTTGATTCCCTAAAATTATTCGCACTCAAATTCTACATCTCTTCTACCAACAATTCCTTGTCTAAACTCATGGAAAGTCACTATTTAAATAAGTACCCACCACACTCCTCTTTTCCCTGTATTCATTATTTCATTTAGAATCAGAAAACTTTGACACATGCTCAATTTCTCCATCTTGTTCATTGCATCGTACTTCCAACTCATTTACAAATGCCATGAACTTCCAACAAAGTTAGAGTTAAATCATTCTTTTCATCGTCAATATGAGTATACCTTAGTTGGTTTTTGTTCTTTTCATCACTTACAGAGCCAACTTTCAAAGTTTCTGAGCTGATATCCTTGCCAACATTCCCTCCATCCTCACTCAACAGACACCATGAGAGTTCCAATTGCAAGCCTGATTATGTAAACTTACCTCTTTAGAATCATCCTATGTTCCCATTGCCCAGTTAACTTCCAGAATAAAAGTCAAGTGTATTAATAAGATATACCAAGATCTTCATAATCAAATATTCTCTCTGGAATTTTCACTTTTCCCAGAATGAAGAACACAGTATTGTTTATCTATATAAGATTTCTTGGAGTTTTTGAGAATTAAATATTATTTAACCTCTTGGGAGATTTACATTTGGTCGCTTATTAGTCTGTCTCATTTTTACACATCTTGTAAGAAGTAGATGCATTGACTTCCTACTTTCCAGACTATATTTTCAAGGATTCTTTTTTTTTTAATCACAGCTTTGGATAAAGAATTAGTACTTTCCTCTCAAACAAAAGGGAGATTTCCTCATGCCCTTGAAAAATAGAGATAGTGTCTTACTCCACAAGAATAGACAAGCAGTTCTTACTGCTCAGTATAAAAGATTTAGGTTTCCTAAACTCGGGGTTTCACTCTTAGAGTGGGACCTACTTCACATGCAGCAATCCCTTGATCCTCTCCACGTCACCCCATGGGAAATGGAGCAAGGGAAACTGACACAAACCTGAAGTGCACCATGTTTAATAAAGTCCTTCGGATTTGACCTAAGTGTCTTGTGTCTCCTCTTGCATATTTAAAAACATGTCAGCTATGTTGTTAGCTGACAACTAGGATACAATTTCTGACCCCTCACAGTTCTTGGCAGTGTCATCCCTTGGGAAAGTTGCCTAATTTTACTTCCTATAGCACCCTAATTACAAACCCTGCTTTAAGATTTTGCTAAAATATACTCTCTCCATGAGGCTTCCCTTTTATCAATGAGTCAGTCTCTTTTTCTTATATTGCTTCAGATATGCTTTATATATATTTTTAAGAACTCTCATGGACCATTTATAAACGTTTTCCTTGCCAGATGGTGATTTTCTTGCTAAATATTCTGTCTGCTTTTCACTAAATATCCTATATACTACAAGGTATGTAGTAAACACTAGATGACTCTCTCTTAAGAAAATAAATTTAGGAGGAGACAAGATGGCGGAGAAGTAGCAGGCTGAGACTACTTCAGCTAGCCGGAGATCAGCTAGATAGCTTATCTAAAGATTGCAAACACCTGAAAATCCATCAGCAGCTCGAAGAGAAGAAGAACAGCAATTCTGGAAACAGAAAAACAACCACTTTCTGAAAGGTAGGGCCGGCGGAGAAGTGAATCCAAAGCGACGGGAAGATAGACCCGGGGGGAGGGGCCGGCTCCCGGCAAGCGGCGGAGCAACGGCGCACAAAATCAGGACTTTTAAAAGTCTGTTCCGCTGAGGGACATCGCTCCAGAGGCTAAACCGGGGTGAACCCCATGCGGGGTCAGCGTGGCCTCAGGTCCCACAGGGTCACAGAAGGATTGGGGGTGTCTGAGTGTCGCAGAGCTTGTGGGTATTGGAACGGGAAAGCCGGCTACAGAGACAGAGCCGACAGTAAGATCACAGCTCAGTGTTACCTTGAACCGGTCGCAGGCAAGGTGAGCTCGGAGCGCGGCCAGAGGTCAGGCAGACGGGAGTAACTGGGCGCTGTTCTCTGAGGGTGCACTGAGGAGTGGGGCCCTGGGCTTTCGGCTCCTCCAGGCCGGAGACCAGGAGGCCGCCATTTGTATTCCCATCCTCCGGAACTCTACGGAAAGTGCTCAGGGAACAAAAGCTCCTGAAAGCAAACCCGAGCGGATTACTCACCCCGGCCCCTGGTAAGGGCCGTGCAATTCCACCTGGGGCAAAGACACTTGAGAATCATTACAACAGGCCCCTCCCCCAGAAGATCAACAAGAAATCCAGCCGAGACCAAGTTCACCTACCAAGGAGTACGGTTTCAATATCAAGGAGAGCAGCAGAATTCCAGAGGAGGAGAAAGCAAAGCACAGAACTCATGGCTTTTTTCCTGTGATTTTTTTTTAGTCTTGCGTTAATTTAATTTTTTTCTTTTTCATTTTTTGTTTATTTTTTCTCACCTTCTGGTAAATTTTTTTTTTAACTTTTACCTTTTTCTTTTTTCACGTTTTTTAACTAGTTTATCCAATATATATATTTTTTCTTTTTTATATTTTTCTTATTTGTTTTCTTTTTTAAAATTCTTTTCTTTTTTTTCTTTCACTTTTTTTTTTCTTTCTTCCTTTTTGAACCTCTTTTTATCCTCTTTCTCCCCCCTCACGACTTGGGATCTCTTCTAATTTTGTTAAAGCATATATTCCTGGGGTTGTTGCCACCCTTTTAGTATTTTACTTGCTTCTTCATATACTCTTATCAGGACAAAATGACAAGACGGAAAAATTCAACACAAAAAAAAGAACAAGAGGCAGTACCGAAGGCTAGGGACCTAATCCATACAGACATTGGTAATATGTCAGATCTAGAGTTCAGAATGACAATTCTCAAGGTTCTAGCCGGGCTCGAAAAAGGCATGGAAGATATTAGAGAAACCCTCTCGGGAGATATAAAAGCCCTTTCTGGAGAAATAAAAGAACTAAAATCTAACCAAGTTGAAATCAAAAAAGCTATTAATGAGGTGCAATCAAAAATGGAGGCTCTCACTGCTAGGATAAATGAGGCAGAAGAAAGAATTAGTGATATAGAAGACCAAATGACAGAGAATAAAGAAGCTGAGCAAAAGAGGGACAAACAGCTACTGGACCACAAGGGGAGAATTCGAGAGATAAGTGACACCATAAGACGAAACAACATTAGAATAATTGGGATTCCAGAAGAAGAAGAAAGAGAGAGGGGAGCAGAAGGTATACTGGAGAGAATTATTGGGGAGAATTTCCCCAATATGTCAAAGGGAACGAGCATCAAAATTCAGGAGGTTCAGAGAACACCCCTCAAAATCAATAAGAATAGGCCCACACCCCGTCACCTAATAGTAAAATTTACAAGTCTCAGTGACAAAGAGAAAATCCTGAAAGCAGCCCGGGAAAAGAAGTCTGTAACATACAATGGTAAAAATATTAGACTGGCAGCTGACTTATCCACAGAGACCTGGCAGGCCAGAAAGAGCTGGCATGATATATTCAGAGCACTAAACGAGAAAAACATGCAGCCAAGAATACTATATCCAGCTAGGCTATCATTGAAAATAGAAGGAGAGATTAAAAGCTTCCGGGACAAACAAAAACTGAAAGAATTTGCAAACACCAAACCAGCTCTACAGGAAATCTTGAAAGGGGTCCTCTAAGCAAAGAGAGAGCCTACAAGTGGTAGATCAGAAAGGAACAGAGACCATATACAGTAACAGTCATCTTACAGGCAATACAATGGCACTAAATTCATATCTCTCAATAGTTACCCTGAATGTTAATGGGCTAAATGCCCCTGTCAAAAGACACAGAGTATCAGAATGGATATGTTGCCTGCAAGAAACTCATTTTTAAGCCCGAAGACACCTCCAGATTTAAAGTGAGGGGGTGGAAAAGAATTTACCATGCTAATGGACATCAGAAGAAAGCAGGAGTGGCAATCCTTATATCAGATCAATTAGATTTTAAGCCAAAGACTATAATAAGAGATGAGGAAGGACACTATATCATACTCAAAGGGTCTGTCCAACAAGAAGATTTAACAATTTTAAATATCTATGCCCCCAACGTGGGAGCAGCCAACTATATAAACCAATTAATAACAAAATCAAAGAAACACATCAACAATAATACAATAATAGTAGGGGACTTTAACACCCCCCTCACTGAAATGGACAGATCATCCAAGCAAAAGATCAGCAAGGAAATAAAGGCCTTAAACGACACACTGGACCAAACGGACATCACAGATATATTCAGAACATTTCATCCCAAAGCAACAGAATACACATTCTTCTCTAGTGCACATGGAACATTTTCCAGAATAGATCACATCCTCGGTCCTAAATCAGGACTCAACCGGTATCAAAAGATTGGGATCATTCCCTGCATATTTTCAGACCACAATGCTCTAAAGCTAGAACTCAATCACAAAAGGAAGTTTGAAAAGAACCCAAATACATGGAGACTTAACAGCATCCTTCTAAAGAATGAATGGGTCAACCGGGAAATTAAAGAAGAATTGAAAAAAATCATGGAAACAAATGATAATGAAAATACAACGGTTCAAAATCTGTGGGACACAACAAAGGCAGTCCTGAGAGGAAAATATATAGCGGTACAAGCCTTTCTCAAGAAACAAGAAAGGTCTCAGGTACACAACCTAACCCTAAACCTAAAGGAGCTGGAGAAAGAACAAGAAAGAAACCCTAAGCCAAGCAGGAGAAGAGAAATCATAAAGATCAGAGCAGAAATCAATGAAATAGAAACCAAAAAGACAATAGAGCAAATCAACGAAACTAGGAGCTGGTTCTTTGAAAGAATTAATAAAATTGATAAACCCCTGGCCAGACTTATCCAAAAGAAAAGAGAAAGGACCCAAATAAATAAAATCATGAATGAAAGAGGAGAGATCACAACTAACACCAAAGAAATACAAACTATTATAAGAACATACTATGAGCAACTCTACGCCAACAAATTTGACAATCTGGAAGAAATGGATGCATTCCTAGAAACATATAAACTACCACAACTGAACCAGGAAGAAGTAGAAAGCCTGAACAGACCCATAACCCATAAGGAGATTGAAACAGTCATTAAAAATCTCCAAACAAACAAAAGCCCAGGGCCAGACGGCTTCCCGGGGGAATTCTACCAAACATTTAAAGAAGAACTAATTCCTATTCTCCTGAAACTGTTCCAAAAAATAGAAATGGAAGGAAAACTTCCAAACTCATTTTATGAGGCCAGCATCACCTTGATCCCAAAGCCAGACAAGGATCCCATCAAAAAAGAGAGCTATAGACCAATATCCTTGATGAACACAGATGCGAAAATACTCAACAAAATACTAGCCAATAGGATTCAACAGTACATTAAAAGGATTATTCACCACGACCAAGTGGGATTTATTCCAGGGCTGCAAGGTTGGTTCAACATCCGCAAATCAGTCAATGTGATACAACACATCAATAAAAGAAAGAACAAGAACCATATGATACTCTCAATAGATGCTGAAAAAGCATTTGACAAAGTACAGCATCCCTTCCTGATCAAAACTCTTCAAAGTGTAGGGATAGAGGGCACATACCTCAATATCATCAAAGCCATCTATGAAAAACCCACCGCAAATATCATTCTCAATGGAGAAAAACTGAAAGCTTTTCCACTAAGGTCAGGAACACGGCAGGGATGTCCATTATCACCACTGCTATTCAACATAGTACTAGAGGTCCTAGCCTCAGCAATCAGACAACAAAAGGAAATTAAAGGCATCCAAATCGGCAAAGAAGAAGTCAAATTATCACTCCTCGCAGATGATATGATACTATATGTGGAAAACCCAAAAGACTCCACTCCAAAACTGCTAGAACTTATACAGGAATTCAGTAAAGTGTCAGGATATAAAATCAATGCACAGAAATCAGTTGCATTTCTCTACACCAACAGCAAGACAGAAGAAAGAGAAATTAAGGAGTCAATCCCATTTACAATTGCACCCAAAACCATAAGATACCTAGGAATAAACATAACCAAAGAGGCTCTGCCTTTGTTTATAGAAAACTATAAAATACTCATGAAAGAAATTGAGGAAGACACAGAGAAATGGAAAAATGTTCCATGCTCCTGGATTGGAAGAATAAATATTGTGAAAATGTCTATGCTACCTAAAGCAATCTACACATTTAATGCAATTCCTATCAAAGTACCATCCATCTTTTTCAAAGAAATGGAACAAATAATTCTAAAATTTATATGGAACCAGAAAAGACCTCGAATAGCCAAAGGGATATTGAAAAAGAAAGCCAACGTTGGTGGCATCACAATTCCGGACTTCAAGCTCTATTACAAAACTGTCGTCATCAAGACAGCATGGTACTGCCACAAAAACAGACACATAGATCAATGGAACAGAATAGAGAGCCCCGAAATAGACCCTCAACTCTACAGTCAACTAATCTTCGACAAAGCAGGAAATACTGTCCAATGGAAAAAAGACGGCCTCTTCAATAAATGGTGCTGGGAAAATTGGACAGCCACATGCAGAAAAATGAAATTGGACCATTTCCTTACACCACACACGAAAATAGACTCAAAATGGATGAAGGACCTCAATGTGCGAAGGAATCCATCAAAATCCTTGAGGAGAACACAGGCAGCAACCTCTTCGACCTCAGCCGCAGCAACATCTTCCTAGGAACAACGCTAAAGGCAAGGGAAGCAAGGGAAAAATGAAGTATTGGGATTTCATCAAGATCAAAAGCTTTTGCACAGCAAAGGAAACAGTTAACAAAATCAAAAGACAACTGACAGAATGGGAGAAGATATTTGCAAACGACATATCAGATAAAGGACTAGTGTCCAGAATCTATAAAGAACTAAGCAAACTCAACACCCAAAGAACAAATAATCCAATCAAGAAATGGGCAGAGGACATGAACAGACATTTCTGTAAAGAAGACATCCAGATGGCCAACAGACATGAAAAAGTCCTCCATATCACTCGGCATCAGGGAAATACAAATCAAAACCACAATGAGATATCACCTCACACCAGTCAGAATGGCTAAAATAAACAAGTCAGGAAATGACAGATGCTGGCGAGGATGTGGAGAAAGGGGAACCCTCCTACACTGTTGGTGGGAATGCAAGCTGGTGCAGCCACTCTGGAAAACAGCATGGAGGTGCCTCAAAATGTTGAAAATAGAACTGCCCTATGACCCAGCAATTGCACTATTGGGTATTTACCCTAAAGATACAAACGTAGTGATCCAAAGGGCACGTGCACCCGAATGTTTATAGCAGCAATGTCCACAATAGCCAAACTATGGAAAGAACCTAGATGTCCATCAACAGATGAATGGATCAAGAAGATGTGGTATATATTCACAATGGAATACTATGCAGCCATCAAAAGAAATGAAATCTTGCCATTTGCAACAACATGGATGGAACTAGAGAGTATCATGCTTAGTGAAATAAGTCAAGCAGAGAAAGACAACTATCATATGATCTCCCTGATATGAGGAAGTGGTGATGCAACATGGGGGCTTAAGTGGGTAGGAGAAGAATCAATGAAACAAGATGGGATTGGGAGGGAGACAAACCATAAGTGACTCTTAATCTCACAAAACAAACTGAGGGTTGCTGGGGGGAGGGGGTTTGGGAGAAGGGGTGGGATTAAGGACAGGACATTGGGGAGGGTATGTGCTTTGGTGAGTGCTGTGAAGTGTGTAAACCTGGTGATTCACAGGCCTGTACCCCTGGGGATAAAAATATATGTTTATAAAAAATAAAAAATTTAAAAAATAAAAAAAAAATTTTTCAAAAAAAAAACAAAATAAAATAAATTTATTGTTAGATCATCTTACATATATTCTTTCCAAAAGGTGAACTAAAGTACACACACACACATGAATACACACACACACAGAATATCTGGCCTTTTAATAGTCTTTCATCACCAATCTCTTTTTCCTACATGAACTTACACTTTAATCTCACTGTTTCTCTAAAAGTGTAATGCATTATTAATTCCATCTCCTTAAGTTGCCTGTAATTATAATTGTCTTTCTAAAAAAGAAAATGCAACAGCTGCACCTACTCTGAAAATGGATCCTTGGAGAATATAATTAAGTTATTTCAATTTGGAAACTGAATATTATCAAAAGCTATGGGATGTATAACCTTAAGGCAGACCTTTCCACCAGGTTTTTAATAGTATGTCATTTGCAGAAACCTAGATAACTAGAAAATTGGAATGTAATTTTTTGCCTACTCCAATCAGAGGCTTAATAGGTGGAATTATGTATCATATAATTGTATATGCTGTAATTAGAACATTTGGTAGGCCATAGAGCTAAAGAGGCTAAGTGTGTTTAATACATGTGTTTAATACATGGTGATACTCCTTGTAGTTTTATTCACTTTGTTTTATAGCTATCGAATGTCTTTATAATCCATGAATAATATCACTTGTGTTTCTTAAACCACAAACATAATCTGAAAAGAGACCAGTAAAAATTTCTAATTTCTCCAGAAAACTCTATTTTAAGGGCACAAATGATTTTGTATAAATTATTCCTTCATATATGAGAACGGGATTATTATATAATTGGCAATTACTTTAGGAGAATGAAAATAGCATTTAATGTTATATTTAAACAGTTCAAGTATGTTAAAGTAGTGTTCTCACTATTATTACTTATTTCTTATTACTTGTGTTTTATAATTTTATGGCTTAAATGATCAGTGTCTGGCTAAGTGAACAGTGGTGAGGCAAGAATTGTCTCTAAGCAAAATTTAGGCTAAATAAAGTTTTATTTGAAGAACATACCACTTAAGTGTTACTAACACTTGGAAAATAGTGATGAGATTGCCAATAAAAATTGCAGCCTGACTTGAAAAGCATTTTTAAGTATCATCTAGAATAATCACTATTGATTTCATGCATCCATTATTGTCGATAATCAATTGCCTACCTCTGTATAAGTCTTTTCAAAGAAAAGCAGTGGTCACATGAGTTTACCACATGTGAGAAAATTACATAGAACTAAATGCAAAAAAAGTATACATACACACACACACACACACACACACACAGGTGTATGTAAAACTGATGAAATGTGAATTAAGTTAAATGGATTCTATCAAAATGAATTTCCTGGTTGTGATACTATACTATACAGTTAGACAGGAAGTTAAGGAAACTGAGTGAAAGCCATACATAATTTCTATAATATTTCTTACAACTAAATATGAATCTGCAATTATCCAAAAATTAAAAGTAAAACATTTAAAAACCTTCTGAAAGTGGACTAAATGAAAAAACAAAAGATGAAAAATCAGTTCATATTCAACAACAACAACAAAAAAACCTGTTATAGTAAAAGTATTATGACAGCAAAACATATACAAAAAGCTGTAAGAGGCACTTCCAAATGATGAAGACTAGCATTCAAGGCTTCAAATAGGAGAAATGGTATCAAAATAATATGGGTTTTTAGAGAAGAGGATTACTTCATGTGAGAGAGAGTGTGAAAATGAAATATGAGTTGATTTGTATAGCATATTTAAAGAAAGTAAGTAGACTGTTTTGATGTTACTCAAGTGTTCTCATAGTAGCGATTAAAATTTGAGAAGTAGAAAAGTATCCAGGTAATGTAGAATCTTCATATAAACCTAAGGAATTTGAAATTATTCCTGAAGGCAACAGTGAATCAAGGATTTTAGTTAACATGAACAAAATGTGAATTGCTCTAACATTAATGACGAGAAGGGAAGAATAGAGTCAGGGTAGTTAGAAAATGCCTCCAATACACAACAAAGACTGGAAATGAGAAGCGGCTGGTGTGACATCACCAGGAGCATCAAGAAAGGAAGTGATATGGAAGAAATGGCAAAGGGTACATTAACTGCCTGATGACTTATGTACTAGGAGTGGAACATAAAACAAGTTGGAAATACTTGATGCTGAATTTGAGTTATAGTATTTTTGACACAAAGGAGACCAGTAAGGATGCTTTTCTGCAGTACAAGACCATGGTTTGGTTTCTGGGATGCTTAACTGGAGTACCTACAGTGAAATGTAGAAGCAAAATCTGGAGCAAAAGTAAAGGGAGGAAAGTGAAGCTAGAAAAAAACATTTCTTTACTCATCAAAAATAACTTTTTAGTCACATGGGTATAGTGTGAGCAGGAGAAGACCATTCTGGCCATGTCAAGGCTGAAACAATAAAATGCATTCCGTGCAGAAGCAGAACACTATTCAAAGTCATGCAGGCTGTGTATAGTGCAAATAGTGCACAACATTCAGGGGTGCCATTTCACATACACTATGATCTGATAGAAGTCTCCTAGAGTTGTACATTTCCTGCACAGCTCTATGCAGTGGTTCTTGGGATTAGAGAATATACTCTATTGCCCCCAGTGCTATGCAGATCCCTTCAAGACAAACTGGAGATCAAATAGAAAGATTAAATATTTTCTTATAGCACCATTTCTTGTAAACATCCACTGCCTAGTATACAGCTTCTGTTGTATAAATAAATTCAGTAAGTTAAACATGAAATGCATTCCTTGTCCTAAAATATACTTACATAAAAAATTTTGTAAGTTAACCATATGAAAATCCAATCTACCATTCCTTAAAATACAGGAAAATAAAATTTAAATTGTATCACAACTTCTTAAATTTTTAACCTTATCTTTAGTCATTTTGCTTTTGTATAAATTTGATGGGTTTAAAAGCTTCATTTGTGGGGCACCTGGGTGGCTCAGTGGGTTAAGCCACTGCCTTCGGCTCAGGTCATGATCTCAGGGTCCTGGGATCGAGTCCCACATGGGGCTCTCTGCTCGACAGAGAGCCTGCTTCCTCCTCTCTCTCGTTCTGCCTGCCTCTCTGCCTACTTGTGATCTTTCTCTGTCAAATAAATAAATTCTTTTAAAAAAATAAAAATAAAAAAATAAAAGCTTCATTTGTGGTTAATTTTTTTTAATTAATTAATTTATTTTTTTTTATTTCCAGCATAACAGTATTCATTATTTTTGCACCACACCCCGTGCTCCATGCAATCCGTGCCCTCTATAATACCCACCACCTGGTACCCCAACCTCCCACCCCCCGTCCCTTCAAAACCCTCAGATTGTTTTTCAGAGTCCATAGTCTCTCATGGTTCACCTCCCCTTCCAATTTCCCCCAACTCCCTTCTCCACTCTAAGTCCCCATGTCCTCCATGCTATTTGTTATGCTCCACAAATAAGTGAAACCATATGATAAACACAATGGAATACTATGCAGCCATCAAAAGAAATGAAATCTTGCCATTTGCGACAACATGGATGGAACTAGAGCGTATCATGCTTAGCGAAATAAGTCAAGCAGAGAAAGACAACTATCATATGATCTCCTTGATATGAGGAAGTGGTGATGCAACATGGGGGCTTAAGTGGGTAGGAGAAGAATAAATGAAACAAGATGGGATTGGGAGGGAGACAAACCATAAGTGACTTTTAATCTCACAAAACAAACTGAGGGTTGCTGGGGGGAGGGGGTTTGGGAGAAGGGGGTGGGATTATGGACATTGTGGAGGGTATGTGCTTTGGTGAGTGCTGTGAAGTGTGTAAACCTGGTGATTCACAGACCTGTACCCCTGTGGTTAATTTTTGAATGTGTATGTTGGTGCTTTTAAGATTTATTTGAGAGAGAGAGTGCAAGGGCGTGCACACACCAGGCAGAGGAGAGGGGTAGAGGGGGAGGGAGAGAATCTCAAGGAGGCTCTTCACTGAGTGCAGGGCTCCATCTCAGGACCCTAAGATCATGACCCAAGTGGAAATCAAGAGCCCAAACTTAAATGACTGAGTCACCCAGGCACCCATATGTTGGCTTTTAATGGAGGTGGAAATATTTATTATAAAGTCCACATTTTATTTTCCTTTGTTTCCCTATGGGGGAAAACTAGTTTGAAAATATCATGAGTTAGCTAAAAGCAGTACAACTTTTTCTTTTTTTTAAAGTATAATTTATTTTTTCAATGTTCCAAGATTCATTGTTTATGCACCATACCCAGTGCTCCATGAAATACGTGCCTTCCTTAATACTTACCACCAGGCTCTCCCAACCCCCCACACACCCCCCAAAAAACCCTCAGTTTGTTTCCCAGAGTCTACAATCTCTTACGGTTCGTCTCCTCCTCCAATTTCCCCCATCTCACTTCTCCTCTCCTTCACCCAATGTCATACATTTTCTTATTCTATTCAAAATATAAGTGTTGTTCAGAATCCTCCTATGAATCTAATCTACATGTAAATATAGAGAGAAGTGCTTACAGAGTACCTTCAGAATTGGACTACTGTATTCAGGAAACCAAGCCAGGGCTCCTGGAGCAAAGAACAAAAGGGAGGTGAGAGTACTAGTTCATTTCTAGCTGTTACTCTAGCCAACCTGCAAAATTATTTAAGCAAACCCTGGGAGAACATCGTTTGTTTCAAAAGCACTTTATATTTTAGCTTAATGAAAATCCTGCATTGGGCAGGGATTATTACAACTTTTTAGGAACCCTGATAAAGGGGAAAAAGTACATTTATTTTATTTTTTTTTAAAGATTTTATTTATTTATCAGAGAGAGAGAGGGGAGAGAGCGAGCACAGGCAGACAGAATGGCAGGCAGAGGCAGAGGGAGAAGCAGGCTCCCCGCCGAGCAAGGAGCCGGATGTGGGACTCGATCCCAGGACGCTGGGATCATGACCTGAGCCGAAGGCAGCTGCTTAACCAACTGAGCCACCCAGGCGTCCCGAAAAAGTACATTTAAATGTAATTTTTTGTCATTTATCTCTTTCTCAAATATTTATTATCCTTAGTTATCTTTTTTTTTTTTTAAGAGTTTATTTATTTATTTGACAGACAGAGATCACAAGTAGGCAGAGAAGCAGACAGAGAGAGAGGAAGGGAAGCAGGTCCCCTGCTGAGCAGAGAGTCCGATGTGGGACTCGATCCCAGGACCCTGAGATCATGACCCGAGCCGAAGGCAGCGGCCCAACCCACTGAGCCACCCAGGCGCCCCATCCTTAGTTATCTTAAACTATCCTTCAAATTCAAATATTAAGCAAATGATTGAGGTGGTAAAAATAATTTGGAGTTTCTCAGAATAAATGCCATTACTCAATACATACTGGGTAAAAAGGAAAAAAGTAGTTTGTCAAATATATTTTTAATAAATTCTAAAATTAGCAAACTTAAAATTCTCATATTAATATAAAACCTACATTATGTTTCTGTCACAGATAATCTTAGTCCCCAAATGTTATTGCTGGCAATAATTAGATAATGGCCAGAACAATTTTCCCTAATATCAAATTTTAATTTTTCTTGCATTCAGCTTAGTTTCTTTTTTATTCTGAAGAAGAGAGAATATTATAAAAAGGCTGCCAAATTTTAAATTCTTACTAAGACTGCACTTGAAATAACATAGTAAATTTAAAGGAATTGATGCATTATCTAGAGAAAAATGAATATTCTGTGAGAGAACTGGAACTCCAATCTTTTCTACAAAATTAGATGAAGTCAAATCATGCAGATATGACATGGCTAGGGAGTAGCACACTAGAAGGTCATTCTTATTTGTTGAAGTAAAATTATTGAAGGGCTTTCCTATTTTTCATTAACTTTTGGGATTCTTTGATGAGTCACTGAAACCACTGTTTCAGTTCTCTGTTACAAGATTCTGACTGCTTGAAAACTTGCAACAAGACACTCTGGTTTAAGGGCACTATTGTAATGAAACTAGGATTAGTTATCCTCACAATAATATAGATAAAGTCTTAAAAATTATTTTAAATTGATAAGAAACTGTCTTGGTAATTTTGAATGTTTTTCTTTCTCTACATTCTACCAATTCCAGGTCCAGATGGCCTTTTTTCCAGGCCTGCATAGCATCTTCTTCCTCCTTTGGGAGGAACTGTCTCTTCTTTCTCCTATGGGCAGGAGCAGGGTCTTATTTGGTTGTCTCTGTTTTTTTTTTTTTATTTTTTATTCTCAACATGGTATCTGGCACATAAACCAGATAATGTGTGCCAAATGGACTTCAGCACTTCTTAAATAAAACACTTTGTCAAACAACTCAACTATACACAGGAAAGAGTCTAAACTAAAATCCCATGACAGAATGCATAATTAAATCATACCACAACTGCCTTCTTTACTGGAGTAAGGTCAAAGAAAAGTTTTGAAGCTTCTTCTTATTTGGAAAATACATTAAAATAAATTACACCTGGAATGGATATGGCTATTCAAAACTATGCCTATCATAATTATTTCAATTCACAAATATTGATTATGCACCTGCTACACATTAAGTACTGCACTAGGCAATACACATATGAATGAATAATCTTGTCCCTTAGGAACTCACTGTTTAGTGTAAGATAGACAAAAAGGTCCCTAATGCATCGTGATGAGTACCACAATACCAGCATACATGAAATAGAATGGAAACCCATATAAACAAGTTATTAATTCATTAGGCACAACAAGAGTTTCTACTACTATGAATATTTTCATTATAAAAAGGAACTGGCCAGAATTACATGTTTCTTGTCAGGTTTACAGAAGAGCCATTTCCCTAGATATAGTTTCTAGTCAGACAAACTAAATTGGACTGGAACAGATAATACAGACCATGTAAATGTACATTTTTCTATTCCAATTGAGATTCAACAAAACAAAAGCCCATGACCATATTTTCACTTTCTGAAAACCATTTATGTCCATCTATATCATTGTTTATGTTATTTTTCAAGCAATGGGAAAAGAAAATAAGTAAGATCTAATTTTCTACATTCTAGTTGTCTGTGATTAGAATCAGGAAAGTCAAATTTCATTTCTCCCACAATGATCTTATTTAATGGAAATAGGAAACATAAGCAACTCCACTATATATTTTTTCATATTGTTGCTATGGCCTCTGAATCCTTAAATAACTTTTGCATACTATATGAAACAGCTTAGCCAACAAATTACTGAAAATTGCTGTTAATTTACTAATTTCCCAAACATGCTATAATAAAGGTCCATAAATTAGGTGTCTTATTTTGTTTTATTTATTTGGGATGGGGGGAGTGGAGGGAGCATGAGCAGGGAAAGGGGCAGAGAGAAGCAGACTCCCATTAGAGCAGGGAGCCCAATGAGAGGCTTGATCCCAGGCCCCTGGAATCACGACCTGAGCTGAAGCAGATGCATAACGGATAGGCCATCCAGGTACCCCAAGTTGGTTTCTTTAAATTATAAACCAGATATAAACCAGAATTATATTGACTCACTGTTCTAGACATGAGAAGCTGGAAAGCAAGTATCAGCTATGTTCTATCTTAAGGCCCTAGTGAAGTATTCTTTCTTTCCTCTTCCTAGCTTTTAGATGGTTGCTGGCTGTCCTTGATTTTTGGCTTCTAGTTGCATCCTTTCAATCTCTGCCTCATCATCTCATACCCTTCTTCCCTTTCCCTCTATAGATTCAAATTTTGCTCTTCTTAGGAAAACAGTCAATGGATTAGGGCCCATATTAATCTAATCTGACATTATCTCGATTTGAATCCATCAACAAAGACCTTTTTTTCCAAATAAGGTCATATTCCCAGGTACAAGTGGTTAGGAACTGAACATATTTTTGAGTGCGGCAGTATTCTACTCACTAAATATGGGAACAAATCAATGATAGCTTGACAGAATGGAAATACCATAGTCAGGAATTTAAGAGAATTGGTCAAAAAGCTACCTCCTCTCAACACCCGGCTCAGGATGTATGATTTCTGTGGAATTTTCTCTGACAAACACAACATAAATGTTCCTCTTTTTCTGAAGTCTTAAATAATTCTACCCTATACCTTGTTTATTTGGAACTTCTAACACCATTTCTCCAAGCATATAATACAAAATACAGGATTAGGTTGCTTACATTTATTTTTCCTTTCTCATTTTACGGTATTATAAACGTCTAGAATAATGTATCACATATAATAGCTACTTAATAGACACTGATTTTAACTGGAATTTTCTCTTGTATTTTTTTTAGGATGATAAATTTGTATACAATTACATATCAGAAGACAAAATAATAATGCCTTAAAACCACAACAATGTGTATGCAGAAAATTAAATGTGAGGCAAAACGGTAGTGGTATAATTAATTATAAGAACAAGGTAATGCACTTCGGAAAAAAATAATGAAAAAGTTTATCCTAGGATGCTTCTATTTCAGTTTTAGTATATACTTTTATTATATGAGACTAAAACGATTCTATCATCAAGAAGATCATTGTACCAATCAAGTAATAAGAAGAATTATTTGGAAGACAAGAACAAATGGAATATTTTATGTAAGTCTTAACCAAGGCATGTCTGCATTTTTAGCACTGATTGAGAAACTTTTAAGTTCTGTAAGACATGGAGAAGGGAAGAGACTATATGCTCCATGAGACCAAAAGTGATGAATGGGTTGTTAAGCAGTATAGATCTATTCTCCAGCACAATGTCTGATATGTCTATTGAATGAATGAAGACTATGTTTTCTTTTTATCATGTAATATGTATCAAGGATTCTGCTAGACTAATTTTCCTAGGCAAGTGATAGTCTGTATAATATGTGTATGAAGAGTTTAAGAACACTCCAACTTCAGTCAAGATGACTTGTGAAAAACCCTCTAAGGCAGGGCTTAAATATGAACATTAGGAAGCAAAACCTTATCTAGAGTTTATAACTTGTCCAGTTTACAGAGACAGAAATTCCAAAGGACTAGAAGTCACCTGAATGGAACTGACCTGATCATCCTTATCCCTGGTACTGCACTCTGGAAATCATCAAATTCTGTTGTTGTAGCCTATAAATGTTAACACTAATAACTGTCTTTTCTTATTCTAATTCTGTGCTCATCAAACAAGTTTCTAATTAGAATATAACTTAGCCATAAGCCTCGTAACAGGGAGAGAATGTTATGGTAATACAAATTTTATGACACATAAATTAATCAGGTATCACTCATTTATTCATACATTTACTAAATGTATGAACTTACTACTAAGCATGGGACATATCATATGTTCTGTGTATATGCCTAAGATTATTAAACAAACATGTTATCTGCCTTCCTATGTTAAACAAACATATTATATACATGGATAGGCATTGAACAAGTCATTGAAACCTGATGAGTGCTGAAAAATGTAGACCATAATGTGAAATTGTAGCACAAAGATTTTACCTACTTTAAATACATATAATCAGGGAAGCCATAAGAGAAGTAGTTTTTAATCTGTGATTAGAAGAGGGAATAGGTATAGAACATTTCAGGAAGATGGAACATATATGCAAAGGTCCTAATTATGTCATATTTTATGAAACTGAAGGGATGCCATTGTGCTGAAGCATGAGAAGCAACAGTGGGAGTAAAGATGAGAATGTGGTGAATGTCTAAATTAGTGTTCTATCTTATGTGAGTTTGGTTAATGTTAGTTACCCTGCTCTAATGAAATACATTCAGTTTTGTTATGATTATAAAAATCCGTTTTCTTATTCTAAAGAGATCCTTGATAGCTAACCAGCACTCAAATGACTTCTAATAATACCACATTCTGTCATGCTCCTTCAATAAACCCCTATTGAAATAAAGAATAATTTCAAAAAAAAAAGAAATTCAGGAAGTTTTAGAATTTATAGTGGCTGATAAACTAGATTTGTGGAAGAAAAAAAGTGTTTAAAAAGAAAAAGTCCATTAGAATAGACATAATGACAAGGCAAATTAAATCCAAAAAACATGGGCACCTGGGTGGCTCAGTGGGTTAAGCCGCTGCCTTTGGCTCAGGTCGTGATCTCAGGGTCCTGGGATCGAGTCCCGCATCGGGTTCTCTGCTCTGCGGGGAGCCTGCTTCCTCCTCTCTCTCTCTCTCTGCCTGCCTCTCTGCCTACTTGTGATCTCTCTGTGTCAAATGAATAAATAAAATCTTTAAAAAAAAAAGAAATCCAAAAAACATTATTGGAAACATGTATGTTTGTGTATTTCTAATTCATTACACTAAGAATATACATCATGCATATTTATAATTTATCTAAGACTTCAGCAAAGCATGTTTACTAAATATATGGGTTTTATTTATGCTCATTAAGAATACTAGCATCTGAAAAAGACTTAGAAAAAATTATTTTTATATAAGACATTATCTAGTCTTTCCTTAAGTGATATTTTAGTGTACTTTAGCAAATTGGAAGTATGACTTGAATTGTCCTTGATAACTAAATTTCCATTTGAATTTATATTCTTTGAAGATTTTCATAAACTATAACTTGATTGAATATATTGAGGTTTTTGTTTTGTTTTGTTTTTATTTTTGTTTTTTTTTGCAACAGGTTTGCTGCCAGAAGACAGATGTTATGAAAACTGCCACTAAACCCTAAACCAAAATGGTCAAGGAAAAGACTGATATCAACATCTTCATTATTAGATTTGGGCAAGTCTACTACTATGGGTCCTCTGACCTATGAATGTGCTGGGATAGATAAAAGAATATTAAAAAATTTGAGGAGGCTGCTGAGAAGGAGCTCCTTCTAGGATGTCCGGTTCTTGGGTAAACTGAAAGCTGAACATGAATGTGGTATCACCACAGGTATCTTCCTAAGAAAATCTGAGATCATCAAATATTATGTGATGATCATTGATGCACCAGGGAAAAGACTTTATCAAAAACATGATTACAGGCATATCTCAGGCTGACTGTGCTGTCCTGATTGTCACTGTTAGTGTTTGTGAATTTGAAGCATGTATCTCCAAGAATAGGCAAAACCTGTAAGCAGGTTCTTCTGGCTTACAGACCGACAAGCCCTTGTGTCTGCCCCTCCAGGACATCTACAAAATTGGTGGTATGGTACTGTCCCTGTGGGACAAATGCAGACTGGTGTTCTTAAACCTGGTATGATGGTCACCTTTGCTCCAGTCAATGTTACAAATGAAGTAAAATCTATTGAAATGCACCTTGAAGTTCTGAGTGAAGCTCTTCCTAGAAATAATGTGGGCTTCAATGTCAAAGATGTACTTTGTGGTAATATGGCTGAGGACAACAAAAATGATCTACCAGTGGAAGCAGCTGGATTCATGGCTCGTGTGATTATCCTGAACCATCCAGGCCAAATCAGTGCTGTATATGTACCTTTGCTGGATTGTCACACACCTCACATTGCTCACAAGTTTGTTGAGATGATGAAGAAGACTAATCATTCCAGGAAAAAAAAAAACTAGAAGATGGCCCCAAGTTCTTGAAATCTGATGATGCTGCTATTGTTGATATGGTTCCTAGAAATCTTAAGTGTTTTGAGAATTTCTCTGACTACCCTCCTCTGGTCCATTTTGCTGTTTGTAACATGAGACAGATGATTCCTGTGGGTGTCATCAAAGCAGTGGACAAGAAGGCAGCTAGAGCTAACAAGGTCACCAAGTCTGCCCAAAAAGCTTAGAAGGCTAAGTGAATATTATTCCCAACACATTCTACCCCAGTCTTAATTAGTGGTAGAAGAATAGTGTCAGAACAGTTTGTGTCAATTGGCCATTAACTTTAAAAGTAAAAGATTGGTTAATAATACAAATGCATCATAAAACCTTTAAAGGGAAAGGAGAAAATTTTGTGGACCATTCGTTTGTGTGTGTGTGTGTGTGTGTGTGTGTGTGTGTGTGTGTGTGGCAGTTTTAAGTTATTAGTTTTTAAAATCAGTATTTTAATGTAAAAAGTTAACCAAAAATCTGTCACAGAGTTCTGAGATCCATTAAAATTAAATTTTAATGAGAAATAGAGAAAATACTACAATCACGTAACAGAAAGGATAAAAACCATATGATGATTTCAATAGATGCAGAAACAGCATTTTAAAAGGTATGGTGTCCATTCATGATTAAAGCCCTCAACAAACTAGATTTAGAGGGAACATACTTCAACATAATAAAGCACATATATGAAAAACCAACTGCAAACATCATACTCAATGGGAACAAACTAAGAGTTTTTCTGCTAAGGTCAGGAAGAAGACAAGCAAGGATGGCCACTGTCACCACTTCTACTGAACACAGTAATCAGACAACAAGAAATAAAACACATCCATACTGGTAAGGAAGAAGTAAAACGTTCTCTATTTATAGATGACATGTTACTATATACTGAAAATCCTAAAGATTCCACTAAGAAATTATTAGAACTAATAAATGAATTCAGTAAAGCCTCAGGACACAAAATCAATGTACAGAAACCTGTTCCATCTCTATATACTAATAATGAAGCAGCAGGAAGTGAAATTAAGAAAACAATCCCATGGAAAATTGCACCAAAATAATAAAATATCTAGGAATAAACTTAGTCAAAGAAGTAGAAGACCTGTACTCTGAAAACTATAAAACACCAATGAAAGAAATTAAAGATGACACAAAGAAATGGAAAGACATTCCTTGTTCACAGGTTGGAGGAAGTAATATTGTTAAAATGTCTATACTACCCCAAACAATCTACATAATGTAATCCTTACCAAAATGCCAATAGCATTTTTCACAGAGTATAACAAATAGTCCTAAAATTTGTGTAGAACCACAAAAGACCCCAAATAGCCAAAGGAATCTTGGAAAACAAAAACAAAATTGGAGGCATCACAATTCCAGACACCAAGTTATGTTACAAAGCTGTAGTAATCAAAACAATATGGTTTTGACATAAAAACTAGTACAAAAAACAGATACACAGATCAATGGGACAGAATAATAACCCCAGAAATAAACACATTAATTATATGGTCAGTTTATCTTTGACAAAAGAGGAAAGAATATGCAATGGGAAAAAGACAACCTCTTTAACAAACAGTGCTGGGAAAACTGGACAGCTACATGCAAAAGACTGAAATCGGGCCACTTTCTTTCACCATACACAAAAAATAACTAGAAATGGATTAAGTACCTAAGTGTGACATGAAACCAGTCCTACAAGAAAGCACAGGCAGTAATTTCTCTGACATACGCTTTCCAGGTATGTCTCCTGAGGCAAAGGAAACAAAAGCAAACATAAACTATTAGGACTACATCAAAATAAAAGCTTCTGCACAGCAAAGGAAACAATCAACAAAGCTAAAAGACAACCTACTGAATGCAAGAAAATATTTGCAAATTAAAGGGTTAGTATCCTAAATATATAAAGAATTTATATAACTCAACACTCCCCAAAAAACAAATAATCTAATCTAAAAATGGGCAGAAGAGATGAACAGACATTTCTCCAAGGAAGACACCCAGATGGCCGACAGACACATGAAAAGATTCTCAACAGGTCTCGTCATCAGGCACATCATGCATCAATGCGCACCAAAATCACAATGACATATCATCTCACACCTGTCAGAATGGGTAAAAATCAGAAGCACAAGATACAAGTGTTCACAAGGATGTGGAGAAAAAGGAACCCTTGCCCACTGTTGGTGGGAATGCAAACTGAGGTGGTCACAGTGGAAGACAGTAGGGAAGTTCCTCAAAAAGTCAAAAATAGAATTACCTTCTGATATAGTAATTGTATTACTGGGTATTTACACCCCCCAAATTAAAAAATAAAAAAAAAATTCAGAGAGATAATGCATCCTTATATTGCAACATTATTTACAATAGTCGAGACATAGAAGCAGTCCAACTGTTTATAGATAGATGAATGGATAAAGAAGATGAATGGATAAAGATGTGTGTGTGTGTGTGTGTGTGTGTGTGTGTGTGTGTGTGTGTGTGTGTAATATTATTCAGTCATAAAAAGGAACAAAATCTTGCCATTTGCAACAACATGGATGGTGTAAAGCGTATAATACTAAGCAAAGTAAGTCAGTCAGAGAAAGACTAACACTCATATGATTTTACTCTACCAAAACAAACAAAGGAGACAAAATAGAGAGAGACAAACTAAGAAACAGACTCTTAACTACAGAGAACAAACTGATGATTACAAAAGGGGACGTGGGTGAGGGGATTGGTGAAATAGGTCAGGGGAATTAAAGAGTACATTTACCATGATGAGTACTAAATACTATATAGAATTGTTGAATCACTATATTGTACACCTGAAACTAATAAAATACTATATGGTAACTATACTGAAATTAAAATTTTTAAAAAACTTTAAAAAATAATAATTGAAAATATGCTTAAAAGACTAAAACAAAATAAGTGATAAAAATCATTTCCCAATCACAGATTCTTTATAATTTAACAGCTAGTACACTTGAGGTGTTTTGTTTCATTTGGTTTTGTTTTTCTCCATCTCTACAACACCCATGGTTTAATATTATACATATTATACATATTGGGATCACATGTCAGGTGGGCACCACAAAGGCAAATGTTCAAGGCTGGTTTCAACAGATTTCAATGGCTCACAATTTTCCCACAAGACTAGGATCAGGGATTAAATTTCAACCTGACTGAGCATATATCTTCATACTGAACATGAAGTATGCCTTTTCCTTCATAACTCCCTGAATCATGACTTTCTGAGGAAATCTCTTGATGTCCTATTGTCCTGCTTAGCTACTTCCACTCTCCCATCTCACAATATAAATTTCATTCCATATGACCCTTTCTTCTTCCTCTGCTCTTACATTTTTTTATATTTATATTAGTGTTACTGGAACAGTTGTTATCTTTTTTCCTTCTTCCCAGCCAATCTTTGTTATGACAAAGAGATTTTTATTATTTATTTATATTTATTTATTTATGTGTTACTATTCTTTCAGCCTAAATAGAGCCAATTGTTCCTCTAGCAAATTCTGACGTAGCTCTTCTTTTTCATTTCCCCCAAAGAATTTTGGACTGAAAACATAAATTACATGCTCCAGGTAATAAAGTTAATGATATATACAATACTGACTTGTTACCTTCTATAATGAAAGCCAAATAGATAATCATCTTGTTGAATACATAGATGGACAACTCCTGAAGATACTTGGCTTCATGAGAGATAATGAATATAAATTAATGATAAAATATCTATTATTTTCAAATAAAAAACATGTTGAATGTTATTAAGATGATCTGTTGTTGTGCGGTTTAGTATAGGTATGGTCCAAATAAATCTCCATACCTTCCTTTATTAGATCATTTGTAGTTTGACTTTCTCAAGGGTCTTTCAACTTATATCACTTGAACTGAAAAATCCGTACCCTTTTGCAAGATTAATTCTCTGTATTGTTTCACGCTTAATCCAGGAAACAAAACAAAACAAAGAAGAAAAAGAAACGATCTGCCTTTCCTAATCAATAGGACCATTAACTCTATTTAAAATATATGGGTTAAGGTAGGAAGTTATGTTGAACAGAAAATGAGTGTTCAGCAAAGATCACAGTCACTGAAGCAGAGAGAGGCATTGTGGAGAAGTGTGACTTACAAGTCAAGTTTTGTACTGCTCAAACGGAAGAAGGGAATTGAAAACTAGGTTTTAAGATTCGGATTTTATGTTTTATAAAGTTTCTTTGTAAATAATTCTACGTGTAATGGCTAATTATCTTGGTCTCCATGGCATCAAAGCACCTTTAGGATTAAGATTTGACACGAAGAGTTTTTGAGGGATATAAAACCATTTGTTGTGCAAGGAAAATTAATCAAGTTAGAAATAGGTGAGTTTCATAAGAATTATGTTAGAGGATGAAGAGAATTACAGAGGGTAACTTTCAAAAATAGTAACTTTCAAAAATAGTAACAAAAATAGTAAAGCAAGAATTGTATTTTGATCTTATGTAACTAGAATGAAACCATTCAGAAGAATATCCTGTGAAAATGAAGAAATTTGACATATTTCAAAGTTTATTAAAAGAACTCAACCTAAGCTATTTGTGCTTTAAGAAACATATATACCAGCATATGATAACATATATATATGCATATATATACATATATATCACTACAACCTTATACTCTATTTCACAGATTTTTGAATTCTCAATTGTTTCTTTTTATGCAAGTTCTCAAGAATAAATGACTAACTCAGAGATAAAACATATGGATATTTTCTTTGGGTAAATACATAGTAGTGGAATTATCAGATCATATGGTATTTCTTTTTTTAATTTTTTGACTGTTTTCTTTTCTTTTAAAGATTTACTTATTTGTTTCACACACACACACACACACACACACACACACACAGAGAATGAACAAGCATGCACAAGCAGGGGGAACAGGAGAGGGAACTGAGCAGGGAGCCTAGGTGGGGCTGGATCCCAAGACCCAAAAATCATGACAGAAGCCAAAGACAGACACGTAACGGACTGAGCCACCCAGGCACTGCACTCCCTTTTATTTTTGAGATTTATTTATTCATTTATTCATTTATTTGACAGAGAGAGAGAGAGAGAGCGCAAGCAGAGAGAACTCCAGACTGTTTTCTGTAGTGATTATACCAGTTTACATTCCCACCAAGAGTGCACAGGTGTTCATTTTTCTCTACATCCTCCCCAACACTTGTTATTTATCTTTTTAATTCTGGCCATTCTGAACTGTATCTCATTGTGGTTATGATAATGTATAAAGGTGCTGAATCCCTATGTTGTACATCTGAAACTAACATAACACTGTACACCAACAATACTGAATTAATGAGTTAATGAATGAATGATTTAAAACTAATAGATAAAACCAGTGTACTTAGAAGAGGCAAATTCTATCAGAAATCACTTCTTTCCCTCTCCAGGCTGTATTCTATCAATACCGTCAACCACTACTGTCCTAACATCACATGAACCAGCAATGACATTGCCTGTCTTTTCATACTTGAATCTAAGTTGCTAAGTAGTGTTATAAAAATGTGCAAGTTCATCAATTGTTGAAACTGCAGACTCATCTTGTAAAATTCCAACTGGATCGAAAATGCTGCCCACCAATCCTTCAATTTCCCTAGTTATTTGCATTTTGTTGTTGTTTTGTTTTCATATTCTCTAAGGAAGATATTTTAAATATTCCCACTCTCTTCAAGTATCCTAAACTATCACCTCCTCTCACTTTCAGCAGATGACTTTGCCTCTTTCATCAAGGGAAAAACAGAAACCAAATGCTTCTCTTGAGATAGAAATCTCAATTTCAGTACACCTATGAAGGTAAATAGAGATACATTTGTTGCTTCATACTCTTCTCATCAAAATGGAGTGGTATTGCCTCCTAAGACTAAGTCACAGGTTAATAAATTACGAAATAAATAGGACAAGCACTAGAATTTATGGTGATATTAAAACAAGCAAACAAAGATACGGGCACCTGGGTGGCTCACTCTGTTGGACATCTGTCTTCAGCTCAGGTCATGATCCCAGGGTCCTGGGATCGAGTGCCACATCAGGCTCCCTTCCATGAGAGGAGCCTGCTTCTCCCTTTCCCTTGCCTGCTGATCCCCCTGCTTGTGCTCGGTCAAATAAATAGATAAAATATTTTTAAAAAACAGATGAGAATAAGCAAGAAGAATATTAGAGTTTGGAGTTTCAGAGTTGTAGTGGCTCTGGGTAAACTCATAGGAGTTCTTTATTAGAGAGGAGATATGGAGAGCAAGGGATAATGAAAAGTATATACTAGGACTTCCTCATGGATAACAGAGACAAACGAGCCATGCTTGATTTCTGTGGATTAAATAAGATCATGAGGAACATCTGGGTGGCTCAGTGGGTTAGGTCTCTGCCTTTGGCTCAGGTCATGATCTCAGGGAACTAGGATCAAGCCCCGCTTTGGGCTCTCTGCTCAGCAGGGGGCCTGCTCCCCCCCCCACCTCTCTCTCTCTGTCTACCTTTCTGCCTACTTGTGATCTCTGTCTGTCAAATAAATAAAATCTTAAAAAAAAAAAGATTATGAAATTAGTCTACATTTCATATACTCGACCTCTGGTTTACCTTTAGAGATTGTACAATTTTACAGTCTTTACAAAAAATCAGAAAATAAAAACAGTGTAATCAGACATGATATCTTCTTTCCTTTGAGGTTAAAATGTATCTTTAATTAGTGCCTTCCATAATTAAAATATTTTATTTAGTTAAATGAGTGTCTGAAATTTCAAAACAGATTAGGCATTCATTTACTTCCATGTATATAGGGATATTTTAAAAATGCAAGTTATTTAATAAAGATGTAACAGTGAATTTAAGGTCTGGTTATTAAAGGTATAAAAACATCACCAAATGATTTTTCTTCTTCACACTAATAATTAGAAGGATAACTTCAAATTTGTTATAAAAAACTCTGTAAAATAAAAATTAAATATTTTAATTTTATATATAAATATTTCTTTATAAGTCCAAGACATGGGATACATCTAACAACTAAAGGTTCTGCATCTTAAAAAAAAAATCAAAGATGCTGGGGCACCTGGGTGACTCAGTGGGTTAAAGCCTCTGCCTTTGGCTCAGGTCATAATCCCAGGGTCGGGATCAAGCCCCGCATCGGACTCTCTGCTCAGCAGGGAGCCTGCTTCCCTTCCTCTCTCTCTGCCTGCCTCTCTGCCTACTTGTGATCTCCGTCTGTCAAATAAATAAATAAAATCTTTTAAAAAAATAAATAAATAAAAAATAAATCAAAGTTGAAATACCCTAACTCTAAATGGAACTGGTATTGTTATAAACCCTTGAAAATGCTCTCTTGGGGTGCCTGTCTGACTCACTTGTTTAAGCGTCTGCCTTCTGTTCAGGTCATGATTCTGGGGTCCTGGGACTGAACCCCACATCCAGCCCCACATCGGGCTCCCTGTTCTGCAGTCTGCTTCTCCCTCTGCCCCTCCCCCTTCTCATTTTATCTCTTTCTCTTTCTCTCTCTCTCTCTCTCTCAAATAAACAAATAAATAATGAAATCTTTTTAAAAAAGAAAATGCTTCTCTTAGTAATCTCATATTTGTGTTAATTCATCTTTCACATATCGTTAACTCTGTTGTAGCATCTATTCAACAAGCATAGAGTTTCGATGATGCAAGATGGATAAGTTATAGAGATCTGCTCGACCATACTGTGCCTATACTTAACAATGTGATATTGTACACTTAAAATTTTGTTTAGAGGGAAGATCTCATATTAAATATTCTTACCACAATAAAAGAAGGGTAGTTCAAAATTTACAGAATCATAATAGATATTCAATCAAGTTATTTTACCCCTATGGATAAGTAGCAATATATACAACTCTAGCTTCATTCCATGTTTTAATCTAATAATTGTCAGAAGAGAGTAAAAAGGAACACTTGTTTAATAGGATTAGTATCTGTGTTATTCATTTTCACAGGCTCAAGATTACAGCCAGTTTCCTTTGATTAATTTATTCTGTTTAGTTAGACAATTTATTAATCCACTAGCACAATCTTTGTGCTATTCATTACATTTATGTATACCAAATATATATGTATATGTATTATATAATTAGCTTAATTAGTTTGGTGTATCATGTTAATTTGTCCTTCAACTTTTTGAATGTTTAGAAATATTTTGGCTCTGTGGGATGCTCACAGGATGGTAATATGACACAGTCACAATACTGATTAAACTAAATGTATTGCTTTAATTTCTATAGCAATGCATTGGAATCATGCCATTTACAGATTTCCTGATTCTATACCTACAGAATGTAAATCACCAGATTTGTGTGGGAGCTGGGAAATCTGCACTTTAACAAACACCAAGGCAACTCTGATATACACATTATAAACTCCATTTGAGAAATACTACTAAATGTGGAACTATTAGCACACATGTAAAATATATATAGTATATATGTCATATAAATCTCTCTTGATTTCAACCAATACTTCATGACTTCCAAATTCTTCCTACTTCAACCTATCTGATGATTAAATTATAATTAAATAAAATTAGTATTAAATTAAATATAATACCAAGTTATATATAATATTAAGATATATATAATATGTTAAAATATTACATTGTTATAATTTATGTAATCATTAAGATACACATTTCCAATTTTGGGGTTGGGGGGACATAGACATTTCTGTTGGAATCCTGTGTAGCCTTCAACCATATACCCTACAAAACAAACTCATTTTTCCTCTGGTTCCAGTATACAATTAACTTGTCTTCCCGACCTTTCTATTATTATGTCTTTTCTGTCATCTAATCTGAAAAATTACAATTGATTATATAATCCTTTATTACATCTGAGAAACACAGTAATTCATTTCTCTTGGTTCAAGTTTTTGATAATGATCCTTTCCCTTTATTTTAATACGTGGAGTTTCCAAATTGATTAAATTCCTCTCATAATACCTCTGTCATGGAATAGTCCCCGACCTGATCTGACCTCTTCATTTTCTTGATCTGTCTCTCTCTAATGACTGTGATTTTTCCCACTTCCCTTCCTTTCCCAAGCAGATGTTTTAAAGGGAGGATCACTTTCACTGCCTCTACTTCCACTTCTCTTTCCTCCTGAAATTCTCTCCACTCTCTCCATCACCAATATTTTTTAAAGATTTTATATATTTACTAGCGAGGGAGAGAGAAAGAGATAGCATAAGCAGGGAGAGGGAGCAGCAGTCTCCCCTCTAAGTAGGGAAACCAGTGTGGGGTTCTATCCCAGGATCCTGGATGCAGATGTTTAACTGATTTAGTCACCCAGGTTCCCTACCACCACAATTTTCTTTACTTTTCTTTTCTTTTTTTTTTTTTTTCCCACTCTAGAGGTCATTCCCCTTAGCATGAACAAATAGTTTTACTGCTCCAATTAAAAAAAAAAAAAAGCCAGGTAGAGAGGCAACATGGCAGAGGAGTAGCCAACTGAAATGCCATCAGATCCCAGGAGTTCAGCTAGATAGTTATCAAACCATTCTGAACACCTACAAACAGGAGATAGAAGAGAAGAAGAGCAGCAAATAGGAACAGAAAATGGCCACTTTCTGAAAGGTAGGGCATGCAGAAAAATGAATCCAAAGCAACTGGAAAATAAACCACGGGGTCAGTGGCTGGCTCCTGGCAAGAGGTGGAGCAGTGGAGCACAAAATCAAGACTTTTAGAAATCTGCTCCACTGACAGACATCACTCCAGAGGCTAAGCAGGGGATGGAGCCTTCGTGGAGACAGTGTGTCTCAAGTCCTGCGGGGTCATAGAAAGATTGTGGGTGTCTGAGTGTGGAAGAGCTTCCAGGTATCAGAGTGGGGACGCCAATTGCAGAGACAAATCTGAAGAGTGGGTTTTCAGATCAGGGTAACCTTAAACTGTGATCCAAGGCACAGTTGGGCAACTGCTCTTCAAGCAGGGCCCCCACAAGTGGCAGATCCAGAGAGACTGACTTTCATCCTCCAGGATGAGCAGGAGAGCAGGTATCTGCTTTGCTTGGAGACCCCAAATGGGGTTGTGCACCAGAGAAAGAAGTGTTCAGTCACAGGCTGGTTGAGCACAGAGCACAGCCAGAGACCAGGGAGACATGGGTGACTGACTGATTATCTCTGAGGGTGCACTGAGGAGTGGGGCCCTGAGCTCTCAGCTCCTCCAGGCTGGAGATTGGGAGGTGGACATTTTCATTCCTGTCCTCCAAAGCTCTACAGAAGTGTTCAGGGAACAAAAGCTCCTAAAGTGAACACGAACAGATTACTTAGCCTGGTCCCTGGTAAGGGCGGTGTAATTCTGCCTCACCCAAAGACATTTGAGTATCACTACAACAGGCCCTTCCTACAGATCAAGAACATCCAGCCAAGACCAAGCTCACCTATCAAGGAGAAGAGTAGAACTCAAGAGCTATGGGAAAGCAATGCATTGAATTCATCGCTTTTTCCCCATGATCCTTTAGTCTTGCAAAGTTAAATTTTTTTTAATTTTATTTTTTTCTTATTCTATTTTTTTAACTTTTCCTCTTTCCTCCTTTAAAGTTTCTTAACTAGTTTATCTTCATAATACCATTCTTTAAAAAAGTCTTTTTAAATCTTCATTGTTATAGTCATATTTTATCCATTCATTATATTTAACTGTATTTTTTATACTTATAGGATTTTTTTTTCCTAAAAAATTTTGGGACACAATTTCTTCTAATAGACCAAAATATACCCTAACCTAGCACATGGCTTTGTTCTAGTCTCCACACCAAGCACATTCCCTCCTCTTTTTATTTCTTTTTCCAACCAACTTATCAATTCCTCTTTTAGAATTTTTTTAAATTTCTATATTTAGAGTCATATTCCATCCCTTCATCATGTTTACCCTTATTTTTGTATATATATGTTTTTCTTTCATTAAAATTTTGTGAGATAGTTTCTTCTAAGAAACCAAAAAAACCCAAAATCAAGTGGGTGGCTCTGTTCTATTCACCAGTCTATACGTATGTATGTATGTGTGTATGTCTATATATATATAGACATACACACACATATATATGTGTATATATATATATTCTTTTTTAATTTTAAATTTTTTATTTTTATATCTTTTTCCTTTTCTTCTCCCCCTTAGTTTTGGATCTCTTCTGATTTGGTTAGTGTACGTTCTTCTGGGGTCTTTGCCACCCTTTCAGTAATTTATCCTCTCATTCATATATTCTTATTGGATAAAATCACAAGGCAGAAAAACGCACCACAAAAAAAAAAAAAAAAAAAAAAAAAAAAAAAGCAGTACTGACAACTAGGGACCTAATCCAATACGGACATTGGTAATATGTAAGAACTAGAGTTCAGAACGATGATTCTCAAGGTGCTAGTTAGGCTCAAAAAAGGCATGGAAGATGTTAAAGAAAACATTTCTGGAGAAATAAAATCCATTTCTGGAGAAATAAAAGAACTAAAATCTAACAAAGCTGAAATTTAAAAAACTATTAATGAGGTTCAATTAAAAATGAAGGCTCTTACTGCTAGGATAAATGAGGCAGAAGAGAGAATTAGTGATATAGAAGACCAAATGATGGAGAATAAATGAGCTGAGAAAAAGAGAGACAAACAACTACAGGACAACAATGGGAAAGTTTGAGACATACGTGATACCATAAGACAAAACAATATTAGAATAGTTAGGATTCCAGAAGAAGAAAGAGAGAGGGGCAGAAGGTATATTGGAGCAAATTATAGTAGAAAACTTCCCTAATATGGCAAAGGGAACAAGTATCAAAATCCAGGAGGCACAGAAAACCTCCCTCAAAATCAATAAAGAAAGGTCTATGTCCCATCATCTAATAGTAAAACTCACACGTCAGTGACAAAGAGAAAATCCTGAAAGCAGCTTGGGACAAGAAGTCTATAACATACAATGGTAGAAATATTGGATTGGCAGCAGACGTATCCACAGAGATCTAACAGGCCAGAAAGAACTGGCATGATATATTCAGAGCACAAAATGAGAAAAATATGCAGCCAAGACTACTATATCCAGCTAGGTTGTCATTGAAAATAGAAGGAGAGATTAAAAAGCTACCAGTACAAAGAAAAACTAGAAGAATTTGCAAACACCAAACTATCCCTACAGGAAATATTGAAAGGGGCCCTCTAAGCAAAAAGAGAACCTGAAAGCAGTAGACCAGAAAGAAACAGAGACAATATAGAGTAACAGCCACCTTACAGGCAATACAGTGACACTAAATTCATATATTTCAATAGTTACCCTAAATGTAAATGAGCTAAATGCCCTAATCAAAAGGCATAGGGTCTTATAATGGATAAAAAACAAGACCCATCAATATGCTGTTCCCAAGAAACTCATTTTAGACAAAGACACCTCCAGATTTAAATTGAGGGGGTGGAAAACAATTTACTATGCTAAAGGACATCAAAAAAGCTGGGGTGGCAATCCTTATATCAGATAAATTAGATTTTAAGCCTAAGACTAGAATAAAAGATAAGGAAAGACAGTATATCATACTTAAAGGGTCTATCCAACAAGAAGAGCTAACAACTTTAAAGATATATGCCCCTAACATGGGAGCAGCCAACTATATAAACCAATTAGAAACAAAATCAAAGAAACACAGCAGCAAATAATACAATAATAGTAGGGGACTTTAACACCCCCTCAATGAAATGGATACATATACAAGAAATGAATAATAGGAAATAAAGGCCTTAAATGTCACACTGGATCAGATGAACATCACAGATATAATCAGAACATTCCATCCCAAAGCAACAGAATAGACCATCTTCTCCAGTGTACATAGAAAATTCTCCAGAATAAATCACATCCTGGGTCAAAAATCAGGTCTTTGTTGGTACCAAAAGATTGGGGCATTCCCTGCATATTTTTGGACCACAATGGTCCAAAGCTAGGACTCAATCACAAGAGAAATGTAGGAAAGAACTCAAATACATGAAGGCTAAATATCATCCTATTAAAGAATGAATGGCTCAACCAGGAAATTAAAGCAGAATTGAAAAAAATTCATGGAAACAACTGAAATGAAAACACAACTGTTCAAAATCTCTGGGACACAGCAAAGGTGGTCCTGAGTGGAAAATAAATAGTGATACAAGCCTTTCTCGAGAAACAAGACAGGTCTTAGGGACAAAATCTAACCCTACACCTAAAGGACCTGAAGAAAGAACAGTAAATAAAGCCTAAACCCAGCAAGAGAAGAGAAATCATAAAAATCAGAGCAGAAATCAATGAAATAGAAACCAAAAGAACAGTAGAACATATCAATGGAACTAGGAGCTGGTTCTTTGAAGGAATTAATAAGGCCAGACTTATCAAAAAGAAAAGAGAAAGGACCCAAATTAATAAAATCATGAATGAAAGAGGAGAGATCACAACCAACACTAAAGAAATACAAACAAGTATAAGAACATATTATGAGCAACTATACGCCAACAAATTTGACAATCTGGAAGAAATGGATGCATTCTAGAGACAGATAAACTACCAAAATTAAACCAGAAAGAAATAGAAAACCTGAACAGACCCATAACCACTAAGGAGACTGAAGCAGTCATCAAAAATCACCCAACAAACAAGAGCCCAGGGCCAGATGGCTTCCCAGGAGAATTCTGCCAAACATTTAAAGAAGAATTAATACCTATTCTCCTGAAACTGTTCCAAAAAATAGAAATGGAGGGAATACTTTCAAACTCATTTTCTGAGGCTAGCATTACCTTGATCCCAAAACCACACAAAGACCCCATCAAAAAAGGAGAATTACAGACCAATATCCTTGATGAAAACAGATGCAAACACTCTCACAAAATACAAGCTAATAGGATACAACAGTATATTAAAAGGATTATTCACCATGACCAAGTAGGATGTATTCCTGGGTTGCAAGGGAGGGTCAACATCCACAAATCAATCTATGTGATACAATACACTAATAAAAGAAAGAACAAGAACTGTTTGATACTCTCAATAGATGCTGAAAAAGCATTTGACAATGTACAGCATCCTTTCATGATCAAAACTCTCCAAAGTGTAGAGATAGAGGGTACATACTTCAATACATCAATGAAAAACCCACAGCAAATATCATACTCAATGGGGAAAAGCTGAGAGATTTTCCCCTAGGGTCAGAAACACGGCAGGGATATTCACTATCACCACTACTATTCAGCACAGTACTAGAAGTCCTAGCCTTGGCTTACAGACAACAGAAAGGAAAAAAAAAAAAAAAAAAAAAAAAAAAAGAATCCGAATTGGCAAAGAAGTCAAACTCTCACTTTTTGTAGATGATATGATATTTTATGTGGAAAACCCAAAAGACTCCATTCCTAAACCTCTAGAACTCATACAGGAATTCAATAAGGTGTCAGGATATAAAATCAATGCACAGAAATCAATTGCATTTGTATACACCAACAGCAAGACAGAAGAAAGAGAAATTAAGGAGTCAATCCCATTTTCAATTGCATCTAAAGCCATAAGATACCTAGGAATAAACCTAACCAAAGAGGCAAAGAATCTGTACTCAGAAAACTGTGAAATACTCATGAAAGAAATTGAGGAAGACACAAAGAAATGGAAAAACTTTCCATGCTCATGGATTTGAAAAACAAATACTGTGAAAATGTCTATGTTACCTAAAACAATCTACATGTTTAATGTAATCCCTATCAAAATACCATCCATTTTTTTTCAAAGAAATGAAACCAATAATCCTAAAATGTATGTGAAACCAGAAAAGATCCCAAATAGCCAGAGGAATGTTGAAAAAGAAGCAAAAGTCAGTGGCATCACTCTTTTAGATTGTAACTCTATTACAAAGCTATCCTCATCAAGATAGTATGGTACTGGCACAAAAACAGACACACAGATCATTGGAGTAGAACAGAGAGCCCATAAATAGACCCTAAACTCTATGGTCAAGTAATCTCCAACAAAGCAGGAAAGAATGTCCAATGGGAAAAAGACAGTCTCTTCAACAAACAGTGGTGGGAAAATTGGACAGCCACATGCAGAAAAATGAAACTGGACCATTTACTCCATAGAGTCAAAATGGATGAAAGACCTCAATGTAAGAAAGGAATCTATCAAAATCCATGAGAAGAAAGGAACCCATTAAAATCCTTGAGGAGAACACAGGCAGCAACTTCTTCAACTTCAGCCACAGTAACTTCTTAGAAACAAAGACAAGGGAAGCAAGGTCAATAATGAAATATTGGGACCTCATCAAGATCAAAAGCTTTTGCACAGCAAAGGAAACAGTCAACAAAACTAAAGACAACTGACCGAATGGAGAATTTATTTGCTAACAATATATCAGAATAAGAGCTAATATTCAAAATCTATAAAGAAATTATCAAACTCAACAGCCACAGAACAAACAATCCAATCAAGAAATGGGCAGAGGATATGAACAGACATTTATGCAAAGAAGACATCCAGATGGCCAAGAGACACACGAAAAATGTGCTCCACATCACTCGGCATCAGGGAAATACAAATCAAACCCACAATGAGATACCACCTCACACCACTCAGAATGGCTAAAATTAACAAGTCAGGAAAAGACAGATGCTGGCAAGGATGCGGAGAAAGGGGAGCCTTCCTATTCTGTTGGTGGGAATGTAAGCTGGTACAGCCACTCTGGATAACAGTATGGAGGTTCCTCAAAAAGTTGAAAATAGATCTACCCCACCACCCAACAATCACACTACTGGGCATTTACCCTAAGGATACACATGTAGTGATCTGAAGGGACATGTGCACCCAAATGTTTAGAGCAGCAATGTCCACAATATCCAAACTACAGAAAGAACCTAGATGTGCATCAACCGATGAATGGATAAAGAAGAAGTGGTGTACATATATACAATGGAATACTATGCAGCCATCAAAAGAAATGAAATCTTGCCATTTGCAATGATGTGGATGGAACTAGAAGGTATTATGATGAGTGAAATAAGTCAATCAGAGAAAGAGAATTATCACATGATCTCCATGATATGAGGAATTTGAGAGGCAGAGTGAGGGTTTTAGGGGAGGGATGGACAAAATGAAACAAGATGTGATCAGGAGGGAGACAAATCATAAGAGACTTTTAATCTCACAAAACAAACTGAGGGTTGCTGGGTGGAGAGCGTGTTTGGAGAGTGGTTGGGTTATGGATATTGCAGAGGATATATGATATGATGAGTGCTGTGAAGTGTGTAAGTCTAATAATTCTGAGACCTCTACTCCTGGGGCAAATAATACATTATATGTTAATAAAAATAAATAATAAAAAATCAAAATATTAAGCCAAACAAAGAACAAAAACCGAAAGTGAAAAAATAATCTTTTGGCTTTATTTCCTCCTTTAGTCCTATTTGTTTGTTCACCTTTGCTTGCAAAAATCCATGAAAGACTTATTTGTACTAATTGCATGTAATTTCTCTTCTCTAAAAAGCTCTTAAAACCACATCAATAAAGGGGCGCCTGGGTGGCTCAGTGGGTTAAAGCCTCTGCTTTCGGCTCGGGTCATGATCCCGGGGTCCTGGGATCGAGCCCCACATCGGGCTCTCTGCTCGGCAGGAAGCCTGCTTCCTCCTCTCTCTCTGTCTGCCTCTCTGCCTACTTGTGATCTCTGTCTGTCAAATAAATAAATAAATCTTTAAAAAAAAAAAACACATCAGTAAAATAGTCAACTAAAAAACTCCTTTCATCACAGTAACCAATAAGCTCCATATTATGAAATCCAGCAATTACTTTTGGAACTCATCTTATTAGCAGATCATCAAATTTGACACAATTGATCAGTTACTTCTTCCTGTGTTTTCTTCATTTGGCTTCCAGAGAACCACACTTTCCTGGTATTCCTCCTATCTCATCAACATTCCTTTTCGAACACTTTCACTTGTTCTTCCTAGTTTTCCTGACTTTTGGAGTGTCCCAGAACTCAGTTCTTAGCCTTTTCTTTTCTTTTGCTTTTTTTTTTCTTTTAATTTAACAATAACGTGCAATTCTAAACTTCCAAATTTAGTTCTCTACCCCACACCTTTAACGCTGAACTAATACCTGTGTATATTCAACTGCTTCCTTGACATCTTCACCAAAATACTTACTAGCTATCTCAAACTTAACATTTCAGAGTTCAGTTCCATTTAATCTTTCCATAAGTGTAATCAAAAGTCTTCCCAATATCAATGGATATTTCATCCTGTCAGGTCTTCAGAAACCTTAGAGCGAGCCTTACTTCTTAGAGCTATTGTTGCCTCTTCTTTTTCTTGAACTTCACATCTCATCAGGAAATTCACTTAACTTTATCTTGAAAGTCTGACAAATTTCATCATCTCCACTGCTATTTCATAATCCTAACAATTAAATTATCTTACCTAACTTACTGCACATAATGTCTATCTTTCTCCTTTTCCTTTCTATAATTTACTACCCACAAAGAAGCCAGATTGATCCTTCAAAATTAAGTTTGGTCACTAGTGTGCTCAAAACCCTTTAATGACTCCCCATTTCACTTAGAATAAAAGCCAAATATGGGTCTTGAGTTGGGCTCCATTAATTATTATTTTTTTCTACCGCTTTCTCGCATGCAACTCTTTTGCAGCCACATGACCTAGTAGCTATTCCTTTAACAGAAAGAGCTCCACTCTGGATTATGTATTTTGCTTTAAATGCATTTCTCTCAGGAAAGTTTATTGCTGAGATTTCTGGTTGGGTAATGCCCTTCCTTTAAGACTTTGCTCAAATCTCAACTTCTCATTTAGGTAACCTCCATCATACCACAATTGCTTTACTTACCTCTCCTAAACCTACCTCATCTTTTCTTTCTTACCATTCTCTGGACAGAATGTGTCATTAACTTATTTATATTGTTTATTGTCTCTTTTTCCCTGATAGAGCATACATTTATGCAAAAGCAAGCCTCTTCATTACTTTAGTTGCTGATGCCCTAAGAATAATGTCTGCCATGCAGTAGATATCCAATAAATAATTCCTGAATGATCACAGAATGAATGGAATTCTAGAAAGAAACAAAAGATTAAGTTTGAAAACAATTTTATTTTATTTTTATTTTTTTTTTAAAGATTTTATTTATTTATTTGACAGAGAGAAATCACAAGTAGACAGAGAGGCAGGCAGAGAGAGAGGGAAGCAGGCTCCCTGCTGAGCAGAGAACCCGATGCGGGACTCAATCCCAGGACCCTGAGATCATGACCTGAGCTGAAGGCAGCGGCTTAACCCACTGAGCCACCCAGGCGCCCCTGAAAACAATTTTAAAGAGCATCTAATCCAACTCTCCAACTCAAACTTTGTAAATAAGGTAATATCTAATTACTTTCCACCTCATTGCCCCTATTGTGGCACCTAGGCAGGTAATGCCAAATGCTATTTTAGTGTTGAGAGAAGGCTTGAACGTTTCAGAGGAAATAATTTCATCTACCAACAAACAGTCAAAGCTGAAACTGGAACTTGAGTTTCTTTGTGCTATGTCATTTTTCATTTCATTGCAATGCAATCAGTTGACATTGACTAGGCCTCATAAACTTTTATCATCCAGTAATAATTGACTGGATTCACTGCACTCCTGTTGGATCACACAGCGGTGCTGCTGACTATTGTTTAACAAACTAGAACTTACTGATTTACAATACACAGCTTGCAAGAAAGGCACTGGCAGGTAGTACTCTCTGGCCTGCACGATTATTGGGCTGGCTTGGTCATGTTGCCGAAGTTAAACACAGGCTATGCAAGGCTTGCCTCACTGCCTGAACTTCAGGAAAAAAATTAAAGTACAGTAGCCAATGCCAAGTCCCCAGTCCTTGAGTGAGGGACCTGAAGTCAAAAGAACCATTTATAATTTTTATGAAAAGAATGTGCATGTCTCCCTTACTCATATTCTCCTTTGAATTCCATTATGAGTTGAAAACATTATATGAGCAATGCATAGGAAGAACCAATGAATACCACCTGAAACATATTTTCTCATTTTGATGACCATAAATTAAAAAGACATGAGAACATTAAATGGTTTAAAGGAATTAGAGGGCCAGGATTAGACTTAAATTTTTAATTACTCACAGATCATTTTATACATCAATTCCATACCTAATACAATGAAAACAAATACTGTTTTGTCACAGTGAAGTGGCTATACACAGTATTATTAATTTACTGACACTATGTATCTTCAAACTAGCATTTATGGAAATAGAGTTTGGGTGTTTATGTAACTTTCTAGAAAATTTCTAAATGAACTTATTGTTATTATTTTATATATATCTATACCTATATATCTATATCTATATCTATCTCTAGGATTCTGACAAGTCACCTAAACATTCACTGTGTTGTAATCTGGACTCCTGGAACCAAACTGAGAGTTAGAGAAGAGAGGGAGGTGGGGAGATGGGGTAACTGGGTGATGAGTATTAAGGAGGGCACATGTGGTGATCAGTATTGGATGTTATACACAACTAATGAATCACTGAACACTACATCAAAAAGTAATGGTGTACTATTATGCTGGCTAATTGAACATAATAATAATAATAAATAAAAATAAATAAAAAATAAATAACAGTAAAACAATAAATTCTCAGTTACTGTTTTCTTCCTCACAAAGAGGGAAAAAAGTAAAGTGTCCCAGTGTCATTTAATTAGAAAATTCAGAAAAGAGCAATTTGTGGATCTGATGCTATTATTGGACAAGCTACATTGTTCTAGAAACTCAGAAACAAAAATAGATGTTCATATAGAAATGTACAAATCCTTACTAAGAATGCACAATCTGAAAAGAGAATGACTACATGAACATAAATAGGATATTATGATCCCCAAAATAAATGTGTTAGTTTCTAGACAAATTTGCTGGTTTCCAGAGCTCAGTGGAAACGAAGAAATGTTTTCTTGAATTTCCTTCTTTATATCTAGTAATCAAATATTTGGGGAGTTTAAAAACTCAGATTTTTAATGGAATCAGTTACATACTAAAAGATAGTACAATTATTGGAAAATTCCTGGCATTATCATCTACCTTGATATGACTCCAATATTTATCACTGTATAAGTAGCAATTTCTAAAACAAGAGTTTTTGAATTTGCTAACATTTTAAACCTAGATTCTGCTGGGTGTCGTTGCACTCGGGCAAGAAATTATCATGGGAAGTGTTAATGTTATGTAACTCTGAGTATTGACAGCCTGAGGGTAGAAGAGAAAACAAGCAAACAAAAAAAGTGGGTATGGCTAGTGTGTAACTTTTGTCTTACCTTCAAAGGAATATATTAGGATGACAGACCCACATGGTACTTTTGCTAAATCCCAGATAACTATAAATATATATATATATGTGTATATATATATATATTTATTTAAACATTTACTCAGTGTCCTTTCAGCAGCAACCCACGATATTTTCTCTTCTTTCCTCACACTTTCCTTCTCTGGTCTGTGTGATACTTTATTCCTCCTGCATCTCTAAATGCAATTCCTCTGTGCCCTTTGCAGGATAATCCTTTTAAGCCTGGGCTTTATATCCTGCTGTTGGTGCTCAGACTCAGTCCTAGTTCTCTCGCTCCTTCTCACTCCTCTAGCTAGCCAATATTATTGATGCTTATTTGTTCAATTACCTTAGATATCAACTACACCCTATCAGTTATGTTTCGATGCAGAACTCCTGAGTCATATAGACAGACATGGTTGTCTACAGATGGCTGTAATGGATCATCTCAAAGTAACCTTAAGCTAAATAGATATTAAAAAATAATTCTTAATATTCGTAGCATTCTCACTCCAAATTTGACCTTCCTTCAACAATTCCAAATCAGTGATTATCTCTACTGGTTTACCAACGTGTCAAGTCAGGAAATGATGTTTTATTTTAACACCACCTTCTTTTTACTCCTCAACCCCCTAAAGTTCTTTTCATTATGCCTCCTTAAATACCTTCTAACTTATTCTACTTTATTCTACTGCTTTATCTCCATCAATATCATTCTAATCCAGGCTACCATGATTTCTTCTTGGGTATAGCAATCACTTCTTCCTATAGCTAATCGAGCCTCACTTCAAATCAATCTTTGCACTTAGTAAGAATAATCATTTGAAAATTCACACCTCTTCATGTAATTGTATTTGATAAAACCCTTTAATAAAGTCCCTCTGTTCTTATCAAATCCTTTACATGGCTTAAAATGCCCATTCCAGTCTAGTGTTTACCAACTGCCTTACTATCAGTCTCATCACTCTTCACTCAGTGACTGATTCACAATCTACTTTACACTTCTATCCTATCAATGTATTCAGATTTTTAAAATAGTGTAATGAAATATTTTCTACTAAAAATATTATACCACAAAAGCATATTCTGAAAATTCTGCAGTTGCCATGAAACCATGACTTAAAGTCTGTAAAAAACAGACCATACTACCCCAGATCATAATGTTTAATTTTTGCCTTCAGATAACAGATTGAATAAAAGAACTATCTACAAAAACAAAGGCAAATTATTTTCCAGACTATTCAAATCATTTGAAAGGAACCACCAACTATGGACTGGCATGCTAAGAACATAACTATAGATTCCATTTGGAACTTTTCTTATAAAAGTTGTTCTTAAGCCACATTACTTTTCAATGACTGATAATTAAATATTGATGGAAAGTTTCATCCTTCAGGATTCCAATCTATTTGATGTATTAGTACCCTTATCTTCAAAAATATCCCTCAGCTTTGACAGTTGCCCCTTACAATTTTCCTGCCACTCTAAGTTCTTTTAAATAACTAGACCTTTAAAGGCCCTTACACAGCTGTTCTTGGATCCCCAGTCAGCCTTAGGCAATGACATCGATGTTCGGTTAGAACAGAAGCTATTTACTTACCATATTGTAGGTGGCTCAGAACCTTCTATTTCTAAGTAATCATACTTTTCTTCCATTTGGAAATCAGTAAATATGAGTGAAATTGTATCCCCAGGCTCTGCTACAATGGTCCAAGTGCAATCAGCATTGTTATGGTACTCATTAGGAAAACTAGGGCTTGAAATGATGCCACTGGATCCTCTCATCGTTCCTCCACATGCATCTTCAGCTGTTAAAAACAAGAACAAGATGTCCAGTTATAAGCCATTAAGAAAAATGAAATTAAAACAATTCTGTTGACAGTTTTGGATAAAAACAGCAGTCCAAATATTGTGACACAAAGTATATAGCATATTAATAAAGATTAAATAAAATGAGAAGTCCATGAAAACATTTTAAACACACATATAAATATAAACCATATCTTTATAATTTTATAATCATTAGTTAAAATATCAATGAAAGTAAGTAAAAATCTAAAGTTCTATTAGATCTCAGGATAACAGGACCAAGATTTCTTTTTCATTGATTAGGTGAGGAAGTGAATAAAACAAAACCAAATTTGTTCTTAAGGTCTGTTATGGGAAATCTTTAATCACTTTGTACACATTCATGGTAGGCTGAGTCTTATTTTTATTTTTTTAATGTAGGTATGTACAAAATAAACAATTTAAGAGAAAATATAATTTTTGTCAGTGACATTTTTCAAAAGCTTTTGAAAGTATTTGTGAAATTGTACTTTAAATAAAGATACACTGAGGAGCCTGTGTGGCTCGGTTGGTTGGATGTCCGACTCTTGATTTTGGCTTGGGTCATGATCTCCAGGTTCTGGGACTGAGCCTCACGTTGGGCTCCACACCAGGTCTGGAATCTGCCTGTGATTCTCTCTCTCCCTTCCCTCCCCTCCTTCCCCCACTTGCATGCATGCTTGAGCACTCTTTCTCTCTCTAAAATAAATAAAGTCCTTAAAATACATCACTTTTCTAGGAAACTTTAGAGAGAAATAATATAGTAATTAATATATCTTTGGTAATATATTCCTTATAACTCCGCCAAATAATGTAAACATATTTTGCTAGGTATTTATGTGATATATGTATGTACAATGTTATAAATAAATATGTACTGGCTTTACATTAGGACCTATGGTTCCCATTTTCCAAACAGGGCTCATGGGTTCTCCACAAGTCTACTTTTGGCCAATGGTGTATGCTAACAGAGGGAATACTTGACCATCTATGTTTAGTGTGAGATGTGTAAGATAAAGTTCCTTGTTTTATAAAGACATTGAAACTATAAAATTTGTTTTGACATAACACTGTTTAGGAAAGTCACATTAATAGGTTACTAGTTTACTTGTACAGTAAACTGTCTCAAGATCTAGGCAGTTATCTTGAGATACTCAGAAAGTTCCATCAATTTTAATCAAATGTTAGAGGGAGAAAATTGGCTCTATAATGACCAAATATTATTTGGTGTAATGACTTATACTCCATAACTTTACTAGAGATGGACAGCACCCTGTTTTAACTCCATAATGGGCCAGTGATAGCAAAATGCTTTGGTACCAGGAACATTATCACTATACTATATATATCAAATAACATTAGCTTCTTCCTGTTACTTTTTATGTATTTAACTATGTAATTCATAAATTGAAAACAGAAGTTTATTACTCTTAACAGATACTTAACTTTTATCACCCACTATTGTAAAAGTTATATTTATTTTCGTTGCATGCCCTTTCTATATTTTTAAGTTTTGGGGGTTAATTAGAAAGAGGAAGTGGTCCTATCTAGACTATGAGGCATATTACTACAATTTTCTTGACAGAACACCCAGTGTCTTCCCTCAGTATCTTAACATTAACCTATGGTAAGCATGTCCTTCTGTAGCTTACCCTGACCCCAAACTACCTCTACTCTTTGTCTTCTCAGTACCAACTCCAAGATTGGGTAGCACTTTGGAAATAAAATGTTACACTATCATGTATTTGTAGTATAACTAGTACACAGCCTATTCAAACCATAGCTCTATGAGCTATTTATTTCCATGGCTCTAGATACAATCCCAGGTAAACATATATTTCAGTTAACATAAAAATTTTTAAAAATCCTTTTTTATTCAAAAATCTCAGTTCATTGATTAGCATGTCTAGTGCTGGGTACTTACAAAATAATTGACTTCTTTGGGTTAAGTTTCTTTGCTCTCCCTAGTTTGGGCTTGTGGCAGATGGGGCAAATACAAGGCAGAACAATGAGCTCTTCTTCTCTGTTCTCCCTCCTAGTACTTTTGTTCATATTCCTCTACTCACTGAGCATTCAGTGATTCCTCCTGGAGTTGGTTGTGGAAGAGATTGGGGGACATGAATTGTTTTACTTGTCTGAAAATGATTTGGTACCATTTTCTAGGATTTTTAGCAGATGATTAAGGGAAGATGGTTCTTTTGCTCATGAACCTTTATGGGATCCTCAGGGGTGTCCCATTCTGTTCCCTTGTTGTGGGGGAATGTGTCTATCTGTTTGGCAGCCTCCATTTCTCCCTTAAAACATGAATGTAGAATAATTTACTTCCATCTTCTTTCCAACTACATCTCCTCATTTTTCCAGGTGAGCCTCTTGGGAAGGATCTAAGACAATTCAAGAGAACTCCCTCACAAAAGTCCTGCGTTTGGTAAAATGAAAACATACCTCATTTATTCATCCTCTGTGGAAATGAGGTTTTTTCTCACCTGCAGCCTTATGACTTTACCATCAACATTTAAGTATTTCAACCATGGTTTAATAATACTATACTGTTTCCTCAAACCTACAGGTCACACAAATCAGTTTCTTTGCATGGTTTCCTTGAAGTTTCTGCAAGCTCACAGAAGAGAGAAATCAACCCAAACTCCTAATACAGGAGATGGATCACAATTTGTATAATAGCTCTCTCTAGGGACATTTTTAATTTACAGCAAAATAACCTCAATCTGAAAGTATGAATGACTTATACTTAAAAACAAGATGGGAATGCAGATCTTCCAACACTGAAACCAACATTCTTGCCAATTCTCATATCAAGTTCTTTGTTATGCACTCCTGTTTATCTCTTATCTCTATATAGATACTGTCATAGAATCAGCATCTGACAAAATCGTGAAATAGGTAATTTACTTTTGTATGGGTTAGATATATAATAGTTTGGCTAGGTGGCCCTACTTGAATGCTATAATCTTTGCATTGTGATTTGGCCTAGTTTTAATACAATATTTGTAAAAGCCAATACATTTCCTATAATCATAGATTGTTTTAGCGAATGATATTACATAAACTAATTTTTTTTAAATTTTATAACAGAGTTGGAAAAAGTGGAAGGCAGCATTAGAATAAGCCATGAAACCCTTAAATCCAGTGCTGCACTTTCTCTGCTGAGTAACATTGCCTGGTCACGGGTCAAAGTGAGTTGGTCTTTGAGTTCATTTGGCACCACCCTGTTCTGGCCACTAGGCTTGCCTGCTGGATTAATGTTGCCTGCAAGATCTTTTGTCCAGCAGTTCACAGAAAGAGCAGAGTCACTAAGTTTGTTCACGAGAACCACTTTTTAATAGATTCCAGACACATAAGGGATCATGTTGGTTATTTGTACAAATCTGTGAATTTTGAAGTGAATTCATTTAGCCATCTGTTCAAAACATATCCATTGTGATCTATGAGGTACCAAGGGGGACTGTGTTAGTCTCTCAGGCTATAGTGATGATCAAAAGTTAGAATAATCTCTGCCTTCATTGAGCATCCTGTCCAGTAGAGTGTGAGGTTCTAAACAAATGACAAACACTTAAAGTTATATTTCTGTCAGGCACTGTGAATAAAAAGCATTTAGTACTGATGTCATATGGTGGTCTTTGAACTAATTAGGGAATTCAGGAACACAGACTCTCCGAGGAAGTGACTGGAACACTGGGTGTTATATATAAACAATGCATCTTGGAATACTACATCAAAAACTAATGACCTACTGTATGGTGACTAACATAACTTAATTTAAAAAACTTTAAACATTTTAAAAAAGAACCTGAAACTTCAGATTTGAAACCTGAAAGGTGAATAGTAATCATTAACTAGATGGGAAGCAGAAGGAAATGGGTTCTGAATAGGTATACTGAAACTTTCACTGGAGAAAGCCGGCATTCTCCAAACAAAAAGAAAATCCGTGCTGTTTCCAAGATAGTGGGGGGCTATGTGGTACTAAATACAGTTAGTTGGAAGGGCAGCTAGGGCCTAGACCTCATAGAACCTTTCCAACAAGCTTTTGGAAATTCTTTAGAGCTATGGAAATTTATTGATGGGTTTCGGCAGAAATGACATGATTTGATTTGGGTTTTGAAAATATCGTTCTGGTAGCTCTTTGGAGTTGACAGAAAAATAAGAAAATAGCAGATCAGATTAAGGGGTTGGATCAAGAGTTCAGGCAAATTTTTCCATGCTTTGTTGCTTCCTCGAGATAAACAATCTCTTGTTTTCAGTGTTGTAGTGTATTTTTACCTCAGTTCTTCAAGAGATTAGTTTGATCTCTGTAGGCATTTGGGAATAAATAGCATCATGACCAAATAAATTAGAATACTCTTCTTAGGCCTATTTTTAAGAATATTTTTTTTCACCTAAAGAGTAAAGCAATATGATTGACTATCTTGGATTTATCTTGTAGTTAACTAGAAGTTGTGTTGGCTTCAAAATGTGGTTACTTATCATATACAGAATATAGTAGATACTAAAAAGGTTGGTTATTTCTCTACTCTTGTTCTAAGACAAGTGCATAGGTTGTAAGATTGAAAGTATGCTATTTTAAAAATATACTGGATGATGGAAAGTTGCATGTTAAGAAGCTTGCAGTCAATTTATTGTACAACAGGAAGAAAACAACCAGTTTAGCCAATAGAATCAATGAAGAAAATGTGGTCTTTTAAGAATAAGCTTTTTTTTTTTTAAATAATTATTCTGACTTGGGACTTACTCCAACAGCATGGGGAAAATACTATTAACTCTCTTTAATTCTTAATGTACTAAAATCTATTGATAAAAACTATGGCTGTTAAATTTAAAATTCTATTAAACCTAATTTTTCTTGTTTGTAATAATTAAAACATCATCAAATAACTTTTACTTCTTTAAAATAACTGAATTTATGTAAACTTGGTAAACAATCTCTTTAATCTCTCACCGATCCAGCAGGGAGAAAAGTCACAAATAAATTTAAAAATTAGTTGTATTTAAGGGCAAATATTAAGAAAAAATGTTTAATATTTTTCCACAAATATATTTTTCCTAAAATTAAATTTTATTTACTGTCCATGTCTGTGACACTCATTTATATACTGAAAATACCAGACTTTGTTTTGGCTTTGGTTAGGAGATGATACATTTCATTTAAGATCTTGTAAATTGGAACTGCCACAAAACATGACAGTAAAAAAAAAGCATAAAAAAAATACGTTAACACTTGAAACAGTTTTTTGTAGTACATCTTTGCAGATATTGATCTCATACTGTGCTCTGCCCTACTATAAGTTTCTTCTGAAATAACTTAGGGATGGGGTACAGGGGTGTTAGGAAATGGGCTTGTTTATCAAAAAAGATAAATTAACTGTAAATCTTAGAAAATGAGTACAGTTGGTGAATTCCAGATGCTAAACATTCAATCCATATCAGACTAGATCATGGGAAATTTTTTGCCACTCTCCCTTGTTAAATCTCAACCTTCTATTAGCAGTCAAGTAAAACTGACATCTACATAGATTCTTGTTCCTTTGTAGACAGGCATCACTGTTGTACCTCTTAATTAGACAAACTATTTAGATATTACATTAATTAATTATCTATTATATTACATAGTAGAGCAGCTGTTCCATCTCTGTGACTCTCCTTGTTTACATTTCGTAGTTCAGCCTTATGCATCTTCATGTTTTTTTTTTTAATTTTATTTATTTATTTGACAGACAGAGATTACAAGTAGGCAGAGAGGCAGTCAGAGAGAGGAGGAAGCAGGCTCCCTGCTGAGCAGAGAGCCCCATGCAGGGCTAGATCCCAGGACTCTGGGATCATGACCCGAGCCGAAGGCAGAGGCTTTAACCCACTCAGCCACCCAGGCGCCCCTGCAACTTCATGTTTAAGGAGAAACACTTTTCTCATAGAGAAGAAAATTGAGCAACAGGGTAGTTAAATTGTACATCTTCTAGATTGGTAGTTTTATGTTTTTCAAGGCACAACACATAATGCTGCCCCAAGTTTTAAGGAAGAGAGTACATGTTTTGTGATTATAGGGAAAACCGAAGTGTCCTTATTTTCATTTCTCAGTCCAGCACCTTCAGCTTCTTTCATATCAAAACAGATAAAATTAAATTCATCTTAGAATCACATTTATAATAACTTGAAGAAGAAAAACACTCATCATTCATCCAGATGAACACTTTATGGAAAGGGAAAGCTAAGCATAATGGCACTCAGAATTGTTTATTCCTAAATACTCACATATGCTTTAGAGGAAGTATCTTTTCTTAATTTATATTTACCTTCCTAAGAGACATGTTTAGAAAATGAGGAGGTGATATAATGCACTGAGGAAAGTAATTAATAAATATGTGGATTTTGACTTTAATATTTAGCTTAAAATCTCCAAATAAGAAAGAAAAAGCATCCATTCAATGATAATTTAAATTATTTAAAGATTTGGAGGAAAAAAATCTTTCACTCAAGTGGGAGCTATGACACAGTAACAGGGAGCAAATTTACGAGCCTTTTTTAAAAAAAATAAAAATTAAAAACTAAGCAAAATAAGTTTTTTTGTTTTTTTTTTTAACATTGCATTAGGGCCATACAGAATTGTGACTCTCACAAAGGAGAGGAATAAAGGAAGAAATCCCTAGAATTGCCTGGCTTTCTGTCTAGAAGCACATTAGGGACCAAGGGATTATCAGTAGAACACGATGCTCTCCTTGAGCTAAGTAGACAGTGTTCAGGGACCATGACATCCCCATAGTTGTAAGACAGGATTCAGAGAGGGAGCTCCACCAAAAAACAACTCACAAAATCTGCAATGTAGCACCCTGAATCTTTGCTAAATATGAGCAAATGCACATAAAGGGGGAAATTCCATGCAGACAGGCAAAAAGAGATGAAGAATCTTTGTCCTAAATGGCTCTAAGAGAGCACACAGGGTTGGGTATTTTGCAAATTCCTCCAGCTAGGATAGAGAGTTGTCTTTAAGTAACCAGAGTATTCAGTAGCAATTCAGCAGGGATGAACTTCATTAGAGGGGCTAAACAATCCCTAGAGCAAAGTTTCCTCTAGAACTGCCATAACAAAATTTAAAAACAAACCTCAAAGACACTCTCTGAACCTAATGTAACTTAGCTTTATATCAGGAGAAAATCCAACATTCTTTAAAAGATGAAAACTTAATCCAACACTCAATAACTTAAAATTCACAATGTTCAACATCCAGTAAAAAAGGAGGAGTCATCTCAAGAGGCAGAAAAATACAACCCATTACCAAGAAAACTATTACTCAATAGAAACCAAACAAAAATGATGGAGATGATAGAATTATTATAATTTTGTTCTATAATTTAAAGCAAGGCTTAGCAAACTACGTATCAAGCTCTATCTGAACTATACCCTGTTTCGTATTGCCTAAGAGATAGGCATGACTTTTATAATTTTAAAGAACTATAAAAACAGATGAAAAACAAAAATCAAAGATAAATAAATAATAGAGACCATAGGTACAATGCAAAATCTGAAATATTCATTACATAAACCATTACAGAAAAAATAAACACAGTGAACATAGTGAAAGTTATAGTATATAGTATGTATATAGTAACCATATAAAACTTTAAGAGACAAAATACATATTATTCTAAATGAAAATAATTGCTTAATAGGGCTTATAACAATTAGATACTACAGAATAAAATATATTGAACTTGACGGCAGGGCAACAGAAACTATTCAAAATGTAGGAAAAGAACAGAAGAACTTTAAAAAGAATTTCCATGTAGGAAAATATAAAGCATGCTCACATAAGTAATACTGAAGTTCCAAAAGGCAGTGGGGCAGAGTGGAAGCATGGAAAGCTATTTGAAGATATAATGGACAAAGAAAAATCCAAATTTGATGAAAATTAAACACCTACAGATGTAAGAGGTAAAGGGTTTTTGGCATCCTGGTATGGCAAAGACAATTAGCTAAACAGAAAAATTCCTTTTTTTTTTAAGTTAATTAAATTTTTTATTGTGTTATATTAGTCACTATACAATACATCATTAGTTTTTGATGTAGTGTTCCAAGACTCATTGTTTATGTACAACACCCAGTGCTCCATCCAATACATGCCCTTCTTAATACCCATCCCCAGGCTCAACCATCCTTCCACCCTCCTCCCCTCTAAAACACTCAGTTTGTTTCTCAGAGTCCACAGCGTCTCATGGTTCATTACCCCCTCTGATTTCTCACGCCCCCCACTTCACTTTTCTTTTTTTTTTTTTTTTAAAGATTTTATTTATTTATCAGAGGGAGAGAGGGGGAGAGAGCGAGCACAGGCAGACAGAATGGCAGCAGAGACAGAGGGAGAAGCAGGCTCCCTGCCGAGCAAGGAGCCCGATGTGGGACTCGATCCCAGGATGCTGGGATCGTGACCTGAGCCGAAGGCAGCTGCTTAACCAACTGAGCCACCCAGGTGTCGCTTCTTTTTCTTTTCCAAATGTTCTCCATGTTATTCTTTATGTTCCACAAGTAAGTGAAACCAAAGTGATAATTGACCCTCTCTGTTTGGCTTACTTCACTCAGCATAATCTCCTTCAGTCCCGTCCATGTTGATATAAAATTTGGTTATTCATCCTTCCTTCTGACTGAGTAATTGTATAGATGGACCACATCTTCTTTATCCATTCGTCTGTTAAAGGGCATCTTAGCTCTTTCCACAGTTTGGCTATTGTGGACATTGCTGCTATAAACATTGGGGTTACAGATGGTCCTTCTTTTTATTACATCTGTATCTTTGGGTTTAATAACCCGGAAAGCAATTGCACGGTCACAGGGCAGCTTTATTTTTCTTTTTTTGAGGAATCTCTACACTGTTTTCCAAGGTGACTGCACCAACTTGCATTCCCACCAACAGTGTAAGAGGGTTCCCCTCTCCCACTCTCACATGTACTGTTGTAACCAGAGGTAGCTGCTCAAATAGACCAAATATTCTTGTGCTTCCTATATCTAGGTTCAGCCATGCAAATGAATTCCGGTGAACAGTCAGTGGCATGAGCTACCACTACAAGTTCTGCCTATGAAAACCCACAAGATCATACACTCTCTTCTTTACTGCTTATGTTATCAGGGTATTGTGCCCCAAGTGACCTTAGCGGTCACAGGTTGGTTGAAGACTTTTTTCCACATAGGTACTTGAAATCTCTCTCTACCTTTAATTTTTAAACATTATAAAGGCAGGGATGGTATTCATTTTTGTCCACATAATATTTCTATTATTTAAAAAAAAGATATTGACATATAGTGTAGGTTTATATGAATGTACTGAATTAAATATAAAATAAGTAAATGAATAAATATGATTATTAGAACTTATCATGAAATTGGATTTGATCTGTGGACTATCTCTCTGTAGAGTAGAATAAAAAGAGAATCACAAAGAATATATCACTATTCCAAAGCAGAGGAATAGTACGGTAATTGCAGCAGAAAGTCAAAATTGAGTAGAAAAATGAGAGAAACTGCTAAATCAATTTTAAGAACAAAATGTATGTTGCATGGCAAAAGCTTCAAAATTGAAAGGGCACTTAATTGAAAAGCTTATTGCTATTCAGCACCTAGAGGGTGGGAGTGAGTCAAGTTTTAGATTTTTCTCCATATTTAACTTCAATAAAGTGTAACTTGATTATTTACAGAACCATACACTAGAATATTCAAGAGAATCAATGATTCTCTTGATTCTCAATCTAATGATTCTCAATCATTAATCAATGATTAATCAATCAGATTAAATATACAGCTTAATGTATGTACTTAGAGAGACCACTTATACACAGGCAATAAACAACATATCAGTATCAGTATCTGAATAGGCACTGAAATTTTAAAAACATCTCGAATAGAATAAATATTCAAATATTCAGAAATAAAAATTCTAAAAACACAAGAAGCCTGAGCAGAGCTCTACTTATATATATATTTTTAAAGATTTTATTTATTTATTTGACAGACAGAGATCACAAGTAGGCAGAGAGGCAGGCAGAGAGAGGACGAAGCAGGCTCCCAGCTGAGCAGAGAGTCTGATGTGGGGCTTGATCCCAGGACCCTGGGATCATGACTCAAGCAGAAGGCAAAGGCCTTAACCCACTGAGCCACCTAGGCGCCCCAGCTCTACTTATATTTTTGAGAGAAACTACAGATCTATATAAATAGATATTCTATGCTTTCAGACTGGTATTCTAAAAATGTTGGTACTCCTCAGATTAATCTATAGTTTTAGTGTAATTCCATTCAAAATTTTGCTTGTGCATATGTGTATGCATGTATATAAATTGACAACCTGATTTTTAAATTTATCTAGAATTGCGAAGAAAGCTAAGCATAATTAAGATAGTCCTGAAGAGGAAAATAAAGCTAAATAAGCAGCATTAATGCTCATCATATAGCCACACTAATCAAATCAATGAAGAATTAAAAGTAAATACAGGCCAGTCAACCAATGGAACAGAATAAAGTCTTCAGTAACATACACACATACACATTTAAACACTTGATTTATGATGGGGCAGCACCATAGAGCATTGGGAATAGAACATGTTTTCATTAAATGGTGCTGGATTAATCAACTACCATACAGCATAGTCAATGCCAGATGAACCATTAATCTAAATATAAAAGGTGAAGCAATATAGCCTCTAAAACAAAACGTAAGACAACATCTTCATGTCCTTAGGATTGTCAAAATTTTCTTAAATAGATATAGTGCACTACATTAAAATTAGGAATGCCGTTCTTTAAGAGAAGATAGCCATATGGTGGAAGATATTTCCAATACACATAACTGATGAGGGTCCATCCAAAATATGCAAAGAACTTTTACAAATCATTAGGAAAAGGCAAACAACTAATAACAAAATGGACAAAACACTAGACCAGGCATCTCACAATGAAGAATGGACCAATTGCTCATAAACATATAAGAATCATACTCAACGTATGAGTCATTACAGAAATTCAAATTAAAACTAAATTTCTTCATTACACACACACCAAGATGTTTAAATGATGAAAAGTAATAACATAAAAGCTTAGCAAGACTGTGAAACAACTAAAATTCTATACACTCCTGTTAGTTCTGTAAATTAGTACAGCCATTTTAAAAAACACAATGGCAGATAATCTAATAAAGCTAGCCATGTCTTATGATTTAACATTCCCATTACTAGGCATTTTTCAGATGTGCATCAAAATATATTTATAGGAAAGTTCATAGATTCCTTACTTCTAATAACCAAATCTGGGGGGAAAAACAGTATTCACCAAAGATATCATATATTACTTACTGTTTAGTATTTTAGTGTATCACCATCAATCTATAAAAATAAACTACTACTACATGAAAAAAAGATAATGAATCTCACAGAGAAAAACACTGGTTGAAGAGTACATACTGCAAGATTCCATTTTATGGAGTTGAAAATAGGTAAAAATAATTTGTAGTACTAGAAAGGTTATTTACTTTCAGGAAAGGACAGAATAGTGACTGGGAGGGAGTATTCCGGAGATATCTGATGTTTGGGTAATATTATGTTCTTGATCTGGGTTGTAGTAAAAAGGCTGCATTGCTTATGTGATAATTCATCAAGCTATTCATTTGCAAATTATGACCTTTCCATATACATGTTATATTTTAATTAAAACCATTATGAAGTAAAAGGGAAATTACCTCAAAAGCACACATCTCCATCCAAGTCAGCAAATATATTGTGAGGTTATCCCCTGAATCCCTAAGAGAATGGCTAAATCTGGCTCTCCTCTTCTTGAAGAGTGATTAGAAACTGAGCATGATTCAAACATTCATGATTGGCTTGGTCAACAATCCTCAAAGTTTAGCATGAAAGAGCACCTCATGGGCTTGAAACATGATTGCTGGGCCCAGCTCCCAGAATTTTTGATTCAGTAGGTCCAGGGAAGAGCCTAGGAATTTGCCGTTTGACAGCAATAAAGTAGTTTCAGAGAAACGGCAACCACCATCACAATGCCTCTATTTTTAAAAATTGCTATCCTTGTTGACACTTCATTTGTTAACCTCTGTCACTTTCCTTGAGTCCCCACTCCCCCTGATGCTTTTTACTCTCAGAAGGCAAACATTAATGCCACTCCATTTTCAAAAGTGAGAATATTAAGGGTATGATTTCCCTCCAAATTTCCCAAATTTTATCAACTTTGTTTCAACATAGGCTAAACATTAGAAACTCCTGGAGAACACTCTTTTTTTTTTTTTTTTTTTTTTAAAGATTTATTTATTTATTTGAGAGAGTGAACTAGTGAGTGTAGGTGGAGAGGGCTGCAGGAAGAGAGTAAATCTTAAGCAGACTCCCTGATGAGTGCAGAGCCTGATGCAGGGCTCAATCCCAGGAACCTGAGATCATGACCTAAACAGAAATCAAGATTCATGGGCTTAAATGACTGAGCCCCTTCTGTGCCCCTGGAGAATATTTTAAAATGCCTATTATTCAGTTCCAACCCCAAAATTCTTATTTAATTGATAGTAGAATAAACTTTAAGATTCCTATTTAATTGGTTAATAATGAGGTCAATAGTAAGGCAATTAAAAAAATGACTCTAATGCCTAACTAGAATCAGGAATGTTTTGCTTGAACTCAGGTAAAGTAACAAATCCATTCATGGGGTACTTAACCCCATCTTCTGTCTAAGTTCAGGTCTTTACTCCTGGGATCACTTAAGCTGGTAAACAACTCTCCAACACGACCCTACAAGTCCAAATACAAGTGAAGCCAATACCCCCACCCTCAAGTAACAAGTAAGAGTAATTTCTTTTTCTTTTTTGAGTAAATTTTTCTTTAATCATCTTTTCCTAACAGAAATTTCCCCTCTTTCCTTTTCAAATTCCTCAGAAAATTTACCTTTAATGTTTCTACTACTTACCTTTTACTCATCCCTTAATTGACTGCAATCTTATTTTTCTTCACATATTGTTTTTCTTTTCAAATGTTTATTTAAATTCTCATTAGTTAACATATAGTGTAATAGGGTAAGACTAGTTTCAGGAGTAGAAATTAGCAGTCATTTACAACAAATACCTATCACCTATTTAGCTCATCACTCACTCACCTCCCTCCAGCAATCCTCAATTTGTTCTCTATAATCTGCTTCTTGGTTTATCCCTATTTTGTTCTGTTCATTTGTTTTGGTTCTTAAATTCCACATATTAATAAAATCATAAGGTTATTTGTCTTTCTCAGACTTATTTCGCTTAGCATAATACACTCTTGCTCCATCCATGTTGTTGGAAATGGCAAGATTTCATTCTTTCTAGTGACTGAGTGATATTCTACTATATGTATACATATATCACATCTTCTTTAACCGTTCGTCAGTGAATGGACATTTGGGCTCTTTCCAGTTTGGCTAGTGTTGATAATGCTGCTATAAACTTTCTATCAGAAGCCTTTTCCTAAATTCATCACTGATCTCCTAAAAAACACATGCATGTTCAATATGTTTTAATGGGCCTCCATGTGACATTTAACGTAGTATTAACTAATTCCTTTTGAGAACTCTCCCTTTTTTGGCTTTTTGTGGAATATGTTACTGATTACACTTACACCTATCTAACTACTTCTTAACCATCAACATACTTTCTCCTCTCTCCCTAACAGTTAATTTAATAACAGCCTTCTACTGCTCTTTTCATAATATATACTTTCTCCCAAGGTGACAATATCTAATCTTTATTTCAGCTCTCCTCCAAGTATACTGTCAATTCTGTAATCAATGTCCTTTCACTCTATCTTCTTCACCATCCATTCAACTGCCCAAGGGAAACCTTTAATAAAACATATTAACTAGTTTTGGTAGCAATCACCCTTTCCAAAATCTTTGATTATTTCATAGTTACTGATTACATAAATTTCAGTAGAAGGATTTACTGATTCTCATCTGAACAGGGAGTATTCAGAAACTGTAGGAGTTTGAAGAAGTGACTGAGGCTAAGTAAAACAGAAGAAACAGTTACTGAGATACAAGAAACATTTGCATCCAAGATTCTGATTGAAAATACCATGAGGCAGAAGCAATACTTTATGTTTATTGCTCTATTTCCTCAGCAAGACTACATATCACCACTACTGAGGATTTTAGGACAGTACCCTTAAGCTAAGGGTTGTCTAATGGGAATTGGGCAAAAGTGACTTAAGTCACATCCATGGCTAGTCCCTAAAAATATTTCACATCCTCCCTGCCTAGGCATGGATAACTTAAAACCCATCTTCTTTCCCTATCCATTTGTATTATTTTTTACAGGAAAACCTAGAATATCTTTTAAAAATTAAAATCATATCATGTCACACATATTCTCCTGTTTGTAACGTTTTAATCACTTTCCATGAATTTGAAATAACATCAGTGTCCTTACCATGACCTTAAACGATCTTAATTCACAACCTCTCAAGATAATAATCACAGGGACGCCTGGGTGGCTCAGTTGGTTAAGCGGCTGCCTTCGGCTCAGGTCATGATCCCAGCGTCCTGGGATCGAGTCCCACATCGGGCTCCTTGCTCGGCAGGGAGCCTGTTTCTCCCTCTGTCTCTAGCCTGCCACTCTGTCTGCCTGTGCTTGCGCTCTGTATCTCTCTCTCTCTCTCTCTAACAAATAAATAAAATCTTTAAAAAAGAAAAAAAGATAATAATCACAGATGGCAGCAACTATAAGATCAAGACGGGTCACCAGCCCTACAATGGAAATTGCATGGTTGAGAAGTTAATATTTATTGAATTAAACAATTGAGAAGTCAAGATTTCCTTAGTATTGCAACACTGGCCATTAGTTATATAGACAGTGTAAATTAAATCTATTGGAACTCACTTTGTCATGTGGATTTTTAAAGAAAATTTCCAGAAATAAGGAATGCTTGTTTTCAGATTTAAATTTGATGTATTCTTAGATGCTTTCTCCCTGTTTCACCTCATAGGCCAGATAACTAAAAAGTTATTAATGTCTTGTGTACATTTTTATAAATCCCATGCAGTGTTTTAACAAATCCAAAATTAGAGAACTTGAGCCCAGTTTACTTGAAAATGGAAAATTGTAAATTTGAGTGAAGCTGTTAATTTATTTTATGGAAGACACATCTTGTTTAAACAGCAAGAGTATAAACCTGTATGGACAGAAACAAAGGCTATCTTTCTCATCATTGTATTTTCAGTGCTTAGAAGTATGCTTGGCACTTAATGGGTGGTCAAGATATCTTAAGTGATATTGAATAGAATGGCTTTGGAAGATGTCACTGACTTCTATGTGGACTTTGAATGATTTCTTACAAAATCAGAATATTTCCCTCCTCTAGATCAAGGGTATTGACTCCTTGATTTTATTAGTTCAGGTGTGGATATAAATCATTTTGTTGAGAGATATTTTTAACTTTGTCTAACACTGCTCTTCAAAGAATGATAATAAACAGTCATTAAATTAGAGTATGTGTATTCCACATATATTTTCAGATAGATGACAAATTCTTTTAATACAGAAACAGGTTTAATATATTTTTAGTCAGTTTACTTATTCATGCTCCATCATTTCTCACTGCTCCATCTCCATCTCAACCTTAATTTTTCCTTCTTCTCTTGTACTGTTAAAATGTATCCTCTACAGGAAGGTTAAGAGCGCTTCTTTAAAGTTGAAATTAAAAAACAATATCACTAACACTCTTCAGTTTGCAACACTCTAATAGCCTTTCTTGAATTTGGAATATCCTTCCCATGACCTTAAATGGTCTTAATCCATAATCCTCTCATTAAACTCAAGCCACGTGGCGAATTTACATTTTCTTAAGTTTAACAAAGCTCCTTCCAACTTTAGAACCTTTATTTTAACTATTCTCTAGGCTGGCAACTTCTTCCTTAAGATCTTCCCAAGGTTGCCTATATGACCACTTCCAAACCAGTGAGGCTTTCCTTGACTAATGACTATATCAACTAAAACATCCCACATCAGTCTCTACCCCATCACTTGTTATATTTTCTTCATTTAACTCATCATACAGTTCAGTATTGTTTGTTGTCTCATTTATTTCTGGAGTATAAATGTCATGACATCTTCACTACATTACTAATACATTAGTCATAGCATTATTCCAAGTATCCAAAACACAGCTGGCTTACGGTAGACACCTAAATAATATATTATCTGTTTAAAAAATATTTTTACTCTTCCATATGCCCATGAAATTTCTTGAAAAATATTTGACAGGTAGTGTTATGTTGAACTTAAAAGTGGGTGCTCTAGAATTAGAGACTGGGGATAAATCTGATACTAATGAATTATGTGACCTAAATTAATTTACTTAAGCTTGATCTAAGCTGGTTTATTTGTACAATTATCATTATTTTGATAGTGCATGTGTGTTGACTTAAATGTTGCCAACAGCCTCTCAATCACATATTTTCTGTTTTATCAGTATCCTAGCAGTTTTATTTTTGTGTATGAAGACAAGGTTCTGGCAAGGTAATGGCACAATTGACTTGTTACTCCCTCTGGCAAAACTGTCACAGCAGGGGGTAGATAACCCATTCACAAGCTTACATATCTTATTTCAGTCTTGCCATCTCTACTAGTTGAATGACAGGCTTACTCTACTGTTTGTATCTCATCTTCTGCGATAAAATAGAATAATAAGAACAGAATAGAAAGAAAAAAGTAGCACATCCTTGTCCCTGAGAGGCCCTCTCAAAAGGCAAATTATGAGAGCAATTTTAGTATAATTGGAAGAGTTCTGCAGAGCCCAATTGCTTAAAAATAGGCTGTCTCTCAATCTGCTCCTGAATTTACTATATTTTAAATATTAGTTTGTTTTGGAATCTATTTCCAACCAATGGAATTCAGAAGAAAGTACATATTTAGTAAAACATAAACTAGATAATTTTGGTTGAAATTGGATAGTATTCAGGGTGCCTGGATTGTTCAGTCCTTAAAACATCCAACTCTCAGTCTCAGTTCTGGTCCTGTTCTTACAGTCCTGAGTTCAAGCTTAGCATTGGGCTCCACACTGCATGTGAAGTCTACTTTAAAAAAAAAGGGGGGGGGCAGTATTCATTTTATACTTGAAAGTACTCTTCTAAACCTGTAAAACAGATCATCAAATGTAATCCTAATAATGACTCTATGAAGGAAACAAAACAAAATAAAGCAAAAACTATTTATATTTTACAGAAGAGGAAATTGAAGAACAGAGAGGTCAGTAACTAGCCCAAGATTACAGAGCTGTGAAGTGGCAAACCCAAGTTTCTAATGAAGCCATCTTAGAGAATAGCTTTAACCACTATACACACTGTAGTGTGATATGAAAAACAAGTGAGAAAAAGTGAAGAACAGAATGCACAAACATACACAATGATAGAGGCAACATGGGAAGATGGAAAGACATGCCCAAAACCTGAGAGGAAGCCAAGACAATCCAAAGTCATAGGAAATTAGGATTGGTCTTTCTAAAATTTTTCTAGAAAGTACGTCCTGAGGCCAAACACAATTGATGAACATCAATTATGTTTATGGCAAATTCTCTCTCAATCTCTCATCCTCCATATTTGAATAAAAATCAGTAGAGAAAAGGGGCACCTGGGTGGCTCAGTGGGTTAAGCCTCTGCCTTCAGCTCAGGTCATGATCTCAGGGTCCTAGGATCCAGCCCCACTTCGGGCTCTTTGCTTAGCAGGGAGCCTGCTTTCCCCTCCCCCTCTGCCTGCCTCTCCGCCTACTTGTGATCACTGTCAAATAAATAAATAAAATCTTTAAAAAAAAAAAGAATCAATACAGAAAGTAGTTAAACATACAGTATAAAATTTCACATTGGGTAAACAACTGGAATGTAGGATGCACATAACATCTTAGATTGGTTTTATTAGTAAATTGTAATCACAAGATTAGAGTGATTTATGAAAATAAAATGATCATTATAATATTTCTGTAGTATGGATTATTTTTATAAAAATGTGAACTTTGAGACAGACAACATTTAAACTTTAAATATTTAAGTAATTCAGATACAATGTTTTTATTTTTTATACAAATAGAAAGTTTTTTCTAATGCTATTTTTTTTTTTAAAGATTATATTTATTTATTTTAGAGAGAGAGACAGAGCTAGCCTGAGCAGGGGGAGGGACAGCAGGAGAGGGAGAAAGAATCTCAAGCAGACTCCCCACTGAGGGTAGAGCCTAACATGGGGCTCAATCCCAGGACCCTAAGATCATGACCTGAACCAAAATCAAGAGTTGGCCAATTAACCAAGTGAGCCACCCTGGCACCCTTTCTAATGGTTTTTAAAATGCAAAATTGAGGTGTTAGTCTAAAAACACAAATATGTGTGTGTGTGTGTGTGTATAAGTGTATGTACTCACACACATACAAACATACACACATAAATATCCCTAAAATGTCTAAGAAAATGAGGTTATTATGAATTCACCTGCAACCTACATCAAGTATGAATGCTTTTCTGAAGTTTTTAATGGAATTTACACAAAATGACATACAGAATGATCCTGTGCAAATTCATGTTTATATTATAGCAATGTTGACAAAATTCATAACATGCTGCAATATTTCCACTTAATTAACAATTACAAGCTTTCTATTTGCATAAAGAAGTTCATTCTTGGGACACCTGGGTGATCAGTTAAGAATCTGTTGTCAGCTCAGGTCATGATCCCAGGCTGCTTGAAGCTAGTCCTACATTGGGCTCCTTGCTCCAGAGGGAGACTGCTTCTCCCTCTGCCTGCTGTTCCCCTTGCTTGTGCTCTCTCTGACACATAAATAAACTCTTTAAAAAAAAAAAGAAATGAATTCTTACTAAAATTAACTAAACTGAATAAATCTGGTCCCTTAAAGACTTTTTTTCTTTATTATTTATTCTAAATGGAGTGGTTTTTGTATGTCCTTCAGCACATCAATGCTCAGGACATATTTTCTTCAGGTTAGTTATATATAATTGTTACTTCTTTGTCTTTTTTTTATTCATTCTCTTCTCTATTTTATTTTTTTATAATCATGTAGTCCACAATTATCTGTTGAAATGAGATAGAATCAAATGGAAAGTTATGCAGATCATTATTGTGTAATTTTTGCTGATGATTTCCCTTTAGCTTTAATACAACTTCCTGTTTAAAAATAAGTGTTTTTTTCCATACATGCAAATGTGTTGATCAAAATTAGCCTTTCATATGACAAGTTTTAAAGTTCAAAGAAGAAATAAAATGCAAACCCTAATACCTCTAATCAATGACTTATGCTACATATAAAAGTAAACAGTATTTTCATTTATTCAGTAAATAGTTTGAGCACAAATTTGCATAAGGTGTTACCGTAAAAAATATGTATGATATTCTAATACAACAAAAGTTGCTATAGCACAAATCATTTATCGAAATTAGAGCCAACACACAGCTCAGGTGTAAATTTTTTAGCAATGTACTCTTCATTCAAAACCTTGCCACCTACTACTTATCTGGGTCACCTTTTCATGATGTCAGTTACCATGTGGTTAGGGACTACAAAATAATTTTTATAGAGTCCAAAGCCAATTATAACTGGGAAAGTAAGTCCAAAGCCAAATGTAAATGAGTTTTGGATACTCTCTTCTTTTGGATAATTTCTTTCTTGGCATGATAAATGAAAACTTGGCTGCATAGTCAAAAAAGGGGTGAACAGGGGTATAGGACACCCACATTTACATGCAGGGCCCCAGGAAGAGCAAAGCTTAAGATTTTCTAAATGGTTAATTTTAGCATCCATCCAAAGGTCAGTGAGCCAGTTAGTGAGGTGAAGCTGCACTTTAAATGATGTCCAAGGGCTTTTTTATACAGTGTTCACATTTGCATAAAACCAGCTTTTTTGTTCCTTAAGTTTCCAAATCAATTTAGTTTTGTGTGCTAATATTTTACTAGAGCCCTGGAGATAAAGAAGCATGCAGGTCAGCCATGTGTGCCGCTAAATCCCCAAAGGAAACCTCCACTAAAAACCAAAAGATTGACACCAGACAAGATTAGCAAAAGAATTAGTCATGCACAATCAACTGTGTTAAATACTGGGGGAAGGAGAAAAAAAAAAAAAAAAAAAAAAAACCATCTGCTTCTCTTGTCCTTCAGGAAAAGACTATCAGGGTAAAGTGTTAATGCTTCTAGCATATATGATTACGCCCTTCAGGGTTTACCACTGTTTTCTAGGAAGATGTATTTGTTAGAACCAACTACCATGGCTATTTTATATGCTACTGATGAGGGTAGGCAAGGAAAAGCTTCAGTATTCTGTGCTATTTAAGACCTAGCTAGTTCCGGAGACCTTCTCTCCAAGGAATATAACAGTTCAGTCTTTCTCAGTCTGGAGCTGAAGATGCTTGGGTTCTAACCTCAGAAAGTCTATACAAAGACTGAAAATTTCCAAACCAACAAATCAGTAAACAAACAAACAAACAAAAAAATAATCAACAAGTAAAGCTTTTCCCTAAAGGACTTATTACCTAAAATTGTTGATTAAAAAATAGGAAGAAAAATCCTACCAAATAGCTAAAGATCATTAAAGCTCAAATTCTGGAAAAAATAAGGATTTGTTCACAGTTCTTTCATTGTTTTAATATACTAAATTTTAATTTATCAGATGAAGAATTACAACTAAAATAGGAAGCTTTTAAAATAAGTATGTATTCAAATATTTCTGATACCATCTTTTTTTTTTTTTAAGATTTTATTTATTTATTTGAGAGAGAGTGAGTGAAAGAGAGCATGAGTGAGGGGAGAGAGCCCAATGCAGGGCTTGATCTCAGGACTTCTGCTTTGTGACCAAACCAAAGGCAGATGCTTAACTGACTGAGTCACCCAGGCACCCCTCTCATACCATCTAATAATATTTCTAATCATATTGTTACTATTAGAAAATGAATCAGAAAAATAGAAAAGAAAATGATGTATAAAAAGAGATATTGTATAGTTTTGATTTATGTTCAATCCATCTCTTTCCATTTTAAGTCTACATCAAAAAAATCAAGTATTTTGGCTGAGGTGCTTTAGCCAGTTATGTGATTTCTTCTGGAGTCGTCATCTTTCTACCTGAAATCTATTGGGACACAGCTAATTGTTAGGTATACTGGATTTAGTAGTTTCATTGGTTGGATATATATGTACTACCAAAGCCCTCTGTTAAACACTTGTTTAATTAAGCCTCATTTACAGACCTATAGAGATAGGAAATTAGCTCAAAAAAGTTAATAAGTTTATCCCCCATTATATGGCTAATAAGTACAACAAAAAAATGTTAACAATATATGATAGGCAAAAAGATACCTTCCACAAAAGATGTCATTGCTCTGACTGTATTATTTCTTATAGCAAAAGAGAATTAAAATTGCAGATTCAATTAAGGTTGCTAATCTACTGACTTGGAAATGAAAAGGTGATCACCCTGGATTATTCCAGAGGGAGGAAAAACTGGAAAAATGCTTAAAATCACACACACACACACAAAACACACACCTGTGTGAAATTTAATAGTGTATTTGAAAATATATAAAGTATATCTCTATTTTTAAAATAACATATTAGCAAATATAAACAAATATTATACAAAGATTATACTAAAAGATTAAAAACCAGGTACTGATATGGATGGGATTAATGAATGAGATTTTTTTGATGAGAAAGTAAAATTTAAGACAGAATGTTAAATGGCAACATTCACTGGCCAAAAATGTAGAAACTACAAAAAGTAGAGGAGAAAATTCAATACATTTTTATATTGTTGTTTTTATTATTGTTGACTGATCAGCTTAGACATTGTTATCTTCCATAAGAAACATCAGAGAACTCTGTTTACTTTCCAAGCTTCATTCATCCCATGCCTCCCCTCCACACCTTCTCCCTCCTCCCAATTAACAGAGCAAGCATGCCCACCATAGTACAAGTGAGGCCCTCTTTTTCCCTTCCTCTTAGAAAAAAATTCCTTTCTCTCCTGTCTCCTTCACTAACTAGATAACTGTAACTTTTGCTTTCATTATAATCTCACCCATCATTTCCCTTAAGAATCTTTATCTGACTTTTCCAGCCCAGGTGACTCTTTTTACCTTGTTGTTTACCTAGCATGTTAGCATTGTGTTATATTTATTTATCTGTGTCTTTAGGAAAAGACAGACTTTTTGAGGGCAGGGCTGTGTCTTATCTCTCAATTCTCTTTCCCAAGAACAAGGAACTAGCAGAGTTCTTTGTTCCCGGGAAGTGTTTATATTGGTGAAAAGGAGAATAAAGAATGATTCAAAAATTAAAAACCGGAGTTCCAAAATCATATCAACAACCAGTGCCATGTCCATTTGGATATCTAACACATACCTGAGACTTTATACCAATAAACGAAGTCATAAGTTCCTTCCATAGTCACCAGGTTTTAGCTTGTATTCACTGATTCAATCCACCATTCAGTCAATAAACAACACTTATTGAGAACCCACTGTATGCCAGGCTGCATTTGAGGCTCTTCGGACCACTAGCACTACCACCTACTCTGTTTCTCCAATAGAGACCCTTTTTATTCCCTCCTTTTTCTCTCCTCAATCCCTCATATCTAAATCACCAAATTCTGTTCATTCGTAATTAACAGAAGCTTAATAAAATCTGAGTGAATTAATGATGAATAGAGAAAGAAAAGAAGTAGTACGAAAGGTAGGTAAGCAAGAAGAAATACAGAGTTAGAGCCGACTCCTTAATTATTAAAACAAAATGCATGGAAACAGTTTCCTCCCCCCCCATTACCAGTAAAATTCAATAACCAGATCACTGTATAACAGATTTACATTTTAAAAATAGAGTTAAAAACCAAAATTTGCATGTAGAACTTTTACTCTATTAGTCAATGTCTTCATCAATCTAATTATTTATAGTACTATGTTATATAAATCATAGTAAGTAAAAATGAGTTAAAATTAAATGAAAGAGAAAGACCTAAATGCACTGGTTTAAATCACTAATAAATAATAAATATGATTGTCCAGATACAGAAGTTAGTGTTTAAAAACTATAAAAGATAGAGTTGATATATGTTGAGAAGCTTCCTTATTTAAATTCTGAACATATTTCAATACATAAACCAATTCCAATAACTGTTTATGATTTCAAGAACAATTTCAAAATACTGCTCTCATTGTCTATATTTTCTCACTTTCAAATTAATTCATAGATACAGTTTGAATGCTTCCAAGCAGTGTGTGGTGCTAAGTGAATACAGTTCCTGAGGCATAGTGAAAGTCATCTAAATGGCATGATTTTTTATGTCAAATTGGGTAATATGATATTGTATCAAATCTCAACATGCATTTTTTGCTCAAAATATTCTGTTTACCGAAACATTTAAACACATTTGAGGAAGTTAGTGATCTGTTACTATACTGTCTTCCACTTGGAAGTTATCAGCAGAAGCTTCATATTTTCTTAGCAATGATAATGACATATATGAACCATTGCATATAGAAACAATATTAAAATGCGTAATGAAGATTGGATTTTCACATACACAGAGTTCAATTTTACACATATTTTTATACTTGTCTTTTCATATTGTAAGCATAAACTTGGGCAACAGAATTTGAATGACTGTAATTCAATAGACTGAACATGGATTTTCTCAGAGGGTACTCCCACCCTTTGAATAATGTGGGAGCACCACAGTGGAACACAGGGAATAGAAGTCATATAAAGGATAGTTTAGTCCACTTTTTTCCAGGCTTCAGGAAAATGTTCTCTATTTTATTTCAGAGTTCCGATGATAAGGAATGGACCTAGCCAGAAGGCTTAAGAGCAGGCCACTTAGGTTTCCCTACTGATCAGAATGAAAGATGGAAAGAAGTCTAGCCCACCTTATTAATATAGGTGGCAAAAAGAAACTTGTGAATTTCCATTCACTAAACAAATATGTATTAGCAACTTGTTAAGACCCAGCACTATTTTAGGCTTAACAGTATCTAAGATGAATGTAGTATTATAGCCTGAAGTTTGATGTCCAAAAATTAAAAACTGCATGTAAAAAATATAGGACTTTGGCAACACTAAAGGGTAGAAGCCATTCCAAATAAACTTCTTTAAGACATATGTGTGTGTGTGTGTGTGTGTGTGTGTGTATATATATATTTGTATAACATTTAAGTATAACTATAAAATTAGTTAAGTAAAAAAAGGGAAAGGATGGGGCACCTGGGTGGCTCAATGGGTTAAGCTTCTGCCTTCGGCTCAGGTCATGATCCCAGGGTCCTGGGATTGAGCCCTGCATTGGGCTCCCTGCTCAGCCGGGAGCCTGCTTCCCTTCCTCTCTCTCTCTATGCCTGCCTCTCTGCCTACTTGTGATCTCTCTCTCTCTGTCAAATAAATAAATAAAATCTTTAAAAAAAAAGTGGGGGGGGGAGGAGAGTGCAGGGCATTATATGCTGAGAGGGTAAGAACAAAGGAGAGGTAAAAATGGAAGGATCTGAATGGGGAAGTCCAACCTATAAATTAGGCATTAAAATTTCACTTTGGCCTTGTTTCCTATCTATGGCCCCATGACAGAATCTAAAATCTGTTACCAGGTCATGAATTTGTTCTCTCAGAGATAGAAATATGGATACAGCCAGTAACTTTATAGAGAACTTTCAATTTATACATGTTTTGACTTTATATTTTAAAAATCTAACTTATTAATAAATAGATGCAATAGCAATATGGCTATAGCTGGTACTATGATACTATGACTACCAGTTTTGTTAAAATAACTAGAATGGGTAAAGGGAGCAGCTAACACGCATTGAACACTTTGTGGCACTTCATGCTTAAGTGCTCTGTATGCATGGTAATTGTGTTCCTACAAGGGAAGTGAGATAAGATTAATCTGCCAACAATAGTGATAGATCAAGGACAGAAGCAGCTAGGACAAAGTAGTGAAGTCTTCACATAATGATTAGGAGTCTGCCAAACAGAAAGCGAGTTTTCCAAAGACAGAATATACAAGGGGATTCGCAAGAATATACAAGATACACCATGGAAACAGGAAGAGCCTAGGGTGGCTAGGCACTGGAGTAGGGATGGAAACTTATATGTAATGAGGTTAAAAAAGCATGAAGTGGGGGCACCTGGGTGGCTCAGCGGGTTAAAGCCCCTGCCTTCAGCTCAGGTCATGATCCCAGGGTTCTGGGATCAAGCCCCGCATTGGGCTTTCTGCCTGGTGGGAAGCCTGCTTCCCTTCCTTTCTCTCTGCCTGCCTCTCTGCCTACTTGTGGTCTCTCTCTGTCAAATAAATAAATAAAATCTTTAAACAAAACAAAACAAAAGGCATGAAAAGTCCAAATTAGTAAGTTATATGCCTTAGGTAAGAAATGTGAAGTTTGGGGCACCTCCCTGGCTTAGTCAGTAGAGCAAGGACTCTAGATCTCAGGGTCATAAGTTCAAGCCCCACATGGAGGGAAGAAAGGAAGAGAGGAAAGAAGGAAGGGAAGGGAGGGACAATGGGAGGGAGAGAGGGAGGAAAGGAAGGGAGCAAGGTAGATAGGTGAAGTTTATCTTGTAGCCTCCAATTATTGTTGCTGTTATTATTTTTTTAAGCAAGTGAGTAACAAGACTGTTTACAAAGAAAACATAAAGATCATTCATGGTTTCTAGCTTAAGACAGCATTTTGATGGTAGATAAAAATTTCCCACACTATGTATTCAGAATTAAAATGTGGCTAAGGACACAGGCAATAAAACCAAAACAAGACAAATAGGAAAAAAAAAGGAGGGGAGACTACATCTAACTCAAAAACTTTTGTGTATCAAAGGACACAACCAAGGCAGTGAAAAGACATCCTAAAAATGTGCAAATAATATATCTGATAAAAGGTTAAAACCTAGAACATACAAAGAACTCCTACAACTCAATGACCAAAAAAATCAAATAACCCACATAAAAATGGGCAAATGGCTTGACTAGACATGTCTCCAATGAAGATATACAAATGGCCAACAACCATATAAAAAGTTGATCAACATCAGTAATCACCAGAGAAATTAAAAGCAAAACCACAAGGTTATTACTCACTCTCATCAGAACGACTACTATCAAAGAAACAGAAAACAACAAAGTGTTAGCAAAGACATGAAGAAATTGGAACTCTTGCATACTATTGGTGGAACTGTAAAATAGTACAGCCTTACAGAAATCAGTGTGGAGGTTCCCCCAAAATTACAAACAGAACTACCATATGATACAGCAATCCCACTGAGTGTAAATCAAAAAGAATTGAAATCAGGCTCTCAATGAAATATTTGCACACCCATGATCATAGCAGCACTACTGAACAGTCACAAAGTGCGATGTCCACTGATGGATGAATAGATAGACAAAATGTGGTATATACACACACACAGTATTGTGTGGAGTATTATTGAGCCCTAAAATAAGAGGAAATCCTATCATGCACTGCAAAGTGACATAAACCAGTCACAAAAAGACCATTATTGCGTGATTCCACCAATATCAGCTACCTAAGGAGTTGAGTTCTATAAACAGAAATTAAACAAAGAAAAAAAAAAAGATGAAAACAGAAAGATCTGAGTGGGGAAGTCCAATCTGTAATTAGAAATTATAACTGGGGATGCCTGGATGGCTCAGGGGGTTAAGCCTCCGCCTTTGGCTCAGGTCATGGTCTCATGATGACGGAGCCCCACATTGGGCTCTCTGCTCAGCAGGGAGCCTGATTCTCCCTCTCCTTCTGCATGCCTCTCTGCCTGCTTGTGATCTCTCTCTTTGTCAAATAAATAAAATCTTAAAAAAAAAATAAAGAAATTATAACTGTACATGGGCCTTTTTTTTTTTTCATTTATGTTGATGAGATGTCTCAGGGGTGACTTTGATCATAGAACCTGGAATCTGGTACCAGGCCATGAATGTGTTCTTTCAGAGACAGAAAGGTGGAGCAGTCAGTAATTATAATAAGAGAACTTTCAGTTTACACAAGCAAATAGACAAAGTGCAGCATTTGGGAAACAGGAAGTATGGGAGAAAAACATGCAGTTATAATTAAATTATTATAAGTGCTGTGAGAACAAATTAAGTATGAGTACAGTTGGGAAGTGAAGGAGTGAGTGGTCAATGTCTCCAGTCCTGGGAAGCAGGGCTGATGATGGAAAATGTTCAGATGTTGAAAAGAGACAAGTAGAAATTTGCACTAACTGATTTGCCCACTATGGTAGCCACTAGCCATAGGATGCTATTGAGCACTTAAAATGTGGCTAGTGTATTTGATGAAGAGATTTTAAAATTGTAATTAATTAAAATTGAAATTGAAATAGCCATCTTTGGCTAGTAGTAACCATATTAGTCAGATCCCTACAGAACTGGAACATAAACCCTATGACTTAGAGGTCATAGTAGTCATGGTGATAGACAAGTTCAAAGAGCAAAACAAAGGGAAGATCTAAGAAGGCTTTCATTGTCATGTGTAAATCAGACAAGTAGAATGAGGACAGAGGACAGAGAACCCATCAAATTTATTAAATAATCACTGGTGACATAGGCAAAGGTAATTGGTCTTGGAGGCAGAAACCATTTTAATGGATTAAAGAAGTTAGTAAGAAGGGAAGAAGTGAAAATACCAAGAATTTCCTATGTTTCATATATTTTGAGAATAAAGAGAAGGAGAAACACAGGGAAGAAGGTGGGGTTGAGGAAACCTGGGTATAAGAAACCATTTTAAATTTGGGATACTAAGGCTTGTTCACAGTTTGTGGGGTGAGTCAGAAATATGGAACATTTTATAGGCAATAATTTGTAGAAAATAATCCTAGGTCAGAATTCCAGCAGATTTAGTTGGAAAAGGGGAGCCATTGATCAAGCAGTTATCTGAGAAGTGAAGGAGGAAATCTGCTCTGGAAGAAAGGAAGGGAGAATGAATGCACATTAAATAAATCTGTGGAAAGCTATGAGGTGAGAAAGTTAATGGAGTTCATGATTTTTAGACTTGATTTTCTCTGTAATACAGAAAGCAAGTGTTCGTAGCAAGGGGATGTGGATGAACCAGAGTAGCAGGATAAAGGAGTGCTAAAAAGATTCAGATACTGTTGCCAAGAGTGATGGAAGTGGCAATCTATCAGCAACTTTTACAGAGTCCAAGTACATCAAGGGCTTAGCTGAGGTTGGAAACTAAGATTTGTAGCATCACCAGAATACAAGGCTGTGTAGTTTTCTCCAGTGCTTGGCATTCTGGCTACAGAACATAAATCCAGAAAGAACTGATTTAAGATTTGATGTTTGATGGCCACACACAATAGGACATTTGAATATACAAGCCAGGAAGTGACAAAACATGATGAAGTATGGCCTCTGTTTTGGAGGGGGAAACTTGATGCCAGGAGGGTGAAGACAGACTTGCAAAGATGAGAGGGTCAGGGGAATAGATGTCAAAATAAAGTTGAATGACCTAGAATCAAGGATTTGGAAGAATAATGAAGGATAAGAAGTTTTACTTGGCATTGTCTAGAGACAGAGTCGCTTTATAAATAGCATATTAAGATACTTAAAGTGTAAGAATTATTTAAGATGTTTTATGACTTTAGAAAGAGAGTGCTATTGGATGTACTTTAAAGAGTTCCTAAATTCAGATTCTATAATTTTAATTTCTCTTTTACTTAGTTTCTTCCAAAGTAACCAAATTCAGACACCCCAATCACACTGCAATTTCTTACCAGGATTAACCCCAAACCCCACAGAATGACGGAATTGGGTCCCAAATTAGGCCTCAACTTTTTCTCTTTTGTACTTTTCTCCCACAGCTTTGCTTAAAAGCTCTAAATACAGACTGAAATTTTCTACTATGGCAAATATTTTCTTGGTCTAATTATTCTTTAAAGAAACTTAAATTTACTTTTCCTTTACTAAAATCATACTAATTTTGCCTAAAACCCTACTTTGTAAAATTTCCAAAGGCCACTCAATTTAAAGTTATTATTCATGCCAACTTTTCCCCTTGCCTGTGGTACTTACAGCCTATCTTGAATTGTTAAGTTACCCATCATGGAAGACATGTCTTAAATCGGTTTCCGGTGCTTTGTAGGCTATTTGAGGGTTAACACCACCACTTGTGACTAAAAATTTAAAAATTTAGAACTATAAAGAAACTCTGGGACAAAAGCAACATCTAAATTGATTGAATTATCCTGGCTTACAAAAGTTGTAAATTCAGTGTTTTCAGAATAGTTAAAATGTTTACATTTCCAGTGTCACCTGAGTGGCTTAGTTAGTTAAAGGTCAGACTCTTGGCTTCAGCTCAGGTCATGACCACATTCAGCAGAGTCTGCTTCAAATTTTTTTTTTCCCTCTCTCTTCCTAGCTCCTCTTACTCTCTCTTCCTAAAATAAATAAAACCTTTTAAAAAATAAAGTTTGCATTTCCCATAAGGAATAAAACTTTCATAAAATCCTTGTATAAAAACATATGGTATTTAGTGACATTTGGATTGGGAAAGAAGTATAATCAGAAAAAAAAGTAATAATCTTTAGGTTATTTCTAATCTTTATTAATAATTTACATATAAACTGAAAATACTAGGTTACTTGGGGCAAAAGATACATTGTTTTTAGATTATTCTTATGAAAATAGCCAACTTTCCTTGTCAACAGTGACAAGATTGTAAACTATTATAAACCAAGTTCAATGACTTAACAAGAAATGCAAATTGTAAATGAATAAACACCACTGACAACACAAATTAACTGCAATGAATATAAAATATGATTGAAATATAAAAACTGTACATGACAATAACAAATTATAATAGAAGTCCTGACATCACAAAGAAATATTAGATAAGGGACACGTGGGTGGCCCAGTTAGTTGAGCATCCAGCTCTTGATTTTGGGTCAGGTCATGATCTCAGGAGTATGATATCAAGCCACTCATGGAGCTCTACACAAAGCATGGAATCTGCTTAAGATCTTTTTCTTCTTCTCCCTTTGCCCCTCCCCTAACTCATGCTCTCTAAATAAATAGTAAATAAAATATTTAAAAAGTGCTAAATTAATGAATGATCATATGCTCATATATTCTAAAATAAATCAATGCTATGAGAAAGTCAAGCCAGATTTTTCAAATCAGCAATCCTAATTTAAACTATTCCCCATTTTTCATTTGTGATAAAGATTTACAGGACATAACACTGAATTTTTGCTGATTTTTATTTCCAAGCAAAAATTTATATTTTCTTTCAAATAATGGAAATTTTGTTCTTTTGTAAGTAATACAACTCTATTTCATTGTAGAGCTTATGACTCCTAATGGCTTTTTAAGAACCATCACAATTTGTATTGTCAATCACACATATTGATACTATGTGTCAAAACCTTTGTAGAATTTATATAGAAAAAAAACAGATGGAATAAGCACACTAATCTAATTTACCTCTCATTTTTATTGGCCATCTTAACTGCTTTACTCCTGATTTCCAAAAGCAATTACACTATATTAAGAATTAGTCACTTGCTATTAAATATTTAGTGCTTTACCTCAATCCCTGAAACCTGTCTGAGTTCCTATATTTCTGATAACTACGTTGTGTGTGCAGGATTTTATCTACTGAGATTTCATTCCACTGTTGGCAGACATAAGACAACTCAAATACCGCTATATCACTAACGGGAATTTAATTATAATATGATGGTTAGTATTTTATAATCTATTCAACTAATTTTATTTACACTTAAAAAATCATTAAAGACAGACAAGGGAAGGATCTAGTATTTGTCACAAATTCTACATTTCCATGGATGGATGGTTGGATAGATGGATGGAACTGCATTCAGTTCTAAAAATGACTTTGACAGAGAATTGAAATTCAGAGAAGCTAATTTCCTAAAGTTAATAGTTGAAATTCAAATATAGCTGTCTCTCATTCTAAAATAATTCTTTCCCCCAAAGCCCAAATCCCCTCACAATAACGTAACTACACTTACTAACTTGGCATATTCCTTCAGGTCTCCTATCCAGTGCCATTATTATAATATATAATTGTACTTACAGTGAATATGAGAGCTTCAAATACATATGTATAGGAGGTTTATTAAGAGAGTTGATTTCAAATCAACTTCATTATTTAGATACACAATACACCTTTAGGGCTGAGATAGATCTCTTAAGTATTACTGGAATCCATCGACTGACTTAGTAGGAACTACAAATTAAAAGCCAGAAAAATTACTAGCATGGGAATATATATGTGCACATTTTATAGTATCTAGCTTTAATATTCAACTCTGTGTTTACTATCTTCCCTCAGTTCACAAAACAATGTATAAAACATAGTAGGTATTTAATATATACCTGATGAATGATGAGATTTCAATAATGTTTACTTAGAACATACTGAATGAAATGAAAACTGCCCTAGATTTATCATTTTTCAACATACTTTGTGACCACTTCCAGGAAGATAAAATAGACATAGTTTTTCCTATCACTCCCACTAAACACAATAAAAAACAATGGACATTACACATAAAACAAACATAAAAAGATTCTTAAATGTGGAGAGAACAAAGCAAACTGACTATGGAACTCAGGATCTGAGGAATTACGTAATTGTGAATTTTGTAAGTTTTTTTTTCTTCATATACTTGGAAATTTAAGAAATTGGCAACTCAGAAATGCCAATAGGCATGGATGAGAAAAGCTCCAATTAATATCTGCAGTCTCTAGCCAAAAGTGGCAGCCAAGCAAGATAAAAAACATGCAGGCAATAATCACTGTCCTCCAGCCAAATACCACCAAAAAAAAAAAACCTGTGGTCTTATCCCCACACAAGTTTATAAAGCATGAGCTGGGAGCATAGACTTAATCCTTCCTAAGACCATAACAAGAAATTCCAATGCTCCCGTCTCTAGGCTGTAGTCAGAAAAGGCTGAGTAGACAACTGGGATTTTCATCCAGGCAGGGCAGTAATGAATGCTTCAAACTCCCAAATGTCAATGGAGTCCATGTGAGAAGCCCACACTTCCACTGTCACCTTACCCAAACAGGATAACCTGCCTCTTCCCCACTAGAGAAGTGTCAGAGAAGAAATGGAGAATTGTCTCTTTCACCACAGCCCACAATGAGCCAATAAGTCCCTGTGATATCACTGGATACCACACAGGAAGGAATAACAAGGTACTTCTTCTACCTCTTCCAACAAACAAGGTATCAGTGAGTCCAATGGGGAGCCAGAACTGTAAGCAGTGACAAACAGTAATGAAGACTTCCCAGAATGGATTATCAATGGAAGGCAAGTTAGGAAATTGGACTTCTAACCCAAATGGCAATAGTAAGGTGGTGTATCTGCTCCTCACCACAGTGGTAAAAGAGGAGGTACAACAGTCTTAATGTTTGTGTCCTCTCAAAATTCATGTGTGAAAACCTCTTGTTCAAGTTTATGGTATTGAGAGGTGAGGCCTTTAGGAAGTGATTAAGTCATAAGGACATAGACCTCATGAATAGGATTAATATTTTCATAAAAGAGGCCCCAGAGAACTAGCTTACTCCTTCCACCATGTGTGGATAGAGCCAGAAGTCAGTAGTCTTCAACCTGGAAGAAGGTCTTCACCAGAACTGACCATGCTGGTACCCTCATCTTGGACTTCCAGCCTCCACTACTGTGAGCAAGAAATTTACACTGTTTATAAGCACTCAGACTATTTTAATTTTAGCAGTCTAAAGGGACTAAAACAAAAATTGATAGCAAGATATATAGCTACTGCTCTAACACATACCTAAAAATGTGGAAGCCATTTTGGAACTAAGAGAATCTAAAAGAGTTTTGATGTGCATGCTAGAAAATGTCTACATCGCCATGAACAGCAACTGTTAAAAGTAATTCCAGTGAGAACTCAGAAGTAGAGAGCTTCCGATAAAGTTTCAATCATTTTAGCAAATATGTAAATTGTTACAAACACAATTTTGGTAGAAAATATGGACATTAAAAGTCATTTAGATGAAGTCTGAGATGGAAATGAGGAACATGTTATTGGCAGCTAGAAGAAAGGTGATTCTTGTTATAAAGTGTCCAAGAGCTTGCCTGATTAATGTTCACACGATAGTGTTCTGTGAAAGAACTTGTGAGCAATGAAATTGGATATTGGGCTGAGGAAATTTTGAAGGAGCACCTTGCTTTCTCTTGAAAGTTTATAGTAAACTACAAGAAGAAAAAAAATGATTTAAAGATGAAAATATTAATAAAAAGGATGGTAGAACTTAAATATTGAAAAATTCTCAGGCTATGCAGATTGCAAAAAATGAGAAAGCTTGTTTCAAAAAGAAATAAAGGTATGTTCAAGTAACATTTGGATAAGGAGATTAGCATGGGTGTTAACCACAGACTTAATCATCCACTCCTGCAGAAAAGCAACTTCTTTGAACTGAAGGGAAGAACACAGGGAGGAATGAAGGAAGGTTACCAGACTTCTTAGATTCTTAGATTTTATAGAACTGTACCACAGAGCTATCCTATTGTGAATTGGTACTACCCTTTAAGACAAGGGAAGACAGACCCCAATGGTGATTCAGAGATCATTATGGATAACTATTTCATTTCAAAATTGGGGGCTACCATTTGGGATTCTACACACAGCCCAGATGATTGTTACTCAAAGCCATGGGCCTGGTATACTCAAAATGATGAAGACCTTACCCCTGTCCAGAAAAGCAATGGAAGCATGGTTTTCTCTATATAAATTCTGAAGAATGGTGTAGTCCAGAGCTATGGCCACATGGTCCAAACAGAGAGCCCCTATAAGTGCAAGGCCACAGCAAAGAGCCCTTGCTAGGGTCGATGCCAACATAGCTGTGAGGCACGGCTTCCCTATTGCTCCCAGACCAATAAGGCCTTGGACTAGAAGCAAAGGCGCAGAAAGATGGGACCTGGGAGAGCCAAAGGTCTGGGACTCTAACCTGTGAAATCTGCAGCATAGGCTGTACCTAGCAAAGCCATGGGGCCACAACGTTTACCCCAATGGGTTCCTATATGTTAGACTTGCTTGAGACCTGTTACCTTTTTTTTTTAATTTTCTCTTTTTCCCTTTTGGAATAGGCATGTCTATCTTGTGTCTGCCTTACTATTGTATCTTGGATGCATGTAACATACCTGATTTCACAGGTTCATAGCTGAAATCTGATTTAGATAATATTTAGATGAGACTTTGGACTTTTGAGTTGAGGACATGAATTTTGAGAGGCTACCATGGAATGCTATAGTCTAAATGTTTATGTCTCCCCAAAATATATATGTTGAAGACCTAATCCCCAAGGTGATAATCCTGAGAGGTGGGGCATTTGGGAAGTGATTATATCCTTACATTGGCGTCCTCATAAATGGGATTACTGACATTACAAAAGGGTTCTCAAAAGTCTGGTTTACCCTTCCCACCACATTAGGATACCAGTGAGAAGCATTTGACACAGAAGAGGGCCTTCATCCAACTATTCTAGCACCCTCATCTTGGACTATGAGAAACAAATTTCTGTTGTTTATAAACAAAGTGGTATATGGTATTTTGTTGTTGCATCACAAACTAAGACAGGAGAGCAGCTAATATTACAAATAAGATCCTAAGTCTTATCAGGTCAAAAAAAAAAAAAAGGTCCAGGTTTTAATATAATTTTTTTTGTTATATAAAGAACCAGATAGATCTCAATTAAAAAACGATAGGTACCAAAAGAAGGTGACAAATGAGATATTATAATTTAACAAATATTTTAAATAACCACTATAAAAATTTTATCACATGATACAAACCTGCTTGAAGCAAAGGGAAAAATAGACATCAACAGCTGAGAAAGAGAAATACTTAGGAGACAAACAGAAAAGAAAAAAAGAAGAATCAAATGGAAATTTTAGGATTGAAAATATGCAGTAATAAAATAAAAACACTCAATGATCATAACAGCAGAATGGAGTAAACAGAAGAAGGCATAAGTAAACTGGAAGATAAAGCAATTTAAGTCACACAATCTGAAGAGTTAAAAAAGAGAGTAAAGAAAAGAAAAATAGTCATGTGAGACTATTAAAAAAATCTAAGAACAACATCATGTGAATATTTGAAAAAGAGGGGGAAAAGTTGGTGCTAACAATAGAGTAAAAGTAATAATTACTACCTTATACCAGTCATAACAGCTAAAATTAACAAGTTAGGAAATGACAGATGTTGGTGAGGATGCAGAAGAAGAGGAACCTCCTACGATGTTGATGGGAATGCAAGCTGGTGCAACAACTATGGAAAACAATATGAAGGGTTCTCAAAAAGTTGAAAATAGAGCTATCCTACAACCCGGCGATTGCACTGGGTATTTACCCCAAAGATACAAATGATGTATCTTTTACCCTCCTACACTGTTGGTGGGAATACAACCTGGGCAGGCACTCTGGAAAATAGTATGGAGGTTCCTAAAAAAGTTGAAAAGAGAGCTATCCTATGACACAGGAATTGCACTATTGGGCATTTACCATAAAGACACAAACGTAGTGATCTGAAGGGGCACATGCATCCCAATGTTTATAGCAGCAATGTCAACATTAGCCAAACTATACAAAGAGCCTAGATGTCCAACAACAGATGAATGGAAATAGAAGATGTGATACACACACACACACACACACACACGCACGCACGCACATGCGCGCACGTGCACACACGCACAGAAGATTATTATGTAGCCATTAAAAAGTATAAAAACTTCCCATTTGCAACAACGTGATTAGAACTAGAGGTATTAGGCTAAGCGAAATAAGTTAATCAGAGAAAAACAATTATCATATGATCTCAACTGGTATATGGAATTTGAGATCAAGGGGAAGAGAGGAAAAATATGAAACAAGATGAAACCAGAGAGGGAGACAAACCATAAGAAACTTATTCTCAGGAAACAAACTCAGGGTTACTGGAGTAGAATGGGTGTGAAGGAAAGAATGGCTGTGTGATGGACATTGGGGAGGGTACGTGTTCTGGTGAGTGCTATGTGTTGAGTAAGAATGATGAATCACAGACCTGTACTCCTGAAACAAATAATACATTATATGTTAATTTTTTTAAAAAAGCAGTGATCTAAAGGGGCACCTGCACCACAATGTTTGTAGCAGCAATGTCTACATTAGCCAAACTATGGAAAGAGCCCAGATGTCCACTGACAGATGAATGGAGAAAGAAGATGTGGCATATGTTTACAATGGAATATTATGCAGCCATCAAAAAGAATGAGCTCTTGCCATTTGCAACCACATGAATGGAACTTGAGGGTATTAGGCTAACCAAAATAAATCATCAGAGAAAGACAAATATCATATGATCTCACTGATATGTGAAATTTAAGAAACAAGGAAGAGGATCATAGGGGAAGAAAGGAAAAACTAGAGAGGGAGACAAACCATAAGAGACTCTTAATCATAGGAAACAAAGTGAGGATAGCTGGAATGGAGGAGGATGGAGAGATGGGGTAACTGGGTGATGGACATTGGGCAGGATATGTGTTGTAATGAGCACTGGTGTTAAATAAGACTGATGGCTCATAGACCTGTACCCCTGAAACAAATAATACATTATATGTTAATTAATTGAATTTAAATTTAAAAAAGAGATAAAAGATTTTTAAAAATCTATGAAATGTAAGAAAAGAAAGAAAGAAAGGCTGAAAACTTACCAAACTTTGCAAGAAACATTAATATGTAGATTCAAGAAGCTAAGTAAATTCAAGAGGAAAAGAAATCCACATAAAAACACATCAGAGTCAAACTCTGAAAATTACAGATAAAGGAGAAAGTCTTAATCAGAGATAACACTTTACCAAGAGGTGGAAAATAAATAGAATGACAGAAATTTTCTCATTAGAAATTGTGTAGACCAGAGCAGTTGCACATGTTTGACTTGATAGGAAAAAAAAAAAAAAAAAAGTCAGGACAAAATGCCATATCCATAAAAATGTGCTTCAAGAAAGAGAAATCAAGAAATTCTCAGATGAAGGAAAACTAAGAGAATTTGTAAACAACAGATCTCCACTAAAAATCATAATTGTAGTTGGAGATCAGCTAGACAGAAAATCAGTAAGAAATACAGAAAATCCATAAAGAAGTCTAAGAACTTGAGAGTAAAACCAAACACATTTGAAAAAGGGCAAAAGATGTGAAGAGATTTTTCACTGAAGAATATATGCAGATGACAGATAAACACTTGAAATGACTTATGTTGAAGAGTACTGCAGTCCTGGTGCAGGGACTACAGTGAGTATATGTAACTTTTTCTGCTCATCATTTTCCCCCAGACCCACTACCTTCTTTCTGGTAGCAATATGTTTTCTCCATGGATTTGCCCTTTCAACATTCTGGTTAGTTCTAGTTAGACTGATGATCTCAGTATTCCTACCTCTGCTCCACGAATGAACTTAAGGCATATAGACATTCCAATTTTGTCTAATCAAATTATCTTAGGGACTTGATTTTGATTAAAGACGCACAGACTTAAAGGCACTGGATATGAATCAAAGTGTCATTCACAAAATATCTTGTGTCTCACATTCCCAGAGATAGCCTAGCTCTTTCCAAGACTCCTCCCTTAATGTGTTTGTCATCTAATATCCTTCAAATATGTATTTTTTACATGGATTCTCCAGTATTTTTTTTTAATTTTAAGTGCTTCTAACTGGATTTATTTTTTTTTTTAAGATTTTATTTATTTATTTGACAGAGAGAGATCACAAATAGGCAGAGAGGTAGGCAGAGAGAGAGGAGGAAGCAGGCTCTCTGCTGAACATGGAGCCAGGTGCAGGGCTCAATCCCAGGATGCTGGGATCATGACCTGAGCCGAAGGTGAGGTTTTAAACTACTGAGACACCCAGGCGCCCCGAATTATTCAGTATTTTTATTGTAGTTTTGTTGCTGCTTGTTGTTGCTTAAATGTAAAAAAATTTTACTAAGACTGATTTACTTGATTGTCTTAAGTCCTTATTTAGTCTTCAGGTCCCTGTATTTCAAAATCATTGTAGCTGTTGTTAAAATTTGTTGTACAAATTTTTAAATATTTTTGTCTCTGTCTACATATAAAAATCAATATTTGGGGCACCTAGGTGCTCAGTGGGTTAAGCCTCTGCCTTCGGTGCAGGTTGTGGTCTCAGGGTCCTGGGATCGAGTTCTGCATCAGGCTCTCTGCTTGGCGGGGAGCCTGCTTCCCCTTCTCTCTCTGCCTGCCTCTCTGCCTACTTGTGATCTCTCTCTCTCTCTCTCTCCCAAATAAGTAAATAAAATCTTAAAAAAAAAAAATCAATACTTAACAAATATCATTGGAGGTCTCTATGTACAAGGCTCTGATTTAGATGCTAGAACCAGGATAACAATCAGTAAAGCTGACCAAGTAACCTCAGTATCTACATTCTAATAGGAGAGAGGGAAAAGAAATAAATGAAAGGATATTATTATTATTAAAAATATAATAAAATCTGTGAAAAGTTAAATAGAATATTTGGAAAAAATATGAGATAATGCTGGGCATTGTTTTATATAGGGTGGTCTGAGAAGGCCTATCTAATGTGGTGATATTTAAGAGAGACCTAATGAGTGTTGGGAAGTGAACAGTCATGGTCTGGGGAAAGGTTTTCCAGGCAGATGGAACAGCAAGTGTCTAGGTACTGAAGTGAGAGTATATTAATAGGGTGGAAGAATCTCAAAACAGTTTGCCCTGGGTGGAGGGGGTGAAGGCGAACTAGTAGGAGATAGACCAGAGACATAACAGGACTATGTAGAAACTTGAGGGTCATTGTAATGACGTTGGCCTTAACCAGGTAAGCAATTAAAGGGTTTGAGATCTTGTGGCCTTATAAAATTTATTATAAAAAAAGTAGTCCTGGGCATCTTTATGATAATTTCAACAGGGTCTTTTCAACACCTGCACAAGTACCAATCAAAAATACTGCATCTTATTGTTACAACACATTAGGAAATCACATGGTACTATTTCAAACAGAACTGTTTCCTTTCCTTGAAATTCTCACAGCTTTAATTTTTTTTTAAAGATTTTATTTATTTATTTGACAGAGAGAGAGAGAGTGACCACAAGCACGGAGAATGGAAGGCAGAGGGAGAATCAGGCTCCCTGCCAATGCAAGCCTCAGTCCTAGGACCCTGGGATCAGGACCTGAACCAAATGCAGACGCTTAACTGACTGAGCCACTCAGGTGCCCCTGAATTCCCACAACTTTTGTCATTAACGCTACTATGGCATCTTTCACTGTTTGTCATGTACTATAATTTTGAAGACATATTTCCTCCTAAAATATAAACTGATGAGAGCAAACAGAATCTAATTCATCTTAGTATCCAACCCGGAGGTATAAGGGTATTTCTGCACACAGTTGCTTAATACATCCTGTTGAAATGGATGAATGAAGTAAAAAATATTTTACTTTTTTCCAGTTTTCCTCTGACTAGAATATAAATCCCAGGAAATCAGATATTTAGATTGTCAGGTTCATTTTAGATCTTCAGTTTTTAGAACAGTGCAAATCTTTAAAAATGTATTAAATATGTTAAATGAACAAATGAATACCTAATTTTACTGGTGATAAAACTGAGTCCAAAAAATGTAAGGGGGCTGCCCTTGGTCAAGCAGGCACAGTTAGCCTAGCAGAATTCAGGTATACCAGATTTATAACATGCTGCCTTTCCCATTCAATTATTTATTCTTTCAACCAGCATTTGTTAAGCACAAATTAGGCACTCAATACCATAGCCTCATGGACAAATATTATATGGAGATATGCTACTATTGTTTCTTAGTGAAAGAATCTGAGAAATCACATAAAATGTAAAGATATCAAGATATTCATACTTTGGCTCATTTGAAGTAAATTATATACTAACACAAATCAAATCAAAATATACTAGCACATAGAAAAAAAAGGCCAAAAGCAAAAGAGTGAGAATTAATTATATATTTTCACAGTCAAGTATTCAGGAATATAGAAGTAAGTATACACAGTAAATTTATCGGCTTCAATACAACTACTTGTTGCTTTGGGGATAGGAGGTAACATAGTAGAAAGAGGAGGCCCTATTGAAATGTAATGTGAATTGTGCCCTCCAGAAACTTGTATTTCAGTATCCCTGAAGAAATAAGAAGATTATCAGAGATACGGTACATATACTCTCACTATCAACAAGTCACCTGATGTGCTCTGCCACTCAGTGTATCAGAACATTTTAGGAAGGTTTACCTGGTACACAAATATTGAAAGAATTAATGTCAAGATTGAGGACCAAATTTGAATAATTTCTAAATTTCATTCATTTTTATGCATTTATATATTTTATTCAACATTTGGAAGGAGGCAAAAAATACGGATTAGCAAAGGGGAAGAGTGAGCCCCTTGTAGGAAAGTTGTGCAACTCAGAATGAGCATATCAGGGTTGGCAAAATAACAGCAACAAAATAATTGTACCTAGGAAAGAAGATCTGGACATCTAAGAAATGGTACAGCAAGCTGGTTGCTGTTGTTTATTTACACCATGTACATCTGTAGAAACATTTATTGGGTTTGGTAATAGAAAAAGTTTTGAATTACAAAGCATTAGTTCAGATTATGCAAAAAGCTATTAAAATATGTCTGTAAGTCTTCAGAAGTACTGAATTATAAGGAATTAAAAAGTGTTCCCTGCTTGATAGCAAAAAGAAATTCATGTGTAATAAAAACCAGTCAGGGTCAGAATCACCATGAATTTAATTGATAACTAAATTGGGCTTACTGTACTTAAAAGATGATATGCATAATTGAACACTTGCACTGTGTACTACTGGAGTATTTAATTATATTATAGAGCAGAAATACAACATTAAACATTATATATCTTACGGCCATGGAAGCCTGATACTTAATTGTGACTACTTCAGTATGATTAAAGGGACTCCCTAAAATAAATAAATAAGCTAAAGGTAGCCTATGTTAGCATTTTTCCTTATATGGAAATAAAAGGGAGATGATTTGAAGAGAAGCTTTTTGATTATAAACTGTTTCTCAAGTTAGTATTCATTTATTGAGCTCTGCAAGATGTGATAAAGAAAAATAATATAGACCCTCCACTGTAAAACTGTATGTGCATAAAATTCTCCAAGGTTGATTCTTCCATCTTATGGTAAATTTAAGCTTAATAGCTTATAGGGACACCTGGGTGTCTCAGTCCAGCTAGTGTCTCCCTTCACATTAGGTCATGATCCCAGTGTCCTGGGACTGAGTCCCAATCAGGCTCCTTGCTCAGTGAAAAGCCTTCTTCTCCCTCTACCTGCTGCTCCCTATTTGTGCCCTCTCTCTCTACCTCTCTCTTTCTGACAAATAAATAAAATCTAAAAAAAAAAAAAAAAAGTGACAGTTGGCTCATCTTTCTTCTTAAAACACACTCTTATTTTTATGCTATCACACACTGCTGGTCTTTCTCTGATATTTCTGGTAGGTTTTCCTATTACTCATTTGTTGGATCGCCCCACTGTTTTAGGTCTTAGATACTCCAGTTCCTTTGTAGATAGTCCTGGACTTGCTCCTCTTCCCATTCCACGTTTGCTCTCCAACACTTATATTCCAAAGATCCACAAGATTACAACCCCAGGTCACACTGCTCTGTTCTGAGCTCCAGACCCTTTATATATATATTTTTTAAGATTTTATTTATTTATTTGACAGAGATCACAAATAGGCAGAGAGGCAGGCAGAGGTAGAGGAGGAAGCAGGCTCCCTGGTGGGCACAGAGCCTGATGTGGGACTCGATCCCAGGACCCTGAGATCATGACCTGAGCCGAAGGCATAGGCCTAACCCACTGAGCCACCCAGCTGCCCCCAGACCATTTAGCTTATGCTCCCTCTCCCCCTTTCCCAGTTAGGTGTCCTAAAGTTTTCTCAAAATTAAAATGTCAAGATTAAAAACTAATCTTTCCTGATTCAAATATGCTTCTCTTTTGTCATTCTTCATATAAGTACATGGTGAGTTTTCCCCAACTCTATTTTCTTGCTTGATAAACTCTTCATTACTCATCCACATGTTCATTAATAAAAGTTATCTAATTTCTTCTTATTCTCTTCCCAAATACATCTCACTTCTGTCACATCATTATCTCTCTTCTCTAAGAACTCTTGCCCAAGGCACAAACACCTCTTCCTGGACCACTAAAATAGCCTCCTTTCAGCCCTTCCTCCCATATATTCTTGGTCACCAGAAACTTCTCTGATAATGGAGGTTTGATTCTTTCCTATTTAGTGGTTTCCTAGTGCTCATGGTAGAAAGTTAATAACCTTCAAAATGACTTGCAATGTCCTGTGCAGCACAGTTTTATTTCTAAATTGTTTTACTTCCGTATCTTCCACTCTACATTCTGTCATTTACTATTTTCCAAATACACCAGATTTTTTTTTAAGGTCCTCAAAAGTACCAAATTCATCCTTGACCATGTTGTTCCATTGGCTTAAAAAGCTTTTTTTACCACCCTTCTTATCTTCCTCACAGTCTTTTGCTATGTTAGCTTTACTTATTCTTCACATTTCAGCCTGAATGTCATTCCCTTGGGTTGTTTATGCATCCAGTTAAAACTCCATGCATCAAAGTAATATCCTCACGGAACACTGTATCATTTCCTCATAGGTCTTATAACAATTGTATCTCCTGAGTAATTATTTTAAATATTTTATTTATTTACTTGAGAGAAAGAGAACAAGCATGAGTGGGGGGTTGGAGGGAGAGGGAGAAGCAGGCTCCCTGCTGAGCAGAGAGCCCAATGAGGGGCTGGATCCCAGGACCCTGGGATCATGACCTGAGCTGAAGGTAGATGTTTAACTGACTGAGCCACCCAGGGGCCCCTGGATAATTATTTTAATTGCATGTCTTATCTGATTCTTTATAGGCCACTAAGCTCTAAATATGCATGGAATGTGTTTCATTCACAACTAATTTTCTAGTACCTAATACAAAAAAAAAAATTTCAATAAATACTGGCTTAGTAAATGAATGAATAATGAATAAACTCCAACCCAGCATTGTCCCATTTGTCTAGAAGTACTGTCAGAAGTATACATTTTTCACAGTTTATAAAACAAACCAACAAACATAATTCTGTTGTTTCCTTCATGTACCAAAGGCTGGCATATTTTTTAAAAGAATTAAAATTAAGTCAATATTACATTCTCATATGATGCATTAGCATTTAGTTTAAGTATAGTTCTCTAAAGATTGATGTAAATATGATTATTGGCTTCATGTATGTAATATTTAAATAAATCATGCCTCACAATGCATGGCACAAATCTGAAATATGTGTATTTTATGGAATCAAAATCTTCTGAAGAGCAGTTTAACATTTCAGAGTTTGCATTTTTAAAAGATTTTATTTATTTATTTATTTATTTGAGAGTGAGAGTAAGTGAACAAGCAGGGGGAGAAGCAGAGGGAGAGGGACAAGTGACTCTGCACTAAGCCCAGAGTCCAGTGAGGGTCTTAAGCCCACAACCCTGAGATCATGACCTGAGATGAAATGGTGTTCAATATTTAACCATCTGAGCCACCCAGGTGCCCCAACAATTCAGAGTTTAATTTAATGGTGAAACTTATGAAAGAGAAGTCAAATTTTACACTAATTTTAATCTCTTAAGAAGGACATAGTGTATTTTCATTTTTATTATACCCAATATCTGGAACCATGGAAAATGCTTACTACCATTCCAGATTTTCTGGCTACCATTTGCTTCCTCACTATTTTAATGGCCGAATTTGTCATAAGGAACATGTGGTCTCTATCGTCATCTTTCAGGTTTCATTGTCTGCCTCACTATTTCTTTGCTCAATGCTAATACAACTCTGTTTGCAATCAGTTATTTCTCATTCTAAAATCATACTGCTTATAGGAAAACCCAGAATCATTGTTTGAGAAAGTGTCGATCAAATTCAAATCCTTCAATTTAAAGCTAACAAGCATTTATTTTGGCTTCCTTGAAATGTATGCAATTCCTCACATTTCCAAAACCTCAAAATATATTTTCCCAGAGATATGATTTAAGCATTTTACAAAGTCATATTGTACATCATCAACCTGGCTCATGTCTTCTAACTATACTAACGTGTCTATACTAACATCGTGTAATCCTAGACGACTCTTTTAGCTAAGGAGTGAAAATGGTATAGCTTCCTAGGATTTAATTTAACCATTTATGAGGGAGGAAATTCCTTTAGAAATAATGTGAGCTTTCACATATGTTATCCCTCAAAGGCTCCTGGTGTCTCCAAGGTATAACAGCTGTGGAGCCATCTGTGAGCCAAATCACGTTCCCATAACAAATGCTGTCAATATAGAATTTAAACCAAAAAGTTAGGATTGGTTCAGAACTCATTAGTAAAACATTGCTACCTCCCCGCCCCCACCAAAAAAAAGGGGGTCAATCTTCATTTAATACTCTGAAAACCACTGTATGAGGATAAAATTTTTGAGCATCAAAAATTTCATCGGAGTATTTATGAAGTTACCTAGGTATAGTTAAGTTTCTTTCATTCATTCATCCAGAAAGTACTTAGTGATGGCAGCACCATGATAGGCCTCATGCTATGACAACAATAACAAATAGAAAGATTTGTCATCCTTTTAGAATATTCTACAGGGTTTGTATACTTCCTGTATAATCCCATCTCCTTGAGTGTAGTAGGTAGAGCCTGTGAATATGATACAATCACTTTTGTGACTGTTTTGTATTCTATGGCAAAAGCATTTTGTGGATGTAATTACAGCTCCTAGTAGTTGATTCTGAACCTATCAAAAAGGAGAGCTTCTTTGGTGTACCTGATCTAATCATTTGAGCTCTTAGAGAGATGAACAGCATAAAAGCAGCAGATGCTCTCCTATTGACCATGAAAAAGCAAACTGCTACGTTGAAGAGAGTGCCACATGGCAGAAAATTGCAGGCAGCTTCTAGGATTTGAGAATCTCAGTCCTAAACTACAAGGAACTAAATTCTGACAACGACAAATGAGCATGGAAAAAGAAACTACAGTCCTGACAGCAATTATTTCAATCTGATGTGACCCTGAGCAGAGGATCCGATGAATCTATGCCCAGATTCCTGACCCACAGAAACTGTGAGATTAAACTCTGTTATTGTTTCATGATATTAGTTTGTGGTATCTTGTTATGCAGCAACAGAAAATGAACAGGGGAAGGGGCAAGTCATGCACTTTTCACCTCTTTAACTGCTGGGAGATGCATACTTAGTCCTTCTTGATCACTACTGGACTTCAGATATATCCCATATATTAATGACTTCCATGTTAGAATAGAAGAGACAGGCCATAAAAAAGTAAAAAAAGGTTGGGAAAAATTAAGAACTGGCATCTTTCTACCAGTTCTAGATCTACATTCAAGACAACAACCCTAGCTTCCTGAATTACTATAAATTACGTGACGAGCAAAATTTATAGCAAAATTCAATAGAAAAAAGTGAAGGGAAAAATATAGGATGTTGTGAAAACATAACTTCATGATATTTAGTACCTAAAAAAAAATCCCTTTTGAAAGACCAGTTAACTTCCCATTAGTCAATAAATAAATGGGTTATTATTTAAGTTAAAATGTTAGGAATCATATACTAAAATAAATAGGGTTTCAACTTTGAAAAATATATAATAGATGTAGGTGAAAAACTTATCACACAGGCTCAGGGGAAATTGCCCCCATCTGGACCTGTACATCACTGGCATAGTACCACATATGCTCTGTACATCACTGGCATAGTACCACAATCATCTCTCCACTTTAGGTAAGTTCAAAGTTTAAAATCCTAATGCCCGGTGATGGGTAAGAAACAGCAAAAGATCTGTAACAAAACACCCCTTATGTAAGTTTTAAAGGCATTTAAATACCATATAATGCTCTATATTTTATAAAGACACAAAAATAAAAGCTGTAACATACACATCTGAGCAGTCCCTTATGTGAGGAGATTCATGGGAATACGGAATGAGGATAAAAGAGAATTCAATATGCATATATTCATACAAAAATACCTGCATCTTGACAAGAAAGGGGTCTTCAGGCTTGCAGTGAATTCTAATAACTGTTCCAGGATTTAAAAACGTGATTAACTCAATCCTCTGTACCTAAGCTACTAATGATAATAACAACAACAGTGACAACATAAAATTAGGAAATGGAACTAGTCTTTAAAATCTTTTCTTGTTTATTTTGTAGTTTTTTTTTACTCTACTATATGCTTTCATCTAGTTAGAAAAGTTGACTTTGCTTCACTCACAACCTTTGCAGCTTGAGACATGTCGTTTGGCTGAGTCTTACCTACTAAGTGAGAAATTAATAAATACAAAAGAATATGCCAAGACTCGTGATTATTACAAGAGGAAAAATTAAGAGAACAGACAACGATTGTTCTGGAGGAGAGACTTGGTAATGGCCACTGAGACTATGGTAAATATTTCCTAATGTTTGAAAGCCCTTCATCTGTCATATGCAAAAGAAAAAAAAAAAAAGATGATACTTATTTTGTTTGGCACCAAATGGAATAACATGAATCACTAGATGGAAGTTATGGGTATTTCAGTTCAACATAACAGAAGGTTTCTATTTAGAGTTGTCCAAACAGGGAAAGACCTGCCATTGAAAATTGTGAGTTTACAGTCATTAGACTGTTCAAAAGTGGAAGACGCAATAGAAATTAGTCATAAGTCAGTATTGCTCAAATAATGGTTGTCACTCAGACTGAGCAATCATAGCTGTACACTTTTTACTTCCTCCACCATCCTTTTATTGGGTCCATGATAGGAAATGTATGTCATTTTGTTTTCAAGATTGCTTAGGTTTATAAATAACAAATAGATGATTTATAAAAATTCTGTTAAGCTTGTTATGCGATGAGAAGAAAAGAACCTATCCATTGCACAAGTCTATTATTATTCATTCTACCTTAAAATGTGCATCAATTTTAATATAAGATAAACTGCATTCCAATGAAGGTAAATTGAGTGCACAAATGTTAAATATACCCCTCTGTGCAACCTTCTGGTCTGCTTTTTTTAATTTTCATCTGAGTTTTAATGTAATTATTTTAAGTTCCAAACGGAATGAATTTTATGTACAAAGAAGGGGTGATTTAATGCTTCTAGGAAGAAAATTATCTAAGGAACTGAATAATTAGAAATCAAAGCAGTTTCATAGTGGTGATTATTGACAGGACATCTGAGTGTGACTAAGAGGAAACTTTGAGAATACCATGAAAGTTTTGGTCAGTGAAATTTATTAAAGCCAAGTAAACAACATCAAAATTTGGATTGGGAAAGTGTGAAATGAATAGAAGGCCTAGGTCCACAGCTAAGCACTGTCCCTAACAAGTATGTCCCTCTTTGAAAAACCGTTTTTTAATCTCTGAAACTCATTTTAACTCAATAAATATTTATTGAGTGACTACTATGGGATAAATCCTGAACCCAGAGAACACAGTCATGGGAAACTTAAAATCTTACAGTGGGCCTGCCTATGTACATACATATGTGAATTCAGTGCAATATCAATGAATAACAGAAGTAAATCCATTGTTCACTTGCTGCAAAATGAAGAAGTTAATGGTATAGAGAGTGGATACAGGAAAGAAATGCTGAATATATCAATACATTATAAAACTTTGGTTTAAGAATGAAAAGAGATAAAGCGTGATGGAATAGGATCTGCTGTCTGTTCTTCTCACTCGATAGAAGAATTTTTGAATATGCAATATTTGTCACACCGTTCTTTTTTATTCCCACTGCTACCACACCTGGTGAAACTCCTAATCACTCTACATGTAAACTTAAATATAAATGTGTCTCTCTTGTGCCTTAATGATGAGGGTATTTTCTTCAGAAAGCTTGAGTTAAATTGAATATTTCCTTTGAGCAAATAAACTAGTTTGGTGCCTGAGGATGCAGAGAATAATGGAAAATGGAGTATGATTAACTACCTTCTAAGATTCTGCCCAAGATTGAGCAAGACTGGGGCGCCTGGGTGGCTCAGTGGGTTAAGCCGCTGCCTTCGGCTCAGGTCATGATCTCAGGGTCCTGGGATCGAGTCCCGCATCGGGCTCTCTGCTCAGCAGGGAGCCTGCTTCCTCCTCTCTCTCTCTCTCTGCCTGCCTCTCTGCCTGCTTGTGATTTCTCTCTGTCAAATAAATAAATAAAATCTTAAAAAAAAAAAAAAAAGATTGAGCCAGACTACTGTTAAACAAAGAAAACAAATCTAGTAACTACTGGTAGAGCAATAAGTACAAATGAAAAAAATTACTTGAGTGGGGGAAAGAGTGCTCCTTTAAAATAAGGTGACCCAAAATATTATAACTTAAGTACCTTGTAAAAATTGCCAAACCTACTACTCTGTCAGAACTTGATTAAGGAAGCATTCCATAATTTCTCCATTTTAAACGAGGTGGTAATGCCTACCTCAGAGAGTGACTACAGGCTTTCAGCTGATGAGCCTTATCAAGTACAGTGCTTGACACATGAGCAGAAGCTGGTTAAATATTAGTTCATTCTCTTGGCCTCTATTCCCTGTTTTTGTGAAGTTAATTGCTAACACATTCATGACACTTCTATCTAGGAAGTAAAGGAAGAATGGCATTATAAATTTAAACAGTATAAACTCTGGTGTAGAAAGTACAAAACATCTGGAGACCTAAACATATCCTTGGGGCAAAAGCTGAGAGTTGAGTATTTAAGGAAAAGCTCATAGGAATAAAAGGAAACTGAGGTAGAAGTACAGTTGGAAAGAAAATTCTGTATATTGTGAATATTTATCTGTTTGAAAGTGATTCTAAATGGACAAACCTGAGAATATTAGAAATTTGAAAAGAAAATTAGCAGTTTAATTATTTTGAAAAAAAGCCTAACAAAAACCCTGTTGAGCCTGTATTATTAGCTTGGCCCTATCACAGTGGTACAAAGCTTAATACAAATATATTCAGTATGTAGTTACATCAGCAACATTCAGTCCTCTCAGTTTTCCAATAATAGAAGAGATGTAGACAATATAAGAATTATTGGGAGGTGGGTACATGAAACCTCCCAGACTCCGTGGTTTTCTGTAATGAGTTCTGAAAGATTCCTTTCTTTCCTGGAATCAAGGGTTGGAGAATCACAGTTATGGATGGTCACTCATTTACTTGATTTTTTTTTTCCTTGTGTTTCCCGTCTTTAAGTACTTTATGACTGACCGGCAGTGAGCCAACAGCAAACATTTTGAACTTGGCATCCCAAAGGGGGTTTAGATTAGATTAGACAGGAAAAGCAAAAATTGCTAGGAAAGAAAATTATTAACCTTATAAATAATCTAAGCGTATTGATTATCTCTATATTCAGGTTCCCATCCCAGGGTGCCAAATGAAAATAGATTGTTAGTGAAAGTGGATATAAGTGCAGTACCTCTTCATAAGCTATAGTTATATGAAGCAATTGAAAGTTTTCCTCCCAAACAACAGATATGTTTTAATGATAGTATACCTTTCTTATAGACCTCTCTCTTTAGAATACTCATCATAATTTGTAATTATATTATTTTTTGTGTGATTATTTGCAAATACCTATCCTCTTTCTAGGCCATTCTTTTCATGACGGGAGGAACTATGCCTGTTGTCTGTTCTGTAGCTGCTCCTCCTTTCTAGCATGCCAGAAAAGTGAATACATTGCCATTCCTGCACATACTTTCTCTGCTTACTATTGTGCTTTCATAATATCTGATCTTTAAAAAAAGATTAGTGTATTCTAAAAGATACTAGACAAAGAATAATGGTTTGACTGTATTTTGGTCTTTTAAAAAATAAGAATAAGGGTCCACCTCATGCTCATTAGGATGGCTACTCCAAAAAATAAATAAATAAATAACGAGTGTTGGAGATGACAGAGAAATGGGGAGTCGATGTGCACACTTGGTGGGAATGGAAGATGGGTGTATCCACTGTGGTAAATGCTACGGTGCTTCCTAAGAATTTTAAACATAGAATAGCCATGTGATCCATCAGTTCAGTACTGATACACACCCAAAAGAATGGAAAATAGTCTCAGAGATATACTTGTATATCCTGTTCATAGTAATATTATTCATAGTAGGTAAAACATGGAATCAACATAAGTGTTCATCCATACATAAATGGGTAGGCAAAAGGTATTAGACAGAGGCAACGGAATATTGTTCAGCCTTAAGAAGGAAGGAAACAATGACATACGTTAGAATATGGATGAATCTTTTTTTTTTTAAGATTTTATTATTTATTTGACAGAGAGAGATCACAAGTAGGCAGAGAGGCAGGCAGAGAGAGAGAGAGAGAGGAGGAAGCAGGCTCCCCGCTGAGCAGAGAGCCTGATGTGGGACTCGATCCCAGGACCCTGAGATCATGACCTGAGCCGAAGGCAGAGGATTAACCCACTGAGCCACCCAGGTGCCCCAGAATATGGATGAATCTTGAGCACATTATGTTAAGTGAAATAAGCTAGTCACAAAAGGACAAATCCTTATGATTCCACAACTATGAAGAAAGCAGATCAGTCAAAATCAAACAGACAGAAAGTGTGACAGTGCTTGCCTGTAGCTATAGTTGGAGGAGGCAACAGGATGTTACTATTTAATGGGTACAGGGATTTTCACCTTTGCAAGTTGAAAAGAAATCTGGAATTGGATGGTGGTGATAGCTTTACAACAAAGTGAATAAAATTAAACCACTGAATTGTATTATTAAAATGGTTAAGTTGATAAATTTTATATTATGTGTATTTTGCTGCAGTAAAAAAAATACGGTTAAGAAAAAATAGATTTTATGTGATTATAAATCAAGGAAGATTACTACGATTGTTCATCTCTGTCATGGCTACGGCCTACCTTTTAAATAATTTAGAACTGAAAAGCATATGTTTAACTCCCAAGAATTCAGACTACTTAGGCTACTATTAGGGGCTTTGAGGAAATATAAAACTGTATTACTGAAGCAAAAGAATGCTTAGAAGTCCTAGAATACATATAAATGGCTTAGTCAAGAATTTACATACTTTTGTGGGATTATGGTTGTGTGACACTTATATTTTACCCACTAAAAGTACTAGAAACATTGGAGAACCATCTAAATAAGTTGGATTTTGGGGCACCTGGGTGGCTCAGTGGGTTAAGCCTCTGCCTTCAGCTCAGGTCATGGTCTCAGGGTCCTGGGATAGAGCCCCACATCGGGCTCTCTGCTCAGCGGGGAGCCTGCCTCTTCCTCCCCCTCTGTCTGCCTCTCTGCCTACTTGTGATGTCTCTCTGTCAAAGAAATTTAGAAAAAATAAATAAATAAATTGGGTTTTCTCATATTTCTTAATATTCCTAATATGAATTATGATTTACAATATATCTTAAAGAATATTTTAAAAGAATTTTAAGTCTTTTTGCATTTTTTATCTTAATAAGCTTGTTAAATATGACAAGTAATGGATAAGAATTATACAACATAGTATACAATATGAGGATATCTGTAATTACAATATTTGGGCAAACACCAAAATGTCAAGATTCAACACATTAAAAAAAAAAAAGGATAGATCTTGGGAAGAATGTACTTGGATCTTAGCACAAGTACACTTTTTGGAAATAATCTAACTGCATCTATTAGATGTATTCTGAAGCAAAAACAAGCAATAAAGTTAACTTGTATTTGTTAGATTATATGGCATTTCTGAAATTTTGTATCAACTTTTTTTAAAAAAAGATTTATTTATTATTTTAGAGAGAGAGAGAGAGAGAGAGAATGTGAGCAGGGGGAGAGGTACAGGGAGAGGGAGACAGAGAATCTTAAGCAGAGCCCGCACTGAGTGTAGTTCCCTACCCTGGGTTCTATTTTACCACCCAGAGATCACTACCTGGGAATCAAATGCTTAACTGACTGAGCCATCCAGGTGCCCCTTGTATCAGCTTTTAAAGGGCCACAACTAATGTCAAATAAGTGAGACACTAATCTTAGGTGTCAGTAATTAAGATAATTTATAATTCAATATTCAATAATTAAGATAAATTATAATTCAATATTAAAATGTAAAAATTAATGTAAAAAATCTATGTTGAGTAAGATATCAAATCTGAAGTAAAAATAAGGTCAATATTCTTTCTCCCCTCCTTTTATCTTTGATTCCAACATGGCTAAGCTCAACAGTAATTTTTTATTTCAAATTATCTTTATAAGGATGTTTGTATAAGAAAGAGCATTGGAAGATAAAGATGTGTCCCCCTGTAGCAGAGAGGAGATTTCCTGACAGGGATAATAAAAATAATGTGTCTCTTAGGGACAAATGTTGAGCAGGTTTGCTAGAAGTCTGCATTTAAAATATTGGGGTTTCCTAAGTTTAAGGTTCTCAACAGTGACACACTAATGGCATATCCAGTATCTGCTTATATGTTTCACAATGCATTGTGGTACTCTTAAGACAGCTCATGCAAGGAAAACTGATTTAACTATGAAGTTCATGGTGTTTACTGTGCTTTGATTAATAAAGTCCTTTGTCTCTGACCAAAGAAACTCTTGTCATTTGTCAGTGTATGTGACACTGGCAGGATAACTTGTTAGTTTTCAGTAAGGCAAAATATTAAAACCTTAATAATTATGACATTTTCTTAATCTTTTCAATTCTTTCAAAAGTAAGTAAAAATCTGGGATATTTATCTGTGCTACAATATCAGCTTTTGTCTAATATAGTTTACTTATGCCAAAGTAATTAAAATTTTAAACAGCTTTATGTATTGTTAATACTTAAAGATCCTTAGATGTATTTTCTTCAAAAACTTTATGCTAAATACATTAGAAATTGATGGAGTTGAAGTGCATTTCAAATGCTTTCTAAGCTTGCATTCAGCATTTCACAAATAGACACTCAAAATGCAGAGGTAGTTAAAATTTCAGAGGATGAGATATGTATTATAAGCATAGCTCTCTGAATACATAACCTCCGTATGCTGAATTTAAATCTAATTTTGTGACAGCTGTAAAAATGGCTACCTCGTAGAGAAACACAAAGAAATCAAATTTATGCTATTCTCTGAAAAGTTACAATGCTAAATAAAGCATTGTTCTGAATTTTAAACCATAACATTTCCGCCTCTAGTGAGGTTCCTGGGAAAATGCAATTCTTTAGAATATATTTATAAATCACCTTTCATGATGAAGACTTTTCAAATCATTTCCAAACATAAGTAGTAGGGAAAGGAGGCAGTGGAACTTCACATGCAAAAAAAGTATTTGTTCATAAACACGTGGGGCAGAAAGAAAATATTGCTATCGCCACTAAGTATGCTAAAAATTATGATTGATTAAGTCAGGTCTGTACTAAACTTACATGATGCCAACATTTCCAGACCAAAAAAAGAGGCGGGGGTGCAAATAAAAAACAATCAGCAGATGTCACCTGAAAGAAAGGCTGACATTACTGATTCAACAATGAGCTGAGGGGCATGAAGAAGAGACAGAAATATTTGTGAACTACATGTGTGATAAGAAAGGTTGTTCCTGTATATATCAAATGATGAAAGAGATGAAATGATGAAAGAGAACATGAAGTAGAATTCCATCACTTAAGTTGACTCTGAGTTCACAGTTTTCAAAAGTCAAAGAGCCTATCCCCCGCTTAAGGATCCTTATAACAATCCACTTTGGACACAGCATATATTATTATGATCAGAAAACATTTTAGTTATAAGCATATGCATATATGGAGTAGATGTATATGTATTGGAGTGCCTGGGTGGTTTGGTTGGTTAAGCCTCTGACTCGTGATGTGGTTCAAATCACAATCGAATGGGTTGTGGGATTCAGCCCCCCTTTGGGCTCTGTGCTCAGCATGGAGTCTGCTGAGATTCCCTCTCTCCCTCTCTCTCTCTGCCCCTCCCCTCATGTTGTCTCTCTCTAAAATAAATAACTAGAACTTTAAAAATATATATGTATATGTATAAAATTTTCCATGTCACGTTAGATAAAAAATAACAGATAAAATATTTCTGATATTTGGAGTAATAATCTTTTTCTCACTATATTTAGAGAAGAAAAAAGTAATGGAGGAGTATAAGTTGGTACCAGAGTTTCTCTTAAAATGTGCAGCATATTTGAAATAGTTTTTCTATTATTTGTCCTTGAGCTCTCTTAGCCTATTCACCAATATCAGTGGTTCTTCTTAGCTAAGAAAAGGGGGCACCCTACTTAGGAACTCCAAATATAATGCCTGTTCCTTTAAATTACATGGTATGTGGGGGGGATCAAGATGACAGAGGAGTAGAGGACCAAATATCCTCAGGTCCCAGGAGTTCAGCTACATAGTTATAAAACCATTCTGAACACGTACAAATTCAACAGGAGATAGAAGAGAGGAAGAGCAGCAATTCTAGGAACAGAAAATTGACCATTTTCCGGAAGGTAAGACATGTGGAGAAGTGAATCCAAAGTGACGGGAAGACAGACTGCAGGGGAAGGGGCTGGCTCAGGCCCAGTGGTAGAGTAACAGAGAACAAAATTGGAATTTTTAGAAGTCTGCTCCACTGAGGAATGTTGCTCCAGAGGCTAAGCGGGGGTGGGGCCCTTGCGGGGACAGTGTGGTCTCAGGACCCACAAGGTCAAAGAAAGACCAGGGTTGTCTGAGTGTGGCAGAGCTCCCAGGTTTCAGAGCAGGGAAGCTGGATACTAAGCCAGAGCTGAGGAGTAAGTTCTCAGCTCAGGGTTACCTTAAACCATGATCCAAGCACAGTCAGACCATGTTCTTCAAGCAGGGATCCCAAAAGTGGCAGATCCAGAGAGAACCCCTCCTCCCTCCTCCAGGAAGAGTGGCATGGGAGCACGTGGAAGGAATCTGCTGAGTTTAGTGACTCCAAACAGGGCTTTGTGCCAGGGACAGAAATGCTCGGTCACAGGCCAGATAAGCACAGAGTACAGCCAGAGATCTGGGAGACAGAAGTGGTTGACTACTTTTTTGTGAGGTCTCACTGACGAGTGGAGCCCAGAGCTCTTGGCTCCTCCAGGCCTGAGATTGAAAGGCCACCATTGTCATTCCCATCCTCCAAAGCTCTACGGAAAGCATTCAGGGAACAAAAGCTACTGAGAGTGAATGAAAGCAGATTACTTAGCCTGACCCCTGGCAAAGGCTGTGCAATTCCACCTCAGGCATAGATATTTGAGAATCATGGCAACAGGACCCACCCCCAGAAGATCAGCAAGAACATCCAGCCAAGAATGAGTTCATAATTCAATGAGAACTGCGGAACTCCAGACCTAGGGGAAAGCAACATGTAGAATTTAGGGCTTTTTTCCCCATGATATTTAGTCTTGCAAAGTTAACTTTTTCTAATTTTATTTTTTTCTTATTTTATTTTTTAAATCTTTTTCTCTTTCCTCCTTTAATGTTTTTACTATTTTCTCTGATAAATACTATTTAAAAAAATCTTTTTAAACTTTGATTATTATAGTCATATTTTATCCCTTCATTGTTAACCTTATTTTTTGTATACATATAGGTTTTTATTCTTTAAAATTTTGGGATACAATTTCTTCTAATAGATCAAAATATACCCTATATCTAACTCCAGCCTGATCACATTCATTCCTCTTTTTTTTTATTTTTCCAGCCAACTTATCAATTCATTTTTTAGAATCTTTTTCAATTTTCATCTTTACAGCCTTATTCCATCCCTACATAGTGGCTACCCTTATTTTTGTATACTATAACTGTTTCTTCTAAGAGGCCAGAATACACCCCAAATCAACTGGGTGGCTATGTTCTATTCACCAGTCTTATATTTTTTTTTAAATTTTTTTTCTTTAATTTTTCCCCTTTCTTCTCCACCTGGTTTTGGGTCTCTCCTGATTTGGTTAGCATATATTTTTCTGGGGTCTTTGCCACCCTTTTAGTATTTTACCCTCTCATTCACAGATTATTATCTGGATTAAAATTACAAAGCAGAAAAACTCACCAAAAAAAAAAAAAAAAAAAAAAGAACAACAGGCAGTACCAATGGTAAGGGAACTAATCAACACAGACATTGGTAATATATCAGAATTATAATGCAAAATGATGGTTATCAAGGTACTAGCTGGGCTCAAAAAAGCATGGAAGATATTAGATAACTCCTTTCTGGAGAAATAAAATCCCTTTCTGGAGAAATAAAGAACTAAAATATAAACAAGTCGAAATCAAAAAAGCTATTAATGAGGTGCAATAAAAAAAAATGAAGGCTCTTACTGCTAGGAAAAATAAAGCAGAAGAGAAAATTAGTGATATAGAAGATCAAAGGATAGGGAAGAAAGAAGCTGAGCAAATGAGAGACAAACAACTACTGGACCAAGAGGGGAGAATTCGAGAGGGAAGTCATATCATAAAATGAAGCAATACTAGAATAATTGGGATACCAGAAGAAGAAGAAGGGGGGGGGGGGCAGAAGGTATATTGGAGTGAATTATAGTACAGAATTTCCCTAATATGGCAAAGGGAAAAAGCATCAAAATCCAGGAGGCACAGAGAACCTCCATCAGAATCAATAAAAATAGGTCCACACCCCATCCTCCTATAGTAAAATATACAAGTCTCAGTGACAAAAAGAAAATCCTGAAAGCAGCTCTGAACAAGAGGTCTGTAACACACAAAGGTAGAATATCAGATTGACAGCCGACTTATCCACAGAGACCTAGAAGGCCAGAAAGGACTGACATGATATATTCAGAGCATGAAATGTGAAAAATATGCAGGCAAGAATACTATATTCAACTAGGCTCTCATTGAAAATAGAAGGAAAAATAAAAATCTTCCAGGACAAACAAAAATTAAAAGAATTTGCAAACACTAAATCAGCCCTCCAGAAAATACTGAAAAGGGTCCTCTAAGCCATGAGAGCCTAAAAGTAACAGACCAAAAAGAAACAGACAATATACAGTAACAGTCACCTTAGAAGCAACACAATGGCACTAAATTCATATCTTTCAATCGTTACCATGGGGGCACCTGGGTGGCTCAGTTGTTAAGCATCTGCCTTCAGCTCAGGTCATGATCCCAGGGTCCTGGGATCAAGCCTCACATCAGGCTTCCTGTTCAACGAGAAGCCTGTTACTCCTTCTCCCACTCTCCTTGCTTGCATTACCTCTCTTTTTTTTTTTTTTTTTTTTTTTTTTTTAAAGATTTTATTTATTTATTTGACAGAGAGAAATCACAAGTAGATGGAGAGGCAGGCAGAGAGAGAGAGAGGGAAGCAGGCTCCCTGCTGAGCAGAGAGCCCGATGCGGGACTCGATCCCAGGACCCTGAGATCATGACCTGAGCCGAAGGCAGCGGCTTAACCCACTGAGCCACCCAGGCGCCCCTGCATTACCTCTCTTGCTGTGTCTCTCTGTCAAATAAATAAATAAAATCTTAGGGAAAAAAAAAAAAAAAAAACTTACCCTGAAAGTAAATGGTCTAAATACCCTAATCAAAAGACACAGGATATCAGAATGGACAAAAAACAAGACCCATTGATATGCTGTCTGCAAGAAACTTCCTTTAGACCCAAAGACACCTCCAGATTTAAATTGAGGGGGTGGAAAACAATTTACCATGCTAATGGACATCAAAAAAAAAAAAAAAGAGCTGGGGTGGCAATCCTATAGCAGATAAATTAGATTTTAAGCCAAAGACTATAATAAGAGATGAGGAAAGACAGTAAATCATAGTAAAAGGGACTGTCTAACAAGAAGATCTAACAATTTTAAATATCTATGCCCCTGGCATGAGAACATCCAATTATATAAACCAATTAATAACAAAAGCAAAGAAATACATGGACAATAATACAACAATTGTAGGGGACATTAATAGTCCCTCAATGAAATAGACAGATCATCTAAGCGAAAGATCTACAAGGAAATAAAGGATTTAAATAACACACTGGACCAGATGGACATCACAAATATATTTAGAACATTCTATCCCAAAACAACAGAATATACATTCTTCTCTAGTGCACATGGAAGATTCTCCAAAACAGATCACATCCTGGGTCACAAATCAGGTCTCATCTAGTACCAAAAAACTGGAATCACTCCCTGCATATTTTCAGACTACAGTGCTCTGAAGCTAGAACTCAATAATAAGAGGAAAGTTGGAAAGAACTCAAATACAGGGAAACTAAAGAGCATCCTACTAAAGAATGAATGGGTCAACCAGGAAATTAATGGAAACAAATGAAAATGAAAACACAACTGTTCAAAATCTTTGGGATAGAGCAAAGCCTGTCCTGAGAGGAAAGTATATAGCAATACAAGCCTTTCTCAAGAAGCAAGAAAAGTGGGGCGCCTGGGTGGCTCAGTGGTTTGGAATGCTGCCTTCGGCTCAGGTCATGATCTCAGGGTCCTGGGATCGAGCCCCGCATCGGGCTCTCTGCTCCGCAGGAAGCCTGCTTCTCTCTCTCTCTCTCTCTCTCTGCCTGCCTCTCTGCCTACTTGTGATCTCTGTCTGTCAAATAAATAAATAAAATCTTTAAAAAAAAAAAAAAGAAGCAAGAAAAGTAACAAGTACACAAGCTAACCCTACAACTAAAGGAGCTGCAGAAAGAACAGAAAGGAAAGCCTAAACCCAGAAGGAGAAGAGAAATAATAAAGATCAGAGCAGAAATCAATGAAATAGGAAAACAAAAACAAAACAGTAGAACAAATCAAAAAAACTAGGAGCTGGTTTTTCAAAAGAATTAACAAGATTGATAAAGCCCTGGCCAGACTTATCAAAAAGAAAAGAAATGATCCAAATTAATAAAATCATGAATGAAAGAGGAGAGATCATAACCGACACCAAAGAAAACAGTGTGGAAATTCTTTATGAATTTAAAAATAGAGCTCTGGAAAACAGTGTGGAAATTCTTTATGAATTTAAAAATAGAGCTCTGAATGTCCCTGCAATTGCACTACTGGGTATTTACTCCAAATTTCACTGATGTAGTGAAAAGAAGGGTCATCTCTACCCCAATGTTCATAGCAGCAATGGCCACAGTTGTCAAACTGTGGAAAGAACCAAGATGGCCTTCAATGGACGAATGGACAAAGAAGATATAGTCCATATCTATAAAGATATATAAAGAAGATATAGTCCACATGTATAATACTCCATACAATGGAGTATTATGCCTCCATCAGAAAGGATGAATACCCAACTATAAAGCACTCATGAAAGAACTTGAGGAAGACAAAGAAGATATAGTCCATATCTATAAAGATATATAAAGAAGATATAGTCCATATGTATAATACTCCATACAATGGAGTATTGTGCCTCCATCAGAAAGGATGAATACCCAACTTTTGTATCAACATGGACGGGACTGGAAGAGATTATGCTGAGTGAAATGTGTCAAGAAGAGAGTCACATATCGTATGGTTTCACTTACTTGTGGAGTATAAGAAATAACATGGAGGACATTGGGAGATGGAAAGGAGAAGTGAGTTGGGGAAAATTGGAGGGATAGACAAACCATGAGAGAATGTGGACTCAGAAAAAAATTGAGGGTTTTGGAGGGAGGGAGTGGGTGGTTGGGTGAAGCTGGTGATGTGTATTATGGAGGGCACATATTACATGGAGCACTAGATGTCGTGCATAAACAATGAATGCTGGGACAGTGAAAAGAAATAGAATTAAATAAAATAAAATGGGGGAAAAAAAGAAATACAAACAAGTATAAAGACATATTATGAGCAACTATAAGCCAGCCAATTTGACAATCAGGAAGAAATGGATGCATTCCTAGAGACAGATGAACTACCAAAACAGAACCAGAAACAAATAGAAAACCTGAACAGACCCATAATCAGTAAGGAGATTGAAGCAAAGTCATCAAAAATCTCCCAACAAAGAAGAGCCCAGGGTCAGATGGCTTCCCAGGAAATTCTACCAAACATTTAAAGAAGAATTAATTCCTATACTCCTGAAACAGTTCCAAAAAATAGAAATGGAAGGAAATATTCCCAACTCATTTTATAAGGCCAGCATTACCTTGATCCCAAAACCAGACAAAGACCCCACCAAAAAGGAGAATTACAGCGCAATATCCTTGATGGACACAGATGTGAAAATTCTCACCAAGATACTTGCCAATAGGATCCAACAGTACATTGAAAGGATTATTCACCACAACCAAGTATGATTTATTCCAGGGCTGCAAGGTCAGTTCAACATCCACAAATCAATCAATGTGATATAATACATTAATAAAAGAAAGAATAAGAACCATATGATACTTTCAGGAGATGCTGAAAAAGCATTTGACAAACTACAGCATTCTTTCTTGATCAAAACTCTTCAAAGTGTAGGCAGAGAGGATATATACCTCAATACCATCAAAGCCACCTATGAAAAATCCACAACAAATATCATTCTCAATGGGGAAAAACTGAGAGCTTTTCCTAAGTGAAAAGGAACATGGCAAGGCTGTCCACTATCACCACTGCTATTCAACATAGTATCAGAAGTCCTAGACTTGGGAATCAGACAACAAAAAGAAATTAAAGGCAGCCAAATCATCAAAGAAGAAGTCAAACACATGGACAACTCTTTGCAGATGATAGGATACTTTATGTGAGAAATCCAAAAGACTCCACTCCAAAACTGCTAGAACTTATACAGGAATTCAGTAAAGTGTCAGGATATAAAATCAATGCACAGAAATCAGTTCCATTTCTCCACACCAGCAGCAAAAAAGAAGAAAGAGAAATTAAGGAGTTGATCCCATCAACAATTGCACCCAAAACCATAAGATACCTAGGAATAAACCTAACAAAAGAGACAAAGAATCTGTACTCAGAAAACTATAAAGCACTCATGAAAGAACTTGAGGAAGACTTGAAGAAATGGAAAAGTATTCCATGCTCATGGATTGGGAGAACAAATATTGTGAACATGTCTATTCTACCTAAAGCAATATACACATTTAATGCAATCCCTATAAAAATCCCATCCATTTTTTTTCAAAGAAATGGAACAAACAATCCTAAAATTTATATGGAACCAGAAAAGACCTCGAATAGCCAAAGGAATATTGAAAAAGAAAGCCAAAGTCGGTGGCATCACAATTCCAGACTTCAAGCTCTATTACAAAGCTGTAATCATCATGACAGTATGACACTAGCACAAAAATAGACACACAGACCAATGGAACAGACTAGAGAGCCCAGAAATGGACTCTCAACTCCATGGTCAACTAATCTTCAACAAAGCAGGAGAGAATGTCCAATGGAAAAATGACAGTCTCTTTAACAAATGGTGGTGGTAAAATTGGAGAGTCACAAGCAGTAGAATGAAACTGGGCCATTTTCTTACACCACACACAAAAACAGACTCAATATAGAGGAAAGACCTCAGTGTGAGACAGTAACCCATCAAAATCCTTGAGAACACAGGCAGCAACCTCTTTGATCTCAGACTCAGCAATTTCTTCCTAGAAACATTGCCAAAGGCAAGGGAAATAAGGGCAAAAATGAACTACTGGGTCGTCATCAAGATCAAAACTTTTGCACAGCAAAGGAAACAGTCAACAAAACCAAAAGACAACAGACAGAATGGGAGAAGATATTCGCAAGTAACATATCAGATAAAGGGCTAGTATCCAAAATCTAGAAAGAACTTAATCAAACTCAACACCCGAAGAACAAATAGTGCAATCAAGCAATGGGCAGAGGACATGAACAGACATTTCTGCAAAGGAGACTTTTAGATGGCCAACAGACACATGAAAAAGTGCTCCACACCCTCGGCATCAGGGAAATACAAATCAAAGCCACAATGAGCTACTACCTCACAGCAGTCAGAATGGCTAACATTAACAAGTCAGGAAACAACAGTGTTGGCAAGGATGCAGAGAAAGGGGAACCCCCCTACACTGTTGGTGGGAATGCAAGCTAGTGCAGCCACTCTGGGAAACAGTATGGAGGTTTCTCAAAAAGTTGAATATAGAGCAAACCTATTACCCAGCTATCTCTGAACTGGGTATTTACCCTAAAGATACAAATTTACCCTAAAGATACAAATGATCCAAAGGGGCACGCAAAGATACAGTGATCCAAAGGGGTACGTGCCCCCAATTGTTTATAGCAGCTATCTCCACAATAGCCAAATTATGGAAAGAACCTAGATGTACATTAAGAGATGAATGGATAAAGAAGATATTATATATATATATATATATATATACACACACACACACACACACACACACACACACACACCATGAAATATGATGCAGCCATCAAATGAAATTAAAACTTGCCATTTGCAAGAGTGCAGATGGAACTAGAGGGTATTATGCTAAGTGAAATAAGTCAATCAGAGAAAGACAATTACCATATGATCTCTCTGATATGAGGAATTTCAGAGGCAGGGCAGGAGTGGTGGGGAATAGGGAGGGAATAAAATGAAACAAGATGGGATTGGGAAGGAGACAAACCATAAAAGATTCTAAATCTCAGGAAACAAACTGGGAGTTGCTGGGCAAAGGGGAGGAGGGGTAGTGTGGCTGGGTTATGGACATTGGGGAGGGTATGTGCTATGGTGAGTGCTGTGAAATCTGTAAGCCTGATGATTCACAGACCTGTACCCCTGGGGCAAATAATATTTTATATGTTAATTTAAAAATATATATGGTATGTATCATGAATGTTTACAAATTTCTTCTGGCCTTTGGTGGGTTTGTATGTCTCTACCACTTTCAGAATATATATAGTCATGGTACATGTTTGGGCCAATGAAATAAAAAATGGATGTACCCGATGACATCTCCCAACCAAAATGTCAAGACATAGTATCTTAATGCACTTTTTTTTTTTCTTGCCATAGCAGTTATGGAAAAAATTGCTACGATATGGCCTCTGTAACTCTAAATTAGCTAATGACTATGGCAATCACTTGCATTGGATAGGTAGACTGAGAAAAAATTCAACCTTCATTTTGTGAAGATACTATAAGTGTAGAATTATTGGTTATTGCCATATGACCTAGCCTTTCTAACTGACGCAAGCCCTATTAGTCAAATTTTATATACGAAATAAGATGAAAAACTGTCATGACTTCTTAATAATTCTCAAGCCTTTACTCTTTTTTCCTAACCTACAGTCACTTGATCTGAAACATCTCTAAAGAAGTCTATTATAATATCTTTATTCAGCTGAATTATCCATGAGGGTAAAAGGAGTTAAACTAAATTTTATTAAGAAAAGTCAATGTCACAGACTGAAGTTCTCATTAAATGATTAAACTACTTCTCCTAATAATTTGACCCTACAAAATAATAGAAAATACATTTAAATTTCACATGATTAATGCTGTGGGATATAAACTGATTATATTATTGTTCAAATGATGGAAAACAATGCCCTCTTCCCACCATTTCTGCTAGCTGCTACGTCAAAATATTATAAAATGAAAACTTCACCTCCTATCAGCGAATCAAAACACACTAGTGTTCAGGAAAGGCAACACCAAAGGAACAATGTATTAGAGACTGGAGAAATGATGGTATTAACACATTTATAATAACTGTAAGTGAAGTGTTACCTAGATTTCTCTGAAAACACAAATTGATAGAATAAATATTCTTTAAGAGTCAAATACTTTCAATTGTTCATTGATGTTATTTGATAACAAGTTTTATTGGGAAACAATTGGGGGAATAGTAATTTATAACAACATGAGAAATAATCTTCCTCAATTTTTTCCTATGATTATCCAGAAGAGACTGAGCAAGGTTGTTTAACATATCCTCAATAATAAAGTGTTCACTGATGCATTTTAGATCATTTCTATTGATTCAGCTGGAAGAGTGCAAGTGATGGTGATATACTTTTTAATGATATTTTTAATACAATAAACATGAAAGGCTAACATATACAAAGTTTTCAGTCATTTAGCAATATTTGAAATATTTTTACATTTTCTCTTTCCTATTTTTCTTTATTCCTTTTCTATATTTAATGGCACTTTAAACACCTGCCCCATACATGGATTACATGAGAAGTCTAGAAAGAATTCTAAATTTTGATAGTTGCTATCAACTATCAAATGGAATGCCATTCCATTGGATGAAACTAACTTTCCCTGGACCTTACATATCAATAGCATATGAAAATGAACTATAACTTGTAATATCCACTTTGTTAATATAACATTAAATTTAGTTAAACGTTAGAAGGATTCAGAAAAACAAATTATTCCCATATAAATGAATATTCCCATTGAGATTATGGGTAATTGCTAAGGAAAGAAATCAAATAAATGTCCCCATAAAATAATCTATCCCCACATGCCACATAATATCCTTTAGTCTCTGACCTAGAAATCCTCTATATTTTAAAAAAAATCTGCAATTTGATTTAAAAATAATATGCTCTGTTCAGAGCATAGATGTAGAATTAAAACAGATCATATACAAAAGATATTAAAATTTGTGGGAAAGGAATGATAGTATTCAAAAAAATTTACAGATGGCCTTTCTGATAAAATGCCCCAAGGCTAACTGTAGCATATTCCTAACTAAATGTTTACTAGTTACTAAGCTAGATATTAAGAGCAACTCAATTTTTTTGTTATTGCTAATAGAAATTTTAGCCTATCCTCTGAGCAATTACAGATGCCCCAGGGGATGAATCCTGATTTGTCTAAGTCAGTTGATGGTAGATTCACTCACCATTCACAAGAGATCAGGATAGTCCTCCTTTTAATAACAGAGTATTGTGCATAGAAAACCTTAACCATCATTGGAAAGTTACACAGGTTCTAAAATCTTAGAAAGACGCTACAGAAAATGGTTCTAGTTTACTAAGTTTTAATCACTTTACCAGTGTGAACTTTGGCAAGTTTTTTTTTTTTTAACCTCCACTTGCCTCAGTGGATTCTTAAAATGAGATATTCATGACTAACTGGTATGTTTTTATAAGATAAAATGAAATAATTCATATACTCTAATGCTTAGATATATCCTCAGGACATGATGAGGACTTAATACGTATTAGCTGTATTAGATGGTGGCATAGACTGAATGTATAGGTCTTCCAAAAAGTCATATGTGGACATTTACCAGTGCCTTAATCTTAGACTTCCCAGTAGCTACCAGACCAAGAGAAATAAATTTATATTGTTTATAATCCACACAGTCTATGGTATTTTGTTGCAGCATCCTACACAAAACAGATGTCAGATAGAAACTTTTCTCAACTATCTTCCACTTCTGTGCAAATGTTTTAGTGTGTGCAAAATGGAAGACACAAACCTTGTACCCATTGCTGATGGTCTCTCACTTATGATGGATTTTACATGAGCAGCAGTTGCTATCTTGTCAAAAAAAAAAAATGCTTGATATCACACTTTCAAATATACTTAATGGCTTACACCTGTCTAGAGGATAAGATAAATGCTCTTTAGTCTAGACTTCAAAATGCTCCAAAAGATGATTTCAACCAATGTTCTCAGTTGAAATTTTAATCTCTCCTCTCTACATCTGTCTCCAATAGTCAAAGTCAACTCATTTTCCATCTCCGCAAATGAAGTGTTACATCACCACAGCTACAAACATACACATGACTATGCACATTATATATGACTGAATACATTTGCTCCCTAGCCCTGAAAAGTTCTTTCTCTATTTCTATCTTTGAAATAGCTTGAAAACATAAAAAAGTGGTAAAGAACAAAGAAACAAGGAAAGGCTATTATTAATACATGTTTAATTGAAATGAGTAGAGGAATAAGGCAGTAAGCTCAGCACAGTAGATTGTTATAAAATTAAGACATTTGTGAGGTTGGTAGACTTAATTTAATGAAAGTGTTAAGCAACTGCATAGGCAAAACTTAAGAAAAAGTGGAAGGAAAAAAATTTATAATCAAGACAGTGAGGAAGAGAGTATAGTAAAGAGGTTAAGAAAATGGTATTGGAGTCAAATTACTTGAATTCAAATCTAGCTCAGCCTTTTACTATCTATGCAATCTTGAGAAATTTTCTTAACCACATTGTGCTTTTGTTTCCCTATCTATATAATGGAGATCCAGATAGTAATCATTCTGTAAAGCTTAAGTGTGAATATTAAATTTGTTATTACACATAGATTTCAAAACTATCTCTGGCCCAAAGAAAGTTTTCATTAAGTGTTATGAGATGAAAAGGAAATATAATATATTATCAGTTATTTTTCAAGTCTTCATCAATATTAATTTTTCACCAAAACAAATCCTCAACTGCCTCTACATATTATTTGTACCTATTATTTAAACCTGTCTTGAGAGATGCAGTAGAAGGAGCTATCTATACTATACTATGTAGTTATTTATGTGTACATCCTAGACATTGTAGGATCTCTAAAATCAGCAACTGTTGTATATTTTTCCACCATTGTGAGCTAATAGGTATTTATTAAGTAAATATAATAAATACAAAGATGTTATCTCACCTTTAATATGAAAATAGGTTGCTATAATTTTCACATCTTATTATTAACTTTGCAACCATCAAATTATGTGTTTTGAGAGAAACTTAGGGGTGTAACAATAACGTGACAAATATTTTAATTGAGGTGTGATATTTTATAATATGATAATATTCCAAATATACAATTAAATTAATAATGACCTCATTACCATTGTTTAGAATCAGCATTTTCAATTATAGGTACAAAAATTCAGCATCAAGAACCATTTTTTTTAATATATGTATTTATTTATTTGACAGACAGAGATCACAAGTAGGCAGAGAGAGAGTAGGGAAAGCAGGCTCCCTGCTGAGCAGACAGCCCGATGCAGGGCTTGATAGCAGGACCCTGAGATCATGACCTGAGCTGAAGGCAGAGGCTTTAACCCACTGAGCCACCCAGGCGCCCCAGGAGCCATTTTAGAAAAGGTTATGAGATTGCAGTCATAGAACACTTTCAGAAATTTTGGGATAGCTGATATAGTATAAATAAGTACTTACAAATTATTGCTAAGCATGAAGTCTTTAAAAATTACATCATACTGAATTTTCTGTGTAAAAGGTGTAAATATAAAAACTAAATTATTTTGGAAATTAAGCACCTATTCAATGACAAAACTCAAAGACAATTAAGGTCATATTAATGCAGAAACATTGTGCTTTTGGCTCTGTTCTCAATGGCCAAATTCCAAATTTATAAAAAAACAAAGATTCAGATTTTGAAAATAAGAAAAAAAATTATTACAACTAAATCTAGAAAGAGTTATATAGATCATTAATTTTGGGCAGTGATATAAGGCATGATGTTTTGATTCTAGGAATACAGTCCTTGTATCTTATTGAAAAGATACAGATATTTTCAATAGCAAACCCTCATTTTATATAAGAAAAAAATGTGATGCAACCCCTGAAAGTTCTTTCTCTGAGTTCAAATTTATAGATATCATAAAGACCATCGATCATTAAATTGTACTATACTTTCCTTATGTTGTACTGCATAAGTTTCTTGCTCTACTTTGAAAACTGGTTTTTCCAAAACAAATTATTTGCTTTTACTTTGTGAGACTATGAAGTAATCATGTTTTCCAATCTGTTTATGTTCCCAGAGAGATTAAAATCAAACAATGCTGATTCTAACAAATACGTAAGAATACAGAACATGATTTTTGTATGTTAACCTTGCTTTTAGTTTCTTCTCACTCCTCTGTTATTTTCTCTTAACATAGCTATCCTTATTTACATTTTTTTGCTATGTGTATTGTGTTTTTATTGCTTTTTTTAATTAGTTAAAAATTAAATACAAGTATAAGTAAATGACCTTTGTATTTTAACTTAGTTTGAATACTATGGTAACCTCAAACACAAGGATCAGTAAATAAAATTATATTGATCAGGATACAAGGAATTAGTGACATAAATATAAGAACAAAAATAATAGACAAAATATTCATTTTTTTCAAGACTCCCTCAAAATTTAAGACATTCAATACCAGTTTTACATACTTAAGACTTGTATAGTAAAAATAAAATTATTTCTCTTCTGTTGAGTCAGATTGATATTTTGGGAAAGCCTAAGGAAAATGACTATAGAAAAATTTCAGATTTCAAGCACATTAAAGCAATAGGCCAAAAAAGTAGAGTTTTTGAAGGCATTCAAGTTTAAGCATTTCATTTTGTTATCCATTCTTAACTATATGCAAGATCTGTCATCACTGAATGGCTCAACCATACATACCCTTAACATAACTTACTAAGACAATGAGTGACTGATAAACTGTAACAGAGGAGACAGAGCTTAAGACCAAAAATGTGTGAAGCGTTCTTCCAGAAGAACTTAAAAATTATAAATGGGCTTTCTTAGCTCAAAAAACAGGGAATTTTCATATAAAGCTAGTCTACTAACATGTGTCTTATGTCACTATCCAATGTCTTTGGTGGGCTTCTATTCACTTTCTTTCTTTATCCAAAATTATTTTGCCTTAACTTTTGAGTTAAGGTAGCTTTACAAAGAGCAAAATACCAAATCTCAGTCACTGTGGTTCTCTGAGCTTAAATCCTAGTATGACATTATAGAATTGCTTTTCAAGGTTCTTATGCATGAAACCAGCTATTTGACTAAGCACACTCCATCATTTTTTCTTTAAGTTGTGATCCCACATTGCATACACCAAGATGATATAATTTTCTATTTTTCTACATGTTTTGAAATGTAGATAAGTGTTGGAAAATGAGTACTGCTTAATGTTTTTAAAATTCTGTTTTTAGGGGCACCTGGGTGGCTCAGTGGTTAAAGCCTCTGCCTTCAGCTCAGGTCATGATCTCAGGGTCCTGGGATCAAGCCCCGAATTAGACTCTCTTCTCAGCATGGAGCCCACTTCCCTCTCTTTTTCTTCCTTCCTCTCTGCCTACTTGTGATCTCTCTTCAAGTAAATAAATAAAATCTTAAAAAAAAATTCTGTTTTTATTTGGGGAACAATATTATGAAATGATTTGATGTAGCTTCTTCAAAAATATACACTTTCCTCAAATAATTTAGATCTTTCACTAAGAATATTTTAAATTGTTTTTTTTGTCAAAACAAGTAGACAAGGGGCACCTGGGTGGCTCAGTTGGTTAAGGGACTGCCTTCAGCTCAGGTCATGATCCTGGAGTCCTGGGATCAAGTCTTGCATGAGGCTCCCACCTTCACAGAGAGTCTCCTTCTCCCTCTGACCTTCTCCTCTCTCATGCTCTCTCAATCTCTCTCTCAAATAAATAAATAAAATTAAAAAAAAAAAAACCCAAGTAGACAAAAACCCCAGGCAAACAAAACTTCAGTGGAAGTGTATGGCTCAAAATTCCACCTAATATGCATAAACATCTGAAGACTCAGTCATATGAAAAGGAAACTAACTTTTTTCTTTGATTTTCAAAATATACATTGTTGGTATTTTTCTAAGAATCACACAGAAAGAGAAAGAAATGGAAATCATTCCAGTAAAGAAACAGAACCAAACTCCTACAAACTAACAATATATTATTATAACCTATAACACACAAAAAATACAGTTCTAATGACTGTCTTTTTGTTGTCAAAGAACATGAAATAGTTTATAATAAGAATGGCAGATGAAGAATCAAAACACTTGGACAGCTGAGTAAAGCTACAAAAATATTTGAGTTATTTGATACAGGGGAGATGGGGGGGCAGGGAATAGCTTCCTGAATGGAGAAAGATACAGCATAATAAAGCCATATGGGGAAAATAATTTGTGAGCTGAATGTTAAAGTCATGGCTTACTGTTAGTTGCAGCATCAGGGAACAGGACAATTATATGGTAAGAGTACAAGATCCTGATTTTCTTCTCTAAATATCAGAAACACATAGAAGTCCAACACTACTGGTTACATAAGAATGCTATTCTCTCTTTTCTAGGTCACCAAATAAAAGATCCTATGCTCAAAAGATTATGAGTTTCACGAGGCCTGAGTTGTTTTATCTATCATTATATGTAGTATTGTGCCCTGCAAATAATGATTTCTTAATATGTATCAGTTTAGTTATTGAACGTACATCAAATATAAGAACTTCCAGCAATGAATGCCTCAGAAATGCTGTTGCCCTTGAGAAACACGTTTTCACCACTAATGTATATTACTTGCTGATCCCAATCTAATTTTCTAGGTTAATGTGAGGCTTAAAATTCCCCCTAACCACTGCAACTCTGAAAAAATGTAATTCCACTGCCTATATGATCCTAGATATGTTCATTCTCTGGTGTTATCAGTTTTCAAATACCTGTTTTGATGATGATGATAGAAATAAGGAAACTGCTACTTGTTATTATAGTTTAGGTATGTTATATACATTCCCTGATACAATTCTCATCATAATGTTATAAAGTAGTGAGGACTTCCCCTATTAAACATATGAGAAAACTAAGATCTGAAAACTAAATATCTAGTTTTAAAGTTTCTATACCTTCTCAGTGACAGAGATGTAAAGCAAACCAAGGCTTTTATTAGTCCAGAGCACACTCTACAGAGATTTTTACCATTACTGAAAAAGTATTCTCCAATATATCAGAGCTGTAGGCACACATTTAACTGTCAACAGATATTTTTAAATATATTGAACACATATATAACACAAGCGATAGCTATTATGTCTACATTATTTTTTAAATTACTTTTTAAAATGTATTTGAAACTAACTTGAAATTTTTAGTAACTTCTATGTGCTAGGCATTGCACAAATATTTTTTAAATATCACCTCGTTTAAGCTAATCTCAACATTCACCGGTTCCTAAAATAGGTAAAAATATTTTCAATTTCTGACATAAGAAACAACACACCCAGGCAATGCATAGCAGGAAAGCAAATCAGCTCATAGATCTTATGCCCTCAAAGACAAATCGCATGTCCTTTGTTCCATCATGCTAGATACTTTAATCAGGATATTTTCAGCATTTTATCACACAAACTATTCATAACAAGATTAGAGTACATGAGAGGGCAACTGAGTGTTGGCCTGATCGCTGATAGAACAGCCTACATTTTCCAGGGAGAGAGAAAGTAGCACAGACACTTGCAAATCATTCCTTGGCTTGACAGTCTTCGTGGTACTAGTATAACTCTATCACCATGTAATACATGTTTAACTTCCTTGCTAATTAAAAGGCATACTAAAAATGTTTGCCTCATGACTGTCAAATATAGGAGTTCACACAAAGGGACCAGAGCCCTATAGCAGTATAAATGGTAGGGCTAATAAAAGCAAGATTTGGTGCCCAAATAATGCTGCTTGAATAATAATGCAAAGTGTGGTGGAGAAACTAGGTCTGCTAAAATATTTCCTGAGATAATATTTTAAAGTAACATCTTCGGAGGGGCAGCTGGGTGGCTCAGTCACTTAAACAACTGACTCTTGATTTTGGCTTAGGTCAGGATCTCAGGGTCATGAGGTGGAACCCCACTCAGGCTGTGCACTGGGCATGGAGCCTGCTTAAGATTCTCTTCTTCTTCCTCTACCCTGCACCCCCACTGCTCATATGTGTGTGCTCTCTAAACCAATCAATCAATAATGAAATACAACACAATTACTTTTTTGGAAATCAGCTAAATTAAACAATAATAGCCCCAGTTTTCAAGAAGAATACTTAATGCATGGTGTAGCCCATGACATTTTGATATTCAACAATGAATTTAATTTCCTTTTTTTTTTTTTTTTTTTTTTGCCTAGGACAATTTATCACTAGCACCATACTTTCCATAATTCAGGGAGTTACAATAAAACATTTTCTCCTTTGGGAATGGATTTAAGAAAAAAGAAGGCAATTTACTAGGTTTTCAAATCTTAAAAAGGGGGACTAAAGATTTTAGCTTCAAAAGAATAAAAATGTTAAAAAGTAACATTACAGGGAATTATTAAAAAAAAAAAAAAAAAGAAAAACCAACACTGGACTCTGTTTTGATCTAGCATAGAAAAATCTCATATTAGAAAATATTTTTTCACTTTTCAATTTGCAGCTCAGTATTATGTTTAAGCACTATATGGAAATGAATAGAAGCCTGACACTGGGTTATTTATGTGTTTTGTTCTCAAGTCAATAAAATATTTTCCAGTTTTCATAATTAATTATTTTTGTACTTAGGTTTTATCAATAATTAGGCCTATTATTAATGTAGCATCATGTTTCTGAATATCATGTTTCAGCATTACACATGCATAAGTGTGCAATCAGGGCAAATACACAGAATAAATGGCATTTTCTGTTTTTTAATGCTTTTTTGAGAAGTTTTCCAGAGTACTGAGCAGGGGTGAATGAATATCCTTCCAATAACCTCACAATATATCCTTTACAAGCATTACTTCTTTTCAACATTACTAGTTGTTGTTTTGGGGTTTTGTTTTTTGTTTGTTTCTTTGTTTTTGGCTGTTTGGTTTACTTCTAACCTTGCCTGAAATCACTATTTCTTTGGAAGGCTTTGGTATAATTTGCATATAGAAGCATCGGACTAAACCTTCCTTCCTTTATCCCCTTCTCCAATTATTACCTCTAATTGCTCTTTCCAATACCATGGTTTTTTTTTTAAGATTTTATTTATTTATTTGACAGACAGAGATCACGAGGAGGCAGAGAGGCAGGCAGAGAGAGAGGGGAGGGGTAAGCAGGCTGCCCGCTGAGCAGATAGCCCGATGCGGGACTCGATCCCAGGACCCTGGGATCATGACCTGAGCTGAAGGCAGAGGCTTTAACCCACTGAACCACCCAGGCACCCCAATTCCATGTTTTCGTAACACATTTTTGCCAAGGTTTAAAGTAGGGTACTCTGACAAAACAAGCTGCTGCTCTTCTTTCCATCAACTGTTTTCTTTACCACATTGTTGTAGAAGGCACTCTTGTTCTCAAGAATAAAACTTGGAAGATCCTTCTCATTCCTCATTGCTAATGTAGCTAATGGCAATTTCTTTTGCTTTGTCAGAAGTGACAGTTCCCTCATTAGCCCTTTTGCTTATCTGTCCTGTCAAATATTTGGTTCACGTCCCTTGGCACCAATTGACTATATGACATCTACATCACTAACACAGAAGCCTTCCCCCGAAAGAATCTCTCCTGTCAGATCAAAATAAACTCTGTCAACATTTGACAACATCATATCCCTTCATTGATCATTGCTTTCCCTGAAACCTCTATGGATTCTAAGATCTTTACTTTGGCTATAAATAAATTCAAACCTTCAGGAAAATATAATACTGTTTTTAAAAATATACCACTCTTTTAAAATTTTCTTTAATTAATCTAGAATTCATCCTAGAACAACCTTAAATATTTTATGATTGATGACTTAAATCTTAATAGGTTAATTCTTCTATCAAATGATCTGACTTTTTGACCAACGTTTTCATTCATTTAAAACACTGTAATGGGGGTGCCTGGGTGGCTCAGTCAGCTAAGCAGCTGCCTTCGGCTCAGGCCATGATCCCAGGATCCTGGGATTGAGCACCCCATCAAGCTTCCTGCTCAGCAGAGAGCCTACTTCTCCCTCTCCCTCTGCCTGCTGTTCTGCTTACTTGTGCTCTCTATCTCTCTAATAAATAAATAAAATCTTTTTAAAAAATAAAACTATAATTTATGTGTAAATTTTACAAATAGTTTTGTTAGTTTGCCCTGGGGTGTGTATATCAAAATGCCACTCTGAATATAGAATATCATTACGAATTTTACAACGTTTAAATTTAGGAATAGCATATCCATTCACCTTGTCTGTCAACTGCTCTTAATTAGTAAGGAATATTGGGAGCACTGAGTTGAGAAGGACTCTGAGGCCACATCACAACTCACTGGGAATAAATGTCATAGAAATGTTTATCAAAGGAGGGAGTGCATAAAAGGCACGTGTCCCAGGCATTTCCAACCCAAGACTTACAGCATAGCAATTCACTTTCACTTTTTATAGAATATTGTGTAGTTCAGCACCAGGCAGTTAGTTGTCTTTTTCAAATACTAGCAGATGGTGTTGATAAAATTCATCCTGCTTGTGAACAAACACAAAAACCCTTGCACCATACCCTCTAGGTTGATATGGCACTCGTTTTTCTTAATTAAACTATCATTGTTAGGAAGCATCAGAAGAATTCTCTAAAAGCCAGGGTTTCATCAAGGAGAGACACTATGTAAACTCCAGGGAAAGCAATAAGCAGATCATTACAGGGTTATCAGCCCCCTGCAAAGTTATAAATTAAAGAATCAGTATGCTATCAAGTGGCAAAGAGCAGAGGAGGGAGGCTACAGTCTAAATGTCTATCTTCTCTTTTGACAACCACACAAAATCCAAATACTCTATTCCCCTATTCTTTAAGTTTAAAAAAAAATGCTTAATGGGAGATAAATTGTTCCTTAGAAAATTAGAGCATGTGCTCTATGAAGACTGACTTCACTGACTCTACCTTTAGCCAGTGAATATTAGTAACACACCAGAATTACTTTTAAGGCTAGAAAGGAAAATTATCAACTCATTGAAAATATTCCTGCTCTATGTAGTTTTTATTTTTAGTCAGTCTTTCGTGAAATATTCTCTTAAAGTGGTGTCCTTACTTGAACTTTCTTCCACTCAATTGAGAGAAATTAAGCTCATCCTTATCAAGGTGCCTAACATACACAGATACTGATATTAAAGCAATTATCACACATTATTGTAATTATCTGATTACATAATGATCAGACCCCACTAGAACTGCCTTCTTAAAGGCAAGACGTGTTTCTTAATTATCTTTTGATTTTCAATACACAAAATAATGCTTTACACAGGATATGGCCTTAATAAATAGATGAGTGAATGAGTAAATTTATTCACTGGTATCTTTGTTAAAGAGAAGAAAAGGCAAGTTTAGCAGACTGAGGTTGAACAGGCAGAATTTCCAAAAATAGTGGGTATCATTTTTTTTTAATAGAAAAAAAACATAGAGGTTAAAAATGGAAGTCAAAGGAAATAAGCCCAAAGAAATCTGGGGGTGAGAAGTAGAGTACACACTCTGGGAAAACAAACAAAACTGCAATGACAAGATAAAGTATTGGTTTTAGGGTTAGACCTGGACACAAGATCATGGATATTATCCACCCACTTTTTGTTGACTGTAATTCTTTCCTTTAGGGAGAAGATGGTAAGACATGCTAAGGAAAAGTGGGTAGACAGAGCTAGCTTAAATAATAACTTAGTATGCATCTGGTACTTTACATATGCTATCATATTAAACTCTAACAGTACTGTGATGTTCGTATTTCTCTCTCTTCATCCTATTAGAGCTAAAAAATAGTTTCCAAAATTAATGTGCTTTTTTGCTCAAAGGCCCCACTGAATAAGGGGCACACCTAGTATTTAGACTCAGATCTTTCTGGTTCCACACGTTCTTATTGGAACTAAGGTGAATACAGAGCCCAACAACAGGAAGTAACATTTAGCCAGAACTGGTAGTGCTCCACAGAAATCTCTTAAAGAGGCTTCTTGGTTTTCTGAATCTTAATAAATCCTTTTGATTTTGGAAGTTTTGTGCTTTGAAAGAGATGATAGTCTTTTGACTGATTCAAATGTAAAACTCCATTTCTTTTCTTATAATAAAATACTTCTGAACAGAGATGCAAATTATTTGGGTGAAGTGTCAAAAGGGTAACAACTTAGGCTTTGTAACTAAACAGAATGGGTTCAAATCTAACATCCCTACCACACCCCAAATTGAGAGAAATTTCTCCATGGACCCTAACATTTCTTCACATCTTGTAAGCAGAGATTCCAACCGTCCTTCTGCTCTTTGTACTAAACTATCTTTACAAAGATGTTGGTATAACAAACAGCCTCAGGGGACAGTGTCTTCCACTAGAGTAAAGGGCAAGTTTGCCTATAACTTTGTAGGGAGAGAAAGAGGGGTGCCCTCCAGAGCAAAGGGCAGACATCCTAATTTACAAAGCATTCCATTTTCCCTAAGCTCATGGTTTTTCATGTGCAGGTTCCTCATACTCTTTATATCATTCTATAAGAATTAGGGCTTAGCAAACTGGCACAAATGTTAATATTCTGGATGGTGACAGTTTTGTGAATAATAAACTCTCCTCTGTTTCTGACCCAAAAAACTGGGGTCCTCTACCACCACCCAAGAAACTGTGGCAGAGAAATTTGTTAACTCGCAAGTTGAGTAAAATCTGACTCTATAGTTCTCGACATTTACTGAGGAAATTTGAGCAGTTATTCCAAAATTTTTGCACTTCAGTTTTGTATTGTTATGAAATTTAAAAGTGACTATACTTAGAAATTTCTTAGTACGCTATCACATCCCAATGGTGTTCTAAGTGTTCCAATAAATGGTAGCTAATAGTAGTCAGAAATAGCATCAGTCAAAACAGCAGAGTAGAAACTGCAAGAGAAGCAAAGGTAGCACCGACACTAAGAATGCCAATGCATGGCAGATATTTTATTAAGTGGCAGTTATTGGTTTTCTTCTTTAATCTTCACAACAAATGGAAAAGATGTTGTTTTCTCTCTCATTGGTTAAGTGAAATAAATGAATCTCAGAGTTGATATGATTTGCCTAAAGTCACTCCCATAGTCATTGTCAAAGCCGAGATAAGAAGTCAGCTGTGTCTGATTTTCAAGAGTCTTCCCAGCTTGTACTTGGCAGCCACATGTTGGAAAGGAAGCTACAAAGTAACTGAGACCAGCATTGGACATTCCTACCTCGCATTCATACAGGAAGCAAATGCCAAAAGATAAAAGAGATACAACTCATTTATCTTTTCCTTTGTTCAAAAAGTAAGCTCACGGAAAATGATAAAGGTCTCCAAAATTTCTGTGGGGAAGATTCATCCATGAATTCGGCTTCCATTGAACATGCATCTTGCAGGCACTGTACTTTGAAACTTTGTCCACATTAGAGTATTATGGTTTTCCCCATAATACAAATAATCTTTATCAGTATCAATTAAATAAACTATATAGCATTCTTATTTCACAAATTCCCAAATGAAGTCTTCCACCAGATATCTTGAAAAGATTCATAGATTTAATCAATACTTCAAAATGAAAACAAAATTATGATTTTGACAGACTAAATTAAATTTCTGAACATCATAAACTTCATGTTTTTCTAACATAAATACAAAGACACATTTATACACAATGCATAAATATGTATATAGACATGTATTTTACTGTTTCATTTCACAAGTAATATTGTCTTATTTTTTGACAAGCATTTTTTCTAAACTTGTCATGTAGTATATGTATACACAAACATGTAGATTTCTTTCAATCTTCAAATTTTATAAAAGGAATAAGCACCAAATGGCAAACATATTTTGCAATTACACTGTCAGATTACAACTCTAACTTTTAAAATGTTTTTATCATGTCAAACAAACATTCAATCAGCATAAAAATAAATATTTTTTCTTTACCTCTGCAGATAGGAACAGGAAAATCCCAGGAGGCTGTATTCACTGAATTGGCTATACAGGTGAGTTGAGGGTGGCCATCAAGAATATATCCAGTAACACAGCTGTAGCGGATCTTGTCCCCAACGTCAAACCGCGTACCATATAATACACCTTTGGGTGGAACTCCCGGGTTTCCACAAGAGCTACTCTGCAATTCTATAAAAGGGGGAGAGAAGGAGAATTTACAGTTATCTTAATACCTATTTTAATGTTTTAGATTTTAAGAAGTTTATGTAGATACAGATGTCTCTTTTCCTTGCAAAAAGTGTCACAATAAAAGGAAATATCTTCCCTCTCAACACATGTAACACAGAAGTATGGGAAAAGAACCAAATTTTACCAAAAGATATTGGGTTTCATTCTTTGTATTAGAAAAATTTAAATATTTTATATAATTTTTCTAGCAACTTTAAAACTCAACATTACTCATATTTTATAGACATTAAAGCTAAGAATAATACCATTTATATGACTTTTTCAAAGTTACATTCTACTTACAAAAATAAACACATTAAGTTTCATTAATATGCTCTCATTACTTTGATGCATCTGTTTAACTCTAAACCAGAAGCATTTCTCTGAAAACATATGTGTAAATTTTTGGTGGAAACTTTTTTTTCCACTTAAATAAGAAAAATATAGTGCAGTAATGAAATGGAAATATTTTTGAAGTTGAAGAGACTGGCTAGAATTCCCAATTTGTTTAACCTGAAAATATAATAAGAAGTGCATACAGTTGTCAAGTTTTAAATAGATGAATATGTTAGGATATTGATTGCATCTACTGTCTTATTTCATTAGTTAATACTAAAAGTATACAAGTATACAAATGTAAGACATTTTTTAAAAATATATATATTTTTTTAATTTATTTGACAGAGATCACAAATAGGCAGAGAGGCAGGCAGAGAGAGAGGAGGGAGCAGGCAGTGAGCCCGATGCAAGGGTCGATCCCAGGACCCTGAGATCATGACCTGAGCTGAAGGCAGAGGCTTTAATCCACTGAGCCACCCAGGCACCCGCAATGTACAAGATTTTTTAAATGATATTCATTTCAGAGAAAAATCCAATTTCACTGTAAATGAAATCCCAAGAAAATATATAGAAATAGCAAAGCAGAACTTAATGAGGTTAAGAATTATTTTTCCCAATATTATTTTCTAAATTTTCTATTACCTTTATATTATTTCATACTATAAATAAATGTTAATACAAATACAAACTAATGAATTACTGAGCTAAAAGATATTCAAGTTTGAATAGGCAATAATTTAGTTAATGATATTATACAAATGTTAATTTCCTACTTTGGACAATTATGTTATGGTTACATAGCTAATATTATGGGAAGCTGGATAAGAGTATAGGGGAATTCTGTACTATTTTCACAATTTAACTGAAAGTCTGAAATTATTGCAAACTAAAAAGCTAAAAAACCACTGCAACACAAAAATGAAGTATGTTTCCATTTTACCTTGATACCCACCCCAGTTATATAGTTAGTAAGATCCATGCAATGTTATTTAATATTAAGCCAAATACCTGTAAGCCAATATAATATGGAAAATATCAATGACAGTAAGTAAAAATACCAAAATAATCTATAGGTCTAATTTTACAAAAACAACAGCTATTTATAATTAAGAAGTGTATACAGAGCTGAAATTTTATATTTTTACCCATAATAGGTATATGGTAATTTTGGGAGTGTTTCCTAAGTGAACATGATTTTTTCTGTATAAATTTTTCCATGATAGTGAAAGAAAGAATCAGTGATAAATTTCAAATGAAGTCAGTTTAATCAGTGAAAAATGCATTGACAATATATAGAACTTGAGTTACATATATAAAGTATTTACTTTTAGTTTAGGACAATTACTTTAGAGTATGAAACCTAAAACAGAAAAAAAACAAATGACTAATATTAATTACATGCCAATGGTTTCTATAAATAACAGGCAATATCCTTAAGCTTCCTCTGCATTTAAAAATACACCATAAACTGATATCTGTAAAATACTGTAAATATCAGTAGACAAGGTTAATGATCTCTAATATTTCAGTTTTCTATTTTTCCAAAACATATATTTTCATTTTCAGAAAAATTTAAATACATTATCTGTGAATTTTGAGTAATCATTAAAAGTACTTTTGAAATATACAGTTTATTTTGAAATAGGAGGGTTTTTTTTTTTGAAAATTCATTTCATTGAAAGATGAGATGTTTACTGCAAGAGACGGTGAGGTTAATAAGTTTTGATAAAATGAATGAGCATTCGATCCCTTGAATATAGTAATAACAAAGGAAATTCTTTTAATGAAACTACCACTTGTGGCCTTAGAATCAATCCACTGCTTTACCTCTCACATCCTAAAAAATAATTAAGGTCAGGACTTCAATTATCCTAAAGTTATATATCTAGGAGAAAAAAGCAGTTTTCAAATTATTTCACAGGAAGCAGTTAACTAGAGGAATGAAGGGAAAGAGAGAAGAAAGCTCTAAATAGTTCTTATACTCAGATTTAACTTTGATTTAAGTGAACAAATAAACATTACCCAGAACAAAGTATCTAAATCAAAAATGGAAAACATAGGAAATGAGTCAATGAATGAATAGCAGCACTGGTTGGATTCTTAATACGTGACCTAATCTAGTATCTTCCTTGTGGCTGATTTATTTCTATTTCTAATTCCTAAGACAGATAAGAAGTCAGACTGTTTCAAAATAAAACTCAAAAAATAAAGTTCTAAAACAAAGCTTGTTCTCGCCTTCAGGAAATTCCCACTTTGGATTTCCCTTGTTTTTTTGACTTTCATAAATAAAAACTACCCATCATTCTCTATAGACTGAGTAGCCCATGAAGACAGGTATGAAGATGTTTCTCATATTTAAGAGATCCCAATTCTATAGCCACTGTGCATGGGTTCCATTTTTTGTCTTCTCTCAACCCTTTAACTTGGGACTTGTCCCTAAGCTATGTCCATTTTAAGACAAAGAGCCAAGGATGTGTTATTAACTGAAATAATTATATAACCCACTACAAAAAAAAATGCTATTTCTGATTCACATTTTAGTCTTAATTTTTAAGAAAATAAACAGTGCTTCAACTCTTAAAATTAATTTATTATTTAATATGACAGTCTAGAACTAGCTAAGTTAGACTAATTTTTAGGCATTTATTTCTACCAGCTATCAAGAGTTTGAATTGCAGGGGAAAATGAAGACACTGTCTACCATGTTTAGTAAAGCAAATTATAAGCTAATCATTAATATACATGGTACTTACAATAAGTGGTGATTTTGTTTATCATTCTTAAGGAAAATAGAAATTGAAATTTAAGCAATAAAGAATTTTTATAGTAATTCATCAAATGTATCTACAAGGTAACAACATTTTGCTTATCACTTCACTGTGTTCCTGAAGCAAATAATTACATATAAAGGGCAGAATTCCCAGATTCAGTTATCTTCTTTCACCAACAGATGACACGAATATATGGACTGAAAAGTTTATGTGATTAAAATAAAACAATTGTAGAACCTGACAATATTCTGATATTCCATAAAGCAAAGATTAAAATGGGATTGGAGTGTTCTGAGAGTATTTTAAAGTTATTGCAATAATACTATTATTCAAATACTGATCGATCTTTTAATGCAAAAATTATACTACAGCCTTATTTGAATTTATTCTTGGAATCTCTGCCATGAGATTGTGTTTGTAGATAAAACAGAAAAGAGTCAAGTGTTCCCCTGAGTGGCATAGTCGGTTAAGAATGTGCCTTTGGCTCAGGTCATAATCCTGGGGTCCTGGGATCCAGCCCCAGAGCAGGCTCCCTGCTCAGCGGAGAGTCTGCTCCTTCCTCTACCTCTGCCCCCTGCCCCCAATTGTTCTCTCTCTCTAGCCTGCTCTCTCTTTATTTCAAATAAATAAATAAAATCTTTAAACACACACACACACACACAGAAATACTCAAGTGAATAGTTTAGTGAATTGAGAAAATTCCTGGAAAACAAGTCTAAAGACTTTACACTCAAAAAATATTTCTGAAAATGGCAAATACCCTTTATATAAGTTTACTGCTCTGTCCAAATGATTGAATCAAATTAAACATCATCTGTTTTTGCTAGAAATATCTGTATTTTATTTATTCTCTCTTCTCATATTGAAATTATCAGCATATAGTATGAAGGCATTTTGGCAATATAAACCATGCTAAAGAGTATGAGATTATTGATAAAGCAAAAAATTACTTGAGGAAGATCCAAGATAAATAAAACTCCAAATGGAGATTGGAATTTATTGACACTCCTCTGTATTAAAAAGGAAAGGAAATTGTTGAAAGGAAAGGAAATATAACTATAAATTACTTAGTAACTAATTTATTGAAGAAAGGAAAGGAAACATAACTATAAATTACTTAGTAACTAATTTATTCATCAGACGTTCTTGAGGGTTATGGTTAACTTTGATGCTCTGTGATGTGTATCATTTAAAGCAACACCACCTCCTTTGCCTTCTAAGAATTTACAGCTTGAAAAAGTTAATAGCCTTAATTGAGATCAGCTGTGAGTCATCCTCTTTTCCAAGCACTTAGGCATTCATAGTCCTACTTATATCTCACAAATTACCCAATGTCATATATGGTTTTCCCTGTTGTACAGAAAGAGAAACTGAGACTCAGATTAAGTAACTTTCCCAAGGTCACCCAACTAAGAAGTAGATTTGTAGTTCATGCATAGATGTCTCTAACTTGGAAAAAAGAAAAGAAAAGCCTTAGGTTGTTTCACAATTGTATGTTGTTGTCCATGAAAAACAGATATTCATTTCACAAGTGTTTATTAAATGGCTAATATGGACAGTATTCCGGGGATATAGTTTTGCAAATGACATACATGGCCCTGCGAATTTATCAAGTTGGTACTGACCAAGTCAATTAGCAAGTAATTACACAGCATTAGTTATAATATCGCAAGTGGAATAATGGAAACATACAAAGTATAATGAAAGTATAAAATTGAGAAAACTTAGTCTTGATTAAGAGGAGGTCTGAAAAGAAATTCCTGATTAAGACCGATTTAGGGGCGCCTGGGTGGCTAAGTGGGTTAAATCCCCTGCTTTCAGCTCAGGTCATGATGCCAGGGTCCTGGGATTGAGCCCCCTGTCGGCTCTCTGCTCAGCAGGGAGCCTGCTTCTTCCTCTCTCTCTCTCTCTCTGCCTACCTCTCTGCCTACTTGTGATCTCTGTCTGTCAAATAAATGAATAAAATCTTAAAAAAAAAAAAAGATTTAAACTGAGTTCTGAAATAGGATAAGGAATAAGCTGGATTTGAAAAAAAATAGTTAAGTGGGTTCAAAATTTGGAAATGGGAGAATCAAAATACTGTAATAGTTATTAGATTTGGCAAGGTTTTATGGGTAAAGTAGGGTATACACTGGATTGGAAAAAGTATTTCAAAAGTGTTGTCCAAAGATAGGTTCATGTAGTGAATACATAAACTATGCATAGGTTCTTAATTAGAAAAAGGAACCATTTCTGTCACTGAATATTTTTTGAAGGAGATACTCTAAAGCTCTATAGAATGATTCAGAGTGAATAATTGAAATCTATTCTAAATGCACATATGAGCAGAGATTTTCATAAGTATGTATGGTATGTACTTTGTGAGTTTACTAATTGAATAGTAATTCAATCTTGAAAATAACTGGTAAACAGGACCATGAAAATTAATTATTAAAAAAATGAGAGGTAAGAATACTGTATGCATACTATTTGTACCTAAGAATATCAACTTTATAAAGTTGTTAATGTGGCTATATAAAACAATATGGAAGTTATTTATATGCTGAACAACAATGCAATCAATACATGACAGGTATTTTTATTAGCTCAACAAACTGCAAGTTTATTTTTATTATAGTCAATTTTGTATTTGAGACATCTAAATTAGGTGTGATTAAGTTATGATCTATTAGAGGTAGGGCCATGTCTTCAATAAATGCTGATTAACTACATTCGATCACTCCTGATGTCTTAAAAATTAGTCAAAAAACAGTAATTTAGTCTAAGGTAAAATTCAGTTACTCCTCTCTATATCATAAATCCAAATCCAAATCTAAATCCAAGCTGTAATTCAACTCTTGGTAAGATATTTATACAACCAAATTTGCAAAGAGTTCCTTATGGGTGTCATTGATTCATCAATTCTTTTATCTCTTAGTTGATATCATATATGAAGCACTATGCCAGGCACAGTGATTATAAAAAGATACCTGGTCTACTGCATCCTAACAAACTCCAGATAAGTTAAAAAAAAAAAGTTTCAAATACTTTTGAAAAAAACCTTAAATCCTGAAAGAGAGTGTATATCAAGGACTATAAGAGAGGTTTTATCACATTTTCCTTGGAGAAAGTCAATAAAACTCTACTAAGCAATTTAGAAAAAGAGGAGTGATTTATACTAATAAACACTTTACAATAACCTTGGCTTTTAAAAAATCCCCAATTTGTTAGGAGCACATGGATAATTGTGAAAGGCAAGATATTTACCAAAATATCAAGAAGAAAATCTGACCTTGAAAATTAGGAATGAAAATCGAATGAAAGGATAACAGATACCATGACTACAGAATTGCATAATTATTCAGTCAAATAGATGAAGCATGATCCTGCTGAGATCAATTAACAATGCTTTAAAACACTGTAAAATTATGTCTACTAAGGGAAGTAAAACCAGGTTGTTTGTACTTCTTACAGAAAATTAATCTCAAGTTTTTTTATTTCCCAGATGATTAAAAATAATTTAGGGGAACATAACATCAAGTTGAACCACCTACTACCTCTCATCCTGAGACTTCAAAGCACTTAACCAACTAATACATTTTCCAACTTTTCTTGTGGTACAAAGTGTTCTTTTATTGAAGATATTAAACCATTCCATTTATATAGGATATAAATGGTGTCATTTGAGAATTCACTTGCAGACTAGATGAGCAAATATTTTGTGAATATTTTGAATCAGCTATTGCATCTATCCTGTTCCCATGGATTTTTACTTCAGTATATATGACTGAATTTTTTTTTTTTAAATTTGCTTCCTCACTAGACTGTGAGCATCTTGAGAATAAGGGCTCTAATTCATCTTCATGTATTAAGAATTTAACACATTCTGTGGTATGCTGTTGACAAGCCAAAAAGGATTGCTCAGTTAATTGAGTTATTTCCTCTAATAGAAAAACATAAAAGATGATCATCACACAGAGTTTGTAGGAGTATATATTTAGAGACAAAATAGAGTGGAACCAGTAGCCTAGAAAAGAGCTGTAGGCACATCATGAACTAAACCTGTGTCATAATAAACACTGGGACACTCTGCCTGCATGTGATTTTAGAGATCAAATTATATAATTGTGCCATTTAAATCTTTTTTTTAATGAAAAATTCATTAACTTTTATAAACCAGTTCTTAAGCATGAAAGTTCCTAAGCTGCTGGTCATGTCACAGTCCTTGCTGGGATGTTGGGAATGAAGCAAAAATTAAGCCACATTTGCCATTGTAAAAGTTATCTTGAAGCTTCATAGAGGTTTAGATTTGGCAATCAAAAGGACAAATACTCATTTTTTGTTGCTATTATTTTAACTTAACAAAAATAATTCGAGCAAAGTATTGGCTGCTGGAGAAGATGGAATAACACTGCACCTGTAGAAGGATAAACCGACACTTTTCAGTTCATCTGTTTAAGAAGAAAATAGATTACGACAATGATTTGGCTATGATGAGGGGAGAATGCATACAGATTACAATGCATTTTAAACAGCAACAGAAGAAAAATCTACTGTCACTATGTTTTTTTTTTTTTTTTTAATTGAAGTAAATCCTTGGGTAGGCTGGCTATAATGCCAAGGGAAGGAAGGGTGAAGTAGTAAAACAGTTAGTGTAAAAACCAAACACATAAAAAGTTATGCTGTCTAGGTAACACTATTCTGTTTTGATACTGGTATATAGAGCCCAAAGGTGACATAGGTAAAAGTTTTTAGAGACAGATCAAGAACAATGGTCACATACAATGGAGAAAATCCATTGCACAATATCCAAGACTAGCAGTTGCTGGTTATAGGCTTTGGATCTGTGAATAAGAGGCAATTAATGTTCTTAAGTTCTTTCAATTTCAAATATCTGTGGGGTTTTTTTCTTACAAAATAAATTTTATCACCTAAATTGAACTGATGAAAAACAATACTATATTTTTATTTTGTAAACTACCAATGTATTAAAATAGATGGGTAGAGAGGTTATATTAAAAGATATGATTATTTAAACCTAGCTATGGCCTGTGTAGCTACCAGATTTTTAACAAAGCAGAAGAAATAAAAATACAGAATAGAAACATATTAGCAGCCATCCTCACTTTGAAAGTTTCTATAAATGGAATAACACTGCATCTGTATGAATTGCATTTGAGAACTTGATTCAGAATAATAGAAAAATATGAATAGACTCCCCTCTCCTATGACAGAATTGGGACAAGTATCTGTATTAAGACTTTTGGATAATTTAATTCTTTAAAAAGATGTGTTAAGCTGATTATGGATAATTTACTGGGTTACTTATTCATCCAATATGAGTGAGAGATGCCACTGAGTTTCAGCAATTAATCAATCACCAAATAATTACTGAAGCTTGAAGTATAAATGTCAAAGGGATATAAAAAATAGGACACTGTTTCTGTTCTTTTGGAACTTATAACTCAATAGGAAACATAAAACATGTATAGTATGACCTTCTGGCAATTAAATAATAAAATGGACTCCAGCGTTGAATTTTTAAAAGTTACCTATTATATATTTATACAAAAGGAAGAATACTGTATAAAATAAAGGAGAAGGATTTTAGTTGGAGAAGACTCAAGAGAAGAGTCAAACAAATCATAAGAATAAAGGCAAGAAAGAGAAATGCACAAGATATGATCAAGGGTCATGTGCAAAATAAATGGCCTATATAGAATATTATACATAAGAGGAAAAATAGACTGAAATGTAAGAAATGAATCTTAGGGTCATACTTTGGAGAGCCTTTAAGTTAGTTGTCTTAGCATCCATGATATGCTAATGCAGTCCTAAAGGCCCCATAATGAAATGGCTAAAGTAGACAGCAGTTATTCCTCTATGTGACTCTCTGACTGGTGAGGCTGGGAGAGATCAGACTCTGCCTTCAGGTCATCAGGGACTCAAGATTTCTCCCACCTTGCTTCTCTGTCATCCCCTTGGGCCTTACATTTGTAAACTGGGTAGAACTGGATTTCCAGAAATGTGGAATTCCAGGCTACCTTGAATTCAAAGGATACTGGGAGAAAGGAACTCTCCCCACCTTTCCTTTGCTCCTGACAAAGCTCCTTCGCGTTACAAAATCCCATTCAAATTCCAAAGTTTCTGGGAAATTCACAGCCTTTCCTCCCCACACACCCCCCCATTAAGGCCAATTCTAGTTTCTTGTGGATCAGTACCTGTTAGAGCAGAAAAGGAGGGTCAAAATGAATATCCCTGTGTGGATAAGAGAAGAAAAGGAAATATTCCACAGACAATTGTCAAGAAAATAAACAGAACATATTAGACAGGCATTATGATCTTCCTACCCTAGAAGACCCTGGAACTGTTCTTGAGAAGATAATCCCTTATGCTGTGTCTTCCGCTATCCCCTGGCATTTCCTGTTGACTAGTTCTTACTTGTCCACGTTCTCTGTGGCAAGATCTGAAGTGGGTATGGGAAAGCAGAGTCTCCTTGGGGCTGATACCTTGCATCTGCAGGTTTGGTACTTGAAAACTGCTTTAAGAACTGAACAATCAAAGGGATTTGAAGAGGACTTCTAGGATTTATTGGCTAAAACTCCCTCCAAAACTTAATAGGAACTAAGTCATTTTCCAGTTATAACTGTTTCCAGTTATTTTCATGTGTCAGTGACCAGTCTCCACCCATCTACAACCATGTCTCTCATCATCTTTTTAATTGGGACTACCTTGGAGTAATCTGAAGCAAGATGCCTGAGCAGGAATGCAACATGATTTATTTCATCTTTGCCCTGGGGCTGCTATCCACCCTTTGACTAAGCTTAATAAGAGACTCTGCTAAGCCTTCTTATCCCCTGCTGTACAGAAGCCGTTGGCTTTTCCAACCCAAAAGTCACCAAAATTTTAGACTCAATTTCCTTCCATCTCTTTTTAAAACTGTCCAACATATGCCTCAGCTGTTGGCTGTGTCATAAAACATTGTCAAAGGCAACCAGGAACAGGCACAGGCTTTAACAATGTTACCTTCACTCTTTTGGACTAGACTCTCAGTGCTCTGGCTTCCACCTTGTCACCACATTTGCCATCACACAAAACAGTCACCAGCTGTGCAGTTCATAATGCTTCCTCACGGCTCTTCCTGACCACAAAACAGTAACATGTGTTGTATGCATTTCTTTTAACACACCACTTCCAGAACAAATATTTCATCAATGTCAGACACAAAAACCATTGTTTAAAGCATTAAGGAAGTTAATATAGTTTCTAGGAACAGGCTGTAGACTGGACCTCTTGATTCATAGAGAATTAGCCCAATAAGAGGACTGTTCCCTTGAAGACTCCCTGGGAATTAAGTTTACCTGGAGTCACTGCCACCTCACCAGCAACCTCTTAACAGCAGAAAGAAACAAGTTTTCTTACCCACAGGAATCTGGACAATGTTGGAGAGTGATTTAAAATTGCAACATAGATAACAAAACCCACAGTGAGATTCTGCAGGAAAGCTGCCTCTTACTAAATTCCATGTTTCATTCTCTCACAAACAGTGCATATCCTTTGAGGAACTTAATTCACATTCACTATAACAAAGTCTCAGAAATGTGGTTTTTACCCCTGATGTTGTCTTCTTCTTTTTTTTAAAGATTTTATTTATTTATCTAGAGAGAGAGAGAAAGAGCACAAGCCAGGGAAGGAGCAGAGGGAGAGGAACAAGCAGACTCTGCAATGGGCTCAGAGCCAGAGGTGGGGCTTGATCACATGACCCTGAGATCATGACCTAAGCCAAATCCAAGAGTTCTATGCTCAACCAATTGAACCACCCAGGCATACCTTTTTCCTGACGTTTTCAGTTAGAGAATGAAGTAGAGACTGACAGAATTTATCTGATCATTCTGCCTCATTTTTAGGTCTCTCCCTGTTGGAGAGTTTATAGGTTAATGCTTTCAACATACCTCCATATTAACCTTCCAACTTGGCTTACAGAAGAAAGTCCCATTTCCTACTTCATGGTTAACATCCTCCACAATCAGCCCATTTACATTTCTTCAATATCTCCCTATGCTCAACTACTCTATTTCAGTCAAATATTACCTGCTCCCCCAATATATCAATGTATTCTTGTTTCACAGGTTTGTACATTTGAAATAGCTCCTATTTCTTCTCTGTCTACAAATATTTCTATCCTTAGAGACCTAAACCAATTCCTACCACTTCAGTAAAGATTTCTAAACCCTCCAGTCTATGTTGATCATCTTGGCTCTTGAATCAAAAACTTTTTCTATTATATTCATTGATCACTTACTCTAATGTCTTAAGATATCTCAATTTACCTTTTATTATTTTCCTTTTAAATTCCATAATGTTCTCTATCTTCTAATGTGTAAACATTTTGTAGTCGATTGACTGGTGACCATAATCAAGGCAGATATTGGTTTTTAAAGGGCATCTTTAAAATCACAAAGTCTTTAATTCAGATACACTGGGCTCTTGATATTTATTTGGTTAAAGAACTAGCTTATTTCAAAAAACTGGAAAGTTAGGAAAATAAGATATGTCCAAATTATTTCAAATTCCTGTGGAAATTCAATTCCCTTTGAGAAAAAAAGTTCTGAGTCCCATATTGAAAAAAAAAATTTTTGAGAAAACAATCTTTGTAGGGACAGGATTGGTAGGGAATTGGAAACCAGGGCCTTGACAGTTTCTAGGATGACAAGGAATACAAAGAATCCTGACTATCTTATTCTTTCAGAGTAATGCTCACATTTCCTCCCTGCAGGAACAGCTCTGAAGGTGTGCAGAACAACTACAAGCAAATAAAGGGGTTTTTTCCAGCTAATTTGCATTCTTGCAGCTGACCTTATCATCAGGAAATGAAATATAGTGAAAAAAAAAATGTTCTGAATCCTATCTGTACCCTTTATTAGTATGTGGCCAGAGAAACTTTTACTCTTCAGTTTCTTCTTTGGTACCATATGCATTACCGAAATTTATTAGGGCTATTTAAACAAATTAATAGGGACTCACTATGATTTTAACTATGTTGTGAGTTTCAAAGTAGTGCCATATTTTATCATTCATTTAATGGTCACTTGTTCCACACTGAAAGGATCCGCACATGAACTCATTCTCCTCAAAAAATATGTATTTATGAAGCTTGAGTTCATTGAATATGATTTCATTCTATTCAAACCACATCACATTTCACAATGGCAAAGGTTTCCCAACAATGCATTTACATCGTTATTCAGTTCATTTATCTTCACTGAGATCTTAACATTGAGAATGTACTTTACCTTTCTAAGCATCAACATCTACTAATCATGCTAACTAGTTTTGTTACTGGTTATAGCTCATGGTATAGCACAATAGAAATTGCTTCACAAGAGCTATGAAAAACTAATTGAAACCAATTATGACAATTATCTCTCTGTTCAATTGCTTGCGCTAGACTCTTTCCTCATACCATACTGTCAGACTGCAGACAATTTTCGCTGATGTGACCTATCCAATTGCATTTCAGGCTTTATTCAGTGAGCATGCATACTTCTGATTAAAATTAATAGAAGCTATGCATGGTTTGAGTGAGGACTAGAGTTATTAGGATTATAATATGAATATAAGTGAGAATTAAGTATCATTTGGACCTTCTTATTTTAATTAAGTACCCAAACACTTTTAATCAAGCATATAATTAAATTTAAGGGGAAGTGCATTGTGTGCTAATTGCCATTGATTATTAATAATATGCTTATTTATGCATGCAAACTCTATAATGACATATATCTCCAAACTCTTTCTGAATGACAATAACTGAATTTTGCATAATGAAACTATTTATGAAATGGAGTCCTACAAGAAATGTCAGATGAGAAAATATGCAGATCGCAGAACTCTTCCTTCCTAACTTTTCCTTTTGAAAAGTTAGAACATATCCCATGAACTCATATGGAAGAACACCTCTAAGATCGAATTGCTGCTTTCCCCACTTCTGTTTGGGGGAACAATATATGTTTTGGGGTTATTTGCTCTAAAAAGAAGCTAATCTTTACTTTAGCTTTTAAAAATGGTCTTTTAAATTTTGCCATTATATACATTAAGGAATGATTTTTCATTGTATGCTTTAAATTTATTCTTTTCTTATATCTGTTTATTCACTTATTATCTAATGGTGATTTGTTACGCAATTTCTACATGCTACGCATTTGTCTAGGCACTGTGGATACAATAGTAAGCAATGCATACCCCCCTTCCTCATAGAGTTTGTGAGCTAAACGTGTGTGTAGTGGTAGAGAGAGCACACAGATAATAAATAATACATAAATAGTCTAAAGTATTCTTAGACAATAAATGTTAAGGAGAAATATAAAGCAAAGAAGGAGGATGAGAAGAGGAAATAGAAGTTTTACATATGTTAGCTAGGGAAGATTTCATAAAGATGGTGACATTTGAGTTAAGAAAGATCTGACCAGATGAGTAGCCAGTCATAAGGATATTTGGGGAGGAAGTAATTCAGGAAAAGAAATTGCGAATGCAAAGTCCCTGAAGCGTAGACTTTTTAGGATGTTCAAGGAATAGTAAGAGCCCAATTTTGTTGGTGTGGATGGACTTGATGGAAATTGGGAGGAAATGAGATCAGAGAGTTAAAACAGGGCCAGCCAGTATAAGACTTTGAAGCCATTGTAAATTTATTTTCAACTCATTCATTTGAAATCTGTCTCTTCAAAAATAAGTTTATACAGCTATTTCCTGATATGTGTTTTTTAAGATATTTAATTATCTCCTCACAATGGAAGAGATTTACTGTCTTTTAACACCCCAGATCATTCCCCTTCTAACATACACTTCTCATAAAATTTTGGTTGAAATATTCAATTAAACCTCATAAGTATGTAAATGCTATTCTTAGGATTCTTAACCAAGTTATGCATTATACTGATTACTTATATGTCTTAAAGAAGTTTGTTTTTTCTAGTTAATGATTTCCCTTATTTTTATTTCAGGCTGAGAAAAATGTCAACTTAAAACTCTTTGCCAGTTGTCTGAATTTCTTCCCAAACACTCAGATACATCAAGCATTCAACATCAACTCAATGAAGAAAAATTTTCAGAACTTTCCAATCTCCATCTGGGCAAGTTGATGTCTACTGCATGTTTCTAGTACCAGGAATTATTTTGGTAATTCCATTAAACTGTCTTCTTACTTGAATCTGTCTTTCCTACATCCCATAATGTTCTCTTTGTTATAATGAAACACCAGTAGCTTCCTAAGAATGTGTTCTCTGTATAAGAGACAAATAATAAGAGCTGTATAAGAGACAAATAATGCACACCTATAAATGTCTTCATATCATGCTCAAACTCCATGATAATTTAGAAGAGTTACAGAACTCTAGCATGGAAACCATTTACATTGGGACTTGCAAGGCAAAGCAAGACCCTGTTGATGTTTTGAAAACCAATACCATTCTGAATTTTGTCACTTTGATTTTGAGCTTGTTTTTCCCTATTTTTCTTGTTAAAATTTTATATATTTATATATCATGATATGGATTATAGTTTTGTGTTATTTAACCAGGAACAAATTTTCAATTATTCTGGAAACTTGTTGGGCCCTTTTAATATGAAAACTCAAATCTTATCATCTGCTTTAGAAGGAAAAAAAAAATGGATTTTTCCCCCTTTATTTTATCAGTGATCTCTTTTAAGAATGACTTATTTGAAGACCCTATTGGACTGCTTCTCTGATTATAATTGCTACAATTAATAGTACTCTATATCGTCTTTCCTAAATCCTGTATCTGGTTTTCCCCTTCTTTCTCTGAAGTTTTCATCAAATTTGCCTTTAAATCCATAAATTTTTCATTTTTATTTCATTTTTTAGAAATTTCTAAGAATATTTCCTTATTCTCTTTCTACAGCATCATGTTCACGTTTTATATCTTTTAGAAAACACTTATATTGGTTTTTAGGTTGATTTTCAAAGTTTTCCTTTGCTTACATAGAGTCTGTTTCTTTTAAACTGTTATGTTCTTTTTGTTTGGGACATCAACATCTACGCTAGAGAACTTCTTCAAAAGTTAGAAGTAATTTTTACTATTATTTAAAACTATTTAAGAGCTAAATAGATGCTCTGAGTATATGTATGGTACTTGATACCTGCAGACTACACTATAATTTCCTTGATTGTTTCACTGAGACACTAACTAAGTCAGTATCTTTAAGTACTTCCTTTTGAGCTGCTTATACTCTGCATAAAAGAATCTTTTGTCATCTTGGAGAGTACAGAGCTGGCTGCCAGTTTTCTGTGAGTTAAGTGATGAATAATGTATGTGTGGAGGAGGGGTGTCAAAATTTTGTAAAGAAACATTCACTTAATCCACCTAGTTTTTTGTATTGGGTCTTTCTTTTCAGCTTTATCTGAGACTCACTACCCTGAGTCTGTTTTACCCATTTTACCTGTTTTAAAGAATAAACTTAAAATATTCAGTTAGGGTACAGAAATGGAAGTCACCAAGCTCATATTTTTGGCCCTCTCACTTCTTCTTAATTGGATTTTCAACTAATGTTGTTTTAAGCATGAATTTCACTGCCTCTTTCAGGGATACCTGGTGCTACCAATTCTTGAGAACTTCTGGACATTCTGAGGTATAAATGGGATTGCTTCTTGGCTTTCCCCACTAGTGAATTAGGATTGAAGCTTCTGCTGACTCCTGAGTCTGTTACTACTGGTTCATCTGATAACTGGCTCCAAAATACTGTTTGGTTTTAATCCTCTTCCATTATCTATAGTCTTGTAAGTTTTTGGCATTTAAAAACCTTCTATTTTAGATGTGTGTAAAGAGAAAGTAACAGTCAATGTATTTGATTTTTTATTGTCATACAAAACTCCATACACTGACCTCAAATATCAAATGAAAAATGAGAAATTAACTACAAAATGGATATCACTTACTAAACATATAAGACATTAGGTTATAGGTAGATAAAAGCCCTGTATAATCCCAAATCTAAGAGGTTTCTAGTGATATATATTTTAAATATGTAAATGTATTTATAAATAGGTATAAACATATTTATAAATAAATATGTACTGTTATAGAGGATTGAAGTCATTAAATTATCAAATATGTTGGATTTACCTGTATCTTAAACTCATTAATTTAAATTAACTGGGATGTACACACTGTTTCAAATTCTGAATCTGGAGAAACATAAAACAACATTAAAATTTTAGGATGGACTGCCTGTTAATATCTATAACTTTCTTTGAAATTTCATTGGATCAAGAACCAACTATCTTTGAAAACAAGCCACATCAAAATAGTACATTACTTTAAACCCGACTGTAACTGTAAAGGAGACAGCATGTCTCGTGGTGAAATAGCAAAGGATCCTGCCATAGTGCCTCTGAGTTACTATATTCAAAAACTAATCATACTATAAACATTCATAAAGGTGAGTTTATATATATATTACTGTAATATTTAGCTAAATGTAATTTTAAACAATGCCATGCATTTCTGAAAATATGAGATCATTTATACCTGTTTCATTTTTTTTTTGAAGAACATGTCACTGTACACAAAAGAAGTACTCAATATGTGATTGAAAAAAGAAAAAGAAAACATTGCAGGGGAGGGAGAAATGAGTAGACAGAACACAGAGGAGTTTTTGCACAGTGACCAGCCCTGTATGATACTATAATGATGGGTACATGCCATTATATATTTGTCAAAACCCACAGGATGTACATCAAGAGTGAACTCTAATATAAACTATGGACTTTGAGTGATAATGTGATAATATATGCTCAATTGTAACTGATGTACCACTCTAGAGCAGTGGTTCTTAGGCAGATGCTTCAGATATTTTATGAACAATATTACATGATCTTAGAGCTCTATTAGGAGAAAAATAATCATTTAGGTCTTAAGATTCAATGAAAATATAAGTCATAAACCTATTTTAAATTTTATTGCTTCCGTCCAGAGGAAGGAAGATGGTGGAGGAGTAGGAGACTGAAATAGCATTAGGTCCCAGGAGTTCAGTTAGACAGTTATCAAAACATTTTGGAAACCTACAAATTCAACAGGAGATAGAAGAGAAGAATAGCAATTCTAGGAGGAGAAGTGAATCAGAAGTGATGGGAAAATAAACCACAGGGGGAGGGGCCAGCTCCTGGCAACCAGTGGAGCAGCAGACCACAAAATCAGATTTTTCAGAATTCTGCTCCACCGAGGGATGTTGCTCCAGAAGCTAAGTGGTGGTGGGGCACATGCAGGGACAGTGTGGTCTCAGGACCCATGGGGTCAAAGAAAGATCTGAGTGTAGCAGAGCTCCCAGGTATCAGAACAGGAAAGCTGGCTACTGAGTCAGAGCCGAGAAGTGAACTCTCAGCTTGGGGGGTACCTTAAACCATGACCCAAGGCACAGTCAAGCTACTGCTTTTCAAGCAGAGACCCCACAAGGGGCAGATCCAGAGAGACCCCCTCTCTCCTCCTCCAGGAAGAGTGGCAAGGGGGCCCATGGAAGGAATCTGCTGAGTTTGCAGACTCCAACTGGGGCTGTGCACCACAGATAAAAACCCTCAGTCACAGGCTGGGTGAGCACAGAATGTGGCCAGAGACCAGGGAGACGGGAGTGATTGACTGTTTTTCTCTGAGGGCGCACTGAGGAGTGGGGCCCTGAGTTCTCAGCTCCTCTAGGCTATAGATTGGGAGGCCACCATTTTCATTCCTGTCCTCCAAAGCTCTATGGAAAGCATTCAGGGAACAAAAGCTACTGAGTGAACATGAGCAAATTACATAGCCTGGCCCCTGGCAAGAGCTGTGGCAATTCCACCACAGGCAAAGACATTTAAGAATCACAGCAACAGGATCCACCCCCAAAAGATCAGCAACAACATCCAGCCAAGACCAAGTTAACTGATCAATGAGAACTGTGGAACTCCAGGGCTAGGGGAGAGCAACACAGAATTAATGGCTTTTTTCCCATGATATTTGGTCTAGGTTAAATTTTTCTAATATTTTTTTTCTTATTCTACTTTTTTAATCTTTTCCTCTTTCCTCCTTGAATGTTTTTTTAACTATTTTATCTTATCAAAACTTTAAAAAAAACTTTTTAAATTTGTATTGTTATAGTCATATTTTATTGCCTTATTGTATTTAACCTTATTTTTTGTATACATATAGGTGTTTTCTTTTTCTTTAAAATTTTGGGATATAATTTCTTCTAATAGATTAGAATATACCCTATATCTAGCTCCAGCCTGATCACATTCAGTCCTCTTTTCTTTTCTTTTTGCAGCCGACTTACCTCATCAATTCCTTTTTTAGAATCTTTTTAAATTTTTATCTTTACAATCATATTCCATCCCTTGTGTGTACCCTTATTTTTGAATACATATAGATTTTTCTTTCTTTAAACTTTTGGGAAGTAGTTTCTTCTAAGAGGCCAGAATACACCCAAAATCAAGTGGGTAGCTTAGTTCTATTCATCAGTCTAATATATATATATATATATATATATATATATATATATATATATATATTTTTTTTTTTTTTCCCCCATCTTCTCCTCCTGGTTTCAAGTCTCTCCTGATTTGGTTAGTGTATATTTTTCTGGGGTCTTTGCCACCTTTTTAGTATTTTACTATCTCATTCTTGTATTCTTTTCTGGATAAAATGACAAAGCAGAAAAACTCACCACAAAAAACAAACAAACAAACAAACAGGCAGTACCAATGGCTAGGGAACTAATCAATATGAACATTGGTAATATGTCTGAACTAGAGTTCAGAATGATGACTATCAAGGGCTAGCTGGGCTCGAAAAGGGCAAAGAAGACATTAAAGAATTGCTTTCTAGAGAAATAAAATTTCTTTCTGGAGAAATAAAAAAAGTAAGATCTAAAAAAGTTGAAATCAAAAAAGCTATTAATGAGGTGCAATCAAAAATAGAGGATGTTAGGATAAATGAGGCAGGAGAGAGAATTAGTGATATAGAAGACCAAAGGATGAAGAAAGAAGCTGAGCAAAAGAGAGACAAACAACTACTGGACCATGAGGGGAGAATTAGAGAGATGTGATAACATAAGATGAAACAATAGTAGAATAATTGGAATTCCAGAAGAAGGGAGAGAGAGAGGTGCAGAAGGCATACTGAGGCAGATTAAAAGAATTACCCTAATATGGCAAAGTGAGCAAACATCAAATTCTAGGAGGCACAGAGAATCCCTCTCAAAATCAATAAAAAAGAGGACCACACCCCATCATCTAATAGTAACACTTACAAGTCTTAGTGACAAAGAGAAAATCCTGAAAGCAGCTCAGGATAAGAGGTCCATAACATAGAACAGTAGAAATATTAGACTGATAGCAGACTTATCCACAGAGACAGGCAGGCCAAAAGGACTGGCACGATATATTCAGAGCACTAAATGAGAAAAATATGCAGCCAAGAATAGTATACCCAACTAGGCTGTCATTGAAAATAGAAGGAGAGATAAAAAGCTTCCAGGACAAACTAAAATTAAAAGAATTTGCAAATACCAATCCTGTTCTATAGGAAATATTGAAAGGGGTCCTCTAAGCAAACAGAGAGCCTAAAAGTGACAAACCAGAAAGGAACAGAGACAATATACAGTAACAGTCACCTTACAGGCACTAAATTAACATCTTTCAATAGTTATCCTGAATGTAAATGGGCTACATGCCCAAATCAAACACACAGGGTATCAGAATAGACAAAAAACAAGAACCATCGATACGCTGTATGCAAGAAACTCATTTTAGACTCAAGGACACCTCCAGATTTAAAGTGAGGAGGTGGAAAACAATTTACCATGCTAATGGACCTCAAAAGAAAGCTGGGATGGCAACTCTTATAGCAGAAAAGTTAGATTTTAGGTCAAAGACTATAAGAGATGAGGAAGGACAGTATATCATACTTAAAGGGTTTGTCCGACAAGAAGATCTAACAATTTTAAATATCTATGCCTCTAAGAAGGGAGCAGCTAATTACATAAACCAATTAATAACAAAATCAAAGAAACACATGGACAATAATAAAATAAAAGTAGGGTACATTAACAGCCCCTCAATGAAATGGACAGATCATCTAAGCAAAAGATCAACAAGAAAATAAAGGCATTAAATGACATGTTGGACCAGGTGGACATCACAGATATATTCAGAACACTCCATCCCAAAGCAACAGAATAAACACTTCTTTAGTGCACATGGAACATTCTCCAGATGAGAACACATTCTGGATCACAAATCAGGTCTCAGCTGGTACCAAAAGATTGGGATCATTTCCTGCATATTTTCAGACCACAATGCTCTGAAGCTAGAACTCAATCACAAGAGGAAAGTTGGAAAGAACTCAAATACAGGGAAGCTAAAGAGCATTCTACTAAAGAATGAATGGGTCAACCAGGAAATTAAAGAAAATTTTTAAAAATTCATAGAAACAAATGAAAATGAAAACACAATGATTCAAAATCTTTGGGACACAGCAAAGGCCGTCCTGACTTTGCCCTCAGGACGGCCTTTGAAGAAGGCCGTGATACAAGACCTTCTGAAGAAACAAGAAAGGTCTCAAGTATACAACCTAACCATACGCCTAAAGGAGCTGGAGAAAGAACAGCAAAGAAAGCATAAATCCAGCAGGAGAAGAGAAATCATGAAGATCAGAGCAGAAATCAATGAAATAGAAACCAAAAGAACAGTATAACAAATCAACAAAACTAGGAGCTGATTCTTTGAAAGAATAAGATTGATAAAACCATGACCAGACTTCCCAAAAAGAGAAGAAAAAGGACCCAAATTAATAAAATCATGAATGAAAGAGGAGAGATCACAACCAACACCAAAGAAATACAAACAAGTATAAAAACATATTACGAGCAACTATATGCCAGCCAATTTGACAATCTGGAAGAAATGGATGCATTCCTAGAGACAGATAAACTACCAAACGGAACTAGGATGAAATAGAAAACCTGAACAAATGCTTAACCAGTAATGAGACTGAAGCAAAGTCATCAAAAATCTCCCAACAAAGAAGAGCCCAGGGCCAGACTTCTTCCCAGGGGAATTCTATCAAACATTTAAAGAAGAATTAATACCTATTCTCTTGAAACTATTCCAAAAAATAGAAATGGAAGAAAAACTTCCCAACTCGTTTTATAAGGCCAGCATTACCTTGATCCCAAAACCAGACAAAGACACCACCAAAAAGGAGAATTACAGAGCAATATCCTTGATGGACACAGATCTGAAAATTCTCACTAAGATCCTAGACAATAGGATCCAACAGTACATTGAAAGGATTATTCACCATGACCTAGTGTGATTTATTCCAAGGCTGCAAGGTTGGTTCAACATCCACAAATCAATCAATGTGATATAATACATTAATAAAAGAAAGAACAAGAACCATATGATACTCTCAGTAGATGCTGAAAAAGCACTTGACAAAGTACAGCATTCTTTCTTGATCAAAACTCTTCAAAGTGTAGGCAGAGAGGATATATACTCAATACCATCAAAGCCATCTATAAAAAATCCACAACAAGTATCATTCTCAATGGGAGAAAAGGAGAGCTTTTCCTAAGGGAACATGGCAGGGCTGTCCACTATCACCACTGCTATTCAACATAGTATTAGAAGCCCTAGACTTGGGCATCAGACAACAAAAAGAAATTAAAGGCATCCAAATCGTCAAAGAAGAAGTCAAACTATCACTCTTCGCAGATGATAGGATCCTTTATGTGGGAAATCCTAAAGACTCCACTCCAAAACTGCTAGAACTCATATGGGAATTCAATAAAGTGTCAGGATATAAAATCAATGCACAGAAATCAGTTCCATTTCTCCACACCAGCAGCAAAAAAAAAAAAAGAAAGAGAAATTAAGGAGTTGATCCCATCAACAATTGCACCCAAAACCATAAGATACCTAGGAATAAACCTAACCAAAGAAGCAAAGAATTTGTACTCAGAAAACTATAAAGCCCTCATGAAAGAACTTGAGGAAGACATGAAGAAATGGAAAAATGTTCCATGCTCATGGATTAAAAGAATAAACATTGTGAAAATGTCTATGCTACTTAAAGTAATCTACACATTTAATGCAATCACATCAAAATACCATCAACTTTTTTTTTTTCAAAGAAATGGAACAAATAATCCTAAAATTGATGTGGAACCCAAAGTCCCTGAATAGCCTGAGGAATGTTGAAAAAGAAAACCAAAACCCATGGCATCACAATTCCAGACTTCAAGCACTATTACAAAGCTGTAATCATCATGACAGTGGCACAAAAACAGACACATAGATCAATGGAACAGAATATAGAGCCCAGAAATGGACCCTCAATTCCATATTTGACTAATCTTTGACAAAGCAGGAAAGATTGTCCAATGGAAAAAAGACAATCTCTTCAACAAATGGTGGTGGGAAAACTGGACAGCCACATACAGAAGAATGAAACTGGGCCATTTTCTTACACCACAGACAAAAATAGACTCCAAATGGATGAAAGACCTCAATGTGAGATATCAATTTTGATGGCAAAATCCTTGGAGAACACAGGCAGCAACCTGTTCGACCTCAGTTGCAGCAACTTCTTCCTAGAAACATTCCCAAAGGCAAGGGAAATAAGGGCAAAAATGAACTACTGGTACTTGATCAAGATCAAAACCAAAGACAAAACCAAAAAGACACCTGAGAGAATGGGAGAAGATATTTGCAAGTGACATATGAGATAAAGGGGTAGTATCCAAAATCTATAAAGAACTTATTAAACTCAACACCCACAGAACAAATAATCCAATCAAGAAATGGGCCGAAGACACAAACAGACATTTCTGCAAAGAAAACATCCAGATGGCCAACCAACACAAGAAAAAGTGCTCCACATCACTCAGCATCAGGGAAATACAAATCAAAACCACAATGAGATACCACCTCACACCAGTCAGAATGGCTAAAATTAACAAGTCAGGAAATGACAGATGTCCCTGAGGATGCAGAAAAAGGGGAACCCTCCTACACTGTTGGTGGGAATGCAAGCTGTTGCAGCCACTCTGGAAAACAGCATGTAGGTTCCTCAAAAAGTTGAAAATAGAATTACCCTATGACCCAGCAATAGCACTATTGGGTAATTACCCTAACGGTACAAATGTAGTGATCCGAAGGGGCACATATACCTGAACGTTTATAGCAGCAATGCCCACAATAGCCAAACTATGGAAAGAATCTAGATGCCCATCAACAGATGAATGGATAAAGAATATGTGGTAAATATATACAATGAAATATTATGCAACCATCAAAAAAATCTTGCCATTTGCAATGACATGGATGGAGCTAGAGGGTATTATACTCAGCAAAACAAGTCAGAGAAAGACAATTATCATATGGTATCTCTGATATGAGGAATTTGAGAAGCCATGTTGGGGTTAAGGGGGGTAGGGATGGAAAAAATGAAACAAGATGGGATTCGGAAGGAGGCAAACCATAAAAGACTTTTAATCCCACAAAAAAAACTGAGGGCTGCTTAGGGGTCGGAGGGATATGGAGAGTGTGGTCAGGTTATGGACATTGGGGAGATTATGTGCTATGGTGAGTGCTGTGAAATGTATATGTCTGATGATTCACAGATCTGTGCTCCTGGGAAAATAATACAGCATATGTTAATAAAAATAACTTTAAAAATATTTATTGTTTCCAATTAGCAATATCATACTTACTAAAATTGTTCATTATAATAAAATTCTATCAAAATTGCAGTAAAATAGAAAAAACATTCCACTATCATGATGCATAAGAGTCATTATTTTAGAGAAAACTCATTCCAATTCTTACCTAATTCTGTGTCTAAAAACCACTGCTACATTTTTTAAAATTTTGTATTGAACTGTTCACTGCAGCTTTAAAAGCAAATATGAAATGTGTAATCTAACATGTAAAATACACTGTTGACTCAAAAAAAAAAATAGGGAAGACTGTATGTAGGTGCAAGAGGTATTTGGAAACTACTTTCTGCTCTATTTTGCTATGAACCTAAAACTACTTGAAAAATGAATTCTATTGGGCACCTAGGTGGCTCGGTCAGTTAAGAGTCTACCTTCTGCTCAGGTCATGATCCCAGAATCCTGGGATCAAGTCCTGCGTCAGGATTCTTGATTGGTGGGATGTCTGCTTCTCCTTCTGCCCCTCCCTGCTGCTTGTGCTCTCTCTCATGCTCTGTCTCACACTTTATCTCAAATAAAGTCTTAAAATAATAATTCTATTAAATATAAAAATAATTAAAAAATGATAGTTAACATTGATGTCATAAATTTCACTGGCCCTCCCTAATTCAACCACTGCTATAATCTTTCAGAGTGGCTTATGCATACCTTGCAGTCAAGTAGATGCTTCATTGTTAGACTGAATGAAAAAAAAGTTTGCTTTATCAAACAGGTGTCATGAAATTATAAGCATAGGTTTTAGAACTTTCCTTTATCTTCAATTGCCCCTGCTTTCTCTACTGACCTAATCCTTTACACTTAATAACAGGTCATCATGTCTCCATATCACTGATATTAAGAGATTAAGGACATTCAATGATTGTCCTTATATGTCTTACATATTGTCTCTGTAAAAGGTATTGAGCAATTGCTTTGTATTTTTCTTCAAAAGAAAACAAAACAAAACAAACAAACAAAAAAACTTAGTATTGAGAACAACTTCCCAGATCACTGTCTTCCATAGTCCCCCACTCCAAGAATCAAGAATCGTTACTATTCTTGTGAGTGTCAAGCTTCAGATGCTTGTTAATGATTTTTTTTAATTTCAGGAATAATCACAAGATTTTGAAGTACCTGGAATACAAGTGACTACTGAGGAGCTTTACTCTAAAAATCTTGGTCTTAGAATTTAAAAAGAGTTTTGGAACTGAGTTTTCAAGTGAAAGCTGTGGGCTTTCATGATAAGCATATCAGTGATGATGATGATTGTCTCTTTGGGACAGGATGCAGATAAATTACAAAAAGTCCAGTTAAATTTGAATTTCAGTCCATCAATGAATAATTATTCAGTATAAGCATGTCTTAGGTAATGAATGGGTATCCTGCATTCTTTTTGTTTGTTTTGTGTCTTTTTGTGAGTTTTAGGTTTGCTTGTTTGCTAAATTTAGCAACTCTATTTTTTAAGGAGGGATCATTTAAGGACTCATTCTGGGTAAGTGGAAGAGGAGTGCTCACTATTGCACAGCAGACTGCATTTCCTGACACCACAAAAGAAGAAACCTAGAGTCTGATGTATCTGATTAAATGTTAAAAAAAGAAAGAAAGAAAAGAAAATGGAGAGGGGTTTTTGTATAATGGTAGGTATTTTGGAATAAATACATGTATACCATAACATTATTAAAAATTAAACCTCTTGGGTGCCTGGGTGGTTCAGTCATTAAGCTCTGCTTTCTGCTCAGGTCATGAATCCGGGGTCCTGGGATCAAGTCCTGCCTTGGGCTCCATGCTCTGCAGGGAGCCTTCCTCTCCCTCTCCCACTCTACTGCTTGTGTTCCCTCTCTTGCTGTCTCTCTCTCTCTCTCTCTCTCTTTGTCCAATAAATAAATAAAATCTTTTAATAAGAAATTTAGCCTCTTTGCTGTCACTTCCATTCAAAGGAAATCATATATCTTTCTCCTACAAATACAGGAGGACAGCTTATACCTTGAAAAAAGATGTCTTCCTCTCCAAATCGTTTCATTCCATTTATTAGGAAATGCCACCCTCTTATAAGTTATGGCGAGAAATTTCAGAACATTTTTCATTCTGTAGGAGGCTTATCTAATTGCTGACCTGCAGGATAACCCTTTATTTTTTTTCCTGCCTCTAACCCTTGAGCTATTTTTCTGCCAATTATTCCTGTACTCCTCTCTTGTCCCCATTTTATTTTCCTCCAGAGCAAACTCACTGGAGAGGCTCTGGCCCTAAAAGAGACCACTTATATTTTCCACCTGCTCATTTTGTCAAAGAACGGGTGTGTTTGAGAGGGGCTGAAGAGGGAATCTGAATGCAGGTCCTAGGCTCACTGCTGTCTCCTTTCCAGCTTTAGCATAATAGAGCTAATATTTTGATCCATTACTAGTCTTGTGACTACTTTCCAATTGTTTCGGAATGTAAATAGAAGAGATAAGAGAAAAGACACTTCCTTAACTCCAACACATTTGCTTATCTCTGTACTCCAGCAAATTATTCATATTTTCTCCATCCATTCATTACTGGATTATTGGATTTCTGTGTGCTCAGCATGGTGCCATTGCTTTCCAAATTTGCTCTCTGCTCTGTAGACACATACCTTCTAGTGGAAGAGACTCTATTGAATATTTGACTATCAAACTAGGTGATAGTAGTGTTTTATGAAAAGGGCCATGTGAAACGCAAAAAGAGAAAAAAAAAATTTTACCTGGAAAATGCAGAGAAAAATACATTTGAACTGGTTTTTAAGTTACACGTAAGAGCTCATCTGGTTAAGATGCGATAAAAGTCATTCAGAAGTGTGAACACTTGCAAAGCCAGGAGGCATGAATACATAGGACTTGTTTGGGCAAGAAAAGAAGATTGGAGGGAACAGAGTTTAGAACATTTGGTTATGAAGACAAATGGATACAAAACTCTAAAGGTATATTGGGACCAGATTGTAAATGCTGTTGATTACTTTAACTTCTAGTCCACAGTTGCTGGGGCACATGGAAGCCTTCCACAAAAAGTTAAATAGCATGACCAAGGTTATATTTTTATAATATTATATTTATATATTTAACTATATATTTAATACAGCTATGGCAACAGAATCAAAGCTGAAATGAAGCAGAGCAGAAGGACACAATGGCAATGGAATTAGCTTGGAGCTTTCCCCACCCAGAGAAGAGTCTTAAACAGATGGTAATTTCCTATTAGTCAGTTAAAGTTATCCCCATATACAGGGATGTATTATGACATTTCCTACTACAGAGAGCCTGAAATCTCCCCAGCATTAATAACACCCACAATTTAAGTTCACTCTTCTATAATAATTTTCAACTCTGTTTAAGAGTACTCCTAAAAATTTCAGCAAAGTGGTTTAAAGATATAAAATCTAGCTCAGGCCCTGTCACTCTGGTTGTGTGACCTCAGTTCAGTTATTTTAACTCCTCTGTAGTACAATTTTCTTTACTTGTAAGTTCCATGAGGTCACAAACTATGTCTATCTTCCCATTATTACATTTTAGCCCAGAGTATAGAACATAGTAAGTACCAGTAAATACTTAATTGATTAATTGAAGTGACAATAATATTTGCTTTATGTATCAGACAGGGGTCCTATGAGGATTCAAAAATAGAAGGGATAAGCATTTATAAGCAATTTAGCCAGGTTAAAAATATTAGTTTATTACTTGGTGTGTGTACACACACACACACACACACACACACACACATTAGCCTATTACTTGGTTTAAATCTATACACACATACACATTATGTGCATTAAAATAATGCAAATTTAGTATAGAAAAACTTTACACTATAGTAATTCACACACATACACACAATACACCCAAGACACCCAACAGGCATTATTATGCTATGCAGAGATAATCATCAAGATGAGCTTACACTCAAGGTTCCTCTGCAGAAATATACACCTTAAAAAAAGGACCATAATATGCACAGACTATTTTATACCCTATTTTTCTAGAAATAGATTGTAAAAATTAAGCATATAATTAAACATTTTACAATATGACCTTAAAATTATACATTATTATAACCATATTCAATAATTTAATTATCTGATTTATTGGAAAGCAGGTTTTTTTGTTCTTTGTAGACAGAATTAAACAGAGATATTGTTTTTACATAAAAGGGAGTAAAACACCATAGGAGGACTCAGCATTCATGTCACATATCTTTATTTGATAAACATCTAAACTCTTAACAAATATAGCTGTTGTTATTATATATAGGAGAGTGTAAATGAATAAATTAATGCTGAAATAATCAATACTGGCTCAGTGGGTTAAAGCCTCTGCCTTCAGCTCAGGTCATGATCTCAGGGTCCTGGGATCGAGCCCCGCATCGGGCTCTTTGCTCAGCAGCGAGCCTGCTTCCCTTCCTCTCTCTGCCTGCCTCTCTGCCTACTTGTGATCTCTCTCTGTCAAATAAATAAAAATAAAATATTTTAAAAAATACTTATTTATTTTTATAATATCTGTAAAAAGATCAACATGTCCTGCAATCCATTTTTGTGTGGTAATTACCATGTGGACCTTGAGTTGAGATCAGCCAGGGATTCTCATTTAGCTTTGACTTGTCTTAGCTGGGTGACCTTGAACAATATTTCTAAATCTCCCCTTCTTTTTCTTCCAATTCACACATTAATTCAGGTAATTCACACATTACTACATCTTAACTCATTACTAAGTACCATTCCTGACTAAACTAAATAATTGCTTCAATTACTTTGCAATTGTAATTATTACTATTTAATCATTACTCTCTATAGAAGCTGAGGAAATTTATCCATAGTAGCCTTACTGAGGCTCTCTGCTGACCATTTAAGAAACTGCATATTCCTGAGACTGCTCTTAATGTCTTGTTTCATTTGGAGTAATATATAGAATTATCGAAATCCCCACAATCATTAAACATAGACAATATTAAGACAATATGATCTGAAATTACTTAGCTATAAAGAGGTGAATCAACCATTTAATTTTCAGGCTGTAATAAGTCATTTCTCCTTTTCAATTTTCAAAAGATGTTGAATATTGATTATGACTCATCATGCTAATCAGAAGTAAATTTACTCTCACAGTGGTACAGGTAAATATAGTATAGAATATTTCTAGTACCTGTGCAATGTGGGTGGAATAACTGTTATAACCATAGATGGATATTAACAACTTAGTACTCTTTGTTAACACTTAAACAATTGCTTTATCATTTTTTTTTACCGTGATATATCTGAGGTTAGATTCCTCAAAATAAAATGTGCACGCACCTATTCTATTGGTAATGAGGCTATATTTAGTCCCCTATTTTCATGGAAGGCAAGTAAAAGAGATGCTCAGAGACATTCAGCACCTTGACCAAAGTTACACCATTGATAAAGATGGTAGATGTAAGTTGTTTTTTAATTTAATTTTATTTATTTATTTATTTGACAGACAGAGATCACAAGTAGGCAGAGCAGCAGGCAGAGAGAGGAAGAAGCAGGCTCCCTCCTGAGCAGAGAGCCTGATGCGGGACTTGATCCCAGGACCCTGAGATCATGACCTGAGTCGAAGGCAGAGGCTTTAACCAACTGAGCAATCCCCCCAGATACACATTTTGGATGTGAGATGATTTTTTTTTTTTCACTTCACCAGGCTGCTTCTCATCACTATGGAAATTATAATAATTTCCATGACATTACAGAGCTCTGAGAAAGTGAAATACATAATAAAATAAAACTTATGAGAGGTTAGAAAAAAGAAAACATCTGGAGCCAAAAATGCTGCTTCTTATTGTAGGAACACCTCTCTTGGGCCAAGGGCCTGGGTCATCAGAATGTGAGTAAAGAGGATGGTGTTTGAGCATACGCTGACACTCTCACTATTCTCTCCAACCCCAATCTCTTCTCTGAGCTTCTCATTTATACATCCGTTTGCCTATTTCCCATCTCCATTGAGATGCCCAGGTATCTGAAATTTAACATGGCCAAACTGAACCTCGTGCTTTTTCCTCAGTCCCTGACATCTTTAGTAACCAACACTACCACTTTCCCAGTTGTTAAAGAGGAGAAAGTGAGGGGTTGTCCTTATTTCCGTGACTCCTCTCACTCCTTTGCTTCATCTACAAATTCTAGCATATTTACCCCTAAAATCTATCTATACTTGCTCCTCTCATTGCATCGCTATTGTTACCATCTTATTTCAAACCGCCAAAATCCCTGTACAGTGCTAGATCCCTACTTGATCTACCTATTTCCATTGTGGCCTCCCTGCAGTCCATTTTTCTACAAGCAAGGGTGGTCGTCCTAAAGCAAAATCAGAGCTTGGTACTGCCAGCTCAAACTTTTCAGTGACTCTCATTTCAACTATAATACCGTGCGTGGCCTAAAATGCCCGTATGTTCTGAAACAGAGTGCACTACCGCTAAGCAGATCTTTTACTTTCTTTGAAGCCAAGCAAATGTATTCCTATAGTCGCTCCTTCCTTCCAATTACATCTCAACTGTCACCGCCTCAAAGGCCTTTTTTTAAATTTCTAGTTTTTAATAGCATTAATACAAAAAATAATTACTGAACTTGACATTTCCTTGTTTATTATTTGTGGAGAATGTAAATCTCTTCAGGGTAGAGGCTATTAACTATTTTGTCCATCAATGGTTCCCAGTGTATTGTGTAATCCCTGGCACCCAGAAAGTGCTAAAATGCTAGTTGAATTAATTAGGTTAAGTAGAAAGTGCACAAAACAGCAAGATTTACTAAGGTTCACAAAGCATCAAGGTTGAAGGGGGCACTCCAAACCTTTATCTCTCTAAGAACTCTTTCTACAGACAGCTTCATATTAAAAATTTCCTTGTATTATCTTGATCTAGATTGTACTGCATGGGGCTTATTTATAGATTCAAATCGTTTCCCATGGTCATAACTTTGCTAAAAGAATTCTGAACTGCTGACAAATACCCTTATTTCAACCTCTGCTGGTGCTATTTCCAGATGCAATGAAGTTCACTGAAAATGCAGTCACCTGCATTTTATCAGAGTTGTCTTCATATACTGTACAATTTCAAAATTCTCCGGTAGCTCACTATCAAAAGGTTAATTGAAAGTAGAACTATCAAATTTCAAAATTATGATTAGAGTTATATTCAACCAATCTTCTCTACTCTTATGTGCCCCAGACCGATCTACATTAAACATTAACTAGATCTTGAACTAAAAAGTAAATTGTTTGATGGACTGTTTTATATTTTGTTTGATAAGAATACTATGATAACAGAGAATGCATCATTAAAAACACTTGTGCATTCTTCATGTCATCTGTGTTTAAAATGAAGCTTTACCAGAGTTACATAATGCCACAATGTTTTCAAGGTGGCCCTGCTTTTCAACTTTGGCTACTACTGTACCTGAGCAGTATGCAAAGATAACATATGACTTTTTGAAATAAAAATTAATTGTTTTTAATTATTTTTTTAAAAACTTTATAATAGAAAGTTTAGCTTTTATTTTCTACCATTTAAATCAAATTATTGCATGATTAGTTCATTTTACAAAATGCTTTTAATAATGTGAATAAAAGGAACAGGAAAATTAAATATGCAAATTTTACTCCCCTCCCCCCCCAGTTTATTTATTTTCTAATGGTTGAGTGTGATTGTTTTTATTTTATAAATAGAATTTCAGCATAGATTTCTTGGTATTACACACCCTACAGCCATAGCCCATACTGCCACAAGTAATACACCACATGTTTTGCTACTAAAACAGAGCCACAAAGCTGGAGAAAAGTAAAGCAAAGCAAAAACAATGCTCTATTGATGGCACTTTCACGAAATTGTAAATTTACTGGAACCGTGCCAAATTGTAATACTTGACATCATATCCATTCTGTTGCTATAAACCAAGGCTAGTATAAAGCAACTTTCTACAGCATAATGGCTGCTGTTTTTGCTTAAAATTAATTGCACATGTGTTTAATTATATAGCTGTTCTTGAAAGTGATTATATAAAATGTTACTTCTTCTTGGTCTTGCTTGGATCTCTCAAATTATAGTTCTCTAACTCTGAAAGCAACAATGAATTTTAATAAAGGGCAGGGTTTGCAAATTACTGTTGCCTAGTTGCTGCCAGTTACTGAAAAGCCTCTTTTAGAAACTGAATGAAGTTCTGTTGTCTTTGTTCACTTCCAAAGAAGAAGAGACTAGAATTACTCATCCAGGCCACCAGAGGGCACTCTGATGATGACCATGTCCTCTGATTGGTCTAAAGACCTTCTTCGATATTGCCTTTCAGTCTGAAAAATTTCTCTCTGGAATTCCAAAATTAATATTATCAGTCATCTTTAAAGAACAATGAGTATATTTGGGAAGTCCTTAAACTAAAGTTTTCTGGTTTTTTTCAGAACCTGATATGATTCAGGCACACTTCTACCTAGACTGATTTAGAACGATTAATCTTTGGTTCAAGCTCCCAAACCTAGGTGTGTTTAATTTGGAAGTAATATGAAGCAGTATAATGATTCAGCAAACTATTTATAGCTGTAGACTTTATAGTAACATGTAACATAGAGATTGGACATGTAGCTCCAGAATGTAGCTTGAAGAAGGAAGCATACCCAAAACCAGTTTTGGAATCAATATGATTTTGCCTGAACAACGGTCCAGGCATTTGGCACTGTTAGAACCAACCTAGTTTGGGACAATTAATGGAATTACAGGAAAATATACTGCCATTGGTAATCCAGTTTATAAAGCAACCCGTGTTTGTCAACTGCATTTTTTGAAAGTGCTTTACTATGTTCTTGATGCTCTCTAAATCAATGCTTTTACTTATAGATAAGTAATTTTTATCTGATACATATAATTAAAATATCAAATATCACTGAAGAGATTATAATGAAAATTAGTCCTTAATCTCAGACTTTTCTCATACCTGTTCATCAGTCATGCTCCCTAGAAACAAAGGTTTTTAACCCTTTGAGATTTGTTTGAAGCCCAATGGTGAATTACACACTCTAAATAATGTGTATAAACTGTTCACCCTCACTTTTTCTATTTTTACACATCTTCAATTAACTTTCTGTTATATGAGTAAGGGTATCACTCCAAAAACAAGCCTTTTCCTTTTCCCCATCAATCATCTTAATAGTTAAATCAATGTTGAGTATTTACAGAACTACGTTCATGGAAATATTCACGGGAGATTCAATTAGCAAATTATACTTTCTTGAGTAAACATTTATCCCCCTCAATATAATAATCACTTCATTTTTTTTCCTTGAATAATTTTCTCTGTTTTCATCCTTTTTTTCCTCCCATATGCTATATTCTACCAGTTCTACCATGGACAGGTAAATATTTTAGAGTTATACTTTTTTCTAGAATTCTTTCCAATTTTTAAAATTCTGTTCCAAACTCTCCCAGACTATCTTCTAGTCCACGATTTCATCAGAGTAAACTATTGTTCTAGATAAACAGATTTCATTGCCCCCTTTGAAAGACTAAGAAGAGTCAGGGAGTTTCAGACTCTCCTTTCTCACCAAGATCACATATGACAAATGACAAATTTAATCTATAATCTAGACTTTCTGACTCTTCAGGCAGGGCACTGTTCATTTTTTAACAAGCAAAGTAGTATATATTTTCCTTTTGAAACCATGGAAACATGTATTTACTAATTTAGCCTCTCCAAGCTTCTCAGAAAATTGCTTCACAAAATTTACACAAAGAAGACACATTTAAAAATATTCAAGTTCTCAATGAAAAGACAAAAATGTAATAGAATGTGCAGACTGAAGGAGACAATGAAACAACCTCACATCTCTAGTGAATTTTAATTTATTTCATTAAATAGAATTTTAATTAAAAAAAGAAAAATTATCAAGTTTTCCTTAATCTACTCCTTCCAAGGAAACTCAACTTGAAGGACTATTTTAATTTAGAAAAATAATGACAATACTAAAACCATCTATAGTTTACATTGTAAATAGCATTAGAATTGCTATTTACAAATAGCCTTCTTTTACATTAGCTCCTCAGTATATGGGTTTGGATATGGATAAGGGACACCCTTTTCTTTTGGTCAATGTAGAACAGAGATAGGCATACTCTGCCCTCACACTAAATTTAACCCACTGTCGTTTCTTTATATACTGTTTTATTAGACCACAGCTACACTCATTTGTTTATGTATCATCAGTGGTTGCTTTTTCACCACAACTTAAGTTGTAATTGGTTATGAGGGAGACCATATGGCTTCCAAAGCCTGAAATACTTTCTCTCTGGCCCGTTGCTGAAAATGGTTGCTGACACTTGAGAAGATTTTCACATCTCCTCATATATTGCTTTGAATTTCGTTGTAGTTACTTAGAGATATTTCATAATGATACATAAATATACATATGTGTGCTTTCAATCTGGTTGCCTCTTCACAGATAATGATTTCACTTCCAATACGATTCATTCTATACTTTTCCCCCCATTTATCATTAATTATAACAAAGGAATAAAATATTTAACAAGAGAGTAACTGAACCCCCTTCAATTTTACAAGGCTTTTTAAAGGTGTCATTTATACAAATGGATATTCCCAAGGACCCACAGATAGCTCAATCACTAACATGTAAATATTGTGAAAGATATCCAATATCACATATTATGATGAGTTTATTTCTACATATTACTGACAAAATTGGGAAAGGAGATGATGAAATGCTTCATCAAGTTTTTAGGACTGAGTTCACTGAAACCTGCAAGCAATAACTACATTTGAACCATTTTAAAACTGCATTTTCTTTGAAAATGTCATTTAAACAAAAATAATAAAATTGAAGTGATGAGTGAAATCTTTTGGTGAAATTGTGTGCATTTTTACAACCCATTAAGTCTTCATTAATTTTCACAGCTTATGAATCTTTCTCTGTTACAGAGTGTAGCATTTTTAGCAAGGTAGGTTGAACAGTGGTCAGAAGCCTGAATCAGAAAATCAGACCTCCTGAAATTGAATTCAAGCTAAACCAGCAGTGTGGTCTGAACCTGGTCCCTCCATCCCAGAGCTTCAGTTTCCTACTCTATAGAACACAAGAAAAAAATACAATATGTACTTCATAGATTTGATGTGCAGATTAAATAAGATAAACCATTTGGAAGCACTTTGTACAGTGTCTGGCAGATAATAATCAGTCAATAAATGTTGGAAGTATTTCCATGACAATAAACATATATTCTATTATTTTATTTTTTAAACATATATTCTATTTTTTTTAAAGATTTATTTATTTATTTATTTAACAGAGAGAAAGAGAGAAATCACAGGTAGGCAGAGGCAGGCAGAGAGAGAGAGAGGGAGAAGCAGGCTCCCACCTGAGCAAGGAGCCCGACGTGGGGCCCGATCCCAGGACCCCGAGATCATGACCTGAGCCGAAGGCAGAGGCTTTAAAACTGAGCCACCCAGGTGCCCCCAGTATCTATTATTTCAAAGATTTATTTGAGAGAGTGGGACAAGGGGTAGAGGGAGAAGGAGAGAGGGAGAGAGTCTCAGGCAGATTCCCTGCTCAGCATGGAGCCCAAAAGGGGCTCAATCCTATTACCTTGAGAGCATGACCTGAGCTGAAATTAAGAGTCAGAGACTTAACCAAGTGAGTCACCCAGGCCTCCCTATTTTTGTTTATTTCATAATATTATGATATGTAAAAGATACTCTTCTTTATTTTGATCCCTTTCCCCCATGTCTTTTTAAAATGTTATCCTAAAGTTTGTCACAAAGTCTATATAGTATATGGTAAAATAAATAGAACATGAAGGGAAAAAATACAAGTATTACAAACATTAAAATAGGACATAAAAAAAACCTCTCACTAGTCTGACCTTTCCATATAGCAACAATTTATATATGTGCATATGTTTTATATGTATTATATATTATACATTTATACACTTAAGTTGATTTCTTTTTTTGGATAAACTCAGATATTAAAAATGTCAATGACAGCAAAATATTTTTTTTTCCTTTTCGAAATTAGAGCTCTCATTTTAAAAAAAAGTCTTTTCAGACAAAGATCAATTTTAATTTCTCTTCTTTGCTAAATGTTGTAATAGATCATGCAATAAATATATACCTTGTAAGAAATCTTGTATACATTTTAAGAGAAATAGCATTGAGAGAATCGACAAATAATAGTGGATGGTGTTATTTTTTTTTTTTAAAGGTAGATTTCAGAAAAAAACGAATGTTGGGTAGAATCTCCAGAAACTCATAATCTGTGATAGTGTTTAATTCACTCTTCTAAATATGTACGACTACACAGTAACAGGCAATGTGCTTGTCACTTATGATACAGTGTGAACACATACCCATGATCTTTGGCTTCTTAAAGGTATAATCTACTGAGGGACACTTACAGAAAGTTAGTAATTATAATTTTAAAGATATGAGTTGCTCCACTGTATTCAAGGTGCAAGACTTCCCAATAATGTATCTGTTACAAGTTCAGCGAAAGTGTAAGTGTTGCTATCACCATACTTAAGAAAACACCTTCCCGAGATTTGGGAATTCAAGGAAGTCTCACAGCGCTAATGTGAGAGCTACATTAGAGGTATGAATTGTTCTGAAAGTTGTTTTTACAAAAGAAATACAATGCAATTTGTACTAAAGTAACCTTCATCTAATCTAAGCTATGGGTAAAAAACAGGAGTGAAAAACAAAGGGAGGTATATATGAAATGTCTAATATTTCACATTTATGCCTCCTTGTTGATGAGGCAGAGAACACAAAGGAAATAAATGCTTGACAAAAGTTGATGTCTTCTAATTTTTTAAAAATTTTCTCAGGGCTCCAGTGTGGTTCAGTGGGTTAAGCCTCTGCCTTTGGTTCAGGTCATGATCTTAAGTTCCTGGGATTGAGCCCCACATGGGGCGCTCTCTGCTCAGCAGGGAACCTGCTTCCCCTCTCTCTCTCTCTCTCTCTGCCTCTCTGCCTACTTCTGATCTCTGTCTGTCAAATAAATAAATAAAATCTTTAAAAAAAATGTTTCTCTAATTTTATTCTGTTGTTATACCAGCCAGGTAAAGGCAATTAATGTTAAGAAAATGTCACTTTTTTTCCCAAAATAATTGTGTGTGTCCAGAATAGTCACAGTTTAGCTAACCAGTATTATATATATTCAGAATTATTTTTCATTCTTTACTTCCATTGTTTTTATTTTAACATTAAAAATGCTTTTTACTTTTTCTCTGCCCCTTACATTTATTAAAAAAAAACTGACCCTGTTTAGGAAACTAGTCCTATTTTCCCCACAGCAGATGTATTTGTCTATATATGTATGTACAGATATACATATACATATATATACATGCACATGTATGTGTATATACATGTGCATACACACATATTTTTACACATACATATATACACGTGCATTGATCCATGTTGTTTTCTAAGTTTAACCACATATTTTACACTCTTGGATATTGAAAAGTCCAGCCACTAGAAGTATATTTTGCTTTTAGAATTAATCACCATGTCAAAAACAGAAACTGTACCTCTCATATCTATAAATACACATCCCAGTTTCACACCTGAGTTTCTTAACCAGAAACTTCAGCTTGATCTTGAATCCTGCAATAAAATTGCACAGATTCGTGGATATGAGTAAGGAATAGTATGATAGCTGGTCCACAATTTTAGACAGATCCAGTCAGAAGATTTAGATAATGGAACTGATTCTGATTTTGTTGAAGTAATCTTTTATGAACTAAACTTACTATATATACTTACAGACATATGTCTATGTGTATACATACATATACATAATCTATTATTTATTTATTTATTTATTTATTTTTATTTCTCATTTCTAGAAATTAAATATGGAAAATATCAAATAGATATTTTAGCTTTTAATCATATATATTTTAATCAGATTTTCAGAATCACCCAAAATAAAAATATGATTTCTGTTATACATATAATACACACTTCTCAAATATATAGATATATGAAGAGAGGGTCTCAGCAAGTTTGAATAACTTAACCAGTTCCACACCAGGGATCAAAGGCGGACACTCGATTGAAACCCATGTATCAATGCCTTCCCAGTTCGTTTTCTCCACCCCACCACCCTTCCACACTATACTTGGCAATGCTAACATATTCTAATGATGCATTACATTCAATTATAAATAGAATTTCATTAGTTTTTATAAGATTTTATTTATTTTTTTGAGAGAGAGAGAGAGCATGAATAGAAGGAGGGGCAAAGAGAAAGGTAGAAGCAAACCCCCTGCTGAGCAGAGAGCTTGCTATGGGGCTAAGTTCCAAGACCTTGGGATCATGACCTGAGTCAAAAGCAGACATTTAACTGACTGAACGACTCAGGTGCCCTGAATTTAATTAATTTTAAAATAGAAGAAAGGATTATCATCCTGGGTTGAAAATAATCTCTTTCTTAATCTAAAGTGGTTGAAAACAATGTAAAAGTTCTTAGACACTATGCTATACTTTTTGCAAAATTATTAAACTGTTCTCTGAATCTTAAGCCTCTTCCAGAAGTCCCTAAGAACAACCAAAGATATTTTAGGTGTCAGGACTAACAGATTCATAATAAAAAGGGCATAAACTTATTTAAAAATTCTTATTGTAAAATTCATTTATATACAAAATAGAGGCTATTTTTCCCCCTTCTAAGAATTTTAGAATCTACAGTAAGGTTTCCTTTTTTCCCCTCAATTACTAACTAAACAGTATTCACTTTTTTAAAACTTTTTAAGCGTCAGGGAGAATTAAGTTTAAATTTGACCTCTGGTAAATGACTAAAACTCACTATTTTCTTTGTAAGAATAATACTACCTAAATCATGGAGTTTTAAGGAAAAATAAAGGCTACAAAGCAGCCAACTAGATGCTAGAATTTATTCAATAAATGTTATTTTTGTCCTTTATTTGCTTTTCTTTTTTTTTTTTTTAAGATTTTATTTATTTATTTGACAGACAGAGATCACAAGTAGGCAGAGACACAGGCAGAGAGAAGGCAGAGAGGAGGAAGCAGGCCCCGTGTCAAGCAGAGAGCCTGATGTGGGGCTCAATCCCAGGACCCTGAGATCATGACCTGAGCCGAAGGCAGAGGATTAACCCACTGAGCCACCCAGGCGCCCCCCTTTATTTGCTTTTCAAAGAGGAAATGTTACGTTAAAAATATAAAAAGATCATTTGGAGTATGGAATGTTTAGGGTAGTAGGGGATATTTAGTTTCAGGGTGGTGTATTATATTATTTGGCTGATTTTTAGAAATAATTTATTTTCATATGGTCTGGTATTCATGTCACTGAAATGTGTTACGTATACCACTAAAGACTTTTACTTGGGGAGCTAAAAAAATAAAGGGAACTATAGTGATTTAGAAAGCATATGAAATACCTGATATGAAGGCAGACTTAAGGGCAAAATATTCACAAATAATTTAATTCCAGATCTCATATATTAAATGGATTAAAATCTTAAAATATTTTTGGTTGTTTCTAGTATTGGAAATTCAAAAGTAAGATTGCATTCAAGGTAATTGTAGTCAGGTAGATGAAGGTTATCTAAGACTATTATGTTAAGAAACACAAATCAGGGGCACCTGGGTGGCTCAGTGGGTTGAAGCCTCTGCCTTTGGCTCAGGTCATGATCTTAGGGTTCTGGAATCGAGCCCCTCATTGGGCTCTCTGCTCCACGGGGGGCCTGCGTCCTCTTCTCTCTCTCTCTCTCTCTGCCTACCTCTCTGCCTACTTGTGATCTTTGTCAAATAAATAAATAAAATCTTAAAAAAGAAACACAAATCAGTTTTGCCAATTTTTTAAAAGACTAATAAGGGATTTAGGCTTTAATGAGCTATGCACATCATAGGATATTAAAATAAGAAAATGCACATTACCCTCTGTTATCTATTTTTTAATAAAAATGTAAGATGTCTCAAAATGGTATCCTTGCAAAAGTGAGATGACCTAGTTATTATGTCTTGTTATATATTTTTTAACATATGTATTTTTAAATATATATATATATATATATATATATATATGTATATATACGATGTAGAATTATTTAGAGGAAATGTAAGTGAACTTTAATATTGTTTCTGGGTATTTTGAACTGATTACTACCAACTTTCCCGAAACTTGAATTTATCGTTGCTTACTGTATTCATCTATGCATGGCTTGGTCTTATGTGACCATATTTGCCACTAATGCCACTATCTCCATCATCCATATCAACAAAGATGGAAATTAACATAGAAAAGGCTGATCATATACATGGTCCTTTGTTAAATGTTTTACCCACATGCTCACTTAACTTTTGCAGCTACCAAAAAGATAGCTATTATTTTTATATTTGTATATATATTAGGGAACTGGGACATTAATATAGAAGCTTGTGAAGATCTCAGGTAAGTGAACTGAAGCTCAAGTCATTTGAATCTCAATATCAGCTCTGAACTTCCATGGTATGCTACAGCAATAGAGATTAGACATATTACTTCTCCAGGCTCAATAATAGGAAAAAAACTCTAATATTTTAGAGTAGATATTAGCCCTTGATGTTGATAGCTTCTGACTGATCAGGGTAGAAGTGGCTGAAGGTTGGGGTAGCTGTGGCAATTTCTTTAAAATAAAACAATGAAGCTTACTCCATTGACTCACTCTTCCTTTCACTTAAATACTTCGAGGCCACTTCAGGTGTACTTAGTGGTCTAATTTCAATACTTTTGTGTCTTAGGGAATGAGGGAGGCCCAAGAAAAGGAAGAAAGATGGAGGAATGGCTGGCAGGTGTTAACAGTTAGTAACAGTCAGGTGTGGCTCTTGATACCCTGAAACAATTACACTAGTACAAAGGTCACTGATCCCAGGTCACTAAAACAAATATAATAATGAAAATGTCTGAAATAGCATGAGAATTACCAAATGTGACATAGGGATAGGAAGTAGGTAAATACTGCTGGAAAAATGGCACCGATATACTTGCTGGATATAGGGTTGCACAAGCCTTCAGATTGTAACAAAACAGAACAGCACACCTAGTATCTGCAAAGCACAAAAAACAAAGTGCCAGAAAATGAGGGATGTCAATATATTTGTTATTATAAGTATAGCTCAGAGAAGACACAACGTTTAAAAGTTTATGGAACTGCTCGATTATGAAGAAGATCCTACATGCAGAATGTATTCTATTAATGACAAGAGGAAGAAAAGCACATTATAGGAAGACTAGCATATAGCTAGTTATCAAAGACTGATGAAGCTTTTGTGAAATAATAAGAAAATCTGCTGTAATCAAAAGATAAGAAAATCTGTGGTAAAGAAAGGTATACTCTGACATCTATTCAGCAGCAAAAGAAAACACACTGATAGGAGATATAAAAGAAACATAGTTTCAATTTGTTTGTAAGTTATATAACCCTGCCAACTTTCCAAACTCTGTTATTTCTATTGATGTCTAAAGGCTCAAATAAATTCTGTGATTTACTTCACTTTTGCCAGAGATGAACAAGTAGGCACACACTGAACTACAGCTTTTCCTTCACAATATATCGACAACTGATCAAAATCAAACTAGACAAATCAGACTTCGATAGGGGCTATTAAGATTCCTTACCATATTTGTATACCACAGAACTTAAATAAGACCTACAGATTATTTCATCCATAGAATGCTTTACAAATAAGGGTTGGAAAAATGTAATGCAAGCCACCACAGCTTTTTAGATATATCAATGGAATCTAAATTTTTACCTCTGCTTCCTAGAATACAGAACTGAACATGCATTTTCCCTCAAAAGGCTTCAGAAATTGGGTCACCTGGGTGGCTCAGTTGGGTAAGTGTCTGACTCTTGGTTTCTGCTTCGTTCAGGATCTCAGGGTCATGATTCAGGGTCATGAGATCAAGCCCCATGTTGGGCTCTGCACTCAGTGCAGGGTCTGGTTCAGATTCTTTCTCCCTCTTCCTCTACCCTTCCCCTCTATCCCTCCTGCTCACTCTCTCTCTTAAAAAAAAATAAATAAATAAAAATAAAATAAAATAATAATAATAATAATTTAAAATTAAAAAACCCTTCAGAAATACCAGCTATTGTGGATTTAAGTCAACTCAAAGTGACCAATGAATCAGTTGTAGGTGTTAAGTCTCAAAACTTGGGTGTCATGGCATCATGGAAACAGTTTAATTTGCACCTCCAATAGAGGAAAATAGGGAAGAATGGGCACACCACACTTACGTGATCTTTAGTTTTGATCAAAATATCAAAGTGAACTCTTACTAACTTTGTTCCTTTTGCCCCAGAAGATAATGAAGAGAAAATTTTCATGTGTGTTCTTCTATGTTACTTTTCATGGTCCAAATTACAATGTTAAGTCATTATAAGAAATATAAATACCTCTTTATGATTAGAAAATTTTTTTATAAATTTAAATCCATTTAAATTTAAATCCATTTAAATTTATAATCAGTTTTCTTTGACACAGATGTAAAGAGCAAGACCAGGTAGAAACCTGTGATGTAAATATTCCCCCTGGGTATAATATACAATCATTTTTTAAGAAAAAGAAAAGCTTTAAAAAGGGAAATTTCCTTTGAATAAATGGTAGTTTCCAAGAATTTTTGTTAAGAAATCAACAAATAAGCATACAAAAAAACGTAAGGAGGTGACAGTTTCCTGAAAGTCTAACATTTTAGTTAAAAAAAATGTATTCATAGATATTTCAAGATGTCACCAGAGCATATTGGAATGAGTATGTGGGTCCACTGATGTGTGATCTAATTTTGTTTTCCATAAACTGTGAGATAACCCAACAGAGATGGGGATTTTTGTAGAGCAGGTGTCTAAAATGATAGAAGATGGGAGAAAATAGTCCAATCAAGATGCAGAGGTGAAGTCATGACAACCAGTTTAGTGATTATCCATGGAAAGTCTTCTATCGGTTGAGTACATCTGCTTTGAATTATGATATTTGCGTTCATTCTGCTTTTACATTATGATAATTGCATGAATGAAGTCATGTTTTTCAAACCTCACCTCAATATACAGGATTTTGGGTACCTCTTTTCTCTCTTTTTGGCTTTAGATCTATAGAGCTTTACCCAAATTAAGGATTATGCAATATATCGTACACTTTGTAACTAGCAAAAATCTCAAACTTTTGAGATTTCTAATCTCATTAGAAATTAAATAATAAATAGATTTAATAAATAGAATTAAATAAAAAATAGATTAGAAATTAGAAAAGGTGTGAAATGACCTTTCTGTTTATTGTTTCAATTTGTTGTAAGTCCCTGTCAAATGAGATGTAGTTTCATTTATTGGGAATTTAATTCCTCTATTTTATTAAGTGCTTGACTTATTCCTTCATTTTTATATAGACTGTTTTTATTGATTTGGAGAAGCTCTTTGTATAATATGGATGTTAATTCTTTGTTATATATTGTTATCTTCTCCCAAACACACAAAAAGAAATCTTGATTCAGCATGTACTATCAATCAGACACTCACATCGTTATGAAGGTACAGTGACAATAAAAATCCCTGCCCTAAAAAGTATATAAATAAAATCTACATAATGTGCATAAGTTATTAATAAATGCTGTGAAGCTAAGTAATTACAGAGCATTGTGTCACACGATAGGAATGGCAATTTCAAAAATCTTTGAAAGGCTTTTACTTCAGTACAAACCAGAATAAAGTGAAGCATCTGCTCCTTACTATTTCCACTGGCTTCTTTTTTGTTCTAGCCCCTAGGAAAGTTTATCTTGATTTCTACTATATCTATGTCTCCTTTTATATTGACTTTGGGAGTGGGGGGTCAGGGAGGGTCTGTCAAAGCAGGTCACAGTTCCAGGGAAAGTTTGTGTGGAGAGAAGTTGACGTCACTTCTTGATCATATATTATGTGTACAGGGAAGGTGGACTTGTTAATAGTCATCTTCAGAATCTACCACAAGATCTATTCGGGGGGCCGCCTGGTGCTCAGTTGTTAAGTATCTGCTTTCAGCTCAGGTCATGATCCCAGGGTCCTGGGATTGAGCCCAGCATCAGGCTCCCTGCTTGGTGGGAAGCCTGCTTCTCCCTCTCCAGCTTCCTCTGCTTGTGTTGCCTCTCTCACTGCCTCTCTGTCTGCGTCAAATAACTAAAATATGTTTAAAAAAAAAAAAAAAGATTTTAAAGATCTAATCTGGAAAATTCCATGGAAAAGGCTCTAATTTCATCACTTTTCAACTGAGTAAATTACTATTTATACTGTCAAAGAAAGTGACTATCTTTGAAAACCAATAGGACTACCCAATATAGCACATTTTCTAGTATCTAAATATTTTCATAGGTTTGTGTAGTATAAGTACAGACTTATACTTGCATGTCATATATGTATAACATAAATAGCCTTTATGTATATATTAAAATTCCAGGAAGGTGTATTATTTAGAATATCATCCGATTTTAGAACTCTTTTTTTTTGTTTGTTTTATGGGAGTTCAGTTCATATTTCCTTCTGAGACAATCCAATTTTAAAGCCACACTCTGAGTTTCAGTGAGGGGTTCCAACTCTATGTCAGAAATCCTTTTAATTAATCACCAACTAATTAACAAGTACTCAAATTCTTGGAATAGTGCCATTTTTCCTTCAGTATTCTAAAGTGCCATTAATACTAGACCTCTATTGAATATTCAAGGGTAAGAAGACAAAGAATTTGGCAATTAAATTCCAATCTTACTGATGCTACAAATAAACCTGTCTCAAGAAACTTCTCACTTAAAAATGTATTTACATTTAATTTTACCTGCCTACTGCCACGTGTGGGTGGTGTGTATAACTGAAGAGCAGTTGTAGGCCATTTTGTGCCTTTATATTAGCTCCTTGACCCCAACCTCTAGTAAATTCTTTGGTGATGAATATGGTACTGCTACCAGAACCATACATTTATTGAAAAATCTACAAGAGACATAATTTTATTTTTTAAATATGGTATAGGTACAATTTCTGATCTTCTGAATCATCTACCTTTATTTATTTACTTACTTATTCAGATTTTATTTATTTGAGAGAGAGAGAGAGTGGGAGAGGGCACGAGAATGGGATAAGGAGTAGAGGGAAAAGCAGACTCCTCACTGAACAGGGAGGCCAAAGTGGGGCTCAATCCCAGGACTCTGGGATCATGACCTCATCTGAAGGCAGACATTTAAATGACTGGGCCAAGTAGGTGCCCCTGCATCATCCACCTTTTAATCAAGAAAGCATTTCTAGGGACATCCTTGTCTTCTTCCCTCTCGACCTTCAAACTTTTACATACAGTAACTCTTCCTACAAAACAAAAACAAAACCAAAAACCTACAATATTCTAATTTGATTCTTTCAGCCTATGTAGTTTGAGAATCCAGAAAAATTTGGAGGAATACTTGGAAATGTTATGGTAATTGGATGGTTTAATAAAGATATGTTCACACTAACTTGATTGTTTTTGTGTATGATGTATATAGCACAGAAAATAATAAAATGTTATTTAAACAAAATGTTATAATATATTTTCAGTCTAAAATACGGAGATTAAATGTCTGGGGTTTTTTTTGGACATCTAAAAGTGAAATAAATTTCTGAGCACCTATAGCTCTTGAAATACTGCAGAATTTTGTATCTAAAGAGGTGATGTTAAAATGATATGAAACTAAGGGAAATTCTATGAATCAGATAGTTTAGACACCTATAGTGTGAACACACTCTTAAAATGTTCACACGAGGTAGCTCAGGGCGTTAAGTCTCTGCCTTCAGCTGGGGTCATGATCTCAGGGTCCTAGGATGGAGCCCAGCATCCAGCTCTCTGCTCAGCAGGGAGCCTGCTTCCCCCTCCCCTTTCTGCCTGCCTCTCTGCCTACTTGTGATCTCTTTGACAAATAAATAAATAAAATCTTTAAAAAATAAAAAACAAAAATATATATATTGTTCACACAAACATGTCATGGTATATAGAACCATAGCACAAACTCTTATGTTCTTTATAAAATAAAATTTTCATAGTTTTAGAGAAGAATATGAGAAGTTCACTGATCTGTACTTGTTGACAGATTGGCTTTGCTTGTGACTGACAACAAAATCTAATGACTTCTGTTTTGAGCTTCAGGGGAAAGGTAAAACTCTGACATGGTTTGATTGATCAGTTTCAAAATTAAACCAAAGAAGTGGCTGACATAGATTTCAGGAGTTTCATATATTTTCTTCTCTTATACAAAAAGACAAAGAGGGAGCTAAATATTAATAAAATAGACTTGAGTTATTCCTCAGAACTTAACATATTTGTAGATTTAACCTTTCTTAGACTGGTGAACAATTTGTTGTTAATGATGTCAGTGAAATTGCTAATCAAAATGAAAGTGCCTTCAAATTAATTGCAGCTGACCTTGGGAAAAATCATTATCTTCTAAATGGACACTCAAATGAAGGTAAAATAATTTCAGTGAGACTTTGGGTCATTAACTCATGACTGCAGATCTTTTCTGAAAGTTGTTTACTCTCAAGTAAATATGTCAATGAATCAATTTCACACTAAAATTACATTTCCAACATTAAATGGGATAATGCAACCATATGTAAAACAAAAAGAAAGCCTTGATAAATCTTCTTATGTTCACTTTCCTTTTTTGTCTTACACATTTTTGTGATGTCAGTCACTATTGATTAGTCTATGAAATCTTTCAAAAGTTCTTATGCAGCTGTGGGATTATTTATATAGGATTTTTAAAAACAATTTCTTACACTTGGAACAGTATTTTAATCTACCTCAGTCAAGCTTAGATTCTATAAATACTTTTCAAAAGAAATTTCATAAGAAAAATATATATTCGAGTTCTAAATGAATTTTGACAAGGAGGTAGGGAAACTAACATTCCCAAATACTGCTGAATGTAGAAGAGAATTGCTTTTGTTTTCAGAAAGTAATCCAAAAATATCTTTAAATGTTTTTTCCCCTTTGACCCAGCAAACCCACATAAAGGAACACAGCATACAGAGAAAAAACAAGAACAAAATGTTTAATGAATATATTTTATAGTGACAATAATCTAAAATTTTTATCCATAAGGAAATAATTGAATTATGATTCAGTCACACAATGAAATAGATTCCCAAGTATTACCCAAGAATAATACACATGATATATTGAAGAGTGTTAAAAACTACCTGCTAAGTTATATGCATATTAAGCTTACATAGAAAAAGAAGATAAATTTTTATCTAATTTATGTCTATCTCAAAAAAATTTGTCTGTGTCCATCTGGTCAATGAGCTATGTAACAAAGTTTCATACTATGTCATTAACACTGATAAGTTTGAACAAGGAATGAGATAGGGTATTCTAGCAATAGTTCTAACTCTGTTTGACTCTATCTTTTCAATTGTGACAGCAAAGACACATTTTTTGAAATTTCAAAAATTGAGCAAGTTTAAAAAAATATAGATGAAAGAATAAAGGCTTCCAGATTTGTGCCCTCCCACCAAAACATCTATAAAAGTGAACAAAATATATAAAACAATGTTTTTAGGAGTTGAATGACAACATTTGAAAGACCACAATCCTTGAAAGAAAAAAAAATACATATATGAAGTGAGACGTACTTTTGTCTGAACTTTCTTTGGCACATGAAGTTGGAGCACTAGCAAAAAGCATTTGACACTTGATAAACTGAGGAAGCCAGAGATGAGATTTGGAGTTTAAGGATGTGGTTGGAATTGCAGACAGAGGACTTAAAAGGAGAGAGATATTGAAGGGCACTGTAGTTTGAGAAACAGGTCCTAAATGTTTGAATGGGAATTTCTCTGGAATATTGGTCAAGACTTATGATGTACATGTGCAGGGCCAGAGTCTACAAGTTTCACAGAAAGTAGTTAATGAAGGACTGAGAAATAAACAAAAATATCAGATGCCATGTAATCATTGGAGTTTAAGTTCAACAACAGTAAAGAAACTTCACCAAGACCTTCAGGAAAATAGTGGAGACCCAAGGAAGGCCAAGACTTAAAAGAATCAAGCCATAATAGGAAATGGCTCCCTAGAAATAAGGAGAAATTAAAATAGAAATATCCTCCAAAGGAAAAAAAAACAAACAAACCCTGAAGAGCTTTAAATGATATATCATAATTTCTTTGGGAGACCAACACTTAGTACAATTTTCAAAAAATCTAACATAAATCCATTACAACGTATTACTCATAATCTACCATAACTTTTTTTTTTAAAGCTGGATATACAAGGAAGGAGAGAAATGTGATTCAATCAAAGAAAATAACATTCAGTAGCAAGAAACCAAAGAATACGTAGTACTGGAACTAGTAAGACCTTTAAAAACTACAAAACAGAATGAATCTGAAACCTTACAACTGAAAATTAGACTATCATGAATAATTCATTAGTGGGTCTTAAGCAGATTGGATATTGTAGAAAAAAAGTAAAAATAAAAACAAATAGAAATTTCTTGAAGAAAAGAGATGAAGTTTTGGGGTTTTGGGTTTTTGATTTTTTCTTTAAGTGGCAAAACCTTAGTAATATGTAAGCAAAATCAAAAGATCTATGTGTAATTGGAATTCAATAAGAAAAGGAGAGAGAATGAAATTCAAAACAAAACACATTTATCAGAAGTAATAGCCCAAATACAACTAGATTTATTTAAAATAATCAACCTACTGATCCAAGAAACTCAGTGAAGTCCAAGTATGATGAATTAAAAAAAATCACATTGAAGTTCATTATAGGTAAATTGTAGAATACTGAAGATGAAAGTGAAAATTTTAAACTTAGCCAGAAAAAAAAAAAGATGCATTTATAAAAAAATGAGTTTGAATGACTGCTAAATTTTCACCAGAAACAGTGGAGATAATTTTGCAGTTGAATAACATCTTTAAAGTGTAAAGGAAAAGCTGTCAATTCTGAGTCATATATATATACATATATATATTCTTCAAAAATAAGGGTGATAATAAGGCTGACGGTGAAAATATTTGTCGACATGAGATGGAAACTATAAGAAATGCTAAAGGAGGTCCTTCAGGCTTAAGAAAAATTATATAAAACTCAGATATAACTGAAGGAACTAAGGACAATAGAACTGGTAAATACGTGAAGATAGCCTTTTTAAAATTGTATTATTTTCTCTCTGTGTTATTATTGCTGAAATGCATTTTACTTCTAAGAATAAACTCTACAATACAGATTATTATTTTGCTTTAGCTTTTAAAATCGTTAAAATCATTAAATTATAATAATTTAACATAATCAAATTAAGTGGTACAATATATTAAAAGAATCATACATTATGATCAATTAAGGTTATATCAGAAATACGAGGTTATAACATTTTTATAAGTCAATCTATAATTCATCACAGTAAAATCAGAGAAGAAGAAAACATGCAATAGATGCAGAAAAACATTTTGACAAATAGTAACACCCTTTCCTGATTGGAAAAAAAAAAATAGGAATGCAGGAATGGAAGAAAATTTAATCTGGTAAGGGGCATTTACATAAAACATTACAGCTAACTTAGTATTTATAGGTACAATATTGCATATTTGCTCAAGTATGCGTTTAACTCATTTTTTAAACTATTTGTTAACATCAACATTTTTTCCATTCCTTTTTATTTTTATTTGGTTGTTTCAGGCAGGCATTTCATTTCCTTCTTCTGCATCAGAAGAAGGAAATGAAATGCTATAATTTATGAAATGCTAGGAAATGAAATGCTATTATTAGCAATTACAGCCTCTCTTGATCTTCTAGTCCCCCCAAATCCCAAAGCACTACCCTATATTCCACAAACTAGCACTCAAGAATAAATCATTATTTAGAATATTTTTTGTGGAATATCAATAATATATTTTGCTTCTTAGATTTATCTGCTCTTTTAGCTATTTTAGCAGATCACTCAAAAAAATCACTAAAAAATAAATATATGGCTTTTTGGAAATAGTGGTAATGCTATTGATACAATTCTGTTTTTATCTTGCAATTATGTATTGATACAAAATTTGCATGCAGTTTATATATATATTTATATATAATATATATTTTTATATCTTTATATATTATATATATTTTTATATATTTATATATTATATAAATTGTATTTAAAGATCTTCAGTATAGTCTTTGTTAAGTTTTGACAAACATGTATCTACATAATCAATACACAATAAAAGATATTAATTGCTTCCATCAGCTCAGGGACTGCCCTTTATGCCTAATTCCAATCTTTGTTTTCCATGGGAAAATATTATATGGTTTCTATTGCCATAGTTTAGTGTTTCCTGTTCTGGAGCTATGTATAAGTGTAATCAAACATGTAGTTTTTTGTTTATTTTTAATGTTTGTCTTCTTTTACTTATTTTTTTAATCCATACATATTGTTGCATATAACAGTAGGAGAATAGGAGGAAGAGCAAGATATTTGCATGGTCTGAAAGTGCCTCCCAATAGGCTGTTTATTAATTGCAAGGGGAGAAATAATAGTAAATATGCAGTAGAGAATCAGACAGAACCTTGCCTAAGTAATCAAAAGTGACATCAGTAGCAAGAGACTCATGTATATGATGGGTCTCCAGATGCAGAATCCTGAAAGAGCAAATCTCACCAGGTGGCATTCCACTTGAATTTTCCTATCCTCAGTCTAACCAGGATAAACCCAGCATGGTAAATAGTCTTTATCTTAAAAGGGTAGAAACTGGGAAGACTATATTCTTAAAAATAATACCATAAAAGCTAACAAAAGTCGGCGAAAGCTATTTCAGATTAAAAGAAAAAGGATGACCACTAAATGCAACACAAGAGAGTGTGTCTGATTCTGTCCTGGAGACCAAAAAAAAAAAAAAAAAAAAAAAAAGCCAGTGACTAATATAATTGTGTCAACTTGACAAAACTGGAATATAAACAGATTACAGTATTATATCAATGCTAAATATATTGAAATTGAAAACTGCACTCTGGTTATGAAAGAAAATATCCCTAAGGAAATATACATTGAAGAATAAGGACAAAGATGGTGTTTTTAATTTACCTTCAAATAGCTTAGGAGAAAATACACATTCACGCACCTACAGGCAGGACAAGTAAAGCAAATGGCCTTAAATGTTGATAATACGTTAATCTGAATAAAGATTATAGGGCTGTTCTTTCTACTATTTTTATTTTTGCCACTTTCTTGTGAGTTTGAATTTCCAAAAAAGTTTTTTCTTTTTAATAAAGCAAGGTAGGCCCAAAGTTATCTTGCAACTGACTTCTAAGTACCTCCTCTATTTTGCTCCCTCATCTAACTTTCTCCTATCACACAGGTCTCCTTGAGGTTTCTTACACAACCCAAGCAAATATGTATCTATGGGGCTTAGAACCTGTTACTCCCTCAGCAGAGAATGCTCATCTTTTAGATAAATATGTATTTTGCATCCTTATGTCATTCAGGTATGCATTCAAATGTTATCTTACAGAGAGACATTTTCTTTTTAGTCTTTCAAAAGAGCGCCCTCTTATACCCAACAGTATCTCTTAAATATGCTTTATTTTCCCTCAAAGCACTTACTATTCATGCTTATTATTATCTCCCCTTAGCAGAATGTTAGTCAATGAGAGCAGGACTTCATTTTTTTCATCACAAGAGCCCCCAGATTCAAACAGTTTTTGGAGGAACATATACGTTAGATAGGTATTTGTTCAAAGAAGCAGTAATTGTAATGGCTGGACATGAAGTTCAAATAAAGAATATGAATTTCAAATAAAAATGCAGATGATATAATGATGATAACTGTACCTAAAATCTTTTTAAACATTTTTCTGTCTCATAAAGGCTTTGGATATTAGGTAGACAGAGTTCCAAAGTTCTTACATTCTAATATTTTATATTGAAAGCTGTTTTTCCAATATTTACTAATATTCAAAGAATTTTTATCCAAAAATCTCAAAATATGTAGTATTCAATAGAAACAATCAAAATCCCTCTTCTAATATTTGCTTTTAGAAACAGCAAAAAAAAAAAAAAACCTGTAATACGTGTCTTTGGAATATTTTGATAAGCTATTCCTTAATACCCATGGGCAATATCATGAAATATAATAAATAAAACATCCCAAGAAAATAAGTCTCAGGTGTTATAAATCATTAGTTTTAAAAATGCAAACTAAGTAGGATAAAATTTTCAAAGTATAACATATTTACAAATAATTACATGACTCTACAGAATTATAAAGGATAAATATCATTTACCATCACCAGAGATAAAAATATGTGATTATTTTATATGCTTGAATTATTTTCATAGAAAATAAGCATTACAAAGTAAAATGCTAAATGTACCTTCTATATTAGCACTTCTAAATTAGTGTTGCTTTGATATCATTTTCCCCAGTGAAAACATTATAAAGCAACTCATATTGAAATAATTCTTTTGACCTTTTTTTTTATTAATCAAGCATATGACTTAGTTGCAAAGTTCATTTTCATAACTATCCCCATGGCTTTAAAGACAATGTGACATACTTTTAAAAAAATTGGGAGGTTCACTTAATGTTATTGCTTTTGTGATTTTGGATTTTCACATATTTCTATTTAGTTTGTTTTCATATAGGTATGTGCAATACTACTTAAGATGAGCTTAGCTGGGGGTACTTATTACAAAAATAAAGAACTATTTTTGAGATCACGTTTTTCCTGTCTTCTACTTTTTTAAAAAAAATATTTTATTTATTTATATATTTATTTAATTTCTTTTCGGCGTAACATTGTATTCATTGTTTTTGCACCACACCCAGTGCTCCATGCAATCTGTGCCCTCTCTAATACCCACCACCTGGTACCACAACCTCCCAACCCCGCCCCTTCAAAACCCTCAGATTGTTTTTCAGAGTCCATAGTTTTTCATGGTTCACCTCCCCTTCCAATTTCCCTCTATTTGACAGAGATCACAAGTAGGCAGCACTGAGCCACCCAGGTGCCCCCTGTTTTCTACTTCTTGACATACACATCACTTTGTTTTTCCTTTAAAAGGTATTTTTTTGACTTTTTAATAGCTTCCTTTACTAAATAGGTCATTTTAATATTTATTCAAGACTGTGCTAAATGTTGAATAAAAAAATAACAAGACTGAGTTTATTAGTCCTTTGTAAAGGTTACCATAAACTAATTTCAGTCTAGCATGAATTTTAAGAACTTGGACTCTAGAACCAAATATGTCACCAAATGCAAGCTTTACAACTTCCTAGTTTTGTGACCTTGCAAAATTACAAAACTTGCTGTGTCCCAGTTTCTTCATTTGCAAAATGGGAATGGCAGTAGTATCTACCCAATATGGTAGCAATGAATATTAAAAGATTAAGGATTATAAAATACTCAGAAGAAAAAGCACATGGCAAAAATAAAGAAAAACCTTTATATCATCTTTTGTTTTTTATAACATATGTTAGTATGGAGAAGTTTCAAAATATTTCAGTTTATTTAAAATCATGAAATATATTTTAGATACCTATTTTTAAATTAAACAATGTATTCATTATTTTTTCACTTATCAAATATATATTAGGCACTTCTGTGGAAAAACATTAAAGTTGTGTGGGTGCATAATCATGTTTGCATTTGTATGTTGGTATAAAATGGAAAATATAAAGGTAAAGAAGACCTGTTTCTACCACTAAGAAGCAATATTATTCTGATTACTAATAGACGATATTGCCTGCTGTAATTAATAATGGCAGGTAAGTGTAAGAGTAATCCCAAGGAAGAAACTTGAGGAAAACAGTGAAAATCATAAATGTGGGCTGAAAATAAAAGAATCATGTTTTGTATGTTTTCTAGCAGATCATCACAGCATTTAATCTTTTACCAAGCCAAATGAGCAGGTTCACTATGCATTTCCCAGCAAAACAGATGTCCCACAATTCTATGTCTTTATTTTTTTTTTCATGTATAGAGTATACTTTTTTCATTTTTGGAAATTTGTGTGTTCATCTTTAAATAAAGTCATAATTCTTTTATTAATAGTCCTACACGATATTTCCCCTTTTCTACTTATTTTTTTAGTAACATATAATGTATTATTTGCCCCAGGGGTAAATTTCATGTCTTTAAAGACCTACCTTGAATGTTCCCAAGAAATCTGGGTGCTATTGTTTTTGGACAAGAAATATGTTTCCTTTGGATTCTGTGCTTTACATTCTGGTAGCTTCTGCTTTTCTTAAACTGCAAAAATTTAATGTAAATTGACTTCTATACTAATTCTGCTTTAGCTTATTTTCTTCTCTTGTTCTAGTCTAATACTATCTGGTGGTTCCACCTCTATTTTGTTTCAACAACCCACTCAGTCATCAACCAAGTTCTAGCTAACATTTCCATGAATTGACATCTATAGTCAAGGCTTTGTATTTCCTGAAAACAGCAATATATTCATAAAATTACTACCAGAATAATATAATGAATTATTGCCTTACAAGTATCTATTTACATCCATTATCATCCTTTACCCATGTAACCTACATAAATGAATGGCAGTATTTTTATTGACTATAAATTCTAATTGTGGGATATGCTTTTTTAATATATGATTGATAATTTCACCTATGTAGTATACATGTGAACATTAGTCTTAAATCATCTATGTGCTGATTAACCTGTTAATATTCAAACATCTTTTCTTAGCTAAACTTATTTTAATTTAGAAGTTTTATGAAGAGCAGCTAGTATATTATTTGATCCAATTAAAGATACATACTAATAATTCATCTAAATCATTTTTATACATTGTGCTCTTATATCAAGAATACGATACTTACTATAAAATTGGGTATGTAACCATCTCTCTCTGCTCACATGCACAGAGAAGTATTAAATGTGGCTCTTAAATTGTATAAACTCCAGCTTTAGTGTAGGTTTGTTCCTTGAAATTCTTGGTATTCTTTATTCTGTTCATTTACTTTTGATTCTCATTTTGATTTAAGAGGAATTAACTGCTCTGTGATATTAAATTATTTGCTTGTTGAAATGGAATCTCAACATCGATGTGCAATTACTTACAGTTCATTCAGCCTCAGAAGTAAAGGTGTTTTTGCTTTAAGATTTTATTATTTATTTGACAAAGAGAGACAGAGATCACAAGTAGGCAGAGAGGCAGGCACAGAGAGAAGGAAGCAGGCTCCCCGCTGAGCAGAGAGCCAGATGCAAGACTCAAGTCCAGGATCCTGAGATCATGACTTGAGCTGCAGGCAGTGGCTTAACCCACTGACCCACCCAGGCACCCTGTTTTGTTTTTTTTTGTTTTGTTTTGTTTTATTTCTTTTCAGCGTAACAGTATTGTTTTTGCACCACACCCAGTGCTCCATGCAATACATGCCCTCCTTAACACCCACCACCTGGCTCCCCCAACTTCCCACCCCCAGCCCCTTCAAAACCCTCAGGTTGTTTTTCAGAGTCCATAGTCTTGTTTTGTTTTTTAATCTCTGCAATAGAGAGATAACTAAATATTTTACTGTTTTTTTTTTTAATCTTTGTATTCTCCTTTTGGATCTGACCAATATGAGAACTATGAGAGTGATAAGTTCAGATGCTCCAGACCTTCAACATTATGTTCTGTCCCAGCACTGTGTTAAACCTGTACTTACATTAATCTCAGAAAGGCATGGAAAGGCACTATTGTCACCTACAACACCAGAATTATCTAAATGAATTCCCAAAACGACTAAAAGGAACAGCAGAGGGGAAACTATTTCAATGACATACTTAACCAGAAACATCTAGGGAGAGCATTCATAAAAAATTTCATTTTTGCATTGGGTTTGGGGGGGGTTCTTCTCTTGTCCAAAAGCTCTTACTTCATTCTTTTTGCTCTGTTTTCTGTTGGTCAGATTTCCAATCTCTACTATCACATCTGTGATAATTGATCTAAATATAGTTAGGAGTCAAAGCAGTTTGTTTTTCAAGAGGCACATTCTGCTCTTGTTTACTTCCGATACCCTGAGTAAGCAAATGTGCTGCATTAGAAAGATACTGTTAATTATGTAGACAGTTTTCTTTGAGAGCGGTATACCAACACCAATTGGTAGGGATGTCTGAAAAATGAACATACAATTTGGAAAAAGAAATTTAAAGAATGAAAGAAAATTTTGAGTTTGTGCCTGGGAGTCTTCAAACAAAAATTACTTCATTAGGTTAGTGTTATTATGGTATTATACCATTTCATCTTTTTTATTAGTTGTTAGCAATAACTACATAGTATTTCCTCACAGTGGAGTATAAACCTTGTGCAAATAAACCCTTACATCAAAAATTTTGCATGATTATCAACTAATGTATCTGTCCCCATCAATATTAATATCCACAGGAATTACAAGCCACAGTATGATTTAAAGTATAATCTCTATCCTTAGATAGTTTTACATAAACATACATAACTTCATATTGCATGTATATGTTGCAACCTTATCCTTGTAATTCAAAAAGCAATTCCACAGATGGTGTTTATCAGGCTGTCTGAAAAAACAGATGTTTGACCTGGAGTCATTTTCATCACACATATGGTCCATCTCTAGGTTAGTTTCTCTGGCCCCTGTTGGATGGCTGGTCCAGACAGTGTTCTACAATGACTTAGCTGAAATTAACTCATGAACTACTGATTGTTAGAAAGGACAAAGTTTTGTTTCCTTATTTTCAATATAGAACCTACTTTTTAATGAATTCTAGATTCTCAGAAGGTAGAAAGGTATGGCAAGAAGATAAGGATCTTGCTAGGATTAAGACATCCATAAATTCTATAGAGCAGGCTTCCTTGATGCACTTGGGAAAATAGTTTCCCTCCTGCGACTGTTTCCTCTTCTGTAAAATGGTAAAATAATTAATTTTCTTTCATATTCCACAAGAGAAAAATCCAGATCTAAGTAGATATGTTTAGGAAATACTTTGACAACTATACCATTGTACATAATATTGTTATTTATTTTATGGGATTGCTTCTGCCTAATTGTATCTAGTTTTTTTTTTTTTTAAATCAGAAAAGTATTTTACTAGGATCATTCTAGTTTACATAAGGGAAAAACACAGTACAGTTGGGGGTTTTATAATGAACATGGGATTAAGGAGTGAACTTGTGATGAGCACTGAGTGTTATATGGAACTGCCGAGTTACTAAATTATACACCCAAATCTAATTTATAATGTATGTTAACTAACTGGAATTTAAATTAAAGGTCTAAAAAGTAAAATAGCAAAGTGATTGCACTTAGTCTTTTCCTTTCTGTACACCTTCCCCCAAATTTTAATTTTTCCTTTATTATATTTCATCACTTCTAAAAAGGGAGAGAGAATGGAAGAGAAGGAAAGCACAAAAAAAATTAGAAAAGAAAATTTTGTAGAAGAGGAGCAGGCACCAGGGAAGAGTTCTACAGTAATTACTCTAATAACACAAAGCCTATAGGGAATTCTGATATCTTCTAACGTACACTGTCCACTCTAGGACACATGCCTTATCTAATCAACGGACCAGAGTGGACTGTATTCTCAGAAAATTAGTGGCACTAATCTACTCACAAGAGACTAAGCATGTCTCTTGCATGCAAATATATTAAAAAGAAACAATAGAAAAGAAAAAAATGAAAGGAAGGAAGGAAGGTAGGTAAGTAGGAAGGAAAAAAGGAAGGAAGGGAAAAAAAATATATGAGAATCAGGCATGAGCATCAATCCTACCCTCTCTAGCAACCGTCCCGGAGTGCCAGTTTAATAATAATGGCAAAAGAATAAGAATTTAATGCAAATATCTCCAAAATTTGCTATCAAGTGGACTAAATGCTAAAGCCATCTAATCCACAGTTCTACCTGAACTGTGTTCTTTTTTTTTTTTTAATTTTTTTTTTAATTTATGGTTTTACCTGAACTGTGTTCTTAGATCATATTTTAAATTCCACCCCTCTGACATGAGTCTGTGTTATCATGTTACCTTTTGCATTTTTTTTCTCTTGGTATGTTTTTATATTAACATTAATATCCTAAAGCTATAGCTACAGTCTTTGTGAGGTTTTAGATAAATGAGGCATTCCTGTCTTCTTAAAACACTTCTGGAGTCCTTTGATTTTGCCAGGATGATTTTAATTTGTTAATTCTCTGTATTCAAGGTCTACCTTTCCCTAACCCCATATGCTAATTGTAGAGGTATGGTAAAGATGATAATAAAGCTATAAAAAAGAAACCTGAAATGTGATTACATAGTAATACCCAAAATAGAAAAAAATGACGTACTCAAAGAAGGTCATGAAAAGTGATTTGAAATTCATCTTTTAAATAGAATGAATATATTATGTAGCTCTTTTGAAAAAGGGGGGGCGAAACATATGACTGGTTCCATATTCATATACATATGACACCTTCTTCTAGGCCTCCCATATATTCTGTTGGTAAATACACCGAACTCTGTCTCCTATTCTCCTCAAGCTAAAGGGTATAATAAAACTCAAGGAATTCAGCTGAGTATTTAGTACTTCATGATGTGCAAATGTTACTCTGGAAGAACTACAGTCAAGCAGTTATACCGAACGGTAGTGAAATTATTGATACTTGCTCTAGTAAAGCTGTAGAAATAACTTAAATAGATACATATGGTTCCAAAGCACTTTCTTCCTACTCCATATATCGAGTGCCCATCCATGCAAAAGTATAAGATTCTCCACCACTTAAATATCCAACCATGTAACTCAGCCATTCTAGGACCTTAGTCATTTCTAATCCCTTATGCAGTTATATCTACATTATTAATGACACATCTCCTTCTTTTAGTGTTGCGTAACATCTCCTAAATGATGAATAAAGAGCAATAACAGAGAACCTAGAATTCAACAGATAACTCATTTTCTCCTCTGTCTCAATGTGTATGAAGTCATTTTTGCATGAAAGTTACATTTTAAAAACTACAGACACTCAGTAAAGTATAAATCATATGCTGTGAATCTATCTTCTAGATGTTTATATCCCAGAGGTTTTCTAATGCAGGTTTTGTTTAAAGATGTACTGAAGGCATATTTGTTTGCTACTTTCTTAATATGTGCAGACATTGTGGACCTTTCTGAATGATCTATCACTTTGCCTTAAAATGAGGAAGTGTGAAATGAGTTTCCCCTTAGAGAGGACAAAGTCATTCTTTCCACTGAGAGTATCAAAATCAAAGTGAATTAAAAAAAAGAGTGTTATTGCCTACACCTACAGATGTTCAGGACTTTGATTAGTGATGACCATCTCAAGGAACAATTGAGATATACTTAATAGAACTTACTCTAGATACAAAAGGAATGCCTGCCTTTTCTTTCTTTCCTCAAACTTACCTATCCCAAACCAGTGTGATAGAAGCATAGGGGTATGTACAGACAAAAAAGCTATCCAAGGAACAGGAATAGAAAGATGCCTAAGCCATGGGCCAAATAGAACTGTGACATAATTCTTGGGCAGAGCTACAGAAGAGGTGTTAAGATCACAGACTGGGAAAAGAGACCAGAGAATAAATGCATGGGTCCAACATAAGATTAAAACAACAGATGGCCATTGGATCTAAAGGGCCCTATTGGGCAGGTAAATGTGTTTTCCATCAGCTGCATGTACATGCAGATGACTCAATGGTCTAAATCTAAATAAATAGACACATTATGGTTTTGCATAACTCCCTCAGTAAAAAGTCATACCACTCTGTATTTATTCATTTATTAAGAATCCACTCTAGGTCAAACATGATCCTAGGAACATGGGCACATTTTCAAGGAGCATGACAGGTAAAACTGGAGTTCATACAATTTATAAAGTGGTGAATTCGGGGGAGGGACGGGAAAGGAACCAATGTTTGGCAGAGTCATAGAAAAATGCAAATTCAATGTATTTTTACATTTAAATAGATTTCCTGAACTAAAAATTTTTAGACTTTATAAACTTTAAGTATGTCAGAAATGCCATTTGTCCACTCATTGTACTACCTTTGCTGTGGAGTTTTCTCTCACATTTTCTGCTCCCTCCTCAATTCCGCTCTTAGATAGGTTCCCTATCTTTGCTTTTGCTACATGCAATGTAGTGCCATATAATTTGACTGGATAATAATACATGTAGCACTTAGAATTACTCTCTAGATCCGTAGTCCTCGCCATTTGTCTAGACCCCATACCACGTCAAGACAAGTATTGGGAGTCCTGTCATTAATCACTTTGTCTACCATGCCCAGAATGGAGCCTACTGCAGAGAGAAAAATCATCAAGTTTGTTGAATTAACTATATTCATAAAAGCATGTTTGTAGGGTGCTGAGGTAATAGGTTCTAATGTTTGAAACTACTGCATGGATGGAAGTTAAGGACTAACAGATGTTACTAGTGAACACCTCCATTATATAGTTTGTCTCAATTGCCAGATGTCTTAAAATTTCCTTTAGCATGTCCTGGACAGAAAAAAACAATATCTGTTGATTCAGAGCAAGCTTAATGTCACTTAATACATTTGAAACTCAGTTTGATCGCTCATGGAATTATGGGTCGGTTGAAATCATCTATAAACTTCCATTTGGTTTTAAAATTCCTTAATAAACTTTTTGTTGCCCAACTTCCTGTCGGTCAGTAAATCTGGTCATAGAATCTGCAAGTCTTGCTGAATCCCCAGGGATCTTTTGTCTGAAACTAAGAAGTGCCAGTAAAATCAGAGGATTATAAAAGTCCATGTATTTTGAGCCCAGCTTCCAGCAAATGCAAGAACCTGTTCTGAAAACATCCTATACAAGGATAATCCAAAGACAAAAAAATACTCACATTTACAAAAGACTTAGTACTTTGTCCATTCCATTTTTAAAAGACAGATTTTAAATATTTTATACTATACTGAGCATTACCCTGTTACTAACATCTGAACACTGATTGCCAGCATTTGGTTTTAACTCTATTCCTCTATTTGTCGAATGAGTCCCTTTTCTCTATGTTTTTCAGTGTTTGAAAAGGACTATCAACTATCATATTTTCTATATCATCCTTATTTCCTTTGGATTAATGTTTCTCAGCTGAATTTTTCATATGCACATGATTTACAGCAATCTTAACTGTGCCCTTAGCTTACAAATATGCCCCTTATTTGCCACCTCTACTCATTTTCATAGGTTTAAAAGTGTCATGAAAGAAAATCAGAAACTAGCACACATATAGTTCTATTTCAATTTTGTGTTGGAGTACACATACTTGCCCACAGATACATTCAGGATCACTGCAACTTTGCATTCTTTTTTACTTAAAATAATATCGTAAACATTTCTTACACTTATCATGGCTATTATCTGTCACGCCAATTAATCTTTGTCAATAGGTAAGCTAAAGATTATTTAACCATTTTTCTGTAGTTAGATCTTTGTCAGTAACTTATTTTGCTATTCAGGAAAAAAAATGTTTTATAAACTGAATTATTCAATACTTGAAACAGCTGAAAAACTGGATCATGAATAGATATTTCTAAAAGCATAACATTAGTTTATAAGACAACAACATAAGCACAGAATGTACTTTAATAGAGATAAGAGCATTTAGGGCTCACTGATTTTCTTGGTGGAAAAACGGTACCTCAAGTATGTTTTTGTGGGAATATTTTCAAATGAGACTAAATTAAATTTGACCTGTTGGTTTCAGGCAATGTCATAATTCATCATGTTCAACTTCAATTTTGAGTTTGTTATAAACAAATTATCTGTGGAAGAATTTCCTTCACTCAACAAATATTCATTGAGAGTTTTATGCCATAAAGTTATAGTACTAAATATAACAGAAAAACACTATCCTTCATCGAGTATACATTCTAATAGGATCAGATTGATGATAACATTTTATGTAGAAAATAGAAGGAAAAAGACAATTGGAAAGCAGTTTGATTTAAAAAAAAGGGGGGGGCTTCTTTTTCCCTAAAAACAGAGGCTCTAGCTCAAACAACTGGTTTGGCATGAAAAGTGAATAAAGATTATACACTGGCTATAAGCACCACTTACCGGCTGAATATCAGCCCTGGCTAGACATACAACATGAGACATGGGAGGGAGACAAACCATAAGTGACTCTTAATCTCACAAAACAAACTGAGGGTTGCTGGGGGGAGGGGGTTTGGGAGAAGGCGGTGGGATTATGGACATTGGGGAGGGTATGTGCTTTGGTGAGTGCTGTGAAGTGTGTAAACCTGGTGATTCACAGACCTGTACCCCTGGGGATAAATATATACGTTTATAAAAAATAAAAAATGAATTAAAAAAAAAAAGAGTAATTTCAAATCATTTTCTTCTGAGAAGATTTCCTGAAAATCAAGCACATGGCTTCAATGACTATAAAGGTTGCATTATTTATTTATTTTTTTACTCTAAATGTTTTAAATCTTAAGTAGATGACATGTTTATGTTGCAATTAAAATAAATTTATATTCTTGAAATTTTATCTCAATTGGCCTAAGAATTCCAAAGATTTCTGAAAAGGACATTATGATTGTATGGAATTAAAATGTTTAATGAATTGCTCTGTAACTTCCATGTGGTTTTTCCTGGTATTGGCTATTTACTTGTGGAAGGAAGTATATTTTACATACTTGATTTTCTAAAACTTACTGAAAAATGTTAAAGGATAAAATCACAACCACCAGACTTCAGATAAGAGAATAAAAAAGTATGTCTCTCTTGGTCAGTGTTCAAAGTCTTCTGCCTTTTTCAGTGTTTTGAGAAGTCTTTATCCAGAGCAGTATTCCTAATATTGTAACAGACATTAAAAGATCATTTACAGGTATTTAAATCCATTATCTATTCTGTATGTCTGAGAGGAGGCCTAGTACTTTCATTTCTACTCTACTCCCAGGTGACGACATTGCTGATTCTATGGGTTACATTCTGAAGAGCAAGGATGTAGACAGAGTACCAGTAAAAATGAAAACTTGAACTTTGTACCTCTCATGTGGTTTAAAAAAAGAAAAACGAAAAACTTGTTATCAAATCCACATCAATTTCTATTGTAGGAATAATGTCCAGTGTGTGGGAGAATAAGTTTTAACGTAATCAAATATCTTGCCTTCACTATGGTATTTGATCATCCATAAGTGTCATTTATTGGCTCATTGGCTCTTTTACGAACATCATTCTCATAAAAACTCTACCTAAACTAAAAAAAGGAAATAGTCTGTATAACTCTATTGTACGTGTTCCTCCCACAAATGTGTTTCCAACTGCGACAGATTTAATGTTTTGTAACGTTATTTTTTTATGTAGGCGGAACATTTAGTTTTTATCTTCTTACTTTCTTCCTTAGCAATATTTTAAAAAGTCAGATTAAAGTTGAGTTAGACTTTGTAGGTGGAAAAGTAAGATATAAATTTCAATAATTGATACCTATAAGTTCTTAACTAATTTCCACAACTTTTAGAGGCCTAATCATCTTAGTTTCAAAAATGAAATTAAATAACAAAAACCAATAATAAAAGTTATGTCAATAAGTCAGTAATAACATTTGAGATCATATTGAATTGAAATTATAATATCCAATTGACAATTTATATTCAATTAAACTCATAAGTACCTCTGAGTACTCTGGGTCTGAGTACCTCTGATTTCTAAAGAATATCATATTTGATATTGTGTCATGCAAGTAGAAATCCTTACATTCCTTTTAATGAAATTTTAACTATAAATAGAAAAGTGGATCTTATAAATATAGGTTATGCCCAGAAACTATAAATTATATTCAGTACAGAGATATTTTTAAATTATAAACAAGGAAGATTGTTAATTATAAATGGAATGGCATAAATAAATAAATAAATAAATAAAAAACACTAAGAATTGTATACTTTAACCCAGAAGTGGAAGTGATATTGAAAAAAAAATAAAAAGAAAAAAAAAATAATAAAAAGAAAATAATCCAAAGAAGAAAAAAAAAAAAAATAAATGGAATGGCAATATTTATAAATCAGGGAGAAGATCAAACAGGAAAAAATGAGAAAATGAAAAAGTATATGTTGATTTAAAAAAGCAAAAATAAAGAAGAAAATGAAAACATTGAATGGGTGGAACAAATAGAATACACATTATTAACAATGTAAGATGATGGCAGATCATACCTAATAGACAATTATGCATAAATAGACTATAAACTTCAGTTAAAAGGCAAAGTCAGATTGGGCAAAAAAAATGTTTAACTACAAGGAGTTCATTACTCCTTGTGAAACAAGTTAGAGAAGACAAATACTATATGGTATCACTTATGTGTTGAATCTTTAAAAAACCAGCTACACATGGAAACAGAAAAGTGGTTGCTAGGGGCTGGGTGGGGGAAATAAAGAGAGATTGGTAAAAGAGCAAAATATTCAGTTATAAAATTAATAAGGTATGAGAATCTAATTAATAACGTGATGACTATAATTGATAACAGTGTATTGCAAAACTGAAACATGCCAAGGGAGAGAAATTTAAATCTTCACACACACACACACACACACACACACATACAAATTCGTGAGTTGATGGATCTGAATGTGTGAATTAACATGGTGGGATGACTCTTTTCACAATGTAAACATATGTCAAATCATCACATGGCACATTTTAAATATCTTACAATTTTGTTATACCTCAAAAAACTGGAAAATAAATACGCATATTCAAAGACTAAGAAGTTGAAAAGGATGAAAAAGCACAGAACATGAAAATACGAATCAAAAGAAAATGACCATGTATTGACTAATAGCAGACAACATGCACTTTAACAAACATAATTTTTAAGAAGAGAGAATGACTAATGATAAAAGTTTAATTCTTCTGGAAGATGTAACAATTCAGAATATGTATGTGCACAATAACAGGCACAAATATATAAAGAAAACATTGATGAGAATAAAAAGAGAAAGTAGACAAATGAAAACATATTGACTGGACCAAGGGTCAAGAACCATGAAAAGGCTGAGATTTCACTCTACTATTGGTTAATAATACTTATTTCCAGTGTACATTCTAAAGAAAGGAAAGTCCATTTTACTATATACATTTAATAATTTACATTAGACTTCAGCTGAACACAATATATTCTATATAACAGAAACAGATGCATTCCACATTGGATTTTAGCAAATCCAGACAATTTAAATATTAAATTTGTTACCTCTCAAAGGCAGAAACTTTATCTTTAGTAAGAGTGTATTCAGAAAAAAAAAGATCTTTAAAACAGAGGCTCAACTTATCTTTATTAAATTTTAAATTTTATATTTTCAAGTTAAGTCTATTTTTACAAGTGTTATTAGTCTAAGGCTTTCTTTTCTTATAAAGTCTTTGCCTGGTTTTGGCATCAGGGTATTATTGGCCTCATAGAATGAGCCAGAAAGCATTCTCCCACTTATTTTTATTTTTATTTTTATTTTTTAACTTCAACTGTTGGTGGGAATTGCAGATTGGTGCAGCCACTCTGGAAAACAGTATGGACGTTCCTCAAAAAGTTAGAAATACCACTACCCTACAGTCTGGCAATTGCACACCTAGGTATTTATCAAAAGAATACAAATATACTGATTCCAAGGGACACCTGCACCTTTAGGTTTATAGCAGCTTTATCAACAATACCCCCCCCTTATATTTTTTTGGAAGAGTTTGTAAACTGTTGGTGTTCATTCTTCCTTAAGTATTTGATAGACTTCACCAGTAAAGATGTTTGGTTCTGGGTTTTTCTTTGTGGGAATTTCTCTCTTAAAGGAAGTTATGAAATTACAACTCTAACCCTTCTAATTCATGAGACGTTAGAAAGAGGAAGAGAAGAAATGACCTAGCTACTGTTCTTAGTTGTTTAAAATAAGTGATCTTAAAAGTAGTGTGTATAATAAAATATGAGGAGGCCTTTCCTTCATGTAGACTATCCATTCATCTATTAATATATCCTTTTATAATTTTAAGTCTTGGGGGTTTTAGATTCCTTAGGAGGTCTAATTTCATCTTCAGACGAACCCCAGGAGGTTCTATCATTTCCCTTTGACACAGGACAGAACTAAGGCTAACATAAATTCCATAATCTTTCTAAGGTCATAGTTAGACATGTAGTAGTGCTTCTGAAAAGAAACGCAGAAGCCACAGTGCCTCTTCAGTCACTTAATAAATTGGCAGATTGAGTGAATTACTAACCTTTGGGCCTCAGTTTGTCTCTAAAATGAGAATAATAGCACTGCCTACTTCTTAGAGTTGTATTAATGCACGTAAAGCCAGTGCCTGGTTTACAGTATGTATTCAACTTTGCAGGGATTTTTCCCACTAGGTATTGCCCAGTAACACTACTTAAATTTTAATGGTTTTAAAAACCTTGAGTTTTAAGGCAAATAAAAAAACCTAGAAGTCTTAGATTGAAAAATAGCAAGTTAAAAGGCATTTGATTGCAGCCACAGATAAACCATTTTACTGCCACTTTTTATACCTTCTGGTTTCACTGCATGTGCATCAAGACAAAAAATAAAATCTTTCAAAAGGGAAGAAAAGTACATAGAATTCAAAGTGGTCTTTATTGTAAATACTCATCCATTTAAAAACAGAATTGTCTTGTTTTACGGTTTGGAATTTTGTTTTACATTGACAGGAACATTAGAATCCATTTTTCCATAACATTTTCTTTTTTTCCCCATAAACTATGTAGGTTTAAGATGTGAATACTCAAAACAGACTGAGTGTTCTCCAAATTCCTTGAAAACTTATCCAAATAATTTTCACAAGAAAGCTGAATTTAAAAGTCAATTATTGCATTACCAGAGCATTGAACCAGCACTTTCCTGACGGAGTTCTACGGTAGGTTCTATAGGTTACAACTAGGTTTTAGGCACTTTTATTATTTCCTAGGAGTTGTTATGAGCATCAATTCTATTTGCACAATTCAGTACATTTTTAAAGGGGTTTCATGTTCACCATCTTATTTATCCCTTCCAATAGCCCCTGACTTGTAAGATGTTCAAGAGAACTCTCATTCCCATTTTACTTTTTGGAGTTTCAAACTCCAAATTATATTTTATTTTTAAAAACATTTTAAACTTTCTAAACTCTTTCCATAGTTTGGCTATTGTGAACATTGCTGCTATAAACGTTGGGGTGCAGGTGGCCCTCGGATCATCATGTTTGTATCCTTTGAGTAAATACCTAAAACTGCAATATCTAGGTTGTAGGGTGGCACTATTTTTAACTTTTTGAGGAAGCTTTATACTGTTTTCCAGAGTGGCTGCACCAGTTTGCATTCCCATCACCAATGGAAGAGGGTTCCCCTTTCTCATCTTCACCCACATTTGTTGTTTCCGGACTTGTTAATTTTAGCCATTCTGACTGGTGTGAGGTGGTTAACTCACTGTGGTTTTGATTTGTATTTCATTCTCATTGTAAAGATGTGGAAACGAAAGTAGTTCATAAGCTTACCATGCTGGGCCCAGAATTCAAGTCTCTTGAGTCTGCATTTATGCTTACCAATGGTCACTCCATCCTCTTAAGCTATCTTGAGAGTAAACCGTATCACTGAAAGGATGGCAATAGTGAGATGGCCAAAACTGAGTCACGACCTTTCTGGCCCTTGGAAAATAATGTGCCAGTTAAACTGTGCAGTTAAGATAGTAAGGTAAGGAAACATGCTAACATTCATTTTCAGATAGCTTAGAAGATCTGTTTTTTTGTGCAACTTCCTTCTAGTAATAATCCATATTCATTTTCTCCTGATCCAGTTACCTGGCTTATTTGTTTGCCCACCCTAGCTGGTGGGTGCAAAAGAACTCACACACAGTGGTTTACCTCTGCTCTAAATACAATTCTAGCAATCATACAACATGACAGTGATTCTAGCCATGCCTCCAACAACTCTGGAAGAAACTAAGATCAAGACGATTATTCCCTTGAAAAACCTCTACTTACTGAAAAACTAAGCACAGGGTTCCTCTTCCTAAATCAGAGGTAATGAGATTTAACTGTGGTTCATCTCTGTCCTCCCAAGCTTTTAAAAGTTCAGTTCCACTTGCCTCAACCAGCATTTACGGGTGTCACAGCCAGCAGTCAACCCACAAGATCTTAGTTTCTTCCTCCCATTGCCATAAAGAGGACTTCAACAACTCAAAGACGAGCAAGACAGTGTAGTGGACCGCCAGGATTCCTACCATAATAATTTATTGCAATTTGTTCAGTAGCTAATATGTATCAGACTCCCCTGTTCTATTTTATACAGATGCTAATTTAATTCAAACAATTCCATCAGGCATTATATCCATTATTTGGGGAGAACTGGGCACAAAGATAAAGTAAGTTGCCAAAGAACAGAGAGCAGCAAATGGCCAGTGAAAAATTTGAACCAGCCCCCAAATTGCCAAAACCTCAACTGCATTCCCAGTTTACTTATTAAACTAATTGCTTAGCCTGGGGCCAGCCATTTCGGAGCTCTGGGTCTCCCGTTTCCTCCACTATAAAATGACCTGCTGTCTGAGCTCCTGGGTCCCTTACAGCTTTTAATGTCCTGTGAATTTCCAACAGGATTACTCCCCGCCCCCGCACCCTCCGGCCAGCAGATGTAAATGTTAAGACTAAAGTTTTCAACCACTGTGTGTTCTAGCACATTCTCCTTACTCTTCAGGGTGCTAGGATACAATCTTCAATTTAAGGTTTTATTTTCAAGAACTGAAACTGTAACATTAATCTTAACTATTCTCTCTGAGTCCCATATCACTTTCCACCACTACAGGGGTGCCAGTTAGGCTGAACCCCACTCCACACCTTTACAAAGTTACTCCAATCCACCAGGTAGCCAGCGAAGGGCTAAGGAAGCCCTATAAGCAAAGCTGTAGGAAGCAGTTAGCTTTCCCAAAGGTCTAGAGAGCCTCTGGGCACCTGCCAAGCCTCCAGACACTGCCAGTTAGGCTGAACCCCACTCCACACCTTTACAAAGTTACTCCAATCCACCAGGTAGCCAGCGAAGGGCTAAGGAAGCCCTATAAGCAAAGCTGTAGGAAGCAGTTAGCTTTCCCAAAGGTCTAGAGAGCCTCTGGGCACCTGCCAAGCCTCCAGACACTGGTGGGTGCCCTAGGTCTGTCTCCCCAACCCAAGTAACCCAGGTTGGGCCTTACCCTAAGGCCCCAACAAGCCTAGGCTGAATACTCGGCCCTTCTGTCCCTTTACAAAGGCATCAGGCAACCAGTTCCCATCCCTACTTCTGATGCTCCCAGACCAGGCACACACCAGAGCCTCTTGTCTTACCTCCAGCTTCTGGGACCTCCAGCGCGACCCGTGCATCCCTGCCTCCTCTAGAGACACACACCTAACCGGGCACGGTCCTAAGGACACCTGCAGAAGTGGCAGGATTCCCCTATGCACCACCCAAAGGCATCCTGGGACTGCTTGAGCACTCCCACCAGACGGAACCCACGGGTACCTCCCTTTTTAGCAGGACCCAGGTGAATGATTATACTCAAGGAGCTACACCTGAGTAACCTCATCTTTATGAGGCCCTGTTTTAAATACCAGAATTGTAGATATCACATCTGATACGAATCATATAATAATGGAGACCCGTGGAGTCATTAGCCACTGGGCGCGTTTTGCATGCGGGTGCAAAGTAATTTGGGACCGGTTGTTCACTGAAAGGAGCTTAAACAATGACGTTATTTGATACTCTTCTTATCAAGAAGTGGAGTCTGCGTCCCCTATATTTAAATCTGGGCAGATTTGCCATTCAGTCATAAACAACAGAATGAGGCAGGAGTTTCTACTTTACTGATGGACTATTTGTGTTTGAAACACTCATCCTTGTAAGAAGTCCAATACCCTGAGACTGTCATGTTGAAAAGACCCTGTAATAGGTACTTTCCCAACTGAGCTCACAGCTGACAGTCAGCATCAGCTGTCAGCCACTGTGAATGAGGCATCTTGGACTAAGAAAGTAAAATGATTATTTTAAGCTGTTAAATTTTATGGTAATTTTTTACACTGCTGTGGTAACTCGGAGACGATATAAAGATTAGAAAGGAAGTAATAAAACACTCATTATTCTTAGAAAACCGAATGTAGGAAGTTTAAAATATCTAAAATCAAGCCATTATAACTAAAAAATATATTTAAAAAGTAACTGAAAAAAGATCCATCAATAAATGCTCAGCCTTTTATCATCAGCAGGAAATAATTTAAAATCATTTTTAAATGATAGTGTTTAACATTTAAGAAGACACTTCCATACACATCATACACATAGGAACAAATAACAATAAAGATTTCTAAGTCTTCTTTAAAAAAAATATACAGAGTCAATGGGAGAAATTTTGAAAGACCTAATTAATGATGGGATATACTAGGTTCTTAGATTGGAAAACTCAGTTTAATAAAACAACATTAATTTTCAAAAATGGCTTACCTATTTAATGAAATCTCAATCAAAACTCTACTTGGTATTTTTAGAAGGGTAGGGCAGCTGATTCTGACATTTTTTTAAAATATTTTATTTGTTTATTTGACAGAGAGAGATCACAAGTAGGCAGAGAGGCAGGCAGAGAGAGAAAGGAGGAAGCAGGCTCTCCGCAGAGCAGAGAGTCTGATGCGGGGCTCGATCCCAGAACCCTGGGATCATGACCTGAGCCGAAGGCAGAGGGTTTAACCCACTGAGCCACCCAGGCACCCCTGATTCTGACATCTTTAAAAGAATATAAATAACAAAGAAAAATTCCTTTTTTTTACAGAAGAGAAGGAGAGGACTAAATGGCAAGTGCAAAGTGGGATTCTTGAGGTAGGAATTTAAGTATATTCTTATCCAAAAATATTTTATTTCATGAGCATGGAGAAGCATTACACTTGAGAGTCGAAGTTTGATGAAACTGGAAGCTTTTTCAAAAAGCCAATATTTGCAAGCCCAGTTGAGGATAATAACTAAAATATTTAATATTTAATATAAGCTCAGGTAAAACCTTCCTCTAAATTTGCTGTAATTACTAGAATGGAATTCTATTCTAATCCCCCCAGCTATTCTGATAGCTTAAGCATTCCAATGTGAGTAGAATAAGAAATGGATTTTTGGAGCAAGACATAATCCAGTAAGATCTCTGAGTACTTTTGGAGGTATAAATTCAATATCAGTTATACATCAGATAAAACTTCCTTGTTAAAAACAAATGAACAGGGCACCTGAGTGCCTCAGTCAGTTGAGCGTCTGCCTTTCGTTCAGGTCATGAACATAGGGTCCTGGGATGGAGCCCCACACCAGGCTCCCTGCTCAGGGGAGAGTCTGGTTCTCCCTCTTCCTTTGCCCTTCCCCCTGCTCCTGTTGTCTCTTGCATGTGTGCTCACGTTTTCTCCCTCAAATAAAAAAATATATTTTTAAATGAGCAAACAAATAAAAAAAAATTCATAAATACAGAAAGTAAACTAGTGGTTGACCATTTGTGAAAGGACAAGGCATCGGCAAAACAGGCGAAAGGGATTAAGAAGACCAACTTCAATTTATAAAATAAGTAAGTTGCAGGGACAAAAGTACAACATAGCAAATATAGTAAATAATATTGTAATAACATTGGTGACAAATGGTAACTTGATCTATTGTGAGAACAGCATAATGTAAAGAATTGTCCAATAATTATGTTGTATGGCTGAAACTAATATAACATTGTTTATCAGATATACTTCAATAAAAATACTTTAATTAAAAATGTAACATTTTAGCGGTGCCTGGGTGGGTCAGTGAGTTAAGCCTCTGCCTTTGGCTCAGGTCATGATCTTAGGTTCCTGGGATTGAGCCCCGCATCAGGATCTCTGCTCAGCAGGGAGCCTGCTTTCCCTCTCTCTGTGCCTGCCTCTCTGCCTACTTGTTATTTTTGTCAAATAAATAAATAAAATATTTTTATAAATAAGTAAATAACAAATAAGTAAATAATAAATAAATAAGTAAATAACAAATAAATAAAATGTAACATGAAAATAGAAGGAACATTTTAACATATATATAGTTATATTTGTAAAATTATCTCATAAGCCAGAAAATTTGAATATTCTGCATTTAAGAGAGTAAAAGTTTTTGTTATTATTACATTATCATTAAAAAGAAAAGATGTTGAAAGCATGAGAAATTTACGTAATTTCAAATGGATAAAAAGTAAATTCAGTTGTGTGTGGATTTTCTATGATAATTTCTAAGACTTTTTGCATCAGTAATTAATATAGTTTCATACCAAGAGAATAGCTATATATTTCCCTTATACCTTCTAACTAAATGTAAAATTATGTCAAGGAAGTATACCATTGAATCAAATACCTCCATTTAAATACTTGTATCAAATGTAACATCATTTATTTTTCCAAATGTTGAAACATGAACAGATGACCTAATGAGTATATTCTCTCTTCAAATAGTTTCTTCATTTCAAAGTCATTCTTCTAAAGAATAATATGTGTAAATTATAAAAAACAGAAGCCTTAGGGGTGCCTGGCTGGCCCAGTTGGTAAAGCATGCAACTCTTTATCTCAGGGTTGTGTGTTTGAGCCTTATACTGGGTGTGGGGATTATTTAAAAATAAAATCTTTTATAAATGGAGGCTTTGTAGTAAAATCAAATTTGTTACATTTCTTCGTGATTAGTTTTTGCCTCTTTTTTTCTTTTCTTTTCTTTGTTGGCTTCAAGCAACTTAATCTCTTCAAGTCTGTATTTTCTCGCCTGGGAATTGGGGGTAATAAGACATAATATAAGGGGTTGCTGAGAGGGAAAAAAATCAGATTATATATAGTGGAATCATATTTTTTAAAAATTGCCTATTTTTTTTTCTAGTTATTTCATCCTTTTTCTTCCCTTCATTTAAGAAGGTAGTGTTCTCCTTAAGGATTCTAGGGAGGGTGACCAAAATAGAAGTAAAAAATATTCTGGATCTCAAATAACAAAAAGAAAAAATATCAAGACTATTTTCATCCTCTGAAAATCCGGGGAAAATGTCAATACAGGAACTAAATTAAATTCTTGCCATATTAGTGGCAACAATGGAAGAACAAAAGTCCTGTTACTTTCATATCTGAGATTTTGGAATGAGTTCCATACCTAATACACATATAAGACACCTAGCGGTAGATCTCTGAAGAGATAATCGTAGAAAATAATATTAGGCCTGTATTGATCTATTTCATCTCATATATCTTCCACCATAAAATGAATTTGTAGAAATTTAAATATTAAGAAAAACCTTGTTGTACCCTAGGTTAAATCTCTGATAAGTAACTACACCGTGAATACTTTGTATATTCATTTTAAATACTATGTATTTGGACTCCCAAAGTCTTTGCTGAAAAAGAGTATCTCAGATACAAAAAGGTACATTTCAAAATATGAGAAATACAGTGAAAAAATACAGTTTTTCAGAAAGGAAAGCACTTTAAATTCTCCAGTAAAAGAGGTTGCTCCTAAGACATTAAGTATTAGACAGTCCAAAGAATGGATGTCACTTCAAAAAGGAAAATAAAATTTGAGTGGGAGGCTTCTATCATGTCCTCTGACACACATCACTGACTTTATCAGAAAAGCATCCAGGCTAACACCAGGAAAGTGCTGGGTTTTTTGTTTGTTTCGTTTTGTTTGTTTTTCTGATAGGTCCAGGTGTGCAATGAATACTGTATTTGATCATCAAGATAACTGTTTATGTGAAAAATAGCTAAATAAATATACATAATTTTAGATAGGTAAAATAGTCATTATACTAAAAATGTTAATTAATATTATATATTTTTTAATTTTTATTTATTTACTTGACAGAGATCACAAGTAGGCAGAGAGGCAGGCAGAGAGAGAGAGAGGAGGAAGCAGGCTCCCTGCAGAGCAGAGAGCCCGATGTGGGGCTCCATCCCATGACCCTGCGATCATGACCTGAGCCGAAGGCAGAGGCTTTAACCCACTGAGCCACCCAGGCGCCCCTAATTAATATTATATTTTTAAAAACAAATAGTTTGAGTTCTTCTTTAAGGTAGAGAAACTACATTACAAATTTTTTTCTTTTTTTAAATAAAAATTTTTAATGGTTTGAAATTCAATAAAAGAACAACTATGAAAACAAAATGATTCTTGTCAACATGCTAAAATTTTATAAGCTATTTGCATCAAAAGAAGATTAATATTTTAGAGTTAGCCTCGATTTTTTGTGATATACACTCTTGCACATACATTTTAATTTGATAAGTAGAAAAAAAATCAGTATAATAGAGTTCTTTTTATTCATTTCTCAAGAAGCCATTAGATATCATGTCAGAGGCTGAGGAGCCATTTAATGTTTTTACTTTATTGCAATCTAACGTGTCTACCTCTGTTACTTGCATCGTAACATCCAGCTACTTAAAATAAGTGATGAAAATTTCTGTGGACAGCTGCCAGAATGGCTGAAGTTCACCAATCAGAAAGTCATAAATCATGCTAATACCATAGTGATTAGATGATCATGCATTGAGGTCTGCTTCTACTGTGTCATTAACAGCATTTCTCTTTTATGAGAACTCATTGCTCTGTAACAGAATAGAGATGGATATCCTCTCCAAATTTTCAAAAGAACTTTATTGACTTTTGAGGCAGATTGTGATAAAGAAACATTTTATTATGCAGTGTTTAAATATAAAGTGTTCACCTGCATACTTCTTTATTCCAAAATGTGAAATTCTAATGTGTATGTGATTTTTTTTCTCTATTGACTGAGAAAATTCTAGGGGGCATAGATGGCCCCTAAAATGAGACAAATTCTCAGGATTCTCCATGAGCCTTTCTTAACTAACTGGTTATAATAGGATTTTCAAGTGAAACAAATAAAAGTTTTCTCTCTATACACGCAGGTAAAATATACTAGGGATTTTTTTCTGTCTATTTAAAAAGTTATGATACTCAAACTAAAATAAAAGATAAATTGGCTGAAGCATACAATAGATCTGCATTAATTTAAAACATGATTAAAGTGATTTTAACTTGTATTTTTTTATTTTATTTCTTTGTTTTCAGTTTTCTTTTGCATATTTCTATATGTCCATAAACTGCAGATATAATGTATAATGTCTTTTTAGTAGTGAAATTAAAAAAATATTTCATTTGGCGTAAAATTATCTATCCGTAACTTTTTAAAATAATACCTTCATTAAGATACAGTTCATATAACATACATATTGACCTTTTAAAATGTCAAATTCAATCATTTAGTATAATAGTTATGGAAACATTATTGCTGTCTACTTTCAAAATATGTTCATTACCCCCAGAAAGAAAACACAACCCACTAGCAATCACTCCCCTTACAACTCCCTTACAACCTGGCAATTGTTTACCTACATTGTGTTTCTATAGACTTGTCTATTCTGGACTTTTTTTTTTTTAATTTTTATTTATTTGAGAGAGAGAGTGTGAGAGAGAGAGAGAGAGCATGAGAGGGGAAAAGGCCAGAGGGAGAAGCAAACTCCCAATGGAGCTGGGAGCCCAATGTGGGACTCGATTCAGGGACTCTGGGATCATGACCTGAGCCAAAGGCAGTCGCTTAACCAACTGAGCCACCCAGGTGCCCTTATACTGGACTTTTTATAAGAGAAACAAGACAGCTTGTTAGTCTTCTGTCTTTGGGTTTTCAAAGTTAATGTCTGTTGTAGCAAGAATAATTGTTGAATAATATTCTGTAGTATGACTATACCCCTTTTTTCCTAATAGTTTTGTAAGTTTCGTCTTACATTAAGACTCTAACCCAGTTTGCAATACTTTTTGTGTATGGTATGAGGTAGTAATCAAGCTTCATTCTTTGGAATGTGGATATCCAATTATCCCAGTACCATTTTTGAAAAGACTATTCTTTCCTCACTGAATTGTCTTATTACCATTGTTGAAAATCAGTTATCAACTGGTCACAATATAAGGGTTTATTTCAGAATGGCTTAATCTTGTGTTGTTCAGTGGAGTGTTCTATTCATGTCTATTATGTCTAATTGGTGTAGTGTATTGTTCAAGTTCTCCATTTCCTTGTTTATCTTTTGCCCAATTGGTCTGCCAATTGTTGAAAATAGGTTATTAAAGATATCAACTATTGTTAAATTGTTTACTTTTTCTTTCATTGTATTCAATTTTTACTTACTGTAGTTTTCACCTCTGGTTGCTGTTAGATGCATATATGTTTATAATTATTATGTATTTTTGAATAATCGACTCTTTCATCATTATATTTTTCTGTAGCCACGGTTTTTGTCTTAAAATCTATTTAGCCTGATATTAGTATAACCATTCTAGTTCTTTTTGTCACTTTCTGTAGTATGTATTTTTTGATCCTTTTAATACGGGTAAGTGGAGAAGAATATCAGTTCGCAGTAACCAGACTTTATGTAGGGAGTGCCAGGCCAACTTAAATATTTTTAGGAATACTGGTGGGAAACTATTGATGCTTTAAACTTTCTGGTAATCCAAACAGATTCACATTTTTAATAGATCACATTGAATGCACAGTGGGATTTGATTTAAAAGAAGAGAGGGTATACATAGGTGGGAAAGGGGTGGTAGACATGGAGTCAAACAGGCTAGGTGTTTGGTAAGATAAATATAAGAAAAAATGCAGAGAATGCATTTTGAGCTCTTTAGGATATAGATGCATAGTATGGTATTGGATATGGCAGATGAAGAACAGCAAAATGTCAAAAGAAAACTATCAAATATCACAGAGTTTAATGGTCTCCTTCACTGGGAAAAAAGGTACTAGAAAGAAGAGTAACCATTGCTCACATGATCAAAAAAAAATTAAGGAGATTTGCTCCTAACCAACAGGGAAATTATCATATTTAAGAAGGTCACAATCAGGCATTAAAAACACAAGTAGTACAGAAATTACAGAACTTTAGGAAGGTGTAAAAATTATAACCCAAGTAGAATGGTTACCAGCAGGAATTAAGCTAACAGGATAAAAAAAAAAAAATCTGTGTACAGAATATTATATGAAAAGTAAATGCGAATGCAAAATGTGAATGAGAAAAAACAAATTGGGCATTTCTCCTACCTTATGGTGCTTGCAGAATTTATAAGTATATGTACGAATAGTTCATTATTTCCCTAATAACCAGAGTCACTATTTTTGTGATTATCAGTGTGTTAATTACAATAATGAAGAAACAAAGAAAAGCGTAGAAAACACAAAAGTATTTCATAGGTAAAAGTAAATTTGAGAGTGCATTCATACTGAATTAGTTGAATTGTTACAGACCTCTACTCTAGACTGTAACCTAAACCTCAAACTGACTACACAATTAGAACTCTTGAGTCAGAAGAAGAGTGGTACAAGAAATGAAGCTTTCTCTCCTTAACTTCCACTTACTCTTTGCTAAAGAAAACACAGAATAAAAATAATACATATAATAGTACTTTCTTCATTAGAAGGGGGAAAAAAGGTCTCCTATTGTAATGTTTAAAAGAGAAATACCTATGTCTGTACTTACTTTGGGATTTTCATTTTTTAGCAATGTTAAATAAAACATTATCTAAATACTGATTTAAATAACTTAAATAGGGACACCAGGGTGGTTCAGTCAGTTGAGCATCCAGCTCTTGCTTTCAGATCAGGTCATGATCTCAGGGTTGTGAGATCAAGCCTCACATCAGGCTGCACACTGGATATGGTGGGGTCTGGTTGAAATTCTCTCTCTTCCTCTGTATCTGCCCCTCCTCCTGCTTGTACTCTCTCTCTTTCTCTCTGATCCCCCTCTCTAAAAAAAATTAAAAATAAATAAAAAATAAATAAGGTACAGTTAAAAACTTAAAAAATATAGTATTCAAAAACACTTCCCTTATGGAAACTGGCAAGGTATATTGGTAGCATTTATTTAGGTAACTTAATAAGATGTTTCAATAGTTGACCCGTGTTAGAAATTTGTCAAGAAATTAAGAAATAAAAATGCATTGACTTAAGAGACCTCATTTCCCCCACAATTTGACTATTGCCCTGATTCATCTGACAGAGTTTTTAAGTCTTCACAAAAAATTGAGAAATAAACATTATATTTCTTCCCAGAACTTACATGCATTTCCTAAGTATGCACGTAATGTAATTAAGGCTTGGTCTAGCCAAATACTCCTTTGGAGAAACTTGGTATCTAATCAGCCCTCATTATATGATGCACAAATATTATAGTTAATTTTTCACAAATGCCAAAGTGCAATTTAAGCTTTTTATCTCCTTTTATGCTCCTGCTATCATATTTGAAAAAAAAATTCTTATGAATCTAATCAACTTTCTGAAGAATGTTCATGATTTCTGAGCAACTGTTCTTCTCTCTAATTTCTACGAATACCCTTTTAGTGATCTTTCTTTCTCTGACTCTGTCCACTTTTCAAAATCAATAATCTCCAATTTCTCCCTGAACGAATCAATAGTCATAAACTATAAACCAATGTCTGGAACATCTATTTCCATATCGAGTGTCATTCCTTATGGGACACTGGCAATGCTATAAATCACCAGTAACAAAGGATGATTCACAAAGACTTGTATTTCTTTTTCTATTTTTTTTCCTTAAATGCTTATGAAGTTATAATTCTTTGGAAAAAAAAGACCAAATGTCAATTTAGTCCTCTTTAATCCTTTCTAATTTTCTTTTAAAGATTTTATTTATTTGCTAGAGAGAGAGAGAGAGAGAGAGAGCACACAAGCAGGGGGAGTGGCAGGCAGAGGGAGAAGCAGGCTCCCTGCTGAGCAGGAAGCCCAATTCAGAACTCGATCCCAGGATCCTGGGATCATGACCTGAGCTGAAGGCAAATGCTTAACCCACTGAGTCACCCAGGCATCCCATCCTTTCTAATTATTTTTAAAATCTTATATTTTACCTTCTTTTTCATTTTCTTCAATATCTACATTCAGAAACTTGAAAATATTTGTTTCTTTCATAGATGAGATGTTCTACCACTAACTGAAGCTTAATAGGAAAAAAAATATACCATTTTCATTTTTCCAAGCTTTGCCCACTCTCTGTGATCTTCTTTACTACGACTAATTCAATTTCATTTTTAAAAATTTTTTTAAAGATTTTATTTATTTATTTGACAGAGATTACAAATAGGCAGAGAGGCAGGCAGAGAGAGAGAGAGGAGGAAGCAGGCTCCCTGCTTAGCAGAGAGCCCAGTGTGGGGCTCGATCCCAGGACCCTGAGATCATGACCTGAGCTGAAGGCAGAGGCTTTAACCTACTGAGCCACCCAGGCGCCCCTCAATTTCATTTTTTATATCAAGCTTAAAATTTGGGGGAAGGCCTTTAGTAGAATAATATTATATTCCAAAGTCCAAATGTCCATCTTTGACTAAAATTTTAAGTTCTATTCCTCAAAAGCACAAACATCACAGGGGGATATACTGCAGGTAGATGTAAGAATTTCAACAGTGGTGGACAGACAAACAGGAAAGGATGGTACCAGAACTTGACACTAGTGCCCTATATCATACCAACAGATTACAAAAGCCCCAATAGTAGAAAGTCAGGATAAACAAAGATAAATAAAGAATAAAAGGCATTCTGTAAAATTGGGGGCATAAGGAAATAAGTGTTCAGTTTGAGGAGAATGAAACTAAATGGTTTACAGCAGGAATCTCTGACCCAATAGAACAGGAATTTAGTTCTCATTACTAGAGCACAGATCAATAATGTGGATGTTAAACTAAAAGAAAAACTAAATATAAGTTCAGATATGAACCAAAGAAATGCATGCACTGAAATTATAACATCATAGTTTCCAAACCATGATTCAGATTGCTTCTGAGGAGATACACCTGATAGTTCTGTGGTCCTCACCACAGGGAAGGCTGAAACATCAGGACAGGTCAGGTGACAAAACCAACTAATGCTTTTTCTTATCAGTTCTATGTCAAATTTTCTTTCTGTGTTTTCATTTCTCTACTGTAATGATAGACCTTTAGATAGTGTTATAATTTCCTCTTTTACAATTGACTTTTTTTTTTTTTTTTTTGCCTGAAGATCATGTAAGGTGAGTTTTTCTCTTGAACTTCACTACTCTGTAATTCTTCACTTTCTCGTACTTCACTTTCTAACTGTAAAACCATCTCTAATGAGGATATTTAATCTTTCCAACTATTCTGTATTTCTTCTCCTGCTGACGCTGATCCATTTGGTCATCTCCCTTCAGGATTACCTTTTCTCCTACCTCATTTCTTCCTCTTTGTGAGAGGTTTTCATGGGTTATTATCCCTGTAACAGGTAGCGAAGATGTTTTGTTTCCAATGAGGCAAACCAGGCATTTCAAAACTTATCTTCATACACAAAAAATGCTAGAAAACACACTTGACTCCTGCTTGTGGCCTGAAACTTATGTCCCCACTGCGTCAGTTCATGTGACATACTTGTCTCTGATCTTATGATCTAGATATATGACTTTTCTTTCAGATATGATGCTTACAATTTTGTCAAATTATATCTCAATAAAAATGAAATTAAAAAAAAAAAACTACAAGTCTTTCCTTATGCCTGACATGATGTTACTCTGCAATTAGGTATGAAGATTTTCCATATACTTCACACACTTTAGACCTACAGACATCAAAATTGATGCACTATTCGGAATACAAACTCCATTTTAATATCCTGAATATGATCTGACTGTCTATACCCTGCTGACTTCAATTGTACATTTTTGCAATATGTCTGCTGAGCCATAGCCTGTTTCTTGCTTTGGGCTCCTATCTTTCTTATCCTGTAGCAACTCACCATGATTAAATACTAAGATTTTCTTGAAATTGTCCAACATCCCTCTAAAAAATGAATAAACTTCTCCATCCTGCCACACTTAAACTTTTCTATCCCATCTTTTTCAAAAAGTTTAGCATATTCAATAATTTACCTCTCCATGATAAATATATTGATGAACTTGCATGTGATAATCCCCTCACAATGTATATTATATCAAAATATCTCATTACTCACCTTTCATATATATGGTTTTTGTCAATCATGCCCTAATAAAGCTGGGGAAAAAAATCTAGCACTCTTTCCCTTCCTATTAAATTAAAGTTCATTGGAATGAATATAATGTGGATATTTTTGAAACCATTTAGTCAGGCCTCCTTATTTTATACCTGAAGGTTAGAAATATATTTAACTTTTTGAAGATCAGGGTATCTGATATCAAGACAGATTCTGAAGGCTTTTAACAAATAGGCTGACACGGGGCATCTAGGTGGCTCAGTTGATTAAGTGTCTGCCATCAGCTCTTACCATGATCCTGGGGTCCTAAGACTGAGCCCTACATTGGGCTCCCAGCTTGACAGAGAGCCTTCCTGTCCCTCTCCCTCTGCCCCTCCACCCATGCTCATGCTCTCTCTCCCTCTGTGAAATAAATAAATAAAATCTTTTAAAAAATGGGTCTGACAAAATAAGTACATGCCATCCATTGTTTGTTCAAGGAACATTTCAAAATGTGTGGAATTTTAAAGAGCTTAAAAAATTAACTTCAGGAGAGGGAAAGATAGTCTAGTAGGAGGACCCTAGGCTCACCTGTCCCATGAGAAAAACTAATAACTGTCAAATTATCCTAAATACCCCAGAGATTGAGCTGAAGACTGGCAGAACATACTTCACAGTAAAGGTAAAGAAGTAGTCACTTTGAAGAAGGGTGGAAGTGTGGAGATACAGCTTGGGAGAGAAATAGATCATGGTCACTCTGGTGGAGAGGTAACCACAGTGGTGGAGAAGAGCTAGACAAAGCCTAGCAAACAGGGGAGCACACCAGGAAAACAAATCCTCGAAGCAATTGGTTTAGAAATTGAGGGGGCAATGGCAAGGCTTAAAGCTTAGAGGTTTTTTTTTTTATTATTTTTTATTTTTTATAAACATATATATATATATTTTTTTTTACTTTTAGATAGTTCTATTTTATTTTATTTTTTTTTAATTAATTTTTTATTTTTTATAAACATATATTTTTATCCCCAGGGGTACAGGTCTGTGAATCACCAGGTTTACACACTTCACAGCACTCACCAAAGCACATACCCTCCCCAATGTCCATAATCCCACCCCCTTCTCCCAAACCCCCTCCCCCCAGCAACCCTCAGTTTGTTTTGTGAGATTAAGAGTCACTTATGGTTTGTCTCCCTCCCAATCCCATCTTGTTTCATTTATTCTTCTCCTACCCACTTAAGCCCCCATGTTGCATCACCACTTCCTCATATCAGGGAGATCATATGAAAGCTTAGAGTTTTATAAATCAGCATGCTTGGCCTTTGAGAGAGCTTGGAAAACATTGAGGCTACTCTTAGAAAACAAGGAAGGCAGACAACCCACAATCATACAGTGTGGAAACAGCGATCTGAAGAATGCCTAGGGCACACAATGGGGAAGTCAGTTGGTCATCTCACCCTATTTCAGAGAGACAAGATTCATGGAGACACCCCCTCCAGAAACAAAGGACCTAGCAGGCACCATTTATCTCCCCTGTCCCTCAGCATAAGCACAGAGCCACCTGTGGGAACCAGTACAAGGCTGACATTCACTACCTAACTTGCTTACTCTAAGCCTTGTCTTCTAAGCTCCAGTGGCTCTGCCATGCCCAGTCATACTTGCTTGAATGCCATTGTGCTGGGCCCTTCCCCCAGAAGACTGGCTCAAACATCTGCCAATACCATGTCTCCTAACCAGAGAATTTTGCAAGGCCTCAGTTTCAGTGGCAGGGATAATAAATCTCATTTCACAAGCAGATCAGAGCATATCAAGTTAAGTGTGCCATATTCATGCCAGGGCCCAAAGACTGCTCACAATAGGCAAAGAGAATATGAAGCACACATTGGAGATACTCCCAAAGCTCCAAGTCCTGGGAAAGAGAACACACTATACTGCAGGGCACTCCAGGATCTCTTTTGCATAAAGCCATTATCCTCAATAACAGAAGACACTGCTGAGGTTCCTAACAGAGAAACAGGCACAAAGACTTAGACAAAAAGAGAAGACAGAGAAATTTTCCCCAGATGAAAGAACAGGACAAGGCCATGGCCAGAGATCTAAGCAGATATAAGATCTAACAGATACAAGTAGCATGCTTGATAGAGGATTTAAAGCAATAATCATAAGGATACTCACTGGACTTAAGAAAAGGGTGGAGGACATCAATGAGACCATTAACACAGAGAAAAGGAATAATATAGCAGAGATAAAGAGCTCAGTATATGAAATGAAACATGCTTGATGGAATGTACAGCAAGCTGGAAGAAGCAGAGGAATGAATTAATGACCTAGAATACAGAGTAATGGAAAGTAATCAAGCTGAACAAAAGAGAGAAAAAAGAATTATGCACAGTAAGAACAGACTTAGGGAACAAAGTGACTCCATCAAATGTAATAACATTCTTCTTATTGGAGTCCCAGAAGAAGAAGAGAATGGGGTAGGCAAAGAATTTATTTGAAGAAATAATAGCTGAAAATTTCCCTTATCTGGGGAAAGAAACAGATAACCAGATCTAGGAGGCAAAGAGAATCCCACACAAAATCAACAAAAGGAGATCCACACCAAGACATATTATAGTTAAAATGGTAGACTATAGGGATAGAGAAAAAATATTAATAGCGGGCTGCCTGGGTGGCTCAGTTGGTTAAGCAACTGCCTTCAGCTCAGGTCATGATCCCGGATTCCCAGGATTGAGTCCCACATCGGGTTCCCAGCTCCATGGGGAGTCTGCTTCTTCCTCTGACCTTCTCTCCTCTCATTCTCTCTCTCTCTCTCACACTCTCTCTTTTTTTTTTAAAAAAAAAAAAAAAAAAAAAGGGTGCCTGGATGGCTCAGTGGGTTAAGCCTCTGGCTTCGGCTCAGGTCATGATCTTGGGGTCCTGGGATCGAGTCCCGCATTGGGCTTTCTGCTCAGCAGGGAGCCTGCTTCCCCCTCTCTCTCTTCCTGCCTCTCTGCCTACTTGTGATCTCTCTCTCTCTGTGTCAAATGGATAAATAAATCCTTAAAAAAATATATTAATAGCAACAAGACAATGAAATGAAGAAAGAGAGAAAGAAAGAAAGGAAGAAAGAAAAAAAGAAAGTTAGTTACATACAAAGGAAACCACATTAAGGCTATCAGATTTTGGAGCAAAAACTTTCCAAGTCATAAAGGAGTGGCATGATATATTCAACGTGCTAAATGGGAAAAACCTTCAGCCAAGAATGTTGTACCTAGCAAGGCTATCATTCAGAATAGAAAGAGAGAAAAAGGTTTCCCAGACAAACAAAAACTAAGAGTTCATGACCCCTAAACCAGCCCTGCTGAAGTGCTCTCTTTGAGTGGAAAAGAAAAACAAAAAAGACAGTATGAAGGTAGGAAACACAAAGACAATAAAGATGGTTACTTCTGCAAAACATCAGTCAAGGAACTCACAAAACAAAAAGATGTAAAATATCACATGATATACCTAAATTGTGCAGAGGGGAGGTATAAAAAATGGGTTCAAACTTAAATGACTATAAACTTAATATAGTCAGCTATCTGCAGAAGATGTTATTTATAAGTTGAATGGTAACCACATCAATGGACAGATCATCTAAACAGAAAATCAACTAGGAAATAATGTCTTTGAATGACACACTGGAACAGATGGATTTAACAGATATATTCAGATCACTTCATCCTAAAACAACAGAACACACATTCTTTTCAAGAGAACATGGAACATTCTCCAGAATATATAATGTATTAGGCCACAAAACAAAACTCAACAAATTGAAAAAGATTTAAATCATACCATGCATATTTTCTGACAACAACACTATGAAACTAGAAATCAACCATGAGAAAAAAATCTGGAAAGAACACAAATGGATAGAAGTTAAATAACATGCTCCTAAGCAATTAATGGGTTAACTAGGAAATCAAAGAAGAAATAAAAAAGTGCATATACCATAAACAAAAATAAATTCAAAATGGATTATGGACCCAAATCTCAGACCTAAGATCATAAAAATTCTAGGAGAGAGAACAGGCAGAAACTTCTCTGACACAGGCTATAGCAACTTTTTTTCTAGATAGGGCCCCTGAGGCAAGGGAAACAAAAATACAAATAAACATTGGGAATTCAACAAAATAAAAATCTTCTGCATGGCAAAGGAAACAATCAACAAAACTAAAAGTTAACCTATGGAATGGGAGAACCTATCTGTAAATGATATATCTGATAAAGGGTAGTATCCAAAATATATAAAGAACTTATAAAACTCAACACCAAAAAACATATAACCCAATGAAAAAGTGGGTAGAAGGCATGAACAGACATTTCTCCAGAGAAGACATTCAGATGGCAGACAGACACATGAGAAGATGCTTATCATCACTTATTATCAGGGAAATGCTAATCAAAATTATAATATACTATCAACTCATTTCTGTCAACATGACTAAAATCAACAACACAAGAAACAACAGATGTTGGTAAGGATGTGGAGAAAAAGGAACCCTCTTGCACTATTGGTGGGAAAGAAAACTGTTGGCAATTACTGTGGAAACCAGTTTGGAGGTAACTCACAAAGTTAAAAATAGAATTACTCTACCATTCAACAATTGTATTACTGGGTATTTACCCAAAGAATATAAAAATATTAACCCAAAGGGATATATGCACCCTTATGTTTATAGCAGCTTTATTTACAATTGCCAGATTATGGAAGCAGCCCAAGTATCCACGAATTGATGAATGGTTAAAGATGTGGTGGTATATATGTGTATACATGGGAATATTATTCAGTTATAAAAATGAAATATTGCCATCTGTAAGAGCATGGATGAAGCTAGAGAGTATAATGCAGAGTGAAATAAGTCAGAGAAAGACAAATACCATACATTTCACTAACATATAGAATTTAAGAAACAAAGCAAAGGAGCAAAGGAAAAAAGAGAGAGACAAACCAATAAATAGACCTTTAACTATAGAGAACAAACTGATGGTTACTAGAGAGGAGGTGGGAGTGTTGGTTGAAATACATTATGAGGACTAAGGAGTGCATTTGCCATGATGAGCACAGAGTGATTAAAATAAAAACATCAATAAAATTTTTAAAAATTAACCTCACTGAATCAAGTGTTATATTTTCTTAGTTTTTATCCAGAAAACTAATTAGCGTATTATTATAAGTTTTGTCCCTATTTTCACCTGATTAGAAAATAAAATAACTAATTTATTATTTTATCCTTCTAAAATTTTCTCTGAGCCTTGTGTACATTGGAGAATTAAAGTTGAAATATAGGAAATATTCCAGAATCCTTTTTCATTTTGGTCCTTTACAGGAAGAAAAAAAAAAAAATGAAACCCTTACTCAAAAGATTAAGTAAATGACGTGGAAGGAACTAGAGGGTATTATGCTAAGTGAAATATGTCAATCAGAGAAAGACAATTATCATATGATCTCCCTGATATGAGGAATTTGAGAGTCAGGGTAGGGAGTTGCAGGGGTAGGGAAGGAAAAAATGAAACAAGATGGGATCGGGAGGGAGACAAACCATAAGAGACTCTTAATCTCACAAAACAAACTGAGGGTTGCTGGGTGGTGGGGGGGTAAAGATAGGGTGACTGGGTTATGGACATTGGGGAGGGTATGTGCTATGGTGAGTGCTGTGCAATGCTTAAACCTGATGATTCACAGACCTGTACCCTGGGGCAAATAATACATTATATGTTAAAAAAAAAAAACAAAGAAGAAGAAGAAGAAGTATAGATACACATGCATTAGAAATGTTCCCAGAGTGCAGCTAGTCCTAGCACTCCATAATTCACTCCAAATTTTATAAAGGTACAAAAAATACAGCATAGAATGTTGAAACATTGCACCTAATTCAAGTCCTTTGTGAGAGCTACCACCACAACCTTAGATTCACAGAAGACTAAGGACCCATTAGTTTCAACCAAATGCCCCATTAACATAAAAATGAATTTGGCCATAGGAAAGGCTGTTAAATTCCACTCAGACTTTTCAGTGTGGAATTGGAAATTTCCTTACAACACTAAGTTGTAACACTAAGTAACGCTGCCCAACATCAAAGAGAGACTCATAATTGAATTTCTATACATCAGAATGGAGACAAGTTCCTTATTTATTTTTTTTAAATAAAGAAGTAAACATGGAAATGGAGTAAAAAATCCCAAGAATTACAACTTACCTGAAACTTTATAAAGCATCCTTTTATATTCAACAATTAAGATCTTATTTCTTTTCTAGCAACACACAAATATTGAAATCATGGATCACAATTGGCATGCATATGTTCACTCATCCAAATATTCATTCTAGAATAATTTCTTGAACATCAAATGAGTAAAGACATTACACATTTGGAAAAGTGAGTGGTTCAGGAAGTCTGGATTCTGGAATGTGAGTGGGAGAACAAGAGATGAAGAAAAAAAGGTAAAAAATCACCAGATTTTCTTATTTTTGTTTCATATACGGCCATGCTTTCAATAGGGATTTCTAGGAATATTGATTAGATCAAAGACATGATTTTTTTTTTTTTAGTGCCTAAATGCTGAGCAACAATAATATCAGCATGTGTAAATGCTAAATATGGATATTTGAGGTTCTTCATTAAATATGGAAAGAGAATTGACTAGAGATTGAGACTATGTTTCAGATCATAGCTCTATTACCATGCACTATTGAAGCTTTCTTCATTACCTGATTCTTGATTTGTTTTTTTTTTTATTTTTTGTGTATGTTTTAAAGTTATGGAATAGAGAATGTTTACTGCACTGGAAATTAAGAAGAGCATATGTGATTATATTTCTATGAACACAAAGTAGCAACTATGAAGAGCTACAAATGAAGATTTTGTAGTAAAACAATGATGAAGCAACATTTTTTTCTATTTTATATCTGAGTGTATTTGGCTTATGGTGAGCCTAAAATGTTGCAATTCTTTGTTTTACTATATAATCACCAATGGGAACAATTATCTTCATTTTTTATTAGTCTTCAAATCATTACTTTGGGGGATAAAAAATTGTATAATTACCATGTTTAGTCCTACTAAAGAGGGGAGAACAGAAAAATAAAAAATCAGTGTTTATTCCACAGACACCTGGGTGGCTCAGTTGGTTAAGCATCTGCCTTCTGCTCAGGTCATGATCCCAGATTCCTGAGACTGAGCCCTGCTGAGTGTCCTTGCTCAGCTGGGAGTCTGCTTCTCCCTCTGCACTTCCCCGCACCCCACATCCTTGCTCATGCTCCCTCTCTATCTCCATTAAATAAATAAAATCTTTTCTAACAAATCAGTATACATCCAAATCCATAAAAGCTACTGAAACTACATAAATTTTAAAACTGAAAATACACAGATTCTATCACTTTTAAGAAATGCTCATGTCTAATATTTGCCTGTAAATATGTTTCCTAAAAAAACTTAATTACAATAATATATCATTTATATTATACTGTGTTGATAATAAATTAACTAATTTAAAGTAGAAACAAAGCAATTTATTTATGCATACACTTCGTCATTATTTAGGCCTCTGATTCTTTGTCTAACATGAATTTTTACTGTGGTAAATAAATATGTCAGAAGATGCAATTATCCAATCAAGGAGAAATGTGCTATATGAGTGGACTACATGCTATTAGTAAATCCAGAGACAAAGAGATTTCAGGAAAAGCAATTGCAGGAAGAAACTAGAGGCAGAAGCAAAAATGTGAACTTCAGATTATGAAATAACAAGTATTTTATTCTTTATTTGTGGCTAAATATAATATTTTTTTAAAGATTTATTTATTTATTTGACAGACAGAGATCACAAGTAGGCAGAGAGGCAGACAGAGAGGAGGAAGCAGGCTCCCTGCTGAGCACAAGTAGGCAGAGAGGCAGACAGAGAGAGAGAGGAGGAAGCAGGCTCCCTGCTGAGCAGAGAGCCCGATGTGGGGCTCTATCCCAGGACCCTGGGATCATGACCTGAAGCGAAAGCAGAGGCTTTAACCCACTGAGCCACCCAGGTGCCCCTAAATATAATATTTTTAAAATAGATTCATGACTTGGAAAAAGTAAATGGAGAGTATAATGCACATCCAAGACATTTGTTTTCTTAGACTATAAGACTCTTAAGATATATCTTAAAAATTCTGATTATAAGATTCAGATTTGTAATAATTTAAATATAAAGAATGCTTACCCATTATTTCCCCAAATCAAAAGCTATTGACAGCTGCAAAATTAGCTAATGGTATCACTATAGTTGAAGCTGGCACAATAGACTCAGTTCCAATCTGTTCACTGGAAAGTCTTATAATGTAGTGGCGTCAGAAGTCAACAATTGGAAATATTGAAGAATCTTGTAATATACAGAATGGGACTATTTCCTAATAATAAAAAAGTGAGACTAACAAAGTAGAGTACAGAAACACCTTCAGTTGATAATTTTTCAACCTATGAAAAGTAATTGATGTCAATTTTGACCATGTGCCAAGAGGAAAAGTAGGATAGTTCAGCTGCAACAAACTCCAACTCCCACTGAAGTCACTAAAATATTTATTTATTGAGAAAGACATGAGGATGGGAGAATCTTGAATTCAGGGAAGACATCAGGCTAGAAAATAAAATGAGCAAGTATACTAAGATAATTGCAAAAATGTCACCATTTCTTTATTTCACCCCCACTTATATATGCCTGCTACCATATAACTTTGTCATGCCTTCCTGATCTGATCACTTCTTTATGTGTCTCTCTTTAGCCAATGGGATATTAGTAGACTGAATCAAGCAGAGCTTGAAAAAGAGCCTCCATTTCCATTTTGATATGTTTGGACCTCTGTGATAGGATGAGAATATGCCTAAAACATCTTGTTAGTGGATGAGCGGCTTGAGTTTTGCCAAATAACCTTAGTTTGGGATAACGGATATTGACAAGGTTAACCAACAGGGAGAAACATGAGTGATTCCAGCCTAGATCACCAGAGTGACCAAATCAATCCTTTCTGAAGCCTGAAGAACAAACATTTATTCTCCATGCCCTTGAGGTTTTCTGATATGCTCCACAGCAATAACTAAATGATAGGTATCCTTAGTGTATCTGCACTTCTTTCAGACAGTAGAAATTGGATCACATAGAATATGGGGTATAGACAGAGATGAAGGCCTAAGACTGAGTCCTGTTGTACTCCAGTATCTACAAATGAAAAGCAGGAGAACCTCTCCAGGGGTCTAAAGGATGAAGGTGTGTTAGGGAAAAATCAGTGGGAAAAGAGGACATCCAGGAAAGCAAGAAAAGAAAATGTTTTAAGGAGAGCTGATAAGAAGGATATGTTAAATGCTGAAGAAAGGAAGAATAATTTGAGAATTGACCTTTAAATCTGACCATGTTTCTACAACTGGTGACCTTAACAGTAATAGATTCAACTGAATTTTGTAGGCAAAGTCCTAAAAAACCATATTTGAAAAGGTGAGATTGAAAGTGAAGAAGGTGTCCAAAGAACATATAGACAACTTCGTGAGAAATTTTTTTAAAAAGGAGGAAGAGAGAGATGGAACAAGGGCTGAAGGTAAAGCAAAGCCAAGAGAGGTTTAGGTTTGTTTTTGTTTACTTTAACAGGACAACTAATACCATATTCCTTTAAGGAAAATGATGAGAAATATTTATTAAAATGACGATACAGAGGGCACAGAAAACAAATGCAGAAAAAAAAAAGTCACTAAGGAAAACAAACCAACAAACAACACTGACGAGAAAACCCTTCAAGTAGAGTGTTTGTCCTACCAAATTCCCATCATGTTTCTAATTTCACACATACATGTAGCCCTGACTCCTTCAGAATGATCATCCTCTTCCATCTTTAAATGTTAACAAAGTTTTGTTTCAAGACCTAATGCAAAAGATTTTTCTTAACACATGATTAATAAACAATGGAATTGGTTTACTCTAGCAATATAAATTCCTTCTTTCTAATCATTCATTCCCTTTATATTTATAAACTTTACATCATTGCATTATTATTTTTGACACCAAGTAATAAAAATTTCTAAGTGAACATAAGTAATTCTACAATAACATATTCTAGCATTTCATTCTAGTGATAAATATTTTATATTTCTAATCTAATGTTATCATGCAGTTCTCTATAATAATTGAAGGACTGTTGATTTATTCATACTATGATTTCATATACTTGCCCAGAAATGCTTTAGAGAACTTTTGATGATCCTAAGATTCATTCAAGTACCTGGTAAAATCACATCAATTTAGATTTGTATTTATTTTTCTTAATACAGTAGTGTTATATTTGCAAAGTGCATTTCAAACAATTTTTTGGTCAAATGGGAAAAATTGTGAACAGAATAATAACAGAGCTTCAGGCCCAGGTTGGATAATAATAAATTAACTGAAAGAAAAAATTCAGGGCACCTGGGTGGCTCAGTCAGATAAGCATTGGAGTCCTGGTTTCAGCTAAGGTCATGATCTCAGGGTTCTTGGGTTGAGCTGTGCCTTCAGCTTAGTGCTCAGCGGGGAGGGCAGGGTGGGTGTCTCCTGGAGATTCTCTTCCTCTCCCTTTCTCTCTATTCCTCTCCTTCTTAGACTAGCTTGCTCTCTCTCAAATGAATACATAAATCTTTGAACAAATAAAAATAATACAAATATAATACAAATTTTAAGTAGATCTCTATGAAAAAATTTAGTTTATGTGATAAATGTACTTCAGTATTTTTGTAATTTATTTCTGGTAAAATGACATACATGATATACTAAAAAAATAAAAAGTTTGAGTTACTGATGTTGTTAGCATATATTCTATTTTAAATAAAATTATATCAGTTTGACTCAAAAGAGCACAGTGAAATAATACATGGTCATAATTAAATAATTTTAAAACAATTCAAATGCAATCTAATAGTCTTCCAGACTACTTCTTAAATTAAATTAATAATGTATACAAAAATTCTTGACAAAATACTAGCAAAATGAATGCAGCAGTACCATAATCAAGTGGGATTTATTCCTGGGCTGCAAAGGTGGTTCAATATTCACAAATCAACCAATGTGATACACTGAACTAATGAAAGAAAGAATAAGAACCATATGATCCTCTCTATAGATGCAGAAAAAGATGGATTGCAAAATGCATTGACAAAGTACAGCATCCATTCTTGATAAAAGCCTTCAACAAAGTAAGGATAGAGGGAATATAGCTCAACATCATAAAGGCCATATACAAAAGACCCACAGCCAATATAATCCTCAGCAGGAGAAAACTGAGAGCTTTTCTTCTATGATCAAGAACAAGATAGGGATGTCCATCCTCACATTGTTGTTTAACATAGTACTAGAGATCCTAGCCTCAATAATCATACAACAAAAAGAAAAGGCATTCAAATTGGTAAGGAAGAAGTCAAACTTTAACTTTTCACAGATGACATAACACTCTATGTAGAAAACCCAAAATGCTAGAACTGATACATGAATTCAGTAATGCCACAAGATAAAAAATCAACTTAGAAAACTCTGTTGCATGCATGTATATCAATAGTGAAGCAGCAGAAAGAGAAATCAAGGAATCAATCTTATATACAACTGCACTTAAAACCATCAGATACCTAGGAATAAACCTAACCAAAGAGGAGAAAGGTTTATACTCTGAAAACTATATGAAAGAAATTTCATGAGAAAACTCATGAAAGAAATTGAAGATGACATGAAGAAATGGAAAAACATCCCATACTCATGTATTGGAAGAATAAATATTGTTAAAATGTCCATAGTAACCAAAGCACTCTACACAGTTAATGCAATCCCTTTCAAAATACCACCTGCATTTTTTAGTGCTAGAACACACAATCCTAAGACTTGTATGGAACCACACAAGACCCTCAATAGCCAAGGCAATCTTGAAAAAGAAAAAGCAAACTGGAAGTCATCAAAATTCTGGACTTCAAGCTACATTATAAAGCTTTAGTCATAAGGACAGTATGGTAGGGATATAACAACAGAGATCAATAACACACAATAGAAAACCCAGAAATTAACTCACAACCATATGGTCAATGCATCTTCAATAAAGCAGGAAAGAATATCCAATGGGGGAAAAAAATGGTGTCTTCAACAAATAGTGCCTGGAGAATTGGACAGCAACATGCAGTAGAATGAAACTGGACCACTTTCTTACACTATGCACAAAAACATATTCAAAATGGATGAAACACCTAAATGTCAGACAGGAAACCATCAAAATCCTAGGGAACACAAGAAGCAACTTCTTTGACATAGGGCATAGAAACTTCTTACTAGACATGTTTCCTAAGGCAAGGGAAACAAAAGCAAAAGTGAACTAGTAGGACTTCATCAAGATAAACAACACAGGAAACAACAGGTGTTGGAGAGAATTCAGAGAAAGGGGAACCCATTTATACTGTCGGTGGGAATAAAAATTGGTGCAACCACTCTGGAAAACAGTAGGGAGGCTCCTCAAAAAGTTAAAAATAGAACTACCTTTAGATCAACAATTGCACTAATAAGTTATTTACCCAAAGGATATAAAAATACTGATTCGAAGGGACACCCAATGTTTATAACAGCATTATCAACAATAACCAACTTATGGAAAGTGCCCAAATGTCCATGAACTGATAAAGAGAAAGAAGCAGTGTATATACATTGGGGTTAATGTAGAACATGAAATTAGCCATAATACTTGGCTTGCTAAAATGTAACACAGAGGCTGAGTGCAAGGAAGCTTTCAGAGAAGGGCGTAGGCCTTTGGAATGCTAAGGTCTGCATTATGACTCTGCCATAGGAATGCTGCAGGGAATTGCCTTCCAGGGAGCTTTCTCAGCCCAGACAGCTGCTCTGTGATCTAACATGTATGTATTTTCCCTTAGGCTATAGGGAACTTGTAGAACATGCATATTAGCATATTGTATCTTCCCTATAAACAGATTCTCCCAGTTCCAGGAAGACGTTTTGTCACATACCGTGTGCTTGAGAAACAGTGATAACAATTTGTGACTATCCTTTTTTTTTTTTTAAAGATTTTATTTTATTTATTTGATAGAGAGAGATCACAAGTAGGCAGAGAGGCAGAGAGAGAGAGAGAGAGAGAGGAGGAAGCAGGCTCCCCGCGGAGCAGAGAACCCGATGCGGGACTCGATCCCAGGACCCCGAGATCATGACCCGAGCCGAAGGCAGCGGCTTAACCCACTGAGCCACCCAGGCTATCCTTAAGGACCAATAAAAGCCGGAGCAAAGAACCACCAAGGGTCTTTGTCTCTGAATGTTGACCCCCTTACCTTCTCCTCTCTTTCCCAGAAAAGTCTGCAGTAATCTTTCATCTCTTGGTACAGGGATTTATGACCATTCCTGGCAATATATATATAACAGAATATTACTCACCCATCAAAAAAAAAATGAAATCTTGTCTTTTGCAAAGACATGGATGGAGCTAGCATATATTATGTTAAGCCAACTAAGTCAAAGAAAGACAAACACCAGTTATGTGGAATTTAAGAAAAAAAACCAGACTCAACTATAGAGAATATACTGAGGGTTGCTGAAGAGGAAGCAGCAGGGGGATGGTCTACATGGGTGATGGGTATTAAGGAGGGCCCTTTTGATGAGCACTGGGTGTTATATGTAAGTGATGAATCACTAAATTCTACTCCTGAAACTAATATTACACTATCTGTTAATTAGAATTTAAACAAAACCTTGAAACAAACAAATAAGTAAGCATACATGAAGAAGTAAAGAAATAATAATGTGGAGCCTTCGAAACTACACACAGATAAATCTGCCTTAAAATTACAGAAAAATAAAGAAACAAATTTCTAAAATTTGATGAAATGGGAACTCTTATTTACATTATAAAAAGGCTGTGTACTACCTAATATAAATAAAAATATACTATCTATGATTTCATATGTCAAATCTTTCCCATAATGGAAAGAAATTCATATAGATAGATTCTCTCTTCTTACATTGAAAAACTCATATCTGAAAGATTTCATTTGATAAATTTCTCATCTGAGTGTATATCATTTTTAATTGCCTTGACTTTCCTTCCTATTTCTTCTTCATGGCTACTAAACTCAAGAAAATCCTTTTGTGGGGCACCTGGGTGGCTCAGTGGGTTGAAGCCTCTGCCTTCAGCTCAGGTCATGATCCCAGGGTCCTGGGATCGAGCCCCACAGCAGACTCTCTGCTCTGCAGGGAGCCTGCTTCTTCCCCTCTCTCTCTGCCTGCCTCTCTGCCTACTTGTGATCTCTGTCTGTCAAGTAAATAAATAAAATCTTAAAAAAAAAAAAAAGAAAATCCTTTTGCTATGTTTCTCTAACCACAAGCTAAAATTATTTCTAAGCATAAGATTAGTATTAATGATAAATTTATGTTAAATTAGTCTTTTTTACATGCTGTCAACATTTTAAAATTTTTAGCAAATTTTTAATTCATAGCTTTTATAAATTTTATGTCAGAGACAAGTGTTTTTTTATATATACTGTATATTAAAATATATATGTATATATATTTGTCCCATAGGTTGTGAATGTTAAATTTACATTTTTGTCTTTTAATATAAGGATGACTTTTAAAATTTATTATCATATTCAGGAGCTTTCACATTTCATTTAGTGTAATCTATCAATTTTTTCCTTACTGACATATTTTCCTTTTGGCTTTTGTAGTTAGAAAGCTTTCCTGTCTCATGAGCCAACAATATTCTGCTGCAATTCTTCATGGACCTTACATTTTCATTTTTAAAATTTAATTACTCACAGTCACTTGAAATTTATGTTGTGGTACCTGTGTTAAGAAATCAACTCAATTCATCATATAAACTCCTACTACTCTGATATAAAACAAGCAAACAAAAGTACGAAAAGACAAAGGAGAGACTGATCATACAAATAAATGTGGATGCAGAAACTCTAATGAAATTATGATGGAACAGGTGTATCACACTACGGAGAGATAGTTCCACAAACATCCCTAAATACAAAAGATGGGAAGGAAGGAAATAAATAGCACTTATTATGTTCAGATGGTATTTACAAAACTATCCAAAAGTATACATAGAATATTAATTTAATGCTCAGTAAATGCTTTTTTAAATTACACTAAATATGAAGAATACAAATCTTGAAGTTTTTATTTTTATCTTTCTAAGATTTTATTTATTTATTTGACAGAGAGAGACACAGAGAGAGAGAACACGAGCAGGGGGAGAGGGAGAGGGAGAGGGAGAAGCAGGCTTCCCCTCTGAGCAGGGAGCCCAACACGGGGCTTGATCCCAGGACCCTGGGATCATGCCCTGAGCCGAAGACAGGCTTAACGACTGAACCACCCAGGCACCTCAAATCTTTCATTTTAGATAGAATCTACCTTCTGAACGATCTTTATAAAATGATTTTTTTTAAAGACTTTATTTATTTGAGAGAGAGAACAAAAGCAGGAAGAAGGTCAGGAGGAGAGGGAGAAGCAGACTCCCCACTGAGCACAGAGCCTGATATGGGGCCCCATCCCAGGACTCTGGGATCATGACCTGAGCCAAAGGCAGACACTCAACTGACGGAGGCATCCAGGTGCCCTAGAAAATGATCCTTAAAAGTATCTTTTATTTATCATTTTAAAAGGTGATTGAAATTCATTTAAGGTTTACAGAATCCAGATATTGCAGTGGTTGAACACTATACACATGTCCTGAGAAACAGTTTTCCTCATACTTCTCAAGTTTTTCGTATCTTGTGAGCAGGTTTACTGATTATTCAGCAGCAATATGAAAATATCTGCCTCCAGAGCAAAGGGCCTATTTATTTACCATCTACTGTAAAAGATCCCAGTTTCCTAAGTGCAGAGTTCATCTCCTATAGCTCACCCCACCGTGTATGTCGGCGCCATCCAGCCCTCTTCTCATTGTCCTTTGGTAACTGAGGCTTTGGGAACCCAAAGAATTGTTGATACTCTGGGTATTTGTATGGCTCTATGTTACAAAGTCCTTGTCCCTGAATCAGTCATTTTGCATCATCTGCTAGCATCCATGAAACTGTGCCAGGCTAATATTTTAACTTTGGGTCTGGCAAAATCTCAGAACATTAGCAGTTCTTGACAATAAGTAGATATTGAACTATGAAGTTTTTACAAAGAGGTCAGTAGTTTCTGCTACTCTTTTGTCACTCAAATTATATTTATCAAAATGACCAGAACAACACTGTGTAACAGTTTGCCACATATTGCTACCTTCAGTTCTAAGCATCATCTTTTCTAGCCACTATATCTATAGAAAGATGTTTTTCATTGCTCCAGGGTCCTCATAATTATCCACAAAGTTCTTTTGAAATTTTGTTTAAGCACTTGTTTAAAGGAGTGTATTACTAAAACGAGTATTATTTAATTAGTTTTTGCACAGGATTGTCATTCTTCCATTATGCTCTCTCTTCAAGTTAATGGGAATGACTGCCTCCCTGTGCTCCAGGTCTGTCTCTAGCACTGACCTGTTAGCTCAGAGCCGCAACTCATGAGCTGATTACTTCTCTTAACCTCTGTCAGGGTTTTGACCTTTGGCACTGGAAGAGCACTGTGCTAGTGTGTGCATATGTAAAAAGTGTCCTCTCTTCCTTTGGTTCAAATTGAAAATGGATTATTGCCCCATTACCACTTTGATTCTAAGGAAATAGATTAGGGTGCTACCGCATAGCTTACTGAGCTCAGATAACACTTGGATAAACTGTCACTTCCATTTTCTTAGTTGAACAACTTTCTAAGAAAGACAAAACAAATATCCAGATACAGTATTCCTTTTGAGAAGATGGAAATTCAAAGAATTTATATGTCATGAGCAAACATTATAATATAAACAGATATATACATATATAACAAATCCAAAAGGTTGACTATATATTAATATTATGGATTCACTATTTAATAAACCAATATTATGTCACCACATAATACTGCATATTATATATTAAATGCATAATATTGAAATAGCTAGCATTTATTGAATGTTTACATATTAGGCACTGTTTCACAAATACTACATCATTAACTCTCTGGATCTTCAAAACACCTTGTTGGATCAGTATTATATTAATTTCACATTATGAAGAAATGAGCCTCACAGCAGCTGAGTGATAAAATCAGCATTAAATATTAGGTCTTGTAAAACCCTGTTCAGCACTTTAAAAGGTTATCTATTACCCTATATTTCTCACTAAGAAAGACATGTTATGTTAAAAAATATATAGTCATGTCAAAAAATATATTCATATTAAAATGTGTTCTACTGGAAAGTAAAAATCTGAAGCACATCATAACATTATATTTAAACTGTATCTGACCTATGTAAATATATGTACCAGTAATAGATCTAGTAATAATTAACCTATGTAAATATATGTACTAGTAATATGTAATAGATGTACTATTTAATAAACTAAAAATAATCAATATACCAATGTAAAGAGAAAAAAAGTTTTATCTTTTTTAGGAAAAAAATGGATCCACTTAGATTAATTAATTATAAAATGCATCTTCAAACTTTGCTTTTTTCTCTCCTTGTATTTCCTATCCTATATTTAGCTGTCACTTAAATGAGTCACTAATCATGATACACTAGGCAGAATTTTAAGATGGGCTCCAAGATTCACCTTCTCACCATGAATGCAGGTAGAACCTACGGATATGATGAGAAAGTTGCCCTCTTCATCAGGATACGTTATATGGGATTGGTGGTAGGACAGTCACTCCTGTGATTATGTCATGTTACATAAGACTCTTTACTAGTCAGCTGGAGAGGGAGGTAAAGTGAGACAGATGTGTGCTAAGTTGGAAGAAAGGTTGTGAACTGCCTTTTGTGGGAGGAATGGTAGGGAACTACAGGTGCCTATACAAACTGAGAAAAGTCCCTGGTCAATACCTGGTAAGAAAACATGGATCTCAATCAAATTACCATAAGGAAATAATCTCTACCAGTTGGGTCGAGTGGGTGGCTCAGTGGGTTAAGCCTCTGTCTTCAGCTCAGGTCATGATCCCAGAGTCCTGGGATTGAGCCCCACATCGGGCTCTCTGCTCAGTGGGGAGCCTGCTTCCCCCTCTCTCCCTGCCTGCCTCTCTATCTTCTTGTGATCTCTCTCTCTCTCACTCTGCTAAATAAATAAATAAAATCTTTAAAACAAACAAACAAAAACAACAACTACAACAAAAATTCTACCAGCAACCAGTAAGCTTAGAATAGGAAGTATTCTTCCTGCTTCCTATAGGAAGGCTACAATCAATACCTTGACTGTAGCCTTGTGATAGTGGAGCTAAAAACCGAGCCATACTTCTGACCTATAGAATACTGAAATTACAATTTGTGATGTACTCGTCTGTTAAGTGGTGGCAATATTCATTTCACAATATAAATATAAAACCAATATATGTAAGAATTATCATTTTATGGACAAAATTCCTTTAAATATCCCTATAAGAAACAAGTGCTTTAACACGTGTATAGGCACAATGAAATACTGCACGAAGTATAGCCAGTGATGACTAGTGTTGACAATTAAGAACAGAAGAGCACACAGGAGGGTAGAAGCAAGATGGGGGAGGAGTAGGAGAGCGAAATATCCTTGGTTATGAAAACATTCTGAACACCTACAAACTCAACAGGAGAGAGAAGAGAAGAAGAGCAGCAATTCTAGGAACAGAAAAGTGACCACTTTCTGGAAGGTAGGAGGGGCGGAGAAATGATTCTGAGGCAAGGGGAAGATAGACGGCGGGGGGAGGGGCTGGCTCCCAGCAAGCGGCAGCGCAGTGGAGCACAAAATCAGAACTTTCAGAAGTCGGCTCCACTCAGGGACATCATTCCAGAGGCTAAGCTGGGGGTGGAACACTCCTGGGACAGTGCGGCCTCAGGATCTGCAGGTTCACACAAAGACCGGGGGTGTCTGAGTATAGCCGAGCTCCCAGGGATCAAAGCAGGCAAAGCAGCTGCAGAAATGGAGTCAAGGAATGGGCTCTCAGTTTGGAGTTACCTTAAGCCGTGATGCAAGGCATAGTCATACCACTGCTCTTCAAGCAGGAATCCTATAAAAGGCAGATCTGGGGAGACCACCCCCTTTCACCTCTGGGAGGAGTGGCGCAGGAGCATGTGGCAGGAATCTGCTGGGTTTGGAGACTCCCAACCAAGCCATGCACAGAGATAGAAACACTCCGTCACAGGCCGGGTGAGTTGGGAGTGGGGTCGGAGACCAGGGAGACCGGAGTGATTGTTTTTCTCTGAGGCTGCACTGAGGAGTGGGACCCTGAGCTCTTGGCTCCTCTGAGTAGGCGATCTGGAGGCCGCCATCTTCATGCTCCTCCTTCAAAACTGTAGGGAAAGCATTCAGGGAACAAAAGCTACCGAGAACAAACCAAGCAGTTTACTTAGCCTGGTCCCTGGCAAGGGCGGTGCAATTACACCTCTGGCAAAGACATTTGAGAATTACTGCAGCAGGCAGTTGTGCTGCCTCCAAAACAAACAAACAAACTTTCCTCAAAACGTTGAAAATAGAGCTACTCTATGACCCAGCAATCACACTACTGAGTATTTACCCTAAAGATACAAATGTAGTGATTCAAAGGGGCATGTGCACCTGAATGTTTATAGCAGCAAAGTCCACGATAGTCAAACTATGGAAAGAACCTAGATGTCCATCAGCAGATGAATGGATAAAGAAGATTATAGATATATATAAAATGTGTATATATATATATACACATACACACACTATGCAGCTATGCATATAATGAAATACAATGCAGCTATCAAAAAATCTTGTCATTTGAGACAATGTGGATAGAACGAGAGGGTATTATGCTAAGAGAAATAAGTCATTCAGAGAAAGACAATTATCATATGATCTCTTTGATATGAGGAATTTGAGAGGCATGGAGGCGGGGCGTGAGGGGAACAGATGGAAAAAAATGAAATAAGATGGGAATGGGGAGGGAGACAAATCATAAGAGATTTTTAATCTCAGGAAAAACAAATGAGGGTTGCTGGAGGGGAGGCGGGTGGGAAAGATGGGGTGACTGGGTTATGGACATTGGGGAGGGTATGTCCTATGGTAAGGCTGTGAATTGTGTAAGACTGATGATTCACAGACCTGTACCCTTATAGCAAATAATGCATTTATGTTAATAAAATTTTTTTTAAAAAGAGCACACTGTCGCAGATCTGCTTGTAAGATAAGAAATATAGTCTTCAATTGGAAGCAAGGTGAAAGAAACAAAAGTATTGATAAGTTCCCTCAAACATGACAGACAATTAAATTACAATAAATGCAAATGAATATGAGGAAAACTATTTAGCAGATGCAAATATTTTAACTATAAATTGGAAATATTATCATTAATGTAATAATTAGATAAAAAGTACAATAACTAATGAACCAATTAATTCCCTGAATAACACTTAAACCCCACCAACCCATGCCTTGTAGTCAATTCACATTTCATCATATGAGGAAAATCAATATGTTGTTCAGAGAAAATTATTAATTAATATTGCTTCAGATTAGCTTCCTGCATTTTTAAAAAATTATTATTATCCCATTTACTTCCTGTTACAACTTTACTTCACCTATGGCCAAATGAAAAATTTTTTGTGTCTTTTTGTGTCTTCCTTTCTCACTAGGGAATTTCATTAATTAAGGTTTTGATAACGGCTTTCCACATTCATTGATGTTAGAAGATTACTATTTAAAAATATGATTAAAATGTATACAAAATTTAAAGAATATTTTAGACAGATAGTATATTGTATAGATAGAAAAATTATAATTTTATTGGAATATTAAATGCATTTTGTAAACTATGTTTTCTTATGAGGTGTGCAAAAAATGACCGAAAATCCATCTTTAAACTGAGAGTTATGTAGTAAGTACTAAAAATGGGATTTTAGGGGCGCCTGTGTGGCTCAGTGGGTTAAAGCCTCTGCCTTCAGCTCGCGTCATGATCCCAGGGTCCTGGAATTGAGCCCTGCATCAGGCTGTCTGCTCAGCAGGGAACCTGCCTCCTCCTCTCTCTCTGCCTACTTGTGATCTCTGTCTGTCAAATAAATAAATAAAATTTTTAAAATAAATAAATAAATAAAATGGGATTTTATAACAATTATTTCTTTATACAGAAATATAATTTTATCTTATATAGTATGCATATTCATTGAATAAAAATGTTTGATGTTATTTATTATTCCTTTTAAAATATTTGTATTTTGTTTTATCTATGTTTATTTTAATGATATTTTAAAAATGATAACTGTTAAGGGGCATAACTATTTTTATAAGGAAAAACATCTCAGGTTTAATTTTTTGTGGCATGTCATCATTCTTATAGTCAAAAATAAACATTAAATTCTATTTTTCTAACTTACTACATGTTAGTAGGAGGAAATCAAGATAAGTTTGTAAGAAATTTCTTTTTTTTTAAAGATTTTGTTTATTTATTTGACAGGCAGAGATCACAAGTAGACAGAGAGGCAGGCAGAGAGAGAGGATGGGAAGCAGGCTCCCTGCTGGGCAGAGAGCCCCATGCGGGGCTCCATCCCAGGACCCTGGAATCATGACCTGAGCCAAAGGCAGAGGCTTTAACCCACTGAGCCACCCAGGTGCCCCTGCAAAAAATTTCTTAACCAAGCTTACAATATATTTTCCTGTAAGCTATTAATTACAACAAATTATCACAATGTGTGATCTTTGAATGTATGAAACACACAACAAAATCTGACTTACAACTGGAATGTTAAATCATCACTGTCTCAAACATCATTCTAATACACATATCAAAATGATAAATTATAGCAGTTGACAGAACAATACATTTAGTAACATATATAAAAGAAGGAAATTCAATGTGAAATAAGATTACATACTAAGTTTAATAATTCTATTTCTGGGGAATAAAATACAATCTGCGACATTAACTTATCTTTTCCACATGAATCACTAAGATTAAATAGGTCATATATCACTAGCTTTAGCAATTTTTCATCTTCATCTTGATTTTCTTGTTATGCTATATGAGTGACTTTGTATTTTTAAAAATGTTTTTCATAAACTATTTACTTCACCTAAGTAAAGATTTTAAAGCAAAGAACATATGCATAAAAGGAAAATAATTTTACGTATCATTTATGGCTTTGCTCAAATAAAAAGCTCCAAATTTCACTAAACCTTATTTATTTAAGGTGCATATCAGTGAATGCTACAAATTCTAAGTGGTTAAACATAGACTACATCTGCCTTTTAAGGCATTAACTGGCATTTTAATTCTTAGAAAGTGGGACATGTATTAAATCTTTCCTCATTACTAATAAAATTATTAGATATCTATACATCAGTTGAGTTTAACAAACTTCTATGAAGTGTTTTTCCATGTTCCAGGAGGCATGTTTGCAAAACACGCAAAATAGATACCATACCCTTTATCTACTCATAGCCTATGTGAGCAAAAACGTACAAAATGGTCAGATACAATATTGTCACAAGGTATGTACACATCTAAGCACATAGAAAAAGATCATCGAGCATTTTGGTCTTAATTCTGAATTCTGTAAATAACTTTCTGTAAATGATTAAGGCATGTGCAAAATCTGGAAGAATAAGAAATGAGTGAGCCAAATACGTATGTACAGAGTGTTCAGGGAAGAAGAGACAGAGATTTATGGTAGAATCATTTAAATAATATAGTATATATAGAAATTTAATACATGTTCATGTGCTTATTTCATAAATTAAGGTTATAGGAGAGAAACAACGCTGGGGCACTAACTGTGGAGTTTGTGTATGCTACACTGTGCAGAAATGAGAAAAGTTTAAATGTCTGAAAGCCTTTGTGAACTGATAGTACTGTTGAAGCTTTGTTGTGAGTGTAGTGAAAATGATCTGTATCTTCCTGGATAATAGATGTACAAAAACTCAAAAATTAATAAACCCACTTTTTGTTTATACTCACTTACATATTTATTGTAATACTATGTCTTTTTACTCTCTTAAGATGATACTTAAGTAAAAGGCTTATTTGTGTCATTCTCTGGATTGGGATTTTGAACACTTCCTACTGTTTAAAAGGGGAAAAAGATAATTGTGACTTAGCTAGGTCACTGTAGGATTAGGATGTTTCTATGTCTAAGTAGGGTGACTCTATGAAACCTGAAAGGTAAAAGATTTGAATTTGAGTAAGAGGAAAATTGTCTTTACATATATGACATCTGTTTTTTTTAAAAGCAATATCTTTCATTTATTCTTCAAAGTATTTAAGGTAATGATCCATTAACTTCTTTTATTAACTTAACTTCCCTTTATTGCTAGCAAACTGTTTAATATATTTAATTTTATTACATAAATTTCTCTTGCTACAATTCAACTGTCTTGCCAGAAGCATAATTAACTTGATCTTAAATTGTAAGCTCTTCATTAAATTTCATGGTACTGCAGTTTTTAAATTTTTGTAGTTTAGGAATTGGAAATAACCCCTAAAATGAAAAGTCACTAAAGTCATTTGATGTTCTCAAGGATAAACTTAATAAACATGTGTGACAGTTAAATCAAATAGTAAGTAATATAAATACTCATTTGTATGTCAAGTGTTTAAAAAGAACAAAGAATATATACCTCACACATATTATATGTAAGAATACATTTCAGCCTTTATGTTTCATGTTTTAATATACAATATTATCAGTGATTTTTATTTTTATAATACTCTTCTGTACTAAATTCTATATGAACTTATCCATTTAATTGTAAATGAAATTATAGTTTATAGTTAGATATAAAATAGGTCTCTGAAATGTATGCAGTTTACATTTGTAGGGAATTTATACATATTTTTATGTTAATGTCATTTTTTTGTTCTTGCATATTACAAGTTATTACAACTTATTACAAGTAATAAGTTCTTGCTTATTACATTTTTTCATATAATTTTCTAGGGTGGAAAAAAATCCATGTAAAATGTTTAGCGCTGTGATTGTCACAAAGAGATCACTCAGTGAATTTTACCTAATGATAGTAGTCTTACTAACCAGATTTCTGTTTCTGAATTAAAATATGAAAATGACTTAACAGCATGTTTCCTAAGGGTGAAACTTTTAACCCTATAATACACATCAACAATCATTAAGGCACAATAACAACCTCATGTTTGAAGTGAGTTTTTAAGACTACACTCTAATTTTTAGTTTGTTTCTGATAATTGAATTAGTTCACTGATAGGTGCTGATATAGTTCATTGAGATTCTTACAGACATTAGAATAACCTCTTACTATAATACTTATAATAATATTTAGTATGTAAATGATCCACTATATGCATTCATTATATTACTTTGTTTTCACAATAAATAATTCCAAAAGGTAAGATACTCTATGGTATATAAGCATATGCTTTTTTACCTATAAAAATGATTATGCAACTTTGAAGTAAAATGTAAAAGAATTCTGGAATATATTAGCAAAAACTGGAATATATTATTTTATTTTAATTTTTATTACATATAATATATTATTTGTTTCAAAGGTGCAGATCTGAATATTTTTGAATTCTGTTTGGCAGATTTAGAAAAGACGTAAGAGTATTTCTCACTATGTGTTCCATAGAACACAGATCTTACCAGGTTTATCTTTTTTTTTTTACCTGGTTTATCTTGACTGAATTTTGAAAAATGGTTATATGACTATTCAACCTAGTATACATGATTGCTTCTTGAATTTTCTGTTTCATAGAACAGTATTTTATTTTATTTTATTTATTATTTTTTTTTTTATTTATTCCTTTGACAGAGACAGATCAGAAGTAGGCAGAGAGGAAGGCAGAGAGAGGAGGAAGCAGGCTCCCTGCCGAGCAAAGAGCCCGATGTGGGACTCGATCCCAGGACCCTGAGATCATGACCTGAGCTGAAGGCAGAGGCTTTAACCCACTGAGCCACCCAGGCGCCCCCATAGAACAGTATTTTAGCCATTTATTTTTATTAACATAAAAAAAAACCAAAATTCTATATAAAAACAAACCTTGGGAAATAGTAACAAGATATTGAGGTGTATGGTAGACAGTAATGAGAAAAGATAAAGATAGATGCAGCTAGATATTAATGGGAAAATTTTCCACAGAAATTTAACAACTCACAGCTTTGACTTCAAGGAATTTAAATGACAGGTTTTCAGTTAATAATTAAGAGCTCTTTCTCAAAATTTATTAAACACACCCTCCAGATTTTTAAAATAAATGGGCTGAAGTAGGGCAGTAGAAGTTTATAAGAACTGAGTTCTGTGAAGATCAGAGACTGACTTATCTTTATCAATTATTTATTCTTTATTGGAATTACAATTGGAATTGCAATGCATATTCCAGGAGTTTATTCTGTAGTCTGATTCAGGACATATAACTGGGGCAAAGAATTCTATATTTCACATTTTAATAAATTTTCCAGATAATTTTGATGCATGTGCTCCAGTATTGGCAAATTGAAAAACACATATATTACTAATAGAGATCTCATAAGTTCTAACACACAAGGACAAGGTCTTAGGACACTTTAAAGGATGAAGATGAAAGGTACAGCAAAGAGGATACAGTCAGTGGTATTGTACTAGAGTTGTAGGGTGACAGATGATAGCTACACTTGTGATGAGCACAGCCCTACCTATAGATTTTGGGGATCACTATGTTGTACACCTAGAATTAATACAACAGTGTGTGTCAACAATACTTCAAACAAAAGATAACTAGGAAATGATTATATAGAGAAAAATGTAATGAAAATTAATGAGATTCAGATACTAGAATCAAAAAAAAATGCAGGTATAAATTTAGAGGAAATGTCCAGATTAGTAGATAAATTTATTGTAGCAGGAGTAGGGCCCAGAGTTGTAATTTGAGGTAATTATGAAATGATGACTTGGATCCAAAATCCAGGCATGTGCAGAATGAGCTTTGAAATTTCAAACTAAGTTTTCTGGATTTCACAATACCATAGTTCCGCCTTATCTGCAGTTTTGCTTTCAGAATCGGCAGTTTCGCTTTCCTCCACTTCAGTTACCCTGAGTCCACTGTGGTCCCAGAGCAGATCATCCTCCCTCTGACGAATCAGCGGAAGTTCAATTGTAGCCTAACTCTACATCAGAGTGCCTTCGTCATTCCCCTCACGTCATCTCATCACGTAGGCTTTTTTATCATCTTACATCATCACCAGAAGGGTGAGTACAGAATGATTTGAAAGAGAGCATGTTCACAAAACGTTTGTTACAGTGTATTTTTATAATTTTTTATTTCATTATTGTTGTTAATGTCTTACTATGCTTAATTTTTTTCAAGACTTATTTACTTTTTGTAGTGTGAAAGAAGGGAAAGGGGCAGAGGGAGAAGGAGAATCCTCAACAGACTCCCCTCGGAGCACAGAGCCCAGCAGAGGTCAGGATCAGTCTCACAAACCGAGATCATTGCTTGAGCTGAAATCAAGAGTTAGACACTTAACTGATGGTGCCACCCAAATGCCCCACTATGGCTAATTTAGAAATAAAACTTTGTCATAGTTACATACCTATAAGAGAACATATAGTATCCATAGTTTGTTACTATGCATGATTTCCGGCATCCGCTGAAGGGCTTGTAACATATGTACTGTGGCTAAGAGGGGACTACTATACATCAGCTGGTCTTGATGGAATCATTGGCCATTGTTAAGTAAATAAACACTTGCAGCTATTCCCTCTGTAAAATGTTATATAGTGTCCCATGGTATGGTAGGGCAAATGAAACCCATCCCCTACCCCCTCAACCAAATATCTCTGGAGTCAGTGAATATGTACTGGGACATGGCAAAAAGAACCTTGCAAATTTAATTAAGTGTAAGGAATTTTACACAAGGAGATGAGACTTGATTATCCAGGTGGGTCCAATTTAATCACACAGGTCCTTAAAACCGAGAAATTTCTCTACTCAAAGTCAGAGATGTGTGGGGGAAGAAGGTAGTAGAGGAATGCTTCAGAAGGGGAAGTCAGAGAGATTTCACGTGTGAGAAGAATGCAGTGAACCTCTTGCTGGCTCTCAGACATAGGATCCAAGTACAAGGAAGAGAAAGTCCTTCAGGAGCTATGGGCACTAGTATCTTCCCAGAGCCTTCTGATGAGAGCACAACCAGCTGACATCTTTATTTCAGCCTTGCAAGACCCTGAACAGAGGAACGAGCAGAGACCACCAGGACTTCTCAGTTCCAGAACTGTGAGTTAATGTATTTTTGTTTTAAGATGCTAAATTTGTATTTATTTGTTACAGCAGAAATAGAAAACTAATGCATGGTAGAAGGTACCATCACAAATCAATGCTTGATGTTCTGTAGCATGAATGCTGATCCCTCAATACTATATGGACACTTAATACCTTGTATTTTAAGTCAGGACCTCCCAGACATACATTTAAATGTCATGAAGATCTACAAATCCATTTTTACAGAAACAGAAAAGACAGAAATATAATGTACATGTAGAAAGAATGGAGAGCTTTGAAAATATTTTTGAGTATATTTCATGAAACTTGACAGTCAAGCCAGAAAACATGGCAACATCCTAACTCATCTTCCAAGTTACTACATTTTCAGTGTACTCGGTAGTTATGGAAAGAATAAGCTAACCTAAAATATATTTATACTTTGATGAACGGAGTACAGGGTTTCTATTAAGGAGCCTTTAATAGAAAATTATTGTATTACTAACTCCTTCAATATTGCCAAAATTACACTTAAAATTGAACCTTTGTGTTTGTAGTATTTTTGAACTATGAATTAAGTTGCCAAGATAAAAATATTCAACTATTGTGAAAGCACCTTAGAAAAATAATGATTTTTACTAGCACAATGGAGGAAAATAAGTCTTAGAATGCAGCCTTCCCTGCTAGACAAAAGATAGTTCAGAAATGTATTGGGTAGAAAATAGTGTTAAAACTGCTATGATGTGTCATTATTTAGGATATAAAAAAGAGAAAATATTTTTACTCAATTGTTTGTTAAAGGATAGTTTTTCTAGTGAGAAAGCACTAAGATGAAATGGTTGATTTAAAACTTTCCCCACATGCAAACTGTTAACCTTTATACTAAAGCAATTCTACTTTATATATGCTTTCCAGTGTGCTCTTTAAACATATTATATTTTGAATTGTTATGTGCTTTAGAAAGTAACCATGCCTGCTACTGTATTTGTATCTGTATTTGTGTATCTGTTATGATGATTTTAGATCTGGTGTGATGCATTCTGGTAATATGGTCCGGGCTGTGGGGGGGGGGGGGTGAGTTGAAATGTGTTATGTTATTCCTATGGGTAGAGAGGGGCTCTTCCCTAAAGAAGGTGCAACTTTATAGTCAAATCACATAAAGAAGAAATTTCCAAGTCCATGACCTCCCATCTGAAACCATCAGGATTAGAGTATTCTTAGCATCAGAATTTATAAATAAAAAAAAAGAACACATGCAGATTCTGTACGTTTTTAACACCAGAGCCTGTGGTACACCAAATTATTAAATAATATTTGCATAATGAAACATGAGTATCCACATTATGTGGGATAAATAAAGGTCATTAGTGGCCTTCAATCAGTTCAGGTCAGGTTTTGATGCCAAATCAGTTTGTTTCACCTTCCAGATAAAACCTTTAGTTTCAAGAGCTTCTTAGTTTTCCTTTCTGTGTTTTAGGGATCATGGATCTGGGCGTCTGGAAAGCCTGGTTTAAAATGGAAGATGCAAACTCTTGTCTCCTAATAGACCTTTCCTCTTGACTAACTTACAGAGAATAAAGATTACCAGGTTATTTTCTAGCAGAGAGGCAAAATAGGGTGGAGTCTGTGATGCCTGAATCTTGAATCAGAACTAATTTCCTGTCACTTTGATTTTGTTTGCTTTCGTTCATGTTTAACCCCATAATGGTGTCATGGTCTCATCTCCTAAGAAGATTTAAAGCAAAAATTTTCCTCTCTTCAGGTACACTGCAATGAAACATTAAAGCCTTCTCATTTCTAGCATTTTACTATATATTAAGGATTATTAAGAAGGTGACTCTCAGGACAGAATTTGAAATAATAGGATAAACTGTATCTTCCTTCCTGGTGATTCTTCTTCCATTTCCATCCTAGAGAATATTGGTTTGACTGTATTAGACTGAGCAGTGGTCCTTTTATATTGCTATCACTTACCTTCATAATATACTTTAAACCCATGAGCGCTAACTGCGAAATCACTGGTCAAACGTAGTGAGAACACGGATTTGGTACTTGTCACTGGCGGTGGCAGATGGAATCCTGTTAACCTAAAAACATAAATGGAATTAATTGTTAGTGTTATAGAGATTTTACCTAACAGAGTTGAAAGAGCATTAAAAGTCCTTTTATCAAATCCCCAAGCTTTGTATAAGTAGGTGTGCATGTCTGTGGATAGGTGGGTGTGTGTGTAAGGGTTTATAAAGGAATTTATGACATGTGGATTGAAAATCACTCATCAAAAACAAAAACTGTATAGTTAAATATACAGTTATTTGCATACATATGAATGCATATAACTATTTTTCTTATCTATTACATATATCATCTCTATGAAAATACTGATTAATTTAGATTCTGGGAAGTAAGTTGTGAGAGTATTTGTTTTTAGGTGTCTTTTGTTCCTGACTTTAACAACTGAGTATTCAGAAGATATTTTGTCAAATAAATATTTTTCCTGATAGTTTAGAATATATTTACATAGTGGGAACTATTTATTAATATTTAGTATTAAAGGAAGATCTGTGATCTAAATATGAAATCTTGAAACTGAAAAGTCTACAAATGATGTCATTTTTGTTTTATTAGATCCAAACTTCCGATAAGTTCTATAAAATTTAGCAGTTGCAGATTGCTTTTGGGTTACACTGCATTTCTTTAAAGATTTTATAAATTTATTTTAGAGAGAGAAACTGAGGGAGAAGAGAGTGCAAGCACAGGTGGGAGGAGGGGCAGAGGAGAAGCAGACTCCCCACTGATCAGGGAGCAAAATGTGGGCTCCAGTCCCAAGACCCCAGGATCATGACCTAAGTCAAAGGCAGATGCTTAATTGACTGAGCCACCCAGGCACCCCTATAATGCATGATTTTATAAAACAAATATTTGTCTGACATTTTGACCATAATTCATTGCATATTTTTTAAATAATATTGCATATAGTTACAAGCTTGATTACACAATTGATCTATAATTATCTAAAGTAGAAAAGAGAAATAAAAATAAAAAAAACACATACACAAGATATAATTTTTCTAAAACTAATGAAAATACATATTTTTAATTTTTCTATAAATTGCCTTGTATGTTATTTATTTTCCCATTTTATTATTAATATAAGAATAATAATTAGTAATTTTATGCAATGGAATTATACTACTTTTTATATACTTGCTATTTTTACCCAACAATGTACAGGTAGAACTAATCTACATTGAAATTACCATATATTGCAGTGCTAGATAACAATAATTTTAATTTGTCTCAGGTCTGTTTATTCTTTAAAAATTATTAAGAATCCCCAAAAGGATTTAAGGTCAAGATTTATCAATATTTACCCTATTTAAATTAAAACTGAGAACAGTTTTTTACATCTGTGCATTTATGACTTAAAAAATAACCAGGATAAAAAAATAACCAGGATAAGCACATTACATGTTGACAAATCCTATTTTATTTTATTTATTTATTTTTAAAAGATTTTATTTATTTATTTGACAGAGATCACAAGAAGGCAGAGAGGCAGGCAGAGAGAGGAGTAAGCGGGCTCCCTGCCGAGCAGAGAGCCCAATGCGGGGCTCCATCCCAGGACCCTGAGATTATGACCTGAGCCAAAGGCAGAGGCTTTAACCCACTGTGCCACCCAGGTGCCCCGATAAATCATATTTTAATTCAAATTATTACCTTCTCCAAAACAAAAAGGACAAGAGTGTATTGTATTCTATTTTTGGAAATCTACTTATTATCTGGCCTATTATAAGAAATCAGTTGCATTCTCTTATCTACTTCTTTATTCAATATTTTACAATATGTTATTTTGGTTGATGGGTATGAAGAATTCTGTCTTCACATATGTAGTTGGAAAAGGGAAAAGAATTCTAATAGAGTTTGCAGATTAGTGAGTACTCTTCTTTGATACTGCACAAAAACTTTATAGGTTAGTGCAATGTTGAATTCAAAACGTATCAATTAATTTTTATACTCTGTGACTTTAAAATTCATTGTTTCACCTTGTTTTTATAATGGGTCCTTTTTACCCATGCATTTTTTAACATGTATTAGTAATTTGGAATATATTGGTCCACTGAGTTAGATCTTACAAATGTTGACACATTTTATTATAAAGTATCTTAAAATCACATTTATTTTTATTGGTACCAATCTCATTGGAAAAAATCTTTAAATTTGGGGAAGCTCTAAAACTTACAGTAATGGATTGAAGTTTTCCAAAATTCTAGTTTTTTTACTTGGAAACTCAGATATCATCATAGACAACAAATCCTGTCAGTTGTTTTCCCTTGAAGTAACAGATCAGGTTCAGTGTGTGTGTGAGTGTGTATGTGTGTGAGTGTGTGTGTGTGTGTTGGAAAAAATGTATAACAAATACCCAAATTTGACTAAGTTTTGTTTATGTTGGTCACTCGAATAAAAAGACTGTTCTATGAAGAAGTGGCCAGTTCAGTTATGCAACCATTTTTCCTTGGAACAACCATCATGTTTTGGTAGGCATAGGAAGGTTTTTGTTTTTGTTTTTGTTTTTGTTTTATTTTTTGCATCCTTTCAGTTTGTTACATAGGTCATTTAAAAGAGGAGTATTATAGAGTAGACATTTAATGAAATAATTATAGCTTCAACAAGAATGTTCTTAAGCACAATTTTTTTTCCACACTGAAAGTATGTGGTGGTAAAGAAAACAATGACTAATGACTATTTGTACAGTTTGAGGTCACTAATTGCAATGTTTTCATGCACCAGCAGTTTTACCCACCATTACTTCTGTACCATGAGGGCAAATGTCAAAACAGTGAAAACAGTGTGAATAATGTCTCAATATTATTATGGGAACAGTTTTGATCTTGTGGACCCCCTAAAAATGTATCAGGACTTTAAGGATCAATGTATCACATTTTGAGAACCCGTGCTATATAGGGATCTATTGCAATACACACACCACCCTAAATTTATATGTTCTACTGTTGATGGACATTCGAGTTGTTTATAATTTGCAAAAGTTCTTGCAAAAGTTCACTTGTACACACTTATCTGGCAGTTCCTCTAGGATTTATAAACATTTAAGCTTTAAATTTTCTTCTTTTTGCTGCGTAAGCTACAGGATTTCCTATTTGGCTCATGGTCAGAGTATTCCCTAACTTAAAAACCTATGAGTTGCTTTAGCTGTGTCTTCTTACCAATGTATTTCTCCTTTACATTGCAATTTGATAACATTTTCTGTATGAATTTAATCTTTTGAAATTATTGACATTTGCTTTATGGGTCCAATATTGTAAATTTTTTTCTTATGTGCCTAGTTTTCTTATAAAGAAAAGCCTATTGTTTTTCTATTCCTAATCCAAATTAGCACAAATTTAATACCCATTATTAATTATCGTATTTACATGGGTCTTGGTAGAGCGTAGCTCAGCTGGTTCTCTGCTTTGAGACTCATGAAGCTGAAATCAAGGTGTTAGCTGAGCTGCATTGTTTCTAAAACCTTGGGAGCAGAATTTGCTTTCACTTCCAAATTTATAAGGCTGTTGTCAGAATTAAATTCCATGCGGTTGTAGGAGTAAGGTCCTGTTTCCTTGCTGGCTGTTGACTTGAGGTCATTCTCAGCTTTTAGAGTTGCTTGCATTTCTCAGTTTGAGACCTTCCTTCATCCTCAGAGTCAGCAAGAGCAGTCCAAGTTCTCATTCTGTAATTCTCTTTGGTCTTTCTCTCTACCTCATCCTTCTGCTGCTTCTTCTTCTGCCTCCAGATGGAGAGAGTTCTCAACTTTTACAAGCTCATGTAATTAAATTGTGTTCAAATTGATAATTCAGATATCTTCTATTATAACATCTGTCTCGATTCCATTTGCCAAGTTATTTTTGCCATGTGATATATTCACAAGTTCTTAGAGAACCATAATTCTGGGATCATTCTGGCTCTTGTGATGGGTATTTATCACTGGCTAGGAACAGCATTCAATATATCTTTTAAACAAGTTTGTTAATCATGTTCCAGTGTTCTCTGTGCTGACTATATTTTTAAAATCTGATCTACTAGTTACTGAAAGAGATATGTTAAAATCTCACAAGAGGATTGCAGGTTTTTATATTTTTCCTTGTAGTTATGTCCATTTTAAAATATACTTGGGGGCTACATTAATAGTTGCATACAAGTTTAATTCTTATTTTCCTGGCAAATTGAATATTTTATTCTTTATGAAGTACTACTATATTTTGTTTCTTTTGGCGGGGACTGTGCAGCAGGAGAGGAAGAGAGAATTGCTTAAGCAGGTTCCATGCCCAGCACAGAGCTTGATGCAGGGCTCGATCTCACAACCCTGAGATCATGACCTGAGCCACAATCAGAAGTCAGATGCTTAACTGACTAAGCCACCCAGGCACCCCTAATCTATGTCTAATAATGATTTGATTTTAAACTTTATCTTATCTGGCAATAATAAATCTAAAACTTAATTCATTAGAATTAGTCTAGAACATCTTTTAACTTTCGACATTTTGGTATCCTTATTTTTTAAAATATGTCACTTATGACCAGAATATACTAGGATATATTTTTATATATATAAAACGTTATATTTATATAAATTAATTATATAGTAGTTTTTTTATTTACAAATATGTTCAATAAACTAGGAGTTACACTCAATAGACTATAGTGTAGTGTAAACACAGTTTTTAAAACATATTTTATTTATTTATTTTGCAGAGAAAGAGAACACACAAGCAGGGGGCAGCAGAGAGAGAGGAAGAAGCAGACAGCCCTATTCGGGGCTCAATCCCAGGACAGTAGGATCATGACCTGAGCCGAAGGCAGAGGCTTTAACCCACTGAGCCACCCAGGTGCCCCAAATAGCTGTTAATTTAATGAATTAGGGTAGGTGGTAGGAGAACATGAATGCATCAGAACACTTTCTTTTTCAAACAGTGTAACAGTGTTCTCAAGAATTGTAAGAATGTAAGGGCACCTCAATTGTTAAGAAAATTCTGATAGTCTATAAAGAAGCTCCTCTTTAGAATGACTTAGTTTTCACCATAATATTAACCTCAAAAGTTAAAGGAAGATCATATATCTTATGCACTTCTATTTGAAGTATGTTTCAGGATATAACTATATAGTTTTAAAACTTATTTTTCATGTAAAACTTGTATGATTTTTATTTTAATATGAATTACCAATTACAATATTTAAATATGTATTGCTCTTAAACTTAACATGTTTTTTAGGTAATCTAAAACCATAATATTTTATGGATAAGCATGATCTTTTCCCATAGAATAATTTGTACTGATTTGGGTACTTGTGAATTTTGGTGTTTTGCACACATATTGATTGGTAAATTAATAAATTATCACTTATATTTCCTCATATTGATATATGATAAAATTGCATAGTGAATGACATTTAATACTCCTTTGAAAAGACTACTAGAGTGTAACTTTATTTTCTCTGACTTATAGCTGAAGAAATCACAGTTCAGAAATGATCAGCAAATACTTTAAATTCATACTGCTGGTAGGCAATGAAACAAAGATACAAAACCATAACTTCTAGTTCCAATCTATTTATTTTCCCATGATGATTTTCCCCATAAGGAAAGTGATTTTTTTCATGAGGGCAGGATGCATATTTAATTTATCTTTGTTTCTCCACAATGCCCATATAAATTTCTTAACAGATACTTGAAAAAGATAAGAACATAATTTTACTCATATGATGGCTTTATGTAGTTGAAACTGGTAAAAACTGTGTTACAGTTTTAAAGTCATTAAATTAAGCACCAGGAAGGTAGTGTGGAACCACCATCTGTACTTGCTGGTGCATTTATAGCAAATATCACTAGTAGTTAGCAAAGAAATTTCCCTAGTGGGTAAGCTAAGTAATATTGGTCAACAAATATCAGGGGGAAATCTTTGAATCGTGCAATGTAAATTTCCTTCAGATATCATTTCTTTAATAAAAGTTAAAAATTGAGGGAAATGGCTGAGGGTTGAAATGTACTAATTTTAAGTAGTGACTTTGTTTTATGCAATCACAATAATCAACATTTTCTTTCACCATAAATGTAGCATATAAATGCATGTGAGCTCAGATTAAAGGATAAGCATTACCTCTTAAGACACTTAGCTTCATGAAATATTCATAACATTTCCTTTTCTTTTCACATTTCACTGTCATTTGGTGAATATTTGTCATGGACCAGAGCTACTTAGATCATAGCCATTTTTTCATTTCATTTTTAGATTCTCTCATGTGACAGAATGGCATATGTGTTGGTTATTTTTGTATTACAATTAATAGTTTCCAATTTATAGGCTCTATCCTCCCTTCCCACTAATCACATATATACCTCAATTATATTTTAGCATTATATTATTTACTAGGCACAACATTTCTCAGAGGCTGTTGTATGTTTTAAAGACCATGCGCTTCAGATGAGTGACCCTGTTACATTTCATGGCTCCTTTTAGATGAAAGCATTCTTTAAGCATTTCCTCTTACAAAGATTCAGGGCATGGATGATGTTTAACACCGTAATGAGTAACTGGTTTTAGGGAGAATTAAATAACGAACTTATAACTTTATATCAATGACTAATATGAAAAATACTAAAATAATTATTTGGTAATTAATGTAAAATTGAAATTTAAGTTACAAGAAAGTAATTTGTAATGCCAGTGGGTATGCTCTTTAAATAAGAGGCTGTTTATTTAAGATTTCAAAAAAAATAATGGCAATTAATAGGCCATTTTACAGCTTAATGTAATGGAAACCCTTAAAACATCAAGGTTGGTAGATAAGAGTGATACCTGTCTCATTACATAAATAAGTTTATCAGTTTTAACACTGCGATGTTATTTCTAACATTTTAAACCCTTGTGTGTGTGTGTTTAATGTCCCTATTAGTCAATTACAGTATTTTAAATTTTCTATATCAAAGAATAAATGTAAAAAACATACCTTTAAGTTAAAATGCTATTAGGATATCACTGCTTATAATGAGAGTGTGTGGAAACAGACATGGGGATTGGAAAAAGACAAAGAAAGAGAGATAAGCTTTATTTCAAAACAAAAAATGGTAATATTACCCCAAATCCCAGGCATTTGTGATGGTTAAATAAGAGAATTCATATGGAATGGCCTGGTATATTTTCTGGAATCTAAGAAAAGCCACTGTTAGTTTCATTAGCACTATGACTCAAAATCCACTGTCCTTTCATTTGCATTCTGTGCCATGCTAAAGCTAAAATAAATTATATTATAATATCAACATTATCATGGTGATTTCTCATTACTCACAGTCAGAAATGTGATATGAATTACCTTACAATTTTCTTTGGTTATACAGTTCTGAAAAATGGTCCAGGTGATATACAGGGAATTCTTTGCTGAAGTGAATTGTTAATCTATTTAATTTCAAAATGATTGGGAAAACCACAGGAACAAATAGATATTTAAAGTAATGACTGTTCTGTGAGATTAAATCATGCATATCCTATTGATATTGGGGTACATGAAGCACAGCACAATAATTCATGGTTATGTCAAGATGTCACCAATTGTAATATCAAAGGAAAAGATGGCTATGGCAATATTTGAATAATTATATCATCTGTTACGAATAAATGAGCTGCAACTTCTCTCAAATATAAAATTCCTGAAAAAGCCATCTTGTGTGAAAAAGGCAAATTCACAATGTTAGGAACATGTGCCTAGGTATAGATCAAGACACGGAAATGAGTATAGATACTGATACACATATGCATATGGTAGGGATTGGGATAGATGTGGATATGACTATGAATACATTAAAGATAGCTAGAAAGGTAGTTGACTAGTATTCATTTCCACTCTTTTATGTTCTTTCCACTGTATCGAAGTACTTATAAATCTTGGAATTATACTGGCCAGAATTCATCTCTTGCCAACATCGTTCTCTATTAGATTTTGCCACTTCCATAAGATTTGGAATGTGAATTAAAAGTGTAAGTTATTATTATGTCTTGACAGGTAGGTGCATGGGCTTTAGCAGGTGTTAGAGGTGAGATTTTTCTGTCACCTTACCAGAATTCTTCTTGAAAGCAGTTGTTTTGATGTTACAAACAATTAAGCTCATCACTGAGGTTTTCCTACAGTTTCTCCAAATATCTGATTTCCTGAAAGCTAGCGAATGTTCTCCATAACCTTCATTCCTCAACCTTAAATTCATTATTCTTGTTATTAAGTATTTTCTTTTTTGTTATTAAATATTTTCTTGCTTTAAGTATTTCAGGTTTTTTTCCCTTATTTTCTTAACCCGAGATGCACAAATATTATAAAATCACTATTTCAGGGAGAAAACTTTTTCTTCCCTCAAAAACGTAGTCTGAGAATGTCATCAATTCACTGTACCTAGAATTACTCCATTTATATAAAACTCATTCTTACACCAGTTGGAATGCCTAAAATTAACAAGACAGGAAACAACAAATGTTGGCAAAGATGTAGAGAAAGGGGAACCCTCTTAACCATTGGTGGGAATGCAAGCTGGTACAGCCACTCTGGAAAACAGTATGGAAGTTCCTCAGGACATTAAAAGTAAAGTTTACCCTATGACCCAGCTTTGGCACCACTGGGTACTTACTGCAAATATACAGATGTACTGAAACAAAGGGGCACCTGTACCCCAATGTTCATAGTAGCAATGTCCACAATAGCCAAACTGTGGAAGGAGCTGAGATATCCTTCAGCAGATGAATGGATAAAGAAGATGTGGTTCATATATACAATGGAGTGTTACTTAGCCATCAGAAGGACGAATACTTACTATTTGCATCAACATGGATGGACCTGGAGGGGGTTATGCTCAATGAAAAAAGTCAGCCAGATGTGGGTAGAAGAAGAGTCAATGAAACAAGGTGGAATTGGGAGGGAGATAAACCATAAGTGACTCTTAATCTCACAAAACAAACTGAGGGTTGCTGGGGGGAGGGGGCTTGGGAGAAAGGGGTGGGATTATGGACATTGGGGAGGGTATGTGCTTTGGTGAGTGATGTGAAGTGTGTAAACCTGGTGATTCACAGACCTGTACCCCTGGGGATAAAAATATATGTTTATAAAAAAAAAAAAAAAGTCAGCCAGAGAGATTCAATTACCATATGGTTTCACTCATATGTGGAACATAAATAATAGTGCAGAGGGAGATAGGGGCGGGTGGAACTAAATGGGAAGAAATCAGAGAGGGAGACAAACCACAAGAAACTCTGGACTCTGGGAAACAAACTGAGGGCTGTGGAAAGAGGTGGGTGGGGGTATGGGGTAAATGGGTGATGGGCATTAAAGAGGACATGTGATATGATGAGCACTGGGTGTTATACTGAACTAATAAATCATTGAACATTATATCAAAAACTAATGATGTGCTATGCCTTGGCTAATTGAATTTCAATTTTAAAAATCTGAAATTAAAATAATAAAAACAATATAAAATAAACTCATTTTTTCCAGTGACTTTGGAGTTTCATCTTCAGGATCAACATTTTATCCAGGACCTAGGCAATAAATTACTAGAAACTTTCTTCAAAACTCAGCATTTTCAATTTTGTCTCGATCTTGTGCAAATATTGCCAAACTTTTATAATGTCCTTTCTATTTTATTTTATTTTACTTTATTTTGTTTCAGTTTTTGGTTCATTGAACTGTTTGTCTTTAAATCTATAAATGATCATAATTCTGAAAACAGTGTAGTTGAACCACTGAAAACACTTGAAGTACAGTGCAGTTATGGTGGGCAGTTAATGATTGCCACATCCTTCAATCTATTTTACAGTGTCCCCACCTTGCATAATCACCTGCAATTTGTTAATGAATGTGTTATTTCCAAATTTGGGGTTTTAAGAAGTGTTGAATTTATGACCGTAAGCTTGGATTCTAGAGTATACAATTGGAAAACACATGTTCTATTACTTCTCAGCAATTTGAGCTAGGCACTGTGCCAAATGCTATTTTTACCGTTATTATCTTTGTGATAAACCTATCCATTCCTCATCTAATTAGCATAAAGACATTAAGTGATAACTCTGGTGCTGGACTTCCTGGCATAAACCTCAGTGTTGCCATTTGTTTTTTTTTTTTTTTTTTTTTTTTTATTTCCAGCATAACAGTATTCATTATTTTTGCACCACACCCCGTGCTCCATGCAATCCCCAACTTTTGTAGCAACATGGACGGGACTGGAAGAGAGTATGCTGAGTGAAATAAGTCAAGCAGAGAGAGTCAATTATCATATGGTTTCACTTATTTGTGGAGCATAGCAAATAGCATGGAGGACATGGGGACTTAGAGTGGAGAAGGAAGTTGGGGGAAATTGGAAGGGGAGGTGAACCATGAGAGACTATGGACTCTGAAAAACAATCTGAGGGTTTTGAAGGGACGGGGGGTGGGAGGTTGGGGTACCAGGTGGTGGGTATTATAGAGGGCACGGATTGCCATTTGTTTTTGTGTGACATTGGGCAGGTTACTTCTCTTCCCATCTGTCTTCTCACTGACAAAATGTTAATGAAGATAGTTTTACCCCTAAAGTTTCTGTCAGTTTTAAGTAAGTTAATACAAGTACATAACTTGGAACAATATCTGGAATTTAAGAGGTATTTGCTACTATTGCTATTCACTCCTGATAATAGATGTGAGAATTAGAAAGTTCTTTCATAACCCATCAGATTTTTTTTCCTGTAGCGCCCAATTATTGATGCTTACAATAGACTTGGATTATGTGGCTGAGTGTAATTCTTCAAGTGTATTGTATTATGCTCTTCTAAGTTGGGTTTTTCCCCCCTCCAAGTTTCGTATTCTTAGGGCTTTTATTTTGAGTAGTGAATTAGTAAAGACCAAATATATGCTGTAAATTAGTGAAGACCAATTATATGCTGTTTGCTTAAGGTAAATAAAGGCAGAACTATGAACAAGAAAGAGATGAGGACATTTATTATATCCACAATCATTGATAAATCTTTCCAATTAGGAAGAAGGAAGGAAAGAAAAAGGAGCAAGAGAGGAAGAGATGGGATGAGACCACATGTGTCTTCAGAAATATTCTTGACATTGAGTGAACTGATCCTCCCCCCCATACCTGCTACCATTTTTGTGGTACATTCCAAAGACCTCTAATAGGCAGGATTATACATACCTTATCATATGAATTTTACTGTGTTTCTTACAGTCCTCTACATTCACTATTTTAAAAAAAGGCTCTACAAATATATTCTGTATTTTTCCATATTGACAATTGTTTGATTCACTTATCCAATACACATAGATAAGAGTTTAACTCAAAGTTAATGGCTCAGTCTGTTTCCCAGAAAGATATTATTGATTATCTCTCAGTTTAACAAAACACAAAAAATATATGACATGTTATTTATCTATAAAATATGTGTGTAATAGAAGTATGGTATTTTGTTTGTCCATTTTTTCCAGACACTAAAGCATTTGTTCTTAAAAGAGAAATGACCACACAGTTAACCAGTGTCCCTACAGGGATATATAATATAGAAATGTGTGTTCTATATTCTTTTTGATATAGTCCAATGATGAAGACAAATTTAAAGTTTTATTTAACCTAAAATGATTATAGAAAAAACTTTGAGATTCTATACTACTCACCAGTTTTATGCACTTAGATATAGCATTAAATTGTACACAAAGTAAATAAAGCATTGCAATTAGAGAGTTTTTTTTCTTTTTTTAAAGATTTTATTTATTTGACAGACAGAGATCAGAAGTAGGCACAGAGGTAGTTAGAGAGAGAGGAAGGGAGCCTGATGTGGGGCTCGGTCCCAGGACCCTGGGATCATGCATGACCTGAGCCAATGGCAGAGGCTTTAACCCACTGAGCCACCCAGGCGCCCCTATAGTTGGGGGGTTTTAAATAAAGCTTTATAGGTAATGATTAAAGATGTTTTGATAAAGATACTATACAATTTCACTTGATCTTAGCCAAAAGGCCGAGAAGCAATGAGATACTATACAATTTAACCTAGATATTCTAAAACTTAGAAAACTAGGGGCTCTTTTTCAGAATGGTTTCTGTTTTTAAATTAGTATTTTGGGGGCGCTTGGGTGGTTCAGTTGTTAAGTGTTTGCCTTTGGCTCAGGTCACGATCCTAGAGTCCAGGGATAGAGCCCTACATCAGGTTCCCTGGTCAGCGGGAAGCCTACTTCTCCCTCTCCCACTCCCCCTGCATGTGTTCCCTCTCTCGCTGTGTCTGTCTTTGCCAAATAAAAAAATAAAATATTTTTTAAAAATGAAAAAAAAATAGTATTTTGTTTTCAAAGGAATCAAATAGAAGCAATTGAGAATATAACAGAGTAGAGTGTACATAAACATTAATTTTACCATTGTGTTCAATAGCACTTTCTTTTTTTTTTTTTTTTAGTATATATATATTTTTATTTCTTTGCAGTGTAACAGAATTCATTGTTTTTGCACCACACCCAGTGCTCCATGCAATATGTGCCCTCCTTAATACCACCACCTGGCTCCCCCAACCTGCCACCCCCTGCCCCTTCAAAACCTTCAGGTTGTTTTTCAGAGTCAATATCACTTTCTTATTAATTTTCACAACTGTCTTTGAGATGATTCTTTCTCTCTTTCTCTCTCTCTCTCTCTCTATATATATATACATATATACACACAACTGGTGAATGACATAGCCTTTTGAAAATTTTCTATAATGATTTTAGGCTAAATAAAATTATAATCTGTCTTCATTGGAATACATCATAAGGAAAATATTAATATGAGATTGCACTGACATAGAACATATATGCAGTCATTTCTGTACCTAATTAATTAGTGTATTTGGACATAATTTATGAACTAATTAAGTGTTATCAAATAATAATTTCATGTCAAATGCAAAATCATTCTGTCCATTAATCAGTTATTTTTAAATAATCATAATTCAGACCTAAACATTTTGAATCAGACAAATGTTTAAATATTAAATTATGTCTATATTGTTATGGACTATTTTCCTATATATAAGGTATTTTTTAATCACTCTTTTACAGTATCAAAACAATTGTAAAATTTTATACTTCATAACACTGAAGATGATTAAATCCAGTAAACATTAGCAAATATAATCAGAAAATGGTATAAATATTGTTTTATTTTAGAAATAATGTCTTTATGTGTCTTGATGTTCCATGTTCAATATCCTAGGCACTCTTAATTAAACTCTACATTCAACATGGACCTTGAACTTATTAACCCCATGATCAAGAGTTGAATGCTCTACCGACTCAGCCCAATATCCTGGGTCTTCCTGAATGATATTTACTAACATGGAAAATAACAATTAATGATATTTTAATAAACTAACAAATATATATAATTTAGTTGTAATAAAAATGGGAACATGATTTGAAATTGCACTAGATATTCCCCTATGATTCCTGTCTACCTCTTTTAAGCATAAAACTGTCCTGTAGCATGTGTTTTTTTTCTGTTATCAATAAGTTAATAGTACAATATTAAAATTGATTACAAAAAGTAACACCAGAATATTTCAATCATTTAACATTTCCTTGATAATTATGAGAGGAACTCATTGGGACAATTGAAGTATTTTATTTTTAACATTAATTGAAAGAGACTGAGAATCACATTCCTTTTATTTTTTTTTTTAAAGATTTATTTATTTGGGACTTCTAGGTGGCTCAGTGGCTTGCAAAAGCATCTGCTGTCAGCTTAGGTCATGATCTCAGGGTCCTGGGATTGAGTCAGGCTTCTTGATGGCAGGGAGACTGCTTCTCCCTCTGCCTGTCACTGTCCCTGCTTGTGCGTGCTCTCTCTCACTCCCTCTCCCTCTGACAAATAAATAAATAAATAAATAATCTTTAAAGACTTATTTATTTTAGAGAGCGCAAGCTCAGCAAGCACAAGTGGGAAGGGGAGACAGAGAGAGTCTCAAGAAGACTCCCTGCTGAGTGGGGAACCTCATGTGGGGTCGATCCCACAACCCATGAAATCATGACTTGAGCCCAAATCATGAGTCTGAAGCTTAACTGACAGCGACTCAGGTGCCCCAGAGTCACATTCCTTTAAAGTTAATGAGGCTTCCATGTGAGAAGCTAAACTAAGGTAATCACTGATCCTACATGGAAAAAATTAAAATTATTTCTAGTTATTTCTATAAGTCAAATAGATAGCCATGTCTATAATTTTCGTTTCTAATTTGGGTCTCTCTTGAGAATATCTTGTTAACAACTACACTGTGAAAATAAGCAAAACATGGAATACAAGATTGTTCTAGGAGTTCGAGATACTTGTTCCCTTCTAACAGCCACCAAGGCATCAGATACTGTGAAGTATAACAAAGAAATATGAGTCATTGTCTGTATCCAAAGTGGTATACCATCATCTGTAAAGTATGGGTTAGAGTCAAGGGAATACATTTTATTGAAATAACTATGTATTCTAGTATGAAAAATCTAAAGAAAATAAGATAAATACGAATAGACAAATGTCAAGACTATGTTTTAGTGGGAAAAAAACATAAAAAGAAAAACAGGTCTTGTTTTTTTACATCCAGTTTCTCATGCTTCTACTTAGGTGACATAGACAAAGCTAGAATGATAGCATAATAATTGAGGCAAATATCTACTTAGGTTTGAGAATCGGCATTTAATCATATTTCATAAATGTTAATATATCCTAGGTATCAAATTCATAATGCTTACCTTTAAAAAGAATTTTTAAATAATTATTACATTATAATACAAATATTCCTATTTCTTGAGGAAACCCATATTACTCTGGAATCTGGGTATAAGCTTTATAGAATATCATGGGAATCATAGTAAATTTTCTTTCTTATATGAAGTAAGATGAGAAGAAAAGTCAAGTCATCAAATTTATAAGTTATTAGATTCTTGAAATAGAAGACAATGGTAAGTATAATATTAAATAAACACATGGATAAAATAGTGCATTAAAAAAGTGTGTCATTTATATTAATAATTCACCATGGTCTTATTTAAATGATGAGAAATGATTTGAGAAATAGTTAAATAATAAAAATTTTCATCATTAGATCTAAAAAGATACAGATAAAACAGAAAACAAAAGTATATTTATCAATTCATTACTGGTAGAAACATTTAGAAATTAAATTCTGTGAAGATCAAACTCTCTGTACATTTAAAACTGGGTAATTATATTGGAAGTATAATCAATTATTTTCATTAGTCCTGTGGGACAGAGAAAGGAATGGACTTAATTTACACATTAAAGTATTTGCTGACTTTGTGCAGAATTTAGAATATTCTTATAAATGTGACAAAAATACAACTTTGGGGATAGCATACGAGATGGCATGTATTAAATTTCATAGTTTTATTAATAATAGACAATATTTAGACAGTTACACTGGGGATAATACTTGTGAAATTAACTAATGTATTAACAAAATAAGAAGGAATAACAAAATGAGAAGAAAGAGAAGTGGAAAAAGAAAGTGAAAAAGAGAGTGGATAGGAGTGAAAAGAAGAACACAAAAGAAAAATAAATTATCTTTAATGTAACAATAAAGCTGTCCAAGTAGGCATTTTTTTTGGAGTCCTTAAAAAATTCTTGAAAACACATTTTCTTTGTGATGGTCCAGTGAGCTTTATAATCATGATGCATTGTCACCCTAGCTGGGTACTTTTAAATACATGTGGACAGAGATATGACTTCACTGTTTCTAGGAAATTGTGCTCTGAATATTATAGCCTGGATCCTCTAATAGGTGCAAGATTTTTATATCTCAACAGCCTCTTACCTGACTGCTACACCTATGTATCTGACCACTATGTTATATTCCCATGTTGATGTCTAATCAGCATCCCAGAGCTATGTTCAATCAAACCTAAATCTCAATTAAAAAATCTGTTGTCACCTCCTTCTCTTTTGAGTAAAGTCTAATCTTCCTGGTAGGCTGAACAGCCCTGAAGTCTTCCTTAATATCTCATACACATTTCATCCATCTAATAATTCTGTGGGCTCTATGGCTTCTAATGCCACAGCATATGCACAATATATATGTTGGCTCCTCATTACCTCTTCGGCTTCTGCCGCAATCCAAGTCATCATCTCTTACCTTGACTATTTCATTAGTCTCCTCCGTTCTTATCGCCTCTGGCAAACCTCTCTCTCCCAGTTACCCTCAACTCCATTATCAGTGTGATCATTTAAAAATATATAGTGATTCAGTCTTTCTGTTGACTGAGTAGTATATATATATATATATATACACACACACAATGGAATACTACTCAGCCAACAGAAAGACTGAAATCCTGCTATTTGTAATGATGTGGATAGAGCTAGAGCATATAATGCTAAGTGAAATCAGTCAGAGAAAGACAAATACCGTATGATTCCACTCATAGGTGGAATTTAAAAAACAAAATTGGTAAACATACAGGATGGGAAAAATGGGAAGGAAACAAATCATGAGAGACTCTTAATGATAGAGAACAAACTGAGAGTTGATGATGGAGGGAGGTGGGTGGGGATGGGCTAGATGGGTGATGGGTATTAAGGAGGGCACTT